>NC_060209.1:22010000-23210000 GCF_021130785.1 Homalodisca vitripennis
CCATACTTGAAGATCAAAAATTCTAAACCTCAATATTTCCTGAGCTATTTCAATAATATTTCAGATAAAAGAATTTAAATATGTCTCTATAGTATGTAGCTAAGTAGTTGACATTCTTTATTAGTTTATTTTATTATATTTTAAATCTCAGCGTTAGCTGTGCCGGCTTCGAAGTACAGTGTTTTATCTACGAAGTACACTATTTTATCGACGATGTACACTTTTATCGACGAGGTACACTATTTTGTCGGCGAATGTACACTGTTTTATCGACGAAGTGCACTGTGTTATTGGCGAAGTACACTGTTTTATCGACGAAGTATACTATTTTATCGACGAAGTACACTGTTTTATCAGAGAAGTGCACTTTTTTATCGACGAAGTACACTGTTTTATCGGCGAAGTACACTGTTTTATCAACGAGTTACACTGTTTATCGTGTCTATGCATGATTGGACCTCTCCGGGATTTGAACCTAGTCTCTCAGTTTTAGAACCGAGATTACGTATATCCATTACTCTACGTAGGAAGACTTTATTAATTGTTATTACAGTTTTACTGATTATTGGAGCCAATCCGTACCATCTGAGAGAAAAAGAAGTTCGTAAGAAGGGCCAACAAAATTTCATATTTAAAAAAGAGGATATATTTCAGATCCTCAATTCTCATACACGTATGAAGATGAGAACAATTATGTAGTTTCAAAATGACGGAGTATCAAAATGTACGTAAAAGTATGAGTGAGTTAATGAATATGCCAACCATAATAGTCGATATACCAGTGCCGTGCAAACTTTCTAAACTAATAATGTGTCATCTGGAATGGGAAGATGTAGAAGTATTAAGCAGCTAAACTATATAGCCTATTTATATCGAACAAAGGAGTTGCTATAATTTAAAGGAGACACCTTTTAAAGCAAAGAAATAATTCAATTAGATTCAATATGTACCCATTTAAGTATTACCACTTAAGTAATATTAGTATCTATCAATTACAATCGAGTAAATGATTATGTACTACCCCTCCGGCAAGAGATTCCTATAGGTTTAAGGGCCATTTCAACTTACTCAACAGTTATCTACCGTAAGTTAATACGTTAAATAACTTACTACCATATTAGTTATCTCATGCTGTTGAGTAAGTTGAAATTCCATGTTTTATTTGTTCTCATTATGCCGCTAAAAATTGGAAACACAGAAAACGTACCAAGAAAATCATTCAGACATGAGGGTAATTTAAAGTGCAAAAGAAAAAACCCAGGTACTTGTCAAAATGAACGATAATTTTCTCTTTATCCCCATCAGAATACTGTATTTTATTGTAAATTCTAACATTGTGTTAATTTGGAAACTGTCATTAAATTAATTAATGCCTAAATAACTTACTAAACAATAATGTAGTGTAATCATCGCACACCTTTTCTGCATGAGGATGATGATTCATTAAAAAGAAGTAATTTTAAAAGCAAATTTTCACATTAATGGTCTTGCCAATACTCATTACTGTAGAATTTTGAGATCATACCTCTCACTTAACGTTTTTTGAACATGAACGTGACACTCAAAAGGTGAACGTTTGCTGTGATTTAATGCACGATAGGTGTTTGTTTAGAGCTATTTTTATTTGCAGGCAATTCTGTACCCGGTCAAATTTATTGTATATGATGGAAATTTTTCCGTTTCCACAAATAAACGAAATTGAAACTACGGAAGGCCCAACGTTCTTCCTTCGAGGTGGTGCACCACCATATTTCTATAACCACGTTCGGCATGTTCTAGATGACGTTTCGAGGTCGATGGATCAGGGGATGACTGATATAATGTCCACCAAGGAGTCCAGACTTGAATCAAATGGACTTTTTCTCGTCCTATTTCTAGAACGTTATGTATTTCAGAGAAGATTATAAACGTGAACAGCCTCCGAGAGTTGGTAAGGGATACCTTTGCAAGGTTACTCAAGAAATGCTGAGAAATGTTTGGTGGGAGATTGAATTTCGATTTGATACCTGGAGAACCATAATGGTGGCCATATCGAGATTTATTGAGTATCAATAAAACTGTTGTATTTTTCTATCTTTAGTGAATATTATGTTAATAAAACTTTATATTCATATTTCGACCTCCCTTTTGAACATCTCTGTGTTATGTGACATGTTTTTGTGACAATTATTGCAACCCTCTTAGGTCTAAAAGGGCAAGAAAGATATTTAACGTGGTTCTTTATTAAAAACTCTTTACTTTAGAACATAAAACCCTGTATATAAAGAAACCTGAAAGTGTCAATTAATAGTCTTATGCATTCAAAGTAGAATTAAGAGGCAACTTTGAACAAGTCTGACATTTTTGGGATTGTGCAGGTGTTCATTGAATAATCGTTTCATTATGTTTAGTTTGTAACATTTAGGGGCGTGTAGTATTAGCAGTAGCATTGTTTATTTACAAGATATACTTTCTTTTAAATATCCTTGCAACTTATTATTATGTAACTTTAAAAACGCATTTAAATTAATTTATTGTTTGTTATTTTAACACCGATAGAAAGTTTATTGTGTATAACGTTTCATGCAGAATCTGTCAAAGACCTCAAATAAGTATTGAATTTATGTAGGCTATGCTATTCAATACTGTATAATTAAAAATTGCATATAATTGAATACGAAATATATTTATTATTAGTGAAAATCCAGTTTCAATGACAAAATATAAAACGTTGACATAACATGTTATACGGTAATGTAGATGATCTTTAGATTTGTATGGAGTTTGTGCCATCTCAATGTAAAACGAGCTGTAGGTGATAAGTAATCTTATTAGTTGGTACAGTTGGTACTAGATTTGCACATGACTGATTCCAGTTCATTTAATCAATGAATTAATTGACAGTTATAATCTTGGCAAAACTTTACCAGAACTAATTCAGGAAGTTATTCCTTCTCAAAGTTAGATAGAACCATAGGTTATGTAGTTGATTTTACGCTTGTATCACTTTAGTAGTATAAAACTAATTCGTTGCATAAGATGTCCATTATTATAAATAATCTGAAGACCTTTGAAATGTAATTAAAAATATTAAGACAAAATCAAAAGCTGCCGTAATAACACTATAATTTTGACAAAGTCAAAATAATTATATCGTGAAAGGCGTGTTATTAGGCAAGCTGAGAACGGTCCCAATGGTCCTACGATAGCTGGACATCTCAGTCACTTCACCCTATTCCATTACGGTTGAGTACAACACACCAGGTTATGAGGATATAAAAGTCCCAATGGTTTCGTAACGGTTGGAAGCACGCATTCCTTCGATAGCTCGACTTCCCAGTCACTTCACTCTATAACATTACGGTTTAGTACAGCACACTAGGTTATGAGGATATAAAAGTCCCAATGGTTTCGTAACTGCTGGAAGCACGCATTCCTTCGATAGCTCGACTTCCCAGTCACTTCACTCTATAACATTACGGTTTAGTAAAGCACGCCAGGTTATGAGGATATAAAAGTAACAATGGTTTCGTAACGCTTGGAAGCACGAAGTACTACGATAGCTGGACACCCATTACTACTTCACTAGATCCCATTACGGTTGAGTACAACACACCAGGTTATGAGGATATAAAAGTCCCAATGGTTTCGTAACGGTTGGAAGCACGCATTCCTTCGATAGCTCGACTTCCCAGTCACTTCACTCTATAACATTACGGTTTAGTAAAGCACGCCAGGTTATGAGGATATAAAAGTAACAATGGTTTCGTAACGCTTGGAAGCACGAAGTACTACGATAGCTGGACACCCCAGTCACTTCACTAGATCCCATTACGGTTGAGTACAACACGCCAGGTTATGAGGATATAAAAGTCCCAATGGTTTGCTAACGCATGGAAGCACGAAGTACTACGATAGCTGGACACCCCAGTCACTTCACTCTATCCCATTACGGTTGAGTACAGCACACCAGGTTATGAGGATATAAAGTCCCATTGGTTTGCTAACGTAGTACTACGATAGCTGGACACCCCAGTCACTTCACTCTATCCCATTACGGTTGAGTACAGCACACCAGGTTATGAGGATATAAAGTCCCAATGGTTTCGTAACTGTTGGAAGCACGCATTCCTTCGATAGCTCGACTTCCCAGTCACTTCACTCTATAACATTACGGTTTAGTAAAGCACGCCAGGTTATGAGGATATAAAAGTAACAATGGTTTCGTAACGCTTGGAAGCACGAAGTACTACGATAGCTGGACATCTCAGTCACTTCACTCTATCCCATTACGGTTGAGTACAACACACCAGGTTATGAGGATATAAAAGTCCCAATGGTTTCGTAACAGTTGGAAGCACGCATTCCTTCGATAGCTCGACTTCCCAGTCACTTCACTCTGTAACATTACGGTTTAGTAAAGCACGCCAGGTTATGAGGATATAAAAGTAACAATGGTTTCGTTACGCTTGGAAGCACAAAGTACTACGATAGCTGGACACCCCAGTCACTTCACTAGATCCCATTACGGTTGAGTACAACACACCAGGTTATGAGGATATAAAAGTCCCATTGGTTTGCTAACGCATGGAAGCACGAAGTACTACGATAGCTGGACACCCCAGTCACTTCACTCTATCCCATTATGGTTGAGTACTGCACACCAGGTTATGAGGATATAAAAGTCCCATTGGTTTGCTAACGTAGTACTACGATAGCTGGACACCCCAGTCACTTCACTCTATCCCATTACGGTTGAGTACAGCACACCAGGTTATGAGGATATAAAGTCCCATTGGTTTGCTAACGTAGTACTACGATAGCTGGACACCCCAGTCACTTCACTCTAGATCCCATTACGGTTGAGTACAGCACGCCAGGTTATGAGGATATAAAAGTCCCATTGGTTTGCTAACGCATGGAAGCACGAAGTACTACGATAGCTGGACACCCCAGTCACTTCACTAGATCCCATTACGGTTGAGTACAGCACACCAGGTTATGAGGATATAAAGTCCCATTGGTTTGCTAACGTAGTACTACGATAGCTGGACACCCCAGTCACTTCACTCTATCCCATTACGGTTGAGTACAGCACACCAGGTTATGAGGATATAAAGTCCCATTGGTTTGCTAACGTAGTACTACGATAGCTGGACACCCCAGTCACTTCACTCTATCCCATTACGGTTGAGTACAGCACACCAGGTTATGAGGATATAAAAGTCCCAATGGTTTGCTAACGCTTGGAAGCACGAAGTACTACGATAGCTGGACACCCCAGTCACTTCACTCTATCCCATTACGGTTGAGTACAGCACACCAGGTTATGAGGATATAAAAGTCCCAATGGTTTGCTAACGCTTGGAAGCACGAAGTACTACGATAGCTGGACACCCCAGTCACTTCACTCTATCCCATTACGGTTGAGTACAGCACACCAGGTTATGAGGATATAAAAGTCCCAATGGTTTGCTAACGCTTGGAAGCACGTAGTCCTACGATAGCTGGACACCCCAGTCACTTCACTCTATCCCAATTACGGTTGAGTATATCACACTAGGTTATGAGGATATAAAAGTTTTTTCTAGTAACCTTTCCGTGGACATAATTCATTTCCTAGCTAGGGCTGGTATTATCCTTATTTTTATACTATATTTTATGATATTTCATATAGTCTATAATTATTACTGTTTTGTTCCAATAGTTAAGGTATATGTAAAAATTAAAGTTAGCATGAAAAGTGTACAATATAAGGTGGAATTTAAGTAATCGAAATTAAAGTTTAAAGATTACACATTTTTATATTTCCAGCTTCGTAATTATATTAATTTAGTAACGTATTTGATACCTATAATTTACTATCTAGATATACACGATTATACCATAATTCATGAAAAACATTTATCTTAAAATAAATAAATGTTAATAGTAACCGTAATTTTATCTGTTTAAACCACACAGATGCTTCAATCATTACAGTAAACGTTTACTAAGTGACTGGCAAAGGATTAAATTCTATACATAAGTCACGATGTATAACTCGTACATGATATACAACAATAGGTAAGTGTAACACAAAGTACCATGACGAAGCGACAAGACGCGACTAAGGTACGGGAATCCAGTATACACAAGCCACTTACCTCCCGTCGTCTGCATATCAGTAAATATCTAAGAGATGTCGTCGTGCATTTGCCTTTCGCTTTTGTTGGATAAACGTCTTATATGGAGTTCAAGTGGTTGAGATACATTTATCATACAAGTATTTTTAATCTCACATTTCTTTTTTAAGCTGGTTGGTTAAGTTTACCGAAACCGAGTAAAGTTTTATGCATTATTTTATTTTCCTTGAATCTAGTTTGATCATACGAAAGCTTTTTGTATACGAGTAAACATTAAAATTTCTGTACAAATTTAAATTATAACAATTCATCAACAATTATTGACTTTAAAAATAGTGATCTTTATAATCTATATGTATATATATATATATATATATATATATATATATATATATATATATATATATATATAAATGCGAATGTTTGTTTGTATGTTCCGTTATAACTCTGGAACCAATGCACGAAACATCGTGAAATTTTGTACAGTGATTCTACACGTTCCTGGAAGTAACATAGGCATACTTTTAGAGAGGTGGCTGTTTAAATAGTTTATTTGATTAACTTTTTAATTATAAATCGTTGTTGATGTTAGAGTGTTTTATATTGGATCCGACAGACTGCGCTACGACATATAATACAAAGCGAACTGATACTTAACAGCTGTTAATACTTTCAGCTGAATTTCATCAAAGAGGCAGAAACATTTGTTTACATTTAAAATTTAGAAAATTTTTATTGTAAAGTGCTTGATCAGTAGTGTAATGCAGGTTGCATAGAAGACGTCATTGCCTAATTTTAAATTCAGATTGCACCAATGATCAATAAACTATCTAATGCAATGAAAATACTATTAAACGCTATTATGAAAACAACCTCATTGTAAAAATCCGTGAATGTTTGCACATAAGGTAATCGAATTTGGTTACATGGAAGGTAAATGAAAAGAGCCGAAAGAAGACACTTTATGATCGAAATTGGGTTTCTTTGATACATTTTCTTGAAGGCACACTCCTAAATAATACTGGAAATATCTTAGACAGAAAATTAATTTTAACAGACCGAATTTGATTCTTTATATCCTAATTAGTTTACCGAGATTCATCCATATACATTAATTGTCCTGAATAACTTATCAACACCTAGCAAAAACCACGAAAGATAGAGGCAGGAATATGGTACATACCTTCATAATGCGCCCAAGAGGCTCACGATGGAACGACTATCAATTATCTCAGCAATGTTTAGAATGTGATAGAAAAAGAATAAGTGAATATAGTGTACTGTTTTCAACGGGAAATTGCGTGCGAAGCCGCGGGAAACTGCTGGTAGTTTATATATTAACTAGTATAATATTTTCATTTAAAGTTAGATTCAGTCATATAAAATGATATATTTGAACTATTCAAGACCTTCGCCTGGGGCTCAAAAGATTAAAGCCAAGTTTTTATACATTTCTTTGGTTTTAAACTTTTTATAAATAGATATGAGATGCATGAACGCAATTCTGTAAAATATATATTTCGTAGTTTTTATGTATGATTAGCCCCAAGTTAAGTCTGATATTGGAAATACAGAATTTCATAATCTAGCTACACTTTTTAATGTACTAATTCTCCAGATTTATTTCCTTATTGAAGAGTTTCCATGATTTTCTTCAACCTCAGAGACTACAGATCTGCAATTACGACAACAACACTGATGTTTTGAATTATTTCCGTATTACACGTTTTGTTTTAACACCACTAAACATTATTAAGTGGTTTTACATGTTAAGGGAAATAATTTTGAGTAGTTATTAGTAGGTGAAAGCACGAAAGCACGTTTTTAAGTGTTCCCCATCTCATCGGTAAAGGGCCTCCCTCGAGAACTTCAATCAGAATGGAAGGGGACTCGGACACTTCTGTCACAATGACCTAAACAGACATATTCACTTAAGAGGCAAGGGCTTGGGATTGGATAATCCTATAGCCTCCTTTCCACCTCAATTCTAAATGGCCACAGACCTTTTACTTGATGACATTATATCTGTTGGCATTCCCGATCTAATTATGAATATTTGTAGAAACTACTTTTTTACCCCATCCCCTATTTTTATACATCTCAATGATTTCAACAGGATAGTTCTCCTTTCTTTTTATAGCTGTCCGCGTGCCCCTAAATATCATTAGTGGTCAATGAAATATCAATATCTGCACCTCATTCTATCTCAACACTCAAGGCCTACATTGTAATATGCCCCTCAGCAAGCTTAATATTAATTAAGCCTCTAACCTTCATACCACACTGTGTGCCATCCAGCCAGGTCGAAAGCTTGTGACTTCTTACAAAACAACAACAGCTGTTGATCTGGTGATTTTGAAACAGCTCAAAATTGGGCAGTTGTACTGGACGACGTTATATCTCGCTGTATCAATTAACCTAATAATGAATATTTATAGCTACCTCGCGTCATCTCACACTACCCTTGCTGGTTCCACATGAAACTTCTATGGCCGGCAGAATACCCCTAAGTATAAGTAGTAGTCAATGAAATATCCATAAGTGTACCTTTTTCCACCTCAACATTCCAGTCCTAAAATGATAACCGCAACTAAATGGACGGATGTCTCTCAGCAAATTATCCACTCCTACCTCTGTACCATGTCGTGTCCCATTCAAACAAATTCTAAATCTCATACAATTCAACATTATCATTAAGCACCCATAATTAAAGCATTAATTTCCCAAAACTCTAATCATTGATAAATGACAAATATCGTAGTCTTCTGTTATCACTGCATTATATAACGTCGTTACACATGAGTTTTACCATTTGTTTTAATATTTATTTCTCCATACATTTCTCGGACTTTCCTACTTTAGGAACTCGTTTTATTAAAATATTTACCTTCATTCCCGTTTCCTTATAATATCCAGTTGGTATTGTAGCATTAGCAACATAGTAAAATTGAAGTTTAGTTACTAAATTACTATAGGAAAAGTATATACGAAAATATTTTAGGATTTAAGTAGTATTGTAAAACATGGATAAAATTAATTATGTAATTTCTCAAGAAAGGGTCCGCAAATGTAGGAACTGTGCAGAAAGACAGCGGTTTATCTGAAAGTCGACTTTGATAACGGGATGCAATAGAGGTTGCTAAGTTCACAATTTTATTTCTCTAGCCTTGTTGTATGGTTCAAGGCCAATCAGGGCGTCAGTGACACGATAGTTAGGTTAGAGTAGGGGTTCGGACATCTCAGCGTCTTTTGAGTGTTTTGCGAAGTTAATTTTGGTGCATTTTCCGATTCAAATGCATCTAAAAATCAGTGCGGGATTTTGCGTAAGTAGCTCTATTATAGTCGAATTCCAATTTGAATACCGGAAAATTTTTGTCAACGAACTTTAGCTCTCTTTTACAGGGATTATTGTCTCATTTTGATAAAAAAGGGGAATTTAGAAGATTTGGAAATTACAAAGTAACTATTGCAAATTTTCAAGAGAGTACATGTTGTTTCAAGTATTGTTCAAGTAAGGTATTTAACTTTAATATTATTTAAAGGTTACTTGCAATTTAAAGCCTGTTAAATACAATTTTCAGGACGTACTCTGTTAATGATTCATTTGCTTCAAACATGTTTGTTAATCTATTAACATCAGGGCAACACACCCTAAGACTTGATTAAATATAAGAATTGTGATTTTTTGTTAAATTTAAGTAACATTAAAAATATGATAGAATGTAGGGAAATGTTCATTGTAATACATTTTATTTGCCGACAACCTCATAAATAAAAATTTTTAGAGTATTTTCTGAATGCAAACAAAAAATTAAAAGCTGACAAAGAAGTTAAGTTTATAATTTACAAAGATGATCATTTCCTTCTAAAATTACCTTTTGCTAACATATATTTTAGCACGGAATGATCTCAAAACGTGTATTCTTATCTAGATAGCGTTAAATACGTTAAATACAGGTGTCTGTTAGGGCATTAACGGAGGTTGAGAGGAGTCTTAATTAAGGCAACCCGTTCCGTTTTGAGCCAAACTTAGAACATTATTATCTCTGATAACAAGTTATCTTCTCCTCTATTTTAGTTTACACAGAAGCTGCCCTATTTGAGTCTTTTTCGGTTTCGGATCGCTTGATAATCATATGTGGCACGTTTGTCTATTGGACATCACAAATTGGCATACTGTGATTTGGCATTGTGTGTATGATTGGCAGATTGATATTGTACAGTGTGTGTGTGTGTGTGTGTGTGTGTGTGTGTGTGTGTGTGTGTGTGTGTGTGTGTGTGTGTGTGTGTGTTTAAGTGTCACAAACTTCTGTGGCTGATAGTACTCATCACTCCAAACAAGAAAGTTCTATGAACATCGATAAATGTGTCGTTTAGCTGCTAGCCGCCATTTTATATTTTTTATTCTAGTAAAGCTACAAATATTACTAAAATTTCACATAGTTAGTAATAAATTAGAGAAATTTCTAAAATATTAGTATTGCGATTTGCTTTAATGTTATCAAAACTGTTCCGGTTGAAAGTTTTGATAACGATCATCCAGTATATTTATAAAAATTACAAAGTTTTTTTTACAAAATCTATCACGCATAAGCGATCACAACCACTTTATAGCCATGCTTGCACAAGGCGGGAGCAACGTAGATTTAGTCGGTTTAAAGGTATCAGCTGTTTTGCATCAGATATAAAAAACTTACAAAATACTAATAATTTTGAAATTTTTATAACAATTAAAACAGAACTTTATTCAAGGAAATTCGTCAAATCATAAAAAGCACAGCCACGTTAAAGATAGGCTTGCACAAGCTGGGAGCAAACAAACATGTCATAGTTCAAAACCATCAGTTGTGTTAAAATAGTAAATATCAGTGGTGTAACTATGGTGTTCCAGGCTACAACAAAACAACATGCATTGTCGGTCATGTACAAAAACACCTCCTCCCAACTTTATTCTGCTTTTTCTCACAGGAATCTGTGCTATGGAGAGAGATTGAATAAGAAAGTGTTGACAAATGTAAAATGTGCATCCTTTTATAAACAATAGTCTCCCTTATTTACGTTTGATATTTCCGGCCCGCCCGTATACAATGGTAGTATAACAAAGGATTATGAAAGATATCGGAATGTACATAGGTTGAAACCTTTCCTAATGTTAATGGCATCTTTCATATCCGCATCACATAGTGTAATATACTCGACAGTAATAGGATTGGGTTGAAGAAGCTGTGAGACCGACCATCCTGGAATTAAGAGCTTCGGGACTCAATGGATCTATTCACCAAAACCCGACAATAAATGATGACCTCAAAATAATATTGCTTTTTGATGTAAATTTTAATTTGTACTAAAACTCTTTTCTTTTCCACCTTACATAACATTTTTTTTATTTTATACTAAGGAGGTGCCACTTATCTTCATTGGAAGTAGCATCAGTATCAAATACTACACATTCTAGAGGTTGAGGTCCTAGAAATTTAAGTTTTGGGAGACTGGAATATCCAATTGACTATACTGGCCGATTAATTTGGGTTTTATGTTTTACCATGTAATAATTTACAAAGGTTTTCAATCTGTTTTAATACTAGCAGTTACCCGCGGTGATTTCATAGGCTTTGCACGTATTACAGCACTTCTGGTTCGGTTCAATTATATTTCCGACGACAATATTGAGTTTGCATTTTTTGCCACGATCCAGAAAATCTACCAAAAGTGTAAATGATTTGCCTTTATAGTTTATTATTTTTGTGACATAGGTGATTGTGTCTTGTTTTCCGATCAATAAAAAATATATACATTCACATGTTTGAGAGGCCTACTTCCATCAAATCTCAACTAAGATGACTTTTATAACAGACTAAGTTAATAGTAAAAGTTGTATAATAACATTGTCTTTTATATTTATACCATTGTCTTTTTTTTAGTGCTGACCAAGCACTGCATACTCAATATTTACACAAATTTACAGTGAAAAGTATATTTTTTTCTAAACCGTTCTAAAAAGTATACGTTTTCTTACGTGGATATTTTTTACTCTGTGGTCAACAGCGGTTGCAGAAAAGAGTAGAATAAGAAGTGATTTTACTATCAACCTTACTCTATGCTTTCAAGAATATAAATCTAAAGGAATTGAAAGCATTAGATAAATAAATTATACATAGGGTTGTGCTGTTATAAAAGAATGTTTAGACAGATAATGTAATTACATATAACAGGCTCTTACAATTAATAATATTTTGTTATAATACAGCTTTAAAGACCAGAGGCGTAGCCCAGAGGATTCTTCAAATAAGACTAGGACTATATACTAACCAAGTATGTTTATTTAAAGTTCTGCACAATGGGTACAATAGTTATACATAATTTATTAACACATAGATGAACACTGGTAGACACCAATTAACTTAATTTCATTTAAAACACACAAAACAATACTTATAAAATTATTTTTTCAGGCCATTCGATAGCAAGGCTATCTTAGTCAGGCACATCACAAAAGTAAATACAAAAAGTAAATTTGATGTTAATAAAATGTATTATTTTTATAATTTAATTAACATAATATTAAAATTAAATTTACTTTTTGTATTTACCTTTGTGGTGTAGCTGACGAAGATAGCATTGCTATCAAAAGGCCTCACAAAAATAAAAGTTTTAAAAATTGGTTTGTGTGTTTTAAATGCAATTCAGTTAATAGTTGCCAATACATGATTCATCTTCAACAGACACCATTGTATTTTTATATAACAGCGTAGATTATTTTACCTTAACTCAGATTGTCAACGAATAAATACGGACAGTATATATAATGAGTATAATTGTGACATTCACTCAAATTTAGCAATTAAATAATATATTTTTTACATTCATAATATTGA
Source organism: Homalodisca vitripennis (assembly GCF_021130785.1). Classification (NCBI taxonomy): domain Eukaryota; kingdom Metazoa; phylum Arthropoda; class Insecta; order Hemiptera; family Cicadellidae; genus Homalodisca; species Homalodisca vitripennis. The sequence continues at coordinate 22,022,980 of NC_060209.1, forward strand.
ACGTTTCACATCATTAAAAAGTTAAAGAAACAAGTATTCACAAACAGTAAAAAATCAAAAATTGTTTATGTTTCAGGTACTAAGCACTTTTATTAAACGTTTACGCCGCTCAACAATATTACCACTAACGCTTTTCAACCTAAAATGTGTATTTACGTCAAATTGTTTTAGATAAACAGGAAAGGTATTCCACTTGTGCGTTTATCAATAGCTTTCAAATATTTCAAAACACTGTACGTTTCTAAGTGGAGCATAAAAGAGCTTTTATGAAGCTCCTGAAAGCCTAATTGAAACGCTGCGAGCATATTCCCTAATTAAAGTATTAAGATGTGTGCCGAACATGGACGGATCTTCATTGTTTGCCATATTTTCCCATCTTTTATATTAAACTGTTGTAATAATGTTAACTGTTTATTATGTCAAAATGATAACATGTATTAGGATTATAATAATCCTAATAAATTTAAGATAATTCTACGATTTCAAAATACTTTCGTCAGATATTGAGCATTTGTTAATTTATTAAAGCGCTTATGATATTATTTTGCAGGTGTTATTTTGCTGGGTGAGAATGTATTGTTTGACCAAAACGAGGGGTGTATTTTGATAAAACAATTATTTCTTATTTTTTTATGTTACATTTTAATACGCAACATTTTTTAATCGATGATTTTTAGGGCGTTAACTGTAGGCGTAGTTTAAAATAATATAAATAATATATACTGTAAATAATTGAATTTAAAAAATTTTATTCTTCTATATTTACTATATAATTTAAGCTATTATTGACGCTTATTTAAACTTTTCTTACCAAAAAAGGAAAACAATTATTTAAAATAATAACAGACGTATTGGAAAATAAATTGCATCAACAATAATCCTGACACTAATTATCGCACATCGTTATTTTTATAATCGCTTCAAGAAAGCGTGAATACTGAACTAATGCTTGAACGTGAGCAAAGTTAAGTAGCTGAGAGAGCAGACGATATTGTCTACTATCAGTCGACTGACAAGGGACCATCAATCAGCTGCTCCAGCTGAAGCCAATCGCTAACAAATTGACTTTAACCTCCTGTAAATGATTGATTCTGCTCTGAACGTTTCGAATTGTAATTAATAGATTAATCAGTATTTAGGAGCCTAATTATGCAATTATTTACCACCTATACAATATAGTTATGAAACCTATATTAGAAAAATGGAAATTTAATAAATTATTGTAACTTTAAACCCCATGTATAACAAGAATGTGGGAAAGATAAGCATACTGCTTTGTTAGCAGATGGTCGACAATAATCCCTTGATCCTGTACCGATTAAGGTAATAGTATACTAACATATATAACACTTAAATTTTTGTAACTTTAAATCCCATATATAACAAGAATGTGGGAAAGATAAACATACTGTTGTGCTAGCAGATGGTCGACAATAATCCCTTGATCCTGTACAGATTAATGTAATAGTATACTAACATATATAACACTTAAATTTTTGTAACTTTAAATCCCATATATAACAAGAATGTGGGAAAGATAAGCATACTGTTGTGCTAGCAGATGGTCGACAATAATCCCTTGATCCTTTAAATATTAATGTCGTAGTATACTAGTACATATAACCAATATATTTATTTATTTATTTCTTCCAACGGTACATAACCATTTAGCCTATGACTAAAAATGACTTATTTATCTAGGTATAAGAACAACTTATGTTTACATACAACATGCAATCAAAAACTTCCAGTTTACCAAGACAATCTTAACAAGACTACATTGAAATTATAACAATGAAAATGGTATTAAGTGAAACAATCTTATATCAAAATGCATAATATCAACAAAACAATAAGATAACAATACAGTAACAACATAACAAAGACTAGTAACAAAATAAATAATTTTAACAAGAGAATGACAATAACAGTTACATCACAACAAAGTTACTGAGTATTAGGACCTATAATTAGTTAACAATTTGCTTTATTTTTTTTTTTTTAAGCGATACAGACCCCAGGAAGAAATCCACCTGCCCGGACCACACACCATCATGCCTCAGAATTCTTGCAACGCCACTGTCGCATGCGTAGTTCGTGGGCAGGAATTTGCGGCAGAAGACAGTTCGTGATCTCGTTCTCCTAGAGACGCTCAAATCAACCATTTCCAGGAGAGCAGGGCAGTCCACCAGTCCGTTGATCAGCTTGAACAGGAAGAGGAGATCGAAGATGATGCGCTGATGGTACAGTGACTGCAGATGAAAACGCTGTTCCAGTTGGAGAACAGGCGTTTCCATATAGGCGTAGCCCAGATGAGCTCCCAGCATCCTCAAAAAACATGTCTGCACCCTCTTCAAGTCTTCTACGTGGCCCATTTGGTAAGAGAACCAGATCACAGTTCCATATTCAAGCACTGGTCGCACTATGGATTTTTACAAAACCAGCATTGAGTCGTGGGACTTGAATCCCCTTGTCGATCTTCCAATAAAGCCAAGGAAAAGCATATGCCTTAGAAGCTATGGACGCAATATGATCAGAAGGACTTAGTAATCTGGTCAAAATAACTCCAAGGTTTCTCAGACGATCAAATCTGTTAAGGGGCACACCACCAATATGGTAGTTAAAGTTGAAAGTTAACGTAGCGCGAGTGAACGAGATAACTTGGGGACTTGGATATATTTAGGTCCATAGAATTTGCCGCACACCACCCAACAATGCTGGAAAGGGATTTCTGTAAATCCCAGAATCTGGAGAGGATAAGCATCTATTCTAACATACTGTTGTACTAGCATACTGAATGTCTACTGGAGATAGATAGTAATCTATAGACTTGAGATTCTGCATTAAATCTCATTAAAATCTATTACGTGAATCGAAAAAGACGTTTCGGTAGTTCTTGTGTTATGTAAACTTGTTTTATATATTTCAGCATGACAAATTAGCTCACGAAATATCGTCATTCGTAGATTTGAGAATCTGCATTAAATCTCATAAAAATCTATTACGTGAATCGAACAAGACGTTTCGGTAGTTCTTGTGTTATTTAAACTTATTTTATATATTTCAGCACGAAAAATTAGCTCACGAAATATCGTCATTCGTAGACTTGAGATTTTGCATTAAATCTCATTAAAATCTATTACGTGAATCGAACAAGACGTTTCGGTAGTTCTTGTGTTATGTAAACTTATTTTATATATTTCAGCACGAAGAATTAACTCACGAAATATCGTCATTCGTAGACTTGAGATTCTGCATTAAATCTCATTAAAATCTATTACGTGAATCGAACAAGACGTTTCGGTAGTTCTTGTGTTATGTAAACTTATTTTATATATTTCAGCACGAAAAATTAGCTCACGAAATATCGTCATTCGTAGAATTGAGATTCTGCATTAAATCTCATTAAAATCTATTACGTGAATCGAACAAGACGTTTCGGTAGTTCTTGTGTTATGTAAACTTATTTTATATATTTCAGCACGAAAAATTAGCTCACGAAATATCGTCATTCGTAGACTTGAGATTCTGCATTAAATCTCATTAAAATCTATTACGTGAATCGAACAAGACGTTTCGGTAGTTCTTGTGTTATGTAAACTTATTTTATATATTTCAGCACGAAAAATTAGCTCACGAAATATCGTCATTCGTAGACTTGAGATTCTGCATTAAATCTCATTAAAATCTATTACGTGAATCGAACAAGACGTTTCGGTAGTTCTTGTGTTATGTAAACTTATTTTATATATTTCAGCACGAAAAATTAGCTCACGAAATATCGTCATTCGTAGACTTGAGATTCTGCATTAAATCTCATTAAAATCTATTACGTGAATCGAACAAGACGTTTCGGTAGTTCTTGTGTTATGTAAACTTATTTTATATATTTCAGCACGAAAAATTAGCTCACGAAATATCGTCATTCGTAGACTTGAGATTCTGCATTAAATCTCATTAAAATCTATTACGTGAATCGAACAAGACGTTTCGGTAGTTCTTGTGTTATGTAAACTTATTTTATATATTTCAGCACGAAAAATTAGCTCACGAAATATCGTCATTCGTAGACTTGAGATTCTGCATTAAATCTCATTAAAATCTATTACGTGAATCGAACAAGACGTTTCGGTAGTTCTTGTGTTATGTAAACCTGTTTTCTCTATTTCAGCGTGACAAATTAGCTCACGAAATATCGTCATTCGTAGCTCTAAATACCTAAATGCAATAACATTCTAAAGCAATGTCTGCTAAAGTGCCATTAAAATATATTAAAGTTTAAATTTAAAACAGTAACTGTCGAGACACAAATATAAGAATGGTCATATCAGACGAGTTCGCACACAATGCTAATGGGTTTCGATATCACAGCTATAAGCGAGAGCTGACGCCGAACATGTTTCAAAGACGTAACTTATCGAACAATATCTTGGCTTTTCTATACTGAGAGCGTTTGTCTGTCTAGCTTTACTGTTATAATGGCAGATACCATTTGACATACAACTATATGTGCTATCACAAACATGTTTCAAAAACGTAACTTATCGAACAATATCTTGGCTTTTTAGTACTGAGAGCGTTTGTCTGTGCTGTTATAATGGTAGATACCATTAGACATACAACTGTAGCTGTTATCACAAACTTGTTTCAAACTAAGTTATTTTATCTATCTTTCACTTAAGCATTAATTAAAATGTTTGTCCAATTAGTTACGATATTGTGCGTATACCTGTATCCGTATAGTGTTATTTAAGTGTACCTATCAATTATTATGCATTTTAAAATTATTGACTAGATGCGAATGTCATAGTTTTCGAGCCAGAATTTAATTATTAGACGTCAGAATTGAAAATAATTACCTAACTAAAACTATAATTCCTAGGATATACGTTGTTTTGTAGAAAAACTTCTTCTGTCGAAATGCAAAAAGTTACATAGTATTTAGAAAATCCCTAACCTAGTTACTATTAGCACTACATATTAAAAACACTATAGTAGAATATACAGTTATATAACCTTGTTGATAGAGAAATAATAATCGGCACGCCTGTTGACAGAATCAGAGTTTAAGGAAGTTGGTAAAGAAAAGTGGAAGTCCAAAGTTAGATTTGATCTTTGTAACGCAACTTTTGTAATAAAAATAACTTAACTTAGCGTCCATTACGATCTGGAATAAGTGTTTATACAGAAGGTTTTAACTGAATTTCTTTGTTTTTAAACTGACTATTGCAAACGATCGTTATTTTTTTAACAACAGCCTCTTCCGATTTATGTGATATTTTTTATGTTTGGAATTGACACTATCAACATAAACTAGTCCTTTCTTGTTGGGTTTATAGCATTTAATTAAACATAGCACATGTGTTATATGTCTTAAGCATCTGAATTTTGAGATTTAAATTTATATTTTTTATTTACTATTCATTACTAACTATAATACTAAACTATGCAACTATAGTATCCTAACCTTAGCAATCATTAATATTCATAACAGGTTTATACCTTAAATGTTTGCTGGCTACAAACAGATTCTAAGAGTGGCTTTGTTTATATGTCCCACTTGACCTCAGAACACTTGCTTAAGAATTACGTATTTAATTTCGATGGAATTGATTAACCAGTTAATTTTGACGAAAATTTTGACAACATCATTAAAGATATTATGTTAGAGGAACAAACATGTATCCAATGATTCTAACCCTGATTGATCTAGGCATTTGTATCTTCAATCGAACTTATATAAGTTCAAATTTACATTATGCTGTCTGTTAAGGCTTTAAACACAACTAATGCCAAATAGTAATGTTTAGGTTGGAAATAACCGTAATGCCTCTTCATACTGTTCATTTTTAATTAATAGAAAGTGTAACAATCAATTCTTATCCTCGTATTCAAGCTGTAAAAACTATAGTGTGTAATTTAGGTATGTTTTAACGAAAGCTATTAACACTCGAGTTAACAGTCTTGAGGTTTATAAATTAAAAATTAGTCTCTTTACGTAAACTTGGATTATTTTTGGCTCGTTAAAAATTTTAAGAGAGCCCCAAAAGGAAAGCATCCTCCAACTTTATATAGCTAAAAATACCTTCTAGGTATTGAAATCAATATTTCAAAAGCGATATTCCAAATGTGTTATTTTTTTTCTATGGTTATGGAATGGTAGAAACAAAATAGACGTTATAAAATTTTACATTTGAAAAATGTAAGAGTTTCAATAAAACATTTTAGTTATAAGAACCTTCCTTTTGGTGTGGGGGCAATGCCCTAACAATTTTGGATCAGAAAATTGGTCTTTTCCGTTAATCTAGATTACACCCGGGTCTAATTTGTCTCTATGTGATTGGCCAGAGATTAGTAAGGGCGGATTGTTATTGTAATTTTTTAAACCTGCACCATGAATTTTAATACCTATAAAGCCTTAGTTAACCTAAGATTTCATGCAATTATCGTACATAAATATTATTCCAATTCTTTTTATATGCATTTTACTGTGCTGGCAAAACGTTATAAACCGAAGGAAGACCGCCATACAAACCGACATGTTTAGGGATACGGTGTAATGAATCCTCTTGCACTTCTGGTTCACTAGTTTCAATCCGTTCCATTCCATCGTCCAATATCAATCATGAAATAATGTGAAATTTAAGGAGATAACTTTTGTTGTTTTCTACTTGAATAATGTGGTATGAGAGTATTAAAATAAAATAATGGATCCGGGTCGTAGGACTACAATGAATCTTTTAAGGATTGAGAAATAAATTAAAAGAATGGATCCTTTGGTGCTAACGAGCTAACATCTAAATAAAACGTTTTTGTTTTTATATTAGAAATGTAGCCTCGAAAAGGGTTTAATAGAACACAAATGTAAATTGAGTTACACTGAACAATAAAATTGAATCTTATTCTTAATAAATATAGTTGTAAATATACAGTAATACTGTTAAATAACAGTATACTAGTCATATTACTACTATTTGTTCTGTAATACAGATTTACAAAAAAGTCAAAGAGAGGTTTTGTTTAATTTAATATTCCGTTTATCATTTTACGCCCCTTTACGCAAACAATATTGAGATATCCGCCTATAAAAAGAATTTTTTAGTATAACCTAGTTTTGAATAAAGAAATATTGACTTCCAAAATACCGTGAGTAATAATCAACTATTGTTATGTAGAGAGTACATTTAAAAATAGAGATCAAGAATATACCTCTGTGATTGCTACAGGTAGGTCACGGTACGCTTTAATAATGTTGGTTATTTTATTATATATATATATATTTTAACACTATAAGTTAGTGATTCAAACATTCTAAAAATTATTAAAAAAATTAAAAAAGATATGGTCGCATTTCATAAATAAGTGTTGACTAGATTAATCAATTTATTAAGTCATATGTTATGTGATAAATGAGGTTAACTTTTAGCAACTTATCGTGGAGCTGCATTTTGCAAAATATGTAAATCAAGTGGAATGTTTTTAGTTTAGGATGGACCGTACCGTAAATAGAATTTTTCAGGTAAGAAATAAAAAAAACCGCTTGGCATTGGAAATTAGACAAATTTTTATACTAGAATTTATTATCTGCAAAAATGTTTTCAATATTTGTAACTTTTAGTAGAAGAAAAGAAACATGTAATGACTTGCATGTGCCGTAGAATAAATTATTGAAAATAAATTTATGTATTTATTTTTAATAAAGTAAATGTTAAAAGAAATTAAATATTGGATAAATATATAGAAAGCATAACATTTCCATACAAATCAGGCACTGTTAGCGTTGCCTTTGTTATTATTTCATCCTCTAATCTGATGAAAGCTCAATGAGAATCGCTAGAATAACACGGCGTGTTTTCCACTCAACGTTTTTGATTGCAATGTTTTATTATTTGTTTCGAATGTTTTATTTGACTTTGGTATTAAATTTCTTGAGCAAATCTAAAGTTCGGGCCGAAAAGTTGCTAAGTTTACTTGGACTTTTGCGAGAGGCAATAATCTAATTTAGTCCAATGTACTTGCTCTATTGCGAACTAAATACAGACTCTCGACTATAGTTTGTTAACAAGTTAAAACCAATCATTTTTCAGTTTTCTGTCTATTAATCTTACATTCAAGCAGTTCCTTAAAATTAATGGGACATCAGTTAGAGAATCAATGATTAGTCGTTTTTTACAAATATCCTGAACAAAGAGTTCAGATACATGGAATTTAAATAAGTATAATAAAATAAATGTAATCTATATTAAAAAATTCCGGTAATATTGTAGTGAGAAGCTGCGCAAATAGGTATAATTAGCTCATCTTATCATCCAATCTAAGGTTACTTATGGAGTTCATTTAGTTTTCGTGCCGGATGAAGGGAGAGGGGATTTTACATGTTCATCTCCTAACATCATAGCGTTTTAATCATCATTAATCATATGGTATATCTAAATACCCAGGTGTTGAAGATGGCCTTGCTGTAGAGAAGAAGTTTTCGTTATTTTTCGAAAGCTGGAATTAATTTAAATTTTCCCCCATTTATTTGACCACCCCTCTTCTTGAGCGTCGACGTCTGTTGCAATGAGGAAGGATATAATTACGGAGCTGAACACCTTGACTATAATCATTTATGAGCTCCAACAACTTCTCAGTACAATGGCGGTCACTAGTGTCATCCTAATCTGAGAATTTCAAGTAAGGGTGCCTTAACTTTGGCTTTTTAACATATGTTGGTAAGTGAAGTATTGCCTGTTAAAATGTTACTTGAGACCCTTCAATCTAGAAGGGATTGATTGTGCAGTAAGAGATTATTTACATCGACGGTCACTAATCTCATTTGGGAAGTCTACCGTTTTAAAGATAAAAGGTTAAGACGCTTTAACAACCATGAGTTATTACCTTTTTCTACCAATATTTATAATGAACAAAAATATCAAGTTAGTAGATGAGTTTCGTTATTTGACTCGTGCAAAGATTGTTAGAAAAAAACACTGCTTATAATCGTAGTAGTCTGACAGAGTATTATTTTAGAAATACATATTAAAAAGGCAATTTCAATACGAAAACAAGTACTTTGTATAAGTATATTTTAACTCACTAAAACAAAAATAAAATTCAACGGTTTCATAATTATTAGTTATTTTTTTAATTTAGAGATGATGTTCTTTTTTTTAATGAGCTTTAGCGAAGCTTAAACTCAATCGGCTTTGAAAATTTAAATTTCTGGTTTCTGTCCGTACGATATTTCGAAAACCAACCAACCTATAGACTTGATATTTAACATCAAGCATCAGTTATATATATCAAGGTAGTTATATATCAAGGTCATGGTGGAAATCAATCCATGGGATTTGGCTGAGCGTTAGCCAGTATATGTATAATTGGTATTATGAGTAATCATGAAGGAAACAAGAAAATTGTAAAATGATAAATGTATAGAGAAACTGACTACAATCATATGACATTTTAACAATCCCATAGCAACGCATATAATATATCATTAAATTAAACTTGAAATTTTGCATGAAGCCTGTTACCAGACACGTGGATTGATAAAATCTTACTTAGTAAGATAAGAAGGAATCAAGATTACAAAGAATCAATCCTAATAAATAGTAAGGAATCTTAAAAGAAATAATAACTTTGAATTTTCACTTAGTGAGTTTTCGATTTAAGGAAAAACTCTTGTTAAGATATCCAAAATCTTCAAGAAGATATTTGTTGAACTGAGTGAGTAATCAAAACCAATAGCCTATTTGATACCGGGCAAGAAACATTATTGTTATTTATTATATTTCAGATTGTATTTTCTTGCAATATTCTAGTCTTAACGTTAAAATGATTTTCATTTTTATTCCAAAAAATGCTATGCTTTAGTTCAACATTTTGTACTGACTTCTCACGGATACCACCTTTCTCAAAATGTGAAACGCAGAATGACATAGTAATTATAGTAGCAGAGACCTTTTTTTACTTTACAGAATTTTCCTTTAATAAATTCAACCGTGAAAATAAAATAACAGATTTTCTATTTGTATTCGAAACTCTGCATAATATAATAGCTTTAAGAGTATTGCATTTCAAAATACTTAAATTCAATGGAATTAAAGGGCAGCAATGTCTTTGTGTACCCCCATTGAAATGCATGCCTCTTGTACCCGTGCTCTCGCCCATTTAGTTGAAAATTATGTACCTTATTGCTCGACTGTACTTCAGAGCTTTTCTTCTTCCTACACTTTCACATGAAAATGTAATTTTCAATCATAAAACTTCTAAAGTGCAACCTTTACTTGAATTTTGGATAAAATGAATTATGTAATTTTACAATCGATTTCTAAAAGTATACCTAAAAAACCCAAATAATTTACTGAACATTTGCCAGAATATTAATATAACAATTGCCTTGTATAAATTAAAAATAATTGAGGCTCCATTCAGCCTCCATCAAAACATTATTTTATTATTAAAACTATACAATACTTATGTGCTTGTATTAACTTCAATAATGAAAAACCTTACAATGCAGCATACCAAACGTGATCAAATCTTCATTATAAACTACTAATACTAAATTATTATAACTATATTTCATTAAGAAATTAGTTGTACGATAGTGTATTTCCAAAACTAATGTAAACCAAACAAACTTAAAACTGTGTTAATTGATGTAATAAAAAATATCCGGTGTAGAAACTCAACAACTGTAAAATTGAAATATTATAAAGACTGTTTTTTACTTAAGTGGTAGTGCTTTTAAATATAATTTTATGCTTTGTTTCTTTTTAGTATAATAATTATTGTAATAATTTTAGTAATCAAACTAATCCTCTTTACTAGGTTAGTACTCATTTTCTGCCCTACTGCACTATTTATTTTTTTATTTCATGTTGTCAGTGTTTTTAAGTCTTTATCTATCAAAACAAGTTTTAATTGGTTCACTAACCATATGTTATTTATTCTAAATTTACTAAACTCTTGGATTTTTTATATAATATGTTTTTTAAAACAAGGTGTAATTGCGCGATCTTTCATTGCTATATTTATTATTATAACTGTTTGCGCCTTGCTCTGTTATTCAAGTAATGGCTTTGTGGTACCTTAAATATGAGATCAAAAAAACACATAAAATATTTTGAAAAATATGTGGATTTGGAAAATAAATTTTAAAATAAAAGTGATAAAATAGTTCATATATTTTAATTTTTTGATTACTTTGCCGTTTCTTATATTAACTTTAATTATATATAGTTGTAAAAGGCAGGCTGTCTGGAGGCATAATTATTTCATGTTGCCACACTTTATTGTATAAATCATGTAATATGCTACGGTAAATTTCTAATAAATTTTTACTTCAACGCAGTTAACATAAAATTGCCTACCATTTTTGTTTAACTTTACAGGGCGTAAAATTTTGATACATTGTCATAACTGACTAAAGCAATAAATTTAACATTAAATTGCTTCACGACAGCGGGAACGGAAATTTAGATATTAGAAAGTGCGGAAATGGCTTCAGAAATTTCCGCAAAACCGGCGAATCAAGCTGACAGGTGTTAGGGGGCTGCCAATCGAATTCGACGGCCTTTTTTCATCATATATGTACCGTACAGTTTATATCACAACAACAAGGTTACACATATCTTAATATTCTACAATACAGTACCTACAATTACTAAATACTTGATCCTCATAAATTAGTTTCAGTAAGGACCACAATACATTAGTATTTCGATACTTCCTTACTGTTAGATAAGTGGATTAAATAACTAGTTTAGTTTTCTTACTTTATAATTTAAAAGTTTACATAAGTTTACAAGACATATTGATAATGTAATGTTATTAAATCTAGTCATGATAATGAAACTTAGTCATGGTAAAGAATTTGTCATTCTCGGATATGAATAAATACAACCATGTGATAGAATAAATTCAATATTTTTATGACTAAACATCTGTGGAAAGTTTTATTTCAATGTCCTACGCTTTATTTTGTCGAGGACTTAGCATATTACTGTTAAATTTACTTATAATACAGCACATGTGATATTTCATGTGTCATGTGATACAGACAGTTTTTTATATTTAAAAAACAAAGGTCTTGTACTGTACCATTTTGTTTTATGTGCTAATCAGTTGAGTTATGCCATGTTTATCCTCACCTCAATTCCCGATTATTATTCCCAATATGGCTGATACTTCAAGCTGAATAGTACTATACCAGGAACAAAATTGTATGGAGTAAAAAGCTTACGGAGAAAGAGGAAACTGAATATAATTGAAACTATAATTGATACGAGGACACACCTTCACATCATAACATCTTATTTTCTATTCTTGAGAAAAGGGTAATAGCACCACGTTAAATATTAGATTTATTATAGGGATAGATAAATGGCAGTAAATGTGAGGCGGGTATGAGTGTGATGCTAAATAATACCAGACCAGTGCCATGTTGCTATACAAAATTCATTTTTATTCTCAACAGTTACACTTGGAGGTTAACAGGGTATAAGAAGCGTGCAGAGGTCTAATGTGATATCTTGATGAAGAGGAAGGGAGAGGATGGTCTGATGCCAAGTTTTACCGGATCAGTACTACATCGCTGCACTTTGCCTTGCCCACTTTGATCCTTGATTGATGCTCGATGTTGAATACAGTCCTCTCTTAATGCCGCCCAGTCCTAATCAATTCCAAATGTCTTGATCAATGCTGCGCTAAAGAGCAAAGTCAACATTTAACGAGTTTTAAACTTGTTTACTTTTCTTTAATCTATTACACTTTTATCAATTAAAGTATATTTTTAGTTCAGTTTAGATTGTTTTGCAGCCTAAAAATGTTTTTGACATACATCGTATGTTACGTTGTATTACGTTCCTTTCAAAATCTTGAAAATTAAAACTCCACTTTAAATTTTCATTTTTACATTCTGTTATAGTTTGCGATGTTTTAATATAAAGTGAATTAAAAATAAAGTAAATATGTCTTATTTTACCAGGCGAAGTTAGGACTAAGAAGCCCTTTCTAACACAACCGGGGGACCAACGGCTTAAAGGTGACTTCCGAACCACCATAAATAGCCGGGCAGGCGGGATGCTTGCAAGGACAGGATCGCTCAGCGGTCACCCAGAAGCCACGCTCGATGTTGCTTGATCTGGTTATCTTGCGATAACCGTTGTACCCGATACACTGCGCTATTGGCAATATAATTAATATGATATTGATCATTTTAATATAAATCAATATAAATACTACTTAAGGAATAATGATTTGTAACTTATTAAAAGTGGAAATAAAGGTTAAGTTAAGGAAATCATACCGGTTGATATATAATATAACTGCACATAGCATCTTCTGACATACATTTCAGACATACAGAACCACAGTAAATCTTGTCCCGTACCAGACAATATTAGTTCCCAGTCTTGCCAACTGACACCTGACACAGTAGGTTTACTGGTGGCCTGACACTGACAAGCATCACCGTGTCACTCCATTATTTGAAACTTCTAGCTTATGCCGCAAAGTATTGTCAAGTTTTTAGTGGTCTTTGATACTGGCTTAATATGGCTAGAAGTAAACACGGAAAGATTGGACTATATATAAACTAGCAACAATTCTTTACTGTGGGTATTTTTGACTAGTCCAATTTTTGTTGAAAGTTTTACTATTCTTTTCTATACATTCCATTAATATGTGAATAGAGGCATATGAAGCTGGATTCCTTTCCGAAATTTGAAGAATTTAAAAATTATTTAAAAACTGAGTAAAATACAATATGAATTGCATTCTCTATGGATGAAAATTACATAAGTCATTATCAGATTTACCAAACTCATACCTAGACTCACTTATAAGTCACTGGTAGCTGAGTGATTAGCATTTCACCTTATCAACGCAGGGTCCTGAACTAGAACATCCGCAAAATAACCTCGTCCTGAAATTATTTCAGATCTCTGCAAAACTGTACGTTTACTCGTTTTGTCACAAGTCCTAATATTGACAAGGAACCGTTTTTTATGTAAAAGTCTATGTAAACTATTACCGACACACTTTAACATGCCACACCACCTACAGGAATAAGGATATTTTCATTACTGAGAATGAGGCAGTTCAAAATGATGTGCTACATGACCTCTATCTCCTTTGGATAATTCTACCCAAAACCAATTTGACGAACTTCAAAATGGCCACCGGCAAAAACAGCTAAAAGTTGCGCCACCACGTACACCCTATACCACACACCATTATGTTTTTTTTTTATTAATCGAGTTTCATAGGGATGAATTCAGTCTTTTTTTATCCTGTTGGTTAAAAGATATCAGCCATAGCTCCTGCAAATAAAAAAATATTGTAAGTAGATTTTACTATTGTATTCTTGAGAATGAGATAGTTAAAGTTATGTATAACTCCTTCGCATTTGAAAAATTCTATGTAACTAAAACACAGCTAAAAATTTACTAAATATTATTAAATTGTTTAAAAATCTAATATGAGGAAACTTTCAATAGATTTTGCATTCAAAGACAAATATAAAGTGATTATTTTTGATATATTGAACGTTTGGTAAGTTCCTGGACTGTACAGAATATCAGGGGACATTTGTTAAAAATATAATGTATGTCAATCAAAATCTGGATTGACATCAATATTTTTTTCAAAACTTGGCACAAGAGACTATGATTAAATTATGATTGGTTGTGTGGCTAATCACGCAAGAAGTGATAAGATGAAGATTTCGTTCAAAAACTGTTACTTCATCGGCCGAGAAGACGCCTAATTATACATATTCATATTTGTATTTTTAACAGCCAATGTACATACTATTTAAAAGTATTTTTGCACAGTTATTTACAATTTCAACACTTTGTTACTGCAAACCTTTTGGTACGGTACAATAAACAAATGTATATATGTTTATACCAATTTCATAGGATAACTCTAACATTGATTAAATTTGGTATATCTGAAGTTAGTGTCACACTAGTTTACAATAGGTGTCAAAAAATATCATATATTTATATTATATTCCATTAGGATTTTTCTGTAAACTGTAGTAGTAGTATTCAAATCAAAATACGTTACAATCGATAAATTCGTACAGTAAATTTATATAAAAAATCCAGTATTTCCAATAAATCTATTAACTTAAAAACTATGTACGTCTGTTGCGTATTCAAACAAAACACGCCTCTCCTGTCACAGCGATATCCAGGCTAATCCCGTGTCCATGCAAATTAGGCCCGAGTCCGATACAATCACGAGCCACCATCTTCCCCAGAATATCATGCCTAGGCACTAAAATAATGATTCCAACAACTAAAAACTAAGATCGCATGCTTATTTTAACTACATTTTGGTATTCCGGGTCGTTTGTTTATAAAAGAAACATGCCATTTTAAATTGTATGCATTTTCACAGTTAAACATTTTACTCTATGCTAATTATAGCAATGTTACAAGTATTCTCACAGAGATGTAGCTTGTTCAGTAAGACAGAAGGCCCAAAATGAGAATTTGGATTAAGAGAACTTCTTCAAATGACTCCAGAACTGGTGGATAACTCAATATTATTTTGTGTTTACAGATATGTTTACATGCTAATAATATTAAAGTGCTTATGATTGGTTGTTTTACTTTCACGCGTAAAATATTCTACCGATTGTACTGAACTTTTTCATGGGTATTCTCTTGGTCCCGGGGATGAATTCTAATTTTTTTTATCTCTCTAGACTACGTCTTACTAGTCTTTAAATGATCAAAAGAACCCCACCTTAATCTCTAAAGTTACGAAATATTAATTAAAATGTTGTTAAAAAGTTTTTGTGTTAACATTATTTTATGACATTCAACTACAATTTTAATACTACTGTGAATAATTATGTGCGAGAATGTCTGGGTACTCAAGTATGGTTGGCTTCTTAGACATTGTGATGTGGTATTTTTATACTAACATGCTTCCTGAAGACATTTTCCCATACCACAATCCGAAAAACAAGACTATAAAGGATTTCCTCTTCATACCGGGACTAGACAATTCTGACCGCATTTAATTTCTCAGGACTAAGGATGTATATATTGTTTCGTAATCGTGACAATAGGGCAAACTCAACTAAAGCATTGGAAATATCCTGGACCAAAAGGAGATTTGAATAGACGTAAGTAGACCTTTTTTGACAGAAGTACACCTCCTACTTGTCTTGAGAAAATTTTCATTATAATATTAAAAAACTATAAGAAATTTCATGCAGATTTCGTCTTAAAAACATTTAATATAGCTACTAATAAGAGAGCTGTGACGTTTTGAAATTGTGACCAAAAACAGTATTTTGAGCGCGGCGAGTGAACACATTAATTTGTTGGTCTTGTTATTACGTACAACTTTTTCCATTCAATCATTGTTGTTGATGCTTTGAAAATTTGGAACATACTGTATACTAAAAGTCTATTGCAGGTAAGGGCTTTGTAAATAGATAATGAATCGGATGTTATAACCCTTCGTAATTGATCAAACTAGCACTGGCTGTTATCGCTCCGTCATTTTTATTTTTATTTTAGAAAGTTTAATGCACAAATTAATGTGAATAAACTAAAAGCAAATAAATTAGAATCAAGAGGTTTGTATATTAAATAATGGTGGTGCCATTAAATAATATTTATTTAATTCGAATTTAATCACTCATTGTTAACTAATTTGTATACACGAATTTTATTTGACATGTGCAAAAACGCAATTCTAACTTCATAACTGAACTGTACTTTCAATCAAGTAAGCAGCCTGTACTAGTATTAACGTGGCTGTCATGCAGCTTGACACCGCCGCTAGATTAAACTGCGAACTGACGGCGACCCACCTATACCCGTGCCATCACTACACGGCCGTCACTAATGGAGAATGTACATCACTGTAACGTCACTGTCAATTGACACGATACTGGAATTTTCACACAGAAAAATGGATGACATGATTATTACGGATATCTGCCATCATTACTCATCCCAAATATCTATAGTGACATTTCATTGATCTCCGAGAAAAAATATGAGTAAATAAAATAAATCTTTAATTGCAATGTATTAAAAGAATCTAATAGAACTATTCATATGGTAAAATGCTTTAGAATGTTTTTAAATCTCTGTGTACCTCAATTTTTGTGCTGTCTAATTATCATGCGGGTGGGTTTTAAAAGCCATCTTTTCATATACTTTCCACATTCTTTATAAGATATTGATTCCACATTACCGCTAAACAGCGCTAAGTAGCAAGTACTTCGTTTTGAATAAATTTTGATTTTTGCTGCCATTTCGGACTCACCATATTTGAATTAGATATACTTTTTTAATGTAAAGGTATTGTTGTGATATTATTTAAGTAGTAATTTAGCATAAATATTTGTGTTGGCCTAAATATTTTTATTATTTCCAAAACTAGGAATTTTTAAAGAATAAATGTATATGAACATTGTTTGCGGCATCAGGTTCAGTACAAGGAAATAAATGGAATAAACGTATCACAACACATTTTTACAGTATAAACACTAACTCCAATATGGCAGATACAAGATGCCGAAAATATGACCAGTGATAGTCGAATCACTATCTGAATAGATTGAATAGAACTAATTGAGTTTGACTTGTCTTGAAAAAATTTAATTATAATATTTTAAAACTTAAAGAAATTTCATGCAGATTTCGTCTGAAAACGTTTAATATAGCTACTAATAAGAGAGCTGTGACGTGTTGAAATTGTGACTAAATATTTTGAGCGCAGCGAGTGAACTACGCATTAATTTGATGATCTTGTTACTACGTACAACTTTTTCCATTCAATCTTTGCTGTAGATGCTTTGAAAATTTGGAACATACTGTATACTAAATGTCTGTTGCAGGTAATAGATAATAGCAGGTGCTTTGTAATAGATAACGAAGCGGATGTTATAGCTCTTCGTAATTGATCAAACTAGCACTGGCTTGTATCGCTCCGTCATTTTTATTGCTATTTTAGAAAGTTTAATACATAAATACTAATTTGGATAAACTGTTAGCAAAGAAATTATAATCAAGAGGTTTGTGTATTAAATAATGGTGGTGCCATTAAATAATACTTATTTAATTCGAATTTACTGAGTCATTGTTAACTAATCTGTATACACGAATTTTACGTGACATTTGCAAAAACGCAATTCTAACTTCATAACTGAACTGTACTTTCAATCAAGTAAGCAGCCTGTACTAGTATTAACGTGGCTGTCATGCAGCTTGACACCGCCGCTAGATTAAACTGCGAACTGACGGCGACCACCTACACCCGTGCCATCACTAATGGAGAATGTACATCACTGTAAAGTCACTGTCAATTGACACGATACTGGCATTTTCACACAGAAAAATGGATGACATGATTATTACGGATATCTGCCATCATTATTCATCCCAAATATCTATAGTGACATTTCATTGAAATCCGAGAAAAAATATGAGTAAATAAGATAAATCTTTAATTGAAGTGTATTAAAAGAATCTAATAGAATTATTTATATGGTAAAATGCTTTAGAATGTTTTTAACAATCTGTGTACCTAAATTTTGGTGCTGTCTAATTATCATGCAGGGTGGGTTTTAAATGCCATCTTTTCGTACACTTTTCTACATCCTTTAAAATAATGATTCCAAATTACCGCTAAACACCGCTAAGTAGCAAGTACTTCGTTTTGAATAAATTTAGATTTTTGCCGCCATTTTTGATTCACCATAATATTTGAATTAGATATTCTTTTTTAATGTAAAGTTAGTGTTGTGATATTATTTAAGTAGTTATTTAGTATAAATATTTGTGCTGGTCTAAATATTTTTGTTATTTCGAAAAGTAGGAATTTTTAAAGAATAAATATATTTCAACATTGTTTGCGGCATACATTTTAGTACAAGAAAATAAATGGAAATAACTCCAATATGGCAGATACAACAAGATGCCGAAAATATGACCAATGATAGTCGATATTCAATATCTGAATAAATATGAATACAATTAAGTATATATTTAACTCACATCCTGTATTAATAACGAATAGATTTATTACACATTTACTTGTTTTGAGGATGTTTTGTTTTATAACTTTCTACGACGGTAACCCTTCAGAAAAATGAAAAAGAATATCTTTCATTGCAAGCATTGAATTTTAATAATTATTATTTCGTAATGAATTTTTAAAGTGTGTAGAATTTCTGAACTGAAAACGCACAGCATTGAGACTTTATATAGGTACTAGGGTGAAACAATATGAACTAAGCACCTGCACTGGGAGGTGCTTGGTTCATATTGTTTAACCCTAACCTTAACTAGGTATCTAACAAGAAAAGTTTGAGATATAATATGCTATAAGTAAGCCACCTTACTCGTAAGCCATCTCTCCGTAACCTGTTTAACAGATCCTTAACTTTTAACTCAACGTCAAAAAATAAATTAAACGCCATAAAATGCAATTTTATCCTGTGTCTTTACTTGTAATGGCATTGCTCCACACACACACACACACACACACAGTGTTTTGTTTCAGTGCATAGACCTCAATTAAACATGCAAAATTAGAAGACTGACAACCCCAACGCACCTGTACTACGAGAAATAAGTAAGCATTTCCAAGAAATCTTCCAGTAGAGCTTCAGTTAACTTTTAACTGCAATGTACATAATACTTTTATATCTTCAATTACACGTAAATATTAACGAGTGCTACATTACATAAATATACAACAACTACTCCCGACCTCACTCTGTTACTAAACGTTTCAAGCCTCAGCGGAACTGTTACTCTGCATCAATACCACAATGGCGCGGCGGAAGCGGCAGTATTCTGAAGGCAGCTCAAATCGCATCAACTGTGAAGTACCTGGGGTTGACAGCATCCATCTCCATCTCATACTAGCTGATAAGATCCTCGTATTGATGCAAAGAAGAGTAAAAAATTAGGATCTGGCTCAAACACTCAATTTCAATGGAAATTGCATATTACTAAACCGCTACCTTCGTGGATCTTCAATAAATGTATGACTACTGTTGAATAATATGTAGTATACAATAATAAAATACTGTAGCTTTAAAATCGTTTCGCTCTAAATGGACTCAAAACTCATGTAAGTACCTAATGTTAGAGAGTCGGTAAATAACTGCCAGGAAACCCAAATATTTAAACTTAATATGAGAAAATTGTTTTTACGAAGCAATAAAAAAAGCTGGCCTTTCTACTAACTGAAACTTTCCATATTTTAACTAAAACAGTAATTCTGGTAAGTAGTCACCATGGCAAAGGAAATAGGCCTTTCGCATTGGTGGAGTGAGATATATTGATACGAGCGAGAGGGGAATTGTTGTCGGGTTTGTACAGTACTAGAAGAGTTGTAGTACTGCGACTTACTAAATCGTAGTATATTATACTAGTTATCCGCTTAACTAACAGTGTTACTGAGGTATGTAGTCACCATGGTAACGGAAATAGGCCTTTCGCATTGGTGGGCTGAGAAATATGATATGAGCTAGAGGGAAGGTGGATTTCACTTCAATTGTAATTCTAGCACTAAACCACCACATTAGAGGAATATTTTTAGTTTAGCCTCAAACAAATAAATATTTCATTCAATTATATAAATGCATAACCTTATTTTTTTATGTGTTGGTATGTTAGGCTATATGATTTACTATGTGAAAAGTTAACATTTTATTATAAGTGTACAAATTTATGTTTTTCTGATATTCTCTTGTTGCCATTATGTTTACCCATAAGACCAATGTAAAAGTATACTAACACTCAGAAATATCCCATGTGTTTAAACTTTAATAAGTAAGTTATCATACGAGATACATCTCACAATCATATTTTTACAAGAAAATATTTATTTCAGTTTTTTAAAAATCATTATTTCCCAAGAAATACTAAAAATCCATTCTTTTTCTAAAAGTGAGAGTAGCATATATACATATAAATTTTCTACAACCATATAATTGGTCCGTTTTCATAAACAGTACATACAGTGAATTTAAAGCTAAATATTAATGTTTATATCTTGGTTTTTCTACACTTTCTACACGAAGTATGTTATCGAAAGTTGTCAATTCAAGAATTATTAATTTCTCCATAGAGTAAAAGATATTTCCTCAAATATTAAGTTTTAGTTTTATAACGATATACAAGAGAGTAATTGTCGAATTTGATCTGAATATATATAAAGCCTGTAACTTACAGTTTTCGGACTCTTACAAACCCAAACAAGCACGTTAAGAACACGTTATGTAGAAAGATTAATCGGCGGTTTGATGTGAACTATTGTTTTAAAAGAACATTTTACTTATTATTTCAATATTATTTCCTAATTTTACTTCGTATAAGCATTCTGAAAAAGTGCACTTTTAGTTTTGAGAACATGAATATTTGGTTTTTCAGTTGTTTACATTTAAAAAAAAATATTATAAATTGTATTCAATTATTCTAAAAGTGGATAAATGTAAGTGGCCATGAAATGTTTCGAAACACAGTGAAAAAGATTATTGAATTAACTGGTTTAATTTATTTTAATTTGAATAATCTAGTGTACTTGAATTATAAATTTTGTTTTTGTTTAGAGTATTATTGGTTCTTCACACCTTATGATCAAAAATAATTATAGTGATTTAATTTAAATTAGTAACACAATTGGGTAATTTTATAAGAATACTTGGAAACGAAATACACGAACTTTTGATACAATATGTTATTCTTACAGAGAGATCAATGTAAAAAGTATTTATTTTTTCAATTCTTAGCTGAATAACACTTAAAAATTAAATCCTTAAAAATTATTTATTTCTATAATACTATATACTATATTATGAAGAAAATGTATAGAAAATTGGAAACGGGATATCGATTTTGAGATTCGTAATGGAATTAAGAGCTAGTGTATCTCCCAAAAATATCAAAGACAAACGTCAGTGTCATGAGAACAAAGTAACAAGTGTTGATGCAGTATTTCATTCATCAATAATTCTGTGAAACAAAGGAGATGTGACTTTTTTTGTCAAAGTTATTTTTACTCAACTTCCATTTCAACAAAGGCTCAGCAGAAAGTTGGAACATATCGACGTTGAAAAAACAGCTCTTTGTTCCGAACTTTATAATATGTTAAATAATACATGACATACAAGAATTATCACGTGTATTTTTTTTTTATAATTGCATGAAAAAGCGTTCATCATTTACCACACAAATTAGCCGTCAGGAGTAATATTGCAGTTATATTGCAGTAATGGTCGTTGCCGGGAGCGTATCGGCTGATTACATTGACAGAGTAATGAATGTATGAGCTTACCCAACTTAGTAATGACCGTTCAATTATCAATGTTATCTATAGATTTGAAGTATTATTTCACTTCAAAACCTCTAGAATAGAATAGCTTTTAAACAACATTTAGATAGCTTTTATCATATTTTCTTTTCTTTGTTAAAAGTCTTTTGTTGTGGCCTCTTAACTATAACTGTTTTAATTAATTTTTAAAATTATTACTGTCTAGAAACAACAACATTGTATACACTTTCGTTAGCTCAACTATAAAATTATCTCAGATGCGAGAGGAATATTTGTTAGTGGTGCATTCCCCAAAAATATAAATAATTAAAAAATAAGTAATCTTAGTAATAAAATTTAAACCAGAAAATGTCCCTCTCCCAGTTTACATCAACAATCATTTACGAAAATGTAAAATTACGGGACGATTCAGATCAACTTCACATTTCTAAGTTGGCAACATTGATAATGTATACCTAATTTTGTTGGGTACTGTTGACTATTGGCATTTATTATGTGGAGGATTTTCCGTCTGTAGAGCAATGTCAAATAATTTTAATTAAGTGATGACAATTTAAGGATCATTATTAGGTTACTATAAAATTATATCGTTAGCCATAAATGTACATTAAAGATATTAAACCCAAGAGAAATTCAAGAAAACCGAGTCAGTGTTGGATGTGCAAAGACCACCAGTATGTCCTTGCTGTGGTCAGTATGTCGCATTTATCAGCGTATCTACCGCAAGCCCCTATGACAAGATGTCAATTTGTAATCGTTAGCAGCATTTTGCTTTTACCTAAAACACAACAAAGCTCTCTTGACTGAATATATGCATTACTATATACAATGTCATATACATTTTTCTGAACTTAAATGTAAAAAAGATCATTGACTGTGTGATGACATTGTTGACTTGGTGTTTGAGAGATTCTTTTTATTGGCAATTTTGGAAATAAATTTATATTCCCTAACGTATATTCTCAACTTAATGAATACTTAGACAACACCCTCAAATTTTTGAGGGCCTAAGTTATAGTATCAATTTTGTTTCTAAAATATTGCGTCAGTCACTACACAGCTCGACTGAAAACTAACTATCTGGCTGTCTTCTTCGGTGGCAATAGTCATGAGACCTAATGCCATTGGATTATTTCCATTAGGTTCAGTGAAACAGAAGGTATTTGATAAACAGATCGACATGAATTGTTACAAAAGCTATAACACAACGTTTCGAGGGTTGGAATCTATCCTCTTCGTTAGGTCGGGAAGGAATTAGTACATACATAAATAAAGAACAGAAAGATGAAAAGAAGGGAAATAAAAAGGTTTTAAACGTACCCAAAAGCAACTTAAAGTGCAGTCCAGTGCTTGGAGCAGCTTTTATTTTTGTATGCACCTGACGAAGAGGATAGATTGCAATACTTGAAACTTTGTCTCTTGCCTTTTGTAACATAAGAAGATGGCAAATGTAAAAAATTCTGTAATTCTTTCAAACCTTCCAACGTCAATAACAAACTTTAAACAAAAAATTACTTTAGAGCTGAGAGAAAAGATACGACAATTTGTCTATAAACTTACAAATCAATGCCAAGGCAAATTTTAAAAGCAATTAATCAAACATTTACAATACTGTAGGAGTGCATGCGGCTGCTATTATATGGCATATGCAATTTGATCGTTTAATCTCAATATCAAAGTCATTCTAAAAATATACCATATATCGAAATTTACTTCATTACTTTATAAAATTATATCTTTTAAAAACTGAATAACTCTTAATTAAACTAACAGGTAAATATTAGCATCACTTGTCGTGAACTGTGGCTTTGAATCATCATTCAATGACTCCTTTATTGCCATTAATAATTTCCACAATTTAGGGAGTGATAAGAAAATTAATCTTTGAAAACAACAAAATTTACAGACCAAATTAACGCAATTATTTGTGCTGTATTGAACTTTCGGTACGTCCAAGTTCCGGGACTGTACAAAATAAAAAGGAACGTTTGTTAAAACTATAATGTATGTTAACATACGGATTCCTATCAATATGTTTACCAAAATGGGCACAAGAAACTATGAATAAATTGTGATTGCTTGTGGGCTAATCAAGCGATAAGTAAGTGGTCAATAATAAAATAAAGATTTCATCCAACTCTTACTTCAGCCGCCGAGAAGACGCCAAATTATACATATTCATTTTTGAATTTCTAACAGCGCAATATTCATACTATTAAAAAACACTATTATTAAATTTTTTGTGATTAAAGATATGTTTACATCCTAATTATTATTGAACGAAAATTGGTATCAATTTTATTGAAGGATATTATTCAAATATCATGGTGAAAAGCTTTAGGAGATTTTTAAATCTCTGTATAGCTCACTTATTTGGCTGTCTAAATCATGCAGGATGAGTTTTTAAATGTCTTCCTCCCTTAAAGTTTTTCATATTCTTTCAGATATTAATTCCACATTACCACTTCATTTTGAATAAATTTTTATTTTTGCGCTCATTTTGGATTCATTATATCTGAATTAAATATCGATTTTTATTATAAAGATACTGTTGTGATATTATTTAGCAGACATTTTACATAAATGTGCTGGTCAAAATATTGTGATTACTTTTAAAAGTAGGATATCTAAAGAACAAACAAATATAATGAAATATTGATTGCGGCATAACATTCAGTACAAGAAATATAAATGGAAATAATGTATGACAACAATTCTTTACTGTTTAAACACTAACTCCAATATAGCGAATACAAGATGACGAAAATATGACCAGTGATATTCGAGAGTCACTATCTGAATAAATGTGAATAGAATTAGGAATATAATATTTAACACACATCCTGTATTAATAACGAATACATTACGTCTTTACTTGTTTGAAAGATGTTTGTTATTTATAACTTCTTACCAAGATAAACCTTCGCAAAACAAAAAATCAACATCTTTATTCCAAGAATTGCCTTAAACTTTATTACAATATTGTCAATTTTATATTTATTATCTCGTAATATATTTTTCAATATATTCTGTATTGAAAACATAGTGATAAAATTTAATATCGTTACTAGGGTTACACAATATGAACCAAGCAGCTGTACCGGGTACCTAATAAGAAAAGTTTGAGATATAATATGCTATAAGTAAACCACCTTACTTATAAGCCATCCTTCCGTAAGCTATTTAGTAAATCCTGATTTTATAAGGAAAATTCAAATCATAAATTAAACACCATAAAATACAAGGTATCTTGTATTTTTACTTGTATGGTGTGATTCACACATACGTGCTTTTTTAGTGATTACACCTCAATTACACATAGGCCTACAACATTAACCAGTACATTCCCGTAGTTTTAAAGATTGACAACCTCTTAATACGAAAGATACAGTAAGTATGAATTTCCATAACATCTTTTAGTACAGTTTTACTTAACTACAATGTAAATAATACTTTGATATCCCCAATTACACTTATATATTAACGAGTACTACATTAATTATAGATAACATCTACTCCTGACCTCACTCTGCTACTAAACTGTTCAAGGCTCAGCGGAACTGTTACTCGTAGATATTAATGAGTACTAAATTAATTATAGATAACATCCACTCCCGACCTCACTATGTTACTAAACTGTTCAAGACTCAGCGGAACTGTTACTCGTAGATATTAATGAGTACTAAATTAATTATAGATAACATCCACTCCCGACCTCACTATGTTACTAAACTGTTCAAGGCTCAGCGGAACTGTTACTCGTGGATATTAACGAGTACTACATTAATTATAGATAACATCCACTTCTGACCTCATTCTGCTACTAAACTTTTCAAGTATCAGCAGAACTGTTACTCGTAGATATTAACGAGTACTACATTAATTATAGATAACATCCACATCTGACCTCATTCTGCTACTAAACTTTTCAAGTATCAGCAGAACTGTTACTCGTAGATATTAACGAGTACTACATTAATTATAGATAACATCCACTCCAGACCTCACTATGTTACTAAACTGTTCAAGGCTCAGCAGAACTGTTACTCGTAGATATTAACGAGTACTACATTAATTATAGATAACATCCACTCCTGACCTCACTCTGCTACTAAACTGTTCAAGTATCAGCAGAACCGTTACTCGTTGATATTAACGAGTACTACATTAATTATAGATAACATCCACTCCTGACCTCACTCTGCTACTAAACTGTTCAATTATCAGCGGAACTGTTACTCGGTATAAATACCACTACGATGCGAGTCGGAAGCGGCAGTATTCTGAAGGCAGCGCAAATCGCATCAACTGTGATGTACCTGGAGTTGACAGCATCCATCTACATCTCATCTCAACTGATAAGATCCGCGTATTGACGGAAAGAACAGTGAAAACCCATAAAGGTGTGTCTCAAACACTCAATTTCAATGGGAACTGTGTTTTCCTGAACAGCAACCTTCGTAAATGTTCAATGCAATTATTAGTATTGTTGGATAATATTTAGTATACAATAATCACATATTGTAGCTTTAAAATAGTTTCGCTCTAAATGGACTCAAAACTCATGTAAGTACCTAATGTTAGATAGGTCGAGAAATTATTGCCATGAAACCCATACATTTAAACGTAATACAAGAAAACTATTTACACGAAAGCACTCAAGCTGCTGGCCTTTCTAGCGACTGAAACTCTCCATTTTTTAATTAACACTGTTACTTAGCTAAGTAGTCACCATGGCAACGGAATCAGGCCTTCCGCAATAGTGGTGTGAGAAATATTGATATGAATGAGAGGGGAATGGTTATCGCTTTTGTTCAGAACTAGAATAAATGTAGTTCTACGACTTACTGATTATCCTACTTATCCACCTTTTAGGTATGAAAGACCTACCATAAGAAATAGTCTCAATTTTTCAAGTTAATAATATTTAGTTTGCTGTAAAAGTTCACACTTAGAAACATATAAACCAAATAAATAAGAGATTAGTTGGTAAAGCGCCGTAGACAATGGAAAATTTGTGCTGCAGTTTTAATTTATTTACTTGTAATATTCTTAAAGTAAAATATGAAGGTGTCAGTTGAAATAAATTATCCAAGAAACAAATATTTATAACATGACAAATAATTTGACAAGAATTATTGACGTAGAACTTTAAAAATTACATACATTTTGTGATCTTGACTATTCCTAAATTTTAAAACTATGTGTTTAAATTTTATAACTGTATTCTAAACGTGTTTAGATATATATAATTTTATTATTTTTTGCTAAGTGTATTTTTTTCTTGTTTACATTTAAACTCTTCCAAATAATTTAATGGATGATTCAATAAAATAAAGTAAAATAAAATAAAACTTAGAGAAAAGTTTAAAATTACAAAACTTCAATCAAGTAATTACTATAATCTTAATTCAAAAATTAAAAATTCTTAAAGAAAGTGAAGTGTTTTAAGTGCTGTAACTATATACAAGAGAAGGTAGTATTGTCCAAAATTATGCGAATATATTAAAAGCTTGTAACTTAAACAATCATGGTAAGCATGCATAAACGTAATGCATAAACAGTAATCAGCTGTTTAAAGTGAATCATTGTTTTGAAGGAAATGATTACTTAATATTGCAATATTATTTACTAATTTTACTTCATATAGGAACTGTATACTTCATATAAGAAATTTTGAGAAAAAACGTATATTTGATGTTTTAGTAGTTTAAATTTTACATTATTTATAATATATTGTAAAAAATATTATAAATTTTATTCAATTATTCTACCAGTTCATAAATTTAAGTGCTCATAAAATGTTTTAAAATATGTTATATATATATATATATATATATCGAATTAATTGGCGTTATTTATATTTATTTGTTTATTTACCTAGTGTTCTTGAATAATAAAATGTATTATTCCTTAAACAGAGTGATATTACTTTTTCACGCATTGAGATAAAAATATAAAAATTAATTAATGAGGTTAATTTAAATTAGCAACACATTGGCTAGTTTTATAAGAATCCTTGTAAAGGAACATTTCTGACCTTTTGATATCATAAGTTATTCTGACAAAAATATCGGCATAACATTTATTTATTTTTCAATTCTTGGCTAAATAACACGTAGAAATAAAATCCTTGAAAATTTATTTCTTTCTATAATAATATATGCTATATTACAGAGAAAATCTATAAAACATTGGAAAGGTGAAATCAATTTTAAGATTCGTAATGGAATTAAGAGCTAGCGTATCTCACAAAAATATCAACGAGACACGTCAGTGTCATGAGAACAAAGTAACAAGTGTTGATGCAGTATTTTATTCATCAATCATTCTGTGAAACAAAGGAGACATGACTTTTTTGTCAAAGTTATTTTTACTCAACTTCCATTCCAACAAAGGCTCAACAGAAAGTTGGAACACATCGACGTGAGAAAAAGAGCTCTTTGTTCCGAACTTTATAATTTGTTAAATAATACATGACATATAAGAATTATAACGTGTATTTCTTTAAATTATTTGCATGAAAAAGCGTTCATCATTTACTACACAAGTTAACCGTCCAGTGTGCGTTATATTGCAGTAATGATCGTTGCTGGGAACGTATCGGATGATTACATTGACAGAGTAATGAATGTATGAGCTTGCCCACCTTAGTAATGACCGTTCAATTATAAATGTTATCTATAGGTTTGAAGTATTATTTCACTTCAAAACGACTATAATAGAGTCGATTTTATACAATATTAGATATCTTTTATCATATTTTCACTTCTTTGTTAAAAGTCTTTTGTTGTGACCTCAACTCGTAACTGTTTTTAATTAATTTTCAAAATTATTACTGTCTAGAAACAAAAAACATGTATACATTTTTGTTAGCTCAACTATAAAATTATCTCAGTTACGAGAGAAACATTTTTTAGTGGTGCATTACCCAAAAATATAAATAATTAAAAAATAAGTAATATTAATAACAAAATTTTATCCAAAAATGTCCCTCTCCCAGTTTACATCAGCATTCATTTATGAAAATGTAAAATTACGAGACGATTCAGATCAATTTCACATTCCTAAGTTGGCATCACTGATAATGTATAGATATTATATTTTGCTGGGTATTTTTGACTATTGGCATTTACTATGTGTAGGATTTTTCGACTGTAGAATGTCTTTAAATAATTTAAATTAATTTATGAAAATTTAATTATCATTATTAGGGCACTATAAAATTACATTGATAGCCATAAATGTACACCAAAGGCGTCAGGAGAAAAATTCAACAAAACCGTATCCGTGTTGGATGTGCAAAGACCACCAGTATGTCCTTGCTGTGGTCAGTATGTCGCATTTATCAGCGTAGCGACCGCAAGCCCCTATGACAAGCCGTCAATTTGCAACCGTTAGCAGCATTTAGCTTTTACCTAAAACACAACAAAGCTCTCTTGACTGAATATATGCATTACTATATACAATTTCATATAGATTTATCTGATCTTTATCGTAAAAAAGATCATTGACAAAGACATTGTTGACTTGGTGTTTGAGATGACTCTTGTTGTTAGTAATTTTTGAAATAAATTTAATTCCCCATCGTATATTATCACTTTAATGAATACGTAGACAGGACCCTTTAGACGAGAGGGTCTAGGTTATAGCATTAATTTCGTTTCTAAAATATTGCGTCAAACACTATACAGCTTGGCTGAAAAATAAATAATTGGCTGTCTTAATTGGTGGATATGCACAAAACCTCATGCCATTGCATTATTTCCATTAGAGTCAGTGAAACAGAAGGTATTTGTTAAACAGCTCAACATGACTTTAAAAAGGAAAACGGAATTTCAGACATATGCCATCGTTGTATGTTACAAAAGCTATAACACAACGTTTCGAGGGTTAGAATCTATTCTCTTCGTCAGGTGGGGGAGTTATTAGTACATACAAAAATAAAGAACATATAAAAGAAAAGAAAGGAAAGAAAAGAGTTCAAACATGCCCAAAAGCTACTTGGAGTTCAGTCCAGTGATTGGAGCAGCTTTTATTTTTGTATGTTTTAATAACTCACATACCTGACGAAGAGGATAGATTCCAATCCTCGAAACGTTGCCTCATACCTTATGTAACATATGTCTATGGCAAATACCCAAAATTCTGTTATCATTTCTAACCTTCCATCGTCAATAACAAATTTTAAGCAAATAATGACTTTAGAACTGAAGGAAGAGTTTCGTGTATTTGTCTAAAAAATTCCTAATCAATGCAAAGGCAAGTTGTAAAAACAGTAAATCAAATGTATAAAATTCTGCAGGAGTACAAGCGGCAGATATTGGACATATGCAATTTGATATTTTAATTTCAGTACATGAAAGGCATTATAAAAATATTCCAAGTTTTATAATTTACATCATTATTCTATTCAAATTAAAACGTTAACAGTGAATAACTCTGTAAGTAACACGTAAATGTTAGCATCATTTATCGTGAACTGTGACTTTGAATCATCAGCACAAAGTGTGACTAAGTTCATTGACTCCTTTATTGCCATTATTAGTTTGTACAGTGTGATAAGAAAATTAAACTGTGAAAACCGCAAAATTTACAGACCAATACAATGCGAATATTTGTAATGTATTGATCGATTGGTACGTTTAAGTACCAGGACTGTGCAAAATACAAAGGAGATATCTGTTAATGTATGTCAACATCCGAATTGACATCAATATTTCCAAACCGGGCATAGAAACTATGAATTAGTTGTTATTACATATGGAGCTAATGAAGAGAGAAGTCATAAATGATAAGATTATGATTTCTTCCAAATACTGTTACTTATCGGCCGAGAAGACGCCTAATCATAAATATTATTTTTGCATTTTTTTAACAGCCCAACATTCATACTATTTACAAAAGTGTTTACAGTTACTTAAAATTTAAACTCTTTGTTGCACTAATTCTTTTGCACAACAAACAAATGTATATATTTTAGGTCCAATTTCAAAGAGATACCATTAACATTGTTGAAATTTAGTATACGGTATCTGGAATTGGTGTCACACTAGTTTGAAATAAGTGGCAAAAAAGTATACTTTACTTTACTACATTAGCATTTTTTTTTTTGTAGACTGATAGATGCAATCAAATCAAACTAAGTTACAATCGATAGATTCGTACAGTAAATTTATATGAACTCCAGTATTTCCAATAAATGTATAACTTAAAAACTAAATACTACTGTTGCGTATTCAAACAAAAGACGCCTTTCCTGTCACAGCCATATCCAGGCTAATCCCGTGTCCATGCTAATTAGGCCCGAGTCCGATACAATCACGAGCCACCATCGCCCCCAGAAAATCATCCCTAGGCACTAAAATATTGATTCGAACAAATAAAACCCAAGATCGCATGCTTATTTTAACTATATTTTGGTATTCCGGGTCGTTTGTTTATAAAAGGAACATGCCATTTTAAATTGTATACAGTTTCACAGTTAAACATTTTACTCTATGCTAATTAAATGTGTAGTATATAACTAGCGATAGCAATGTTACAAGTTTTCTCACAGAGATGTAGCTTGTTCAGTAAGACAGAAGGCCCCAAATGAGAATTTTGGATTAAGAGAACTTCTTCAAATGACTCCAGAACTGGTGGATAACTCAATATTGTTTTGTGTTTACAGATATGTTACATGCTAATAATATTAAAGTGCTTATGACTGGTTGTTTTACTTTCACGCGTAAAATATTCTACCGATTGTACTGAACTTTTTCATGGGTATTCTTTTGGTCCCGGGGATGAATTCTAATTTTTTTTATCTCTCTAGACTACGTCTTACTAGTCTTTAAATTATCAAAAGAACCCCACCTTAATCTCTAAAGTTACGAAATATTAATTAAAATGTTGTTAAAAGTAATCATCTGTTTTGTGTTAACATTATTTTATGACATTCAACTACAATTGTAATATTACTGTGAATAATTATGTGCATGAATGTCTGGGTACTTAAGTATGGTTGGCTTCCTAGACATTGTGATTTAGTATTTTTATACTAACATGCTTCTTGAAGACATTTTCCCATACCACAATCCGAAAAACAAGACTATAAAGGATTTCTGAAATATTGCATAAAGGATTTCCTCTTCATACCGGGACTAGATCATTCTGAACGCATTTAATTTCTCAGGAATAAGGATGTGTGTATTCTTTCGTAATCGTGACAATAGGGCAAACTCAACTAAAGCATTGGAAATATCCTGGACCAAAATGAGATTGCAAGAGACGTAAGTAGACCTTTTTTGACAGAAGTACACCTCCTACTTGTCTTGAGAAAATTTTCATTATAGTATTAAAAAACTATAAGAAATTTCATGCAGATTTCGTCTTAAAAACGTTTAATATAGCTACTAATAAGAGAGGTGTGACGTTTTGAAATTGAGACCAAAACACTATTTTGAGCGCAGCGAGTGAACTACGCAACCATTAATGTACTTGACCACATTAATTTGTTGGTCTTGTTATTACGTACAACTTTTTCCATTCAATCTTTGCTGTTGATGCTTTGAAAATTTGGAACACACTGTATACTAAAAGACTTTTGCAGGTAATAGATAATAGCAGGTGCTTTGTAATAGATAATGAAGCGGATGTTATGACCCTTCTTAATTGATCAAACTAGCACTGGCTGGTATCGCTCCATCATTTTTATTGCTATTTTAGAAAGTTTAATACATAAATATTAATTGGATAAACTGTAAGCAAAGAAATTAGAATCTAGAGGTTTGTGTATTAAATAATGGTGGCGCCATTAAATAATATTTATTTCATTCGAATTTACTCAGTCATTATTAACTAATCTGTATGCACGAATTTTACGTTAAATATGCAAAAAGGCAATTATAATTTCATAACTGAACTGTACTTTCAATCAAGTAAGCAGCCTGTACTAGTATTAACGTGGCTGTCATGCAGCTTGACACCGCCGCTAGATTAAACTGCGAACTGACGGCGACCAACCTATACCCGTGCCGTCACTACACACGGCCGTCACTAATGGAGAATGTACATCACTGTAACGTCACTGTCAATTGACACGATACTGGCATTTTCACACAGAAAAATAGATGACATGATTACTACGGATATCTGCCATCATTATTCATCACAAATATCTATAGTGACATTTCATTGATCTCCGAGAAAAAATATAAGAAAATAAGATAAATCTTTAATAGCAGTCTATTAAAAGAATCTAATAGAATTATGTATACGTTAATTTTTGTGCTGTCTAATTATCATGCGGGTGGGTTTTAAATGCCATCTTTTCATACACTTTTCCACATTCTTTAAAATATTGATTCCACATTACCTCTAAACACCGCTAAGTAGCAAGTACTTTGTTTTGAATAAATTTAGATTTTTCCCGCCATTTTGGATTCACCATATTTGTATTAGATTTATGATCATTGTAAAGGTAGTGTTGTGATATTATTTAAGTAGTCATTTAGCATAAATTTTTTACTGGCCTAAATATTTTTATTATTTCTAAAATTATGAATATTTACAGAATAAATATATTTCAACATTGTTTGCGGCATCAATTTTAGTACAAGAAAATAAATGCAAATAACTCCAATACGGTAGAGACAATATGCCGAAAATATGACAAATGATAGTCGATATTCAATATCTGAATAAATATGAATAGAATTAAGTATATAATATTTAACTCACATCCTGTATTAATGACGAATAGATTGATTACAAATTTACCTGTGTTGAGGATGTTTTTGTTTTATAACTTCCTACGACGGTAACCCTTCACAAAAATGAAAAAAAACATCTTTTATTGCAAGCATTGCAATTTTAATAATTATTATTTCGCAATGAATTTTTAAAGTGTGTAGAATTTCTGTACTGAAAACGCACAGCATTGAGACTTTATATAGGTCTTTATATAAAATTTTCTTATTAGATACCTAGTTAAGGTTAGGGTGAAACAATATGAACTAAGCACCTGCACTGGGAGGTGCTTGGTTCATATTGTTTAACCCTAACCTTAACTAGGTATCTAATAAGAAAATTTTGAGATATAATATGCTATAAGTAAGCCACCTTACTCGTAAGCCATCTCTCCGTAACCTGTTTAACAGATCCTTAACTTTTAACTCAACTAAATTAAACGCCATTAAATGCAATTTATCCTGTGTCTTTACTTGTAATGGTGTTGCTTCACAAACACAGTGTTTTTTCAGTGACGACACCTCAATTTAACATGCAAAATTAACCAGTACATTCTCGTAGTTTTAAAGACTGACAACCCCAACGCACCTGTACTACGAGAAATAAGTAAGCATTTCGGTAAAATCTTTGGGTAAAGTTTCTGTTAACTTTTAACTGCAATGTACATATTACTAGTCCTCAATTACACGTATATATTAACAAAAAGTACATTCATTATAGATAAAAACCACTTCCGACCACTGTGCTACTAACCTATTTAAAGCTCAGCGGATCTATTTCAAGGAAGCGGCAGTATTCTGATGGCAGCTCAAATCGCCTCAACTGTGATGTACCTGAGGTTGACAGCATCCACCTCCATCTCATACTAGCTGATACGATCCTCGTATTGATGCAAAGAAGAGTAAAAATTAGGATCTGGCTCAAACACTCAATTTCAATGGAAATTGCGTATTACTAAACCGCTACCTTCGTGAATCTTCAATACACGTATGACTATTGTTGAGTAATATGTAGTATACAATAATAAAATATTGTAGCTTTAAAATAGTTTCGCTCTAAATGGACTCAAAACTCATGTAAGTACCTAATGTTAGATAGTCGGTAAATAACTGACAGGAAACCCAAACATTTAAACTTAATATAAGAAAATTGTTTTTACGAAGCAATAAAAAAGCTGGCCTTTCTACTAACTGAAACTCTCCATATTTTAACTAAAACTGTAATTCTGGTAAGTAGTCACCATGGCAACGGAAATAGGCCTTTCGCATTGGTGGGCTGAGAAATATGATATGAGGTAGAGGGAAGGTGGATTTCTCTTCAATTGTAATTCTAGCACTAAAACACCACATTAGAGGAATATTTTTAGTTTAGCCTCAAACAAATAAATATTTCATTCAATTATATAAATTCATAACCTTATTTTTTTATGTGTTGGTATGTTAGGCTACATGATTTATTATGACAAATGTTAACATTTTATTATAAGTGTACAAATTTATGTTTTTCTGATATTTTCTTGTTGCCATTATGGTTACCCATAAGACCAATGTAAAAGTATACTAACACTCAGAAATATCCCATTTGTTTAAAATTTAATAAGTAAGTTATCATACGAGATACATCTCACAATCATATTTTTACAAGAAAATATTTATTTCAGTTTTTTTTTAAATCATTATTTCCCAAGAAATACTAAAAATCCATTCTTTTTCTAAAAGTGAGAGTAGCATATATACATATAAATTTTCTACAACCATATAATTGGTCCGTTTTCGTAAACAGTGCATACAGTGAATTTAAAACTAAATATCAATGTTTATATCTTGGTTTTTCTACACTTTCTACACGAAGTATGTTATCGAAAGTTGTCAATTCAAGAATTATTAATTTCTCCATAGAGTAAAAGATATTTCCTCAAATATTAAGTTTTAGTTTTATAACGATATACAAGAGAGTAATTGTCGAATTTGATCTGAATATATATATATATATATATATATATATATATATATATATATATATATATATATATATATATATATATATATAAATATAAAGCCTGTCACTTACAGTTTTCGGACTCTTACAAACCCAAACAAGCACGTTAAGAACACGTTATTTAGAAAGATTAATCGGCGGTTTGATGTGAACTATTGTTTTAAAAGAACATTTTACTTATTATTTCAATATTATTTCCTAATTTTACTTCGTATAAGCATTGTGAAAAAGTGCACTTTTACTTTTGAGAAAACATGAATATTTGGTTTTTCAGTTGTTTAAATTAAAAAAAAAAAATATTATAAATTGTATTCAATAATTCTAAAAGTGCCCATGAAATGTTTCGAAACACAGTGAAAAAGATTATTGAATTAACTGGTTTAATTTATTTTAATTTGAATAATCTAGTGTACTTGAATTATAAATTATGTTATTGTTTAGAGTATTATTGGTTCTTCACACCTTATGATCAAAAATAATTATAGTGATTTAATTTAAATTAGTAACACAATTGGGTAATTTTATAAGAATACTTGGAAACGAAATACACGAACTTTTGATACAATATGTTATTCTTACAGAGAGATCAATGTAAAAAGTATTTATTTTTTCAATTCTTAGCTGAATAACACTTAAACATTAAATCCTTAAAAATTATTTATTTCTATAATACTATATACTATATTATGAAGAAAATGTATAGAAAATTGGAAACGGGATATCGATTTTGAGACTCGTAATGGAATTAAGAGCTAGTGTATCTCCCAAAAATATCAAAGACAAACGTCAGTGTCATGAGAACAAAGTAACAAGTGTTTATGCAGTAATTCATTCATCAATCATTCTGTGAAACAAAAGAGACGTGACTTTTTGTCAAAGTTATTTTTACTCAACTTCCATTCCAACAAAGGTTCAGCAGAAAGTTGGAACACATCGACGTGAGAAAAACAGCTCTTTGTTCCGAACTTTATAATATGTTAAATAATACATGACATATCAGAATTAAAATGCGTATTTCTTTGAATTAATTGCTTGAAAAAGCGTTCATCATTTACCACACAAATTAGCCGTCAGCTGTGCGTTATATTGCAGTAATGATCGTTGCTGGGAGCGTATCGGCTGATTACATTGACAGAGTAATGAATGTATGAGCTTGCCCACCTTAGTAATGACCGTTCAACTATCAATGTTATCTATAGGTTCGAAGTATTATTTCACTTTAAAACCTCTAGAATCGAATCACTTTTACACAACATTTAGATATGTTTGAGCATATTTTTATTTTTTGTTAAAAGTTTTTTGTTGTGACCTGTTAACTTGTAACTGTTTTTAATTAATTTTTAAAATTATTATGGAGTAGAAACAAACAAAATTCTATGTCAACTGCATTAATATCTCAGTTACGAGATAAATATTTTGTTAGAGTGCATTCTACAAAAATATAAATATTTAACCATAAGTAATCAAGAATAAAAACATTTTAACCAGAACATTTCTCTCTCCCGTTTACATCAACGTTCCGTACAAAATTGACGGAAAGAACAGTGAAAACCCATAAAGGTGTGGCTCAAACACTCAATTTCAGTGGAAACTATGTTTTCCTGAACAGCAACCTTCGTAAATGTTCAATACACTTGTTACTACTGTTGAATAATATTTAGTATACAATAATCACATATTGTAGCTTTAAAATAGTTTCGCTCTAAATGGACTCAAAACTCATGTAAGTACCCAATTTTAGATACCTTGAGAAATAATTGCTATACATTTAACCGTAATAAAAGAAAACTATTTATACGAAAGCACTTAAGCTGCTGGCCTTTCTAGCGACTGAAACTCTCCATTTTTTAACTAATACTGTTACTTAACTAAGTAGTCACCACGGCAACGGAAACAGGCCTTCCGCAATAGAGGTGTGAGAGATATTGATATGAGCGAGAGGGGAATGGCTATCGCTTTTGATCAGAACTAGAATAAATGTAGTTCTACGA
Organism: Homalodisca vitripennis; assembly: GCF_021130785.1. NCBI lineage: Eukaryota > Metazoa > Arthropoda > Insecta > Hemiptera > Cicadellidae > Homalodisca > Homalodisca vitripennis. Next base: position 22,061,016 of record NC_060209.1, read on the forward strand.
CTTACTAATTCTAAATATGTTATCCTACTTGTACACCTTATAGGTATGAAAGTCCTACCATAAACAATAGTCTCACTCTTTCACGTTAATAATATTTAGTTTGCTGTAAAAGTTAACACTTAAAAATATATCAACCAAATAAAATAAGAGATTAGTTGGTAAAGCGCCGTAGATAATGGGAAATGTGTTCAGCAGTTTTAAATTATTTACTTTTAATATTCTTTAGATAAAATATGAAGGTGTCAGTTGAAATAAATTATCCAAGAAACAATTATTTATAACATGACAAATAATTTGACAAGAATTATTAACATATATCTTTAAAAATAGCATACATTTTGTGACATTTCATAACTATTCGTAAATTTTAAAACTATGTGTTTAGATTTTATAACTTCATTCTAAATATCTATAATTTTATTATTTTTCGCTAAGTGTATTTTTAAATTTTGTTCTTGTTTTCATTTAAACTCTTCCAAATAATTTTATGGACGATTCAATAATAATAAAGTAAAATAAACTAAAACTTGGAGAAAAGTTTAATTTTACAAAACTTCAATCAAGTATTAACTATATACTTTACTCAAGAATTATAAATTAATTAAAGTGTTTTAAGATATTTTAAGTTTTAGTGCTGTAACGAATTACAAGAGAAGGTAATATTGTCGAAAATTATCAGAATATATATAAAGCTTGTAACTGTTTACAGACTCTTACAAATCTAAACGAGCATGGTAAGAACACGTAATGCATAAACATTAATCAGCTGTTCGAAGTTAATTATTGTTTTACAAGATATTTTTATTTGATATTGCAATATTTTTTACTAATTGTACTTCATATAGGAACTGTATACTTCATATAGGATGTTTTGAGAAAAAACGTATAATTGATATTTTATTTGTTTAAATTTTACATTTATTTATAATATATTGTAAAAAATATTATAAATTTTATTCAATTATTCTACAAGTTCCTAAATTTAAGTGCATATAAAATGTTTTAAAATATAATATACATATCGAAGTAATTGGCTTTATTTATTTTTATTTGTTTAGTTTCCTAGTGTTCTTGAATAATAACATTTATTATTCCACAGAGTGATATTACTTTTTCATACCTTGTGATAAAAATATAAAAAAATAATCTTAGAGGTTAATTAGTAACATATTTGGCTAGTTTTATAAGAATCCTTGTAAAGGAACATTTCTTACCTTTTGATAGCATATTTTATTCAGACAGAAATATCGACATAACATTTATTTATTTTTAATTTCTTAGTTGAATAACACATTATAAAAACCTTAAAAAATTCGTCCTTTCTAAAGTAATATATACTATACTATGGACAAAATGTATAAAACATTGGAAAGGTGAAATCAATTTTAAGATTCGTAATGTAATTAGGATCTAGCTATCTTCCAAAAATATAAACGACAAACGTCAGTGTCATGAGAACAAAGTAACAAGTGTTGATGCAGTATTTTGTTCATCAATCATTCTGTGAAACAAAAGAGATATGACTTTTTGTTATTTTTACTCAACTTCCATTCCAACAAAGGCTCAGCAGAAAGTTTGACACATCGACGTGAGAAAAAAACAGCTCTTTGTTCCGAACTTTATAATTTGTTAAATAATAATAAATGACAGATAAGAATTAAAATGTGTATTTCTTTGAATAAATTGCATTAAAAAATGTTTATCGTTTACCAGACAAATTATTTATTATTTTTTTAAATTTTAATAACATATTAAAATCAAATCTACTTTTTGTATTTACTTTTGTGATGTGTCTGACGAAGATAGCCTTGCTATCGAAAGGCCTTACAAAAATAAAAGTTTTAAGTATTGGATTGTGTGTTTTAAATTTAATTCAGTTAATAGTTGCCAATACAAGATCCATCTTCAACAGACACCATTATATTTTTATATAACAGCGTAGATTATTTAACCTTTACTCAGATTGTCAACGAATAAATACGGACAGTATAAATAATGTGTATAATTCTGACATTCACTCAAGTTTAGCAATTAAATAATATATTTTTTACATTCATAATATTGAACGTTTCATATCATTGAAAGCTTAAAAAAACAAGTAATCACAAATAGTAAAAAATCAAAAATTGTTTATGTTTCAGGTACTAAGCACTTTTATTAAGCGTTTACGCCGCTCAACAATATTACCACGGACGCTTTTAACTTAAAATGTGTATTTACGTCAAATTGTTTTAGATAATCAGGAAAGGTATTCCACTTGTGCGTTTATCAATAGCTTTCAAATATTTCAAAACACTGTATGTCTCTAAGTGGAGCATAAAAGAGCTTTTATGAAGCTCCTGAAAGCCTAATTGAAACGCTGCGAGCATATTCCCTAATTAAAGTATTAAGATGTGTGCCGAACATGGACGGATCTTCACTGTTTGCCATATTTTTCCCTCTTTTATATTAAACTGTTGTAATAATGTTAACAGTTTATTATGTCAAAATGATAACATATATTAGGATTACAATAATCCTAATAAATTTAAGATAATTCCACGATTTCAAAATACTTTCATCAGATATTGAGCATTTGTTAATTTATTAAAGCGCTTATGATATTATTTTGCAGTTGTTATTTTTCTGGGTGAGAATGCATTATTTGACTAAAACGAGGAGTGTATTTTAATAAAACAATTATTTCTTATATTTGACGTTAAATTTTAATACGCAACATTTTTTAATCGATGATTTTTAGGGCGTTGGCTGTGGGAATAGTTTAAAATAATGAAAATAATATATACTGTAAATAATTGAATCTAAAAACGTATTCTTCTATATTTACTATATAATTTAAGCTATTATGGACGCTTATTTAAACTTTTCTTACCAAAAAATGAAAACAATTATTTAAAATAATAACAGACGTATTGGAAAATAAAATGCATCAGCAATATTCCTGACACTAATTATCGCACTTCGTTATTGTTATAATCACTTCAAGAAAGCGTGAATACTGAACTAATGCTTGAACGTGAGCAAAGTTAAGTAGCTGAGAGAGCAGACAATATTGTCTACTATCAGTCGACTGACAAGAGACCATCAATCAGCTGCTCCAGCTGAAGCCAATCGCTAACAAATTGACTTTAACCTCCTGTAAATGATTGATTCTGCGCTGAACGTTTCGAATTGTAACTAACAGATTAATCAGCCTCATTATGCAATTATTTACTAGCTATATAATATAATTATTAAAACTATATAAGAAAAATGAAATGAAAATTGAATAAATTATTGTAACTTTAAACCCAAAATATATCAAAAATCTGGGAAAGATTAGCATATTGTTCTGCTAGCAGATGGTCGACAATAACCCCATGATCCTGTACAGATTAATGTAATAGTATACTAATATATATAACACTTAAATTTTTGTAACTTTAAATCCCATATATAACAAGAATCTGGGAAAGATAAGCATACTGTTGTGTTAGCAGAGGGTCAACAATAATCCCTTGATCCTTTAAATATTAATGTCGCAGTATACTAGTACATATAACCCACATATTCCCAGAATCTGGAGAGGATAAGCGTCTATTCTAACATACTGTTGTAATAGCATACTGAATGTCTACTGGAAGTAGATAGTAATCTATAGACTTGAGATTCTGCACTAAATCTCAATAAAATCTATTACGTGAATCGAACAAGACGTTTCGGTAGTTCTTGTGTTATGTAAACTTGTTTTCTCTATTTCAGCATGACAAATTAGCTCACGAAATATCGTCATTCGTAGCTCTAAATACCTAAATGCAATAATATTCTAAATCAATGTCACAATGCTAAAGTGCCATTAAATTATATTAAAGTTTAGATTCAAACCAGTAACTGTCGAGACTCAAATATAAGAATGGTCATATCAGACGAGTTCGCACACAATGCTAATGGGTTTCGATATCACAGCTATACGCGGGAGCTGACGCCAAACATGTTTCAAAGACGTAACTTATCGAACAATATCTTGGCTTTTCTGTACTGAGAGCGTTTGTCTGTCTAGCTTTACTGTTATAATGGCAGATACCTTTTGACATACAACTATATGTGCTATCACAAACATGTTTCAAAGACGTATCTTATCGAACAATATATTGGCTTTTTTGTACTGAGAGCGTTTGTGCTGTTATAATGGTAGATACCATTAGACATACAACTGTAGCTGTTATCACAAACTTGTTTCAAACTAAGTTATTTGATCTATCTTTCACATAAGCATTAATTATAATGTTTGTCCAATTAGTTACGATATCGTGCGTATACCTGTATCAGTATAGTGTTATTTAAGTGTACCTATAAATTATTATGCATTTTTAAATTATTGAATAGATGCAAAAGTCATAGTTTTCGAGCCAGAATTTAATTATTAGACGTCAGAATTGAAAATAATTATCTAACTAAAACTATAATTCTGGATATACGTTGTTTTGTAGAAAAACTTCTTCTGTCGAAATGCGAAAAGTTACATAGTATTTTGAAAACCCTTAACCTAGTTACTATTAGCACTACATATTAATAATACTATAGTATAATTTACATTTATATAACCTTGTTGACAGAGAAATAATAATCGGCACGCCTGTTGACAGAATCAGAGTATAAGGAAGTTGGTAAGGAAAAGTGGAAGTCCAAAGTTAGATTTGAACTCTGTAACGCAACTTTTGTAATAAAAATAACTTAACTTAGCGACCATCACGATCTGGAATAAGTGTTTATACAGAAGGTTTTAACTGAATTTCTTTGTTTTTAAACTGACTATTGCAAACGATCGTTATTTTTTTAACAACAGCCAACTCAGTTTTATGTGATATTTTTTATGTTTGGAATTGATACTATCAACATAAACTAGTCCTTTCTTGTTGGTTTTTAGCATTTAATTAAACATAGCACACATGTTATATGTCTTAAGCATCTGAATTTTGAGATTTAAATTCATATATTTTATGTACTATTCATTAGTGATTATAGTACTAAACTAAGCAATTATAGTATCCTAACTTTAGCAATCACTAATATTCATAACAGGCTTATACCTTAAATGTTTGCTGACTACAACTAGATTTTAAAGATGGGTTTGTTTATATGTCCCATTTGACCTCAGAACACTTGCTTAAGAATTACGTATTTAATTTCGATGGAATTGATTAACCAGTTAATTTTGACGAAAATTTTGACAACATTATTAAAGATATTATGTTAGAGGAGCAAACATCTATCCAATGATTCTAACCCTGATTGATCAAGGCATTTGTATCTTCAATCGAACTTATATAAGTTCAAATTGACATTATGCTGTCTGTTAAGGCTTTTAACACAACTAATGCCAAATAGTAATGTTTATGTTGGAAATAACCGTAATGTCTCTTCATACTGTTCGTTTTTAATTAGTAGAAAGTGTAACAATCAATTCTTATCCTCGTATTCAAGGTCGAAAAATTATAGTGTGTAATTTAGGTGTGTTTTAACGAAAGCTATTAACTCTCGAGTTAACAGTCTTGAGGTTTATAAATTAAAAATTAGTCTCTTTACGTAAACTTGGATTATTTTTGGTTCGTTCAAAATTTTAAGACAGCCCCAAAAGGAAAGCATCCTCCAACTTTATATACCTAAAAATACCTTCTAGGTATTGAAATCAATATTTCAAAAGAGATATTCCAAATGTGTTATTTGTTTTCTATGGTTATGGAATGGTAGAAACAAAATAGACGTTATAACATTTTACATTTGAAAACTGTAAGAGTTTCAATAAAACGTTTTAGTTATAAGAACTTCCCTTTTGGTGTAGGGGCAATTCCCTACAATTTTGGATCAGAAAATTAGTCTTTTCCGTTAATCTAGATTATACCCGGGTCCCATTTGTCTCTCTGTGATTGGCCAGAGATTATTAAGGGCGGATTTTTACTGTCAATTTTAAAACCTGCACTATGAATTTTAATACCTATAAAGCCTTAGTTAACCTAAAATTTCATGCAATTATGCTACATAAATAATATTCCAATTTTTTTATATGCATTTTACTGTTTTGGCAAAACGTTATAAACGTTGCCAAAGGAAGACCGCCACACAAACCGACATATTTAGGGATAAAGTGTAATGAATCCTCTTGCACTTCTGGTTCACTAGTTTCAATCCATTCCGTTCCACCGTCCAATATCAATCTCGAAATAAAGTGAAAATTAAAGAGTTCACTTTTGTTTTTTTCTAGTTGAATAATGTGGTATGAGAGTATTAAAATAAAATACTGATCCGGGTCGTAGGACTACAATTATTAATTTTTAAGGGTTGAGAAATAAATTAAATGAATGGATCCTTTGATGGTAACGAGCTAGAAAAAAAGACAGTCGTCATTGTACAAATCCTAGAAAATGAAAAAAATTATTTAACAAAAAATTTATTATTCACTTTTAAACGGCATAAATTCATCACAAATAAAATTAAATACAAGTTTAAGTTCAAATAATAAACAAATAAAATCTATAAAAAGGTTAAAAGGTTTATTGCTGAATATTTAAAAGGTTTTCGTTTAATTTAATATTCAGTCTACAGAGTTTCGCCTCTAACGCAGGCAATATTGAGATATCCGCCTATAAGAAGGGATGTTTTTAGTATAACCTAGCTTTATATAGAGAAACATTGACTTCAAAAGTACTGCGACTAATAATACAATTTTCTTATGTAGAGAGTACATTTATAAATAGAGACGAAGAATATTTCTCGGTGATTATTTAGATATAGATATGGTCACGTACGCTTTGATACATTTTAGCATTTTATGATGTACTGTATGTTCTTTTCCAATCTGGCCAGGTGCACTCAAAGGCAGTGTAATTTTTAAAACAAAATATGTCAGTATCGATGCAATAGCAGACTTTACAGGTCTGCGAAAGATCTGGTGCAATTTTAGTATGCACACGCTATCCGGTGTTTAAACAATGAATTAGGCGTGTGGTCTATGTTTATGTTAATGAGAAAGTTGTTAACAGATGGGATTTTTTCATTACGCTATTCAGTGAAAGTACTATTTTGAATGCTCCCTTGACATTAGGGCGCACTAATGATTGTGTTTTCTCGATTATGTGCGGTACTTTTTCCAGTGTAACTAGACATTTCCTTAGTCTTTTTTACTTTACTTTTCCTTCATCGTCAGGGGTACGAGATCTGCAGAAATAGAAAGATTTTTTAATCCATAATTGTTCCTTTTTGATTGTTCAAATTGGAATAATAGTTATTTTTTGTCAACTGTACAAACAATTGTCTAGTCTAAGAAAGTTTAAATATTATTTTATGTGGTACAAAACTTGACATACAAAGAGGGTAAATTCTGTTTACACAGATTTAATTTGAGCTTTACTTCTTAACATTTGTTGCTTCGACGCATGTGGATTTAATTGACGATTAAACTCATGTGTTTTTAACTCCATCAAATCTAAATACAGTGTGTATCAGTTACATATTTTAGCGAAACTCCATCAATAAAAGTACTTAATACAAGTTAAAGTTCTACTTCAGAAGAGACTAACACTCATTTAACTACACTTCTGCTGGTATGTACAAAAGTTAATTGCAAATCTGCATGTTTTTACACACACTCCATTTCTCTTCTGCAGAGTGTTACACATGCTTTATTGCATTTATAGAGTGTATAACCTCATTGCCACCTCACCTCACCTCATTGCACTTCTAGAGGGTGTTACACACACTTCATTGTTCTTCTAGAGTGTATAACACACACCCCATTGCACTTCTAGAGGGTGTTACAAACACATCATTGTTCTTCTAGAGCGTATAACACACACCCCATTGCACTTCTAGAGGATGTTACACACACTTCATTGTTCTTCTAGAGCGTATAACACACACCCCATTGCACTTCTAGAGGATGTTACACATACTTCATTGTTCTTCTAGAGTGTATAACACACACCTCATTGCACTTCTAGAGGGTGTTACACACACTTCATTGTTCTTCTAGAGTGTATAACACAAACCTCATTGCACTTCTAGAGGGTGTTACACACACTTCATTGTTCTTCTAGAGTGTATAACACAAACCTCATTGCACTTCTAGAGGGTGTTACACACACTTCATTGTTCTTCTAGAGTGTATAACACACACCTCATTGCACTTCTAGAGGGTGTTACACACACTTCATTGTTCTTCTAGAGTGTATAACACACACCTCATTGCACTTCTAGAGGGTGTTACACACACTTCATTGTTCTTCTAGAGTGTATAACACACACCTCATTGCACTTCTAGAGAGTGTTACACACACTTCATTGTTCTTCTAGAGTGTATAACACACACCTCATTGGACTTCTGCAGGGTGTTACACACACTTCATTGTTCTTCTAGAGCGTATAACACACACCCCATTGCACTTCTAGAGGATGTTACACATACTTCATTGTTCTTCTAGAGTGTATAACACACACCTCATTGCACTTCTAGAGGGTGTTACACACACTTCATTGTTCTTCTAGAGTGTGTAACACAAACCTCATTGGACTTCTAGAGGGTGTTACACACACTTCATTGTTCTTCTAGAGTGTATAACACAAACCTCATTGCACTTCTAGAGGGTGTTACACACACTTCATTGTTCTTCTAGAGTGTATAACACAAACCTCATTGCACTTCTAGAGGGTGTTACACACACTTCATTGTTCTTCTAGAGTGTATAACACACACCTCATTGCACTTCTAGAGGGTGTTACACACACTTCATTGTTCTTCTAGAGTGTATAACACACACCTCATTGCACTTCTGCAGGGTGTTACACACACTTCATTGTTCTTCTAGAGTGTATAACACACACCTCATTTCACTTCAAGAGGGTGTTACACACACCCCATTGTACTTCTGCAGTGTTTTACAGACTCTATACGACACTTATTTGCGAGAATAATACTCAAAATTTTTATGAAAGTAGTATAAACACAGGTCCTTTGTGATCACATGCATAAAATTTGACAGAAGGCAAACATTTCCAATATAAAATTCACAAAATAGTTCATCAGATTGAAAGGACTGATCTATAATAACGTTACATGTGTTGACATATAAAAGTAACGAATGCAGTGCGTATGGCGTCACTTTGCTGATTTAATAAAATACCACCAGTTGACAAATGAAACTAAAGGTTATAATCCCGATTTGACAACCCAAGCTTCAGTAATCTACTTTGCTACAGACTAGTGAGTTACTATCATTCCAATTAAGCTCACTTTGGTTATATACGTATATCACAACTTAAGTTGAATTGTTCTGACTACAGATTGGGTATTGTGTATTTGCTTATCCACTAGCTCCCAACAGCTTTCATCAAGGCGATGGATATTAAGACTTTCTCTATAGCTTTCAACCCCAAAAGTATCCATCCAAAATACAACGATTCTTCTTGTAACCTTTAATAGTACACTAAAGAATTTTAAAATATGACAAAAATAACATTTGCATGTTAATTAGTGATAGTTTACAATTGAGATATAATAACAGTCAGTAAAATATAAGTTTTGCTTATAAGGTATTCCATATGTTGTATTTTACTTAAAATTTGTCTTAAAAAATAGTTTGATTCTCTCTGTACAGTTTATTAGTTGGAATATCATTTTAGTAAGTTTTTCCAAACATGTTACTTTTTGGGTTAAACAAGGCACTTTTGCGACAGTTTACACCATAATATACACCTAAACTTGGGCATCAAGATGTTCTAGACTGTTAAAAGGTCCATAGAAAGATGTTAGAGGGATTTTAAGAGTATAAGCTTCGACCACTCTAAAAATTAAAAAAAGAAAATAAAATGTTATAATTTTCACATTTCATAAATTATTCTTGGCCACATTAACCCGTTTACTAAGTCATGATGAATGAGGTTAAATTATAATAACTCATCATGGTGCTGCATTTTGTAAAATAGATTTATGATGGACCGTACCGCAAATAGAACTTTTTCACGTAACAAATAAAAAAACCGCTTGGCATTCAAATAGATTTCTATAGTAAAATTAATTATCTGTACAAAGTTTTTCATTGTTAATTTACTTCTAATAAAAGAAACCAAAACATTCAATGACTCGCATGTGCAATAGAATATATTGTTCTAATTAAAATTTTAGGTTTTTTAAGTAAATGAACACAAAAACATTCATTATAAAATAATTTATTTTTAATAAAGTATTTGTTTAAAGAAATTAAATACTGGACAAGTACAATAGAAAGCATAATATTTCCATACAAATAACCACTGTTAGCGTTGCCTTTGTTATTATTTCATCCTCTAATCTGATGAAAGCTCAATGAGAATCGCTAGAATAACACGGCGTGTTTTCCACTCAACGTTTTTGATTGCAATGTTTTATTATTTGTTTCGAATGTTTTATTTGACTTTGGTATTAAATTTCTTGAGCAAATCTAAAGTTCGGGCCGAAAAGTTGCCAGGTTTACTTGGACTTTTGCGAGAGGCAATAATCTAATTTAGTCCAATGTACTTGCTCTATTGCGAACTAAATACAGACTCTCGACTATAGTTAGTTAACAAGTTAAAATCAATCATTTTTCAGTTTTCTGTCTATTAATCTTACATTCAAGCAGTTCCTTAAAATTACACATCAGTTATAGAATCAATGATTAGTCGTTTTTTTACAAATATCCTGAACAAAGAGTTCAGATACATGGAATTTAAATAAGTATAATAAAATAAATTTAATCTATATTAAAACCTTCCGGTAATATTGTAGTGAGAAGCTGCGCAAATAGGTATAATTAGCTCATCTTATCATCCAATCTAAGGTTACTTATGGAGTTCATTTAGTTTTTGTGCCGGATGAAGGGAGAGGGGATTTTATATGTTCATCTCCTAACATCATAGCGTTTTAATCATCATTAATCATATGGTATATCTAAATACCCAGGTGTTGAAGATGGCCTTGTTGGAGAGAAGAAGTTTTCGTTATTTTTCGAAAGCTAGAATTAATTTAAATTTTCCCCCATTTATTTGACCACCCCTTTTCTTGAGCGTCGACGTCTGTTGCAATAAGGAAGGATAGAATTACGGAGCTGAACACCTTGACTATAATCATTTATGAGTTCCAACAACTTCTCAGTACAATGGCGGTCACTAGTGTCATCCTAATCTGAGGATTTCAAGTAAGGGTGCCTTAACTATGGCTTTTTAACATATGTAGTAAGTGAAGTATTGCCTGTTAAAATGTTTCTTGAGACGCTTAAGTCTAGAAGGGATTGATTGTGCAGTAAGAGATTACTTACAACGACAGTCACTATTTTCGTTTGGGAAGTCTACTGTATTAAAGACAAAAGCCTAAGACGCTTTAAAAATTATGAGTTATTACCATTTTCTACCTAACTTTATAATGAATACAAATATCAAGTTACTAGATAAGTTTAGTTGTTTGACTCGTGCAAAGATTGTTAGAAAAGCACTCTGCTCATCATCGTAGGTCTGACAGTGCATTATTTTTGAAATACCTATTAAAAGCACTTTCAATACGAAATTAAGTATTTTGTATAAGGATATTTAAACTCACTAAAACAAAAATAAAATTCAACGGTTTCATAATTATTAGTTATTTTTTAATTTAGAGATGAAGTTTCCATTTTTTAATGAGCTTTCGCGATGCTTATTACTCAATGGGCTTTGAAAATGTAATTTCTGTCTTCTGTCCGTAAGACAGTTCGAGAATTAACCAACCTTTAGACTTGATATTTAACATCAAGCATCAGTTATATATAACTGTGTCATGGTGAAAATCAATCCATGGGATTTGGCTGAGCTTTAGCCAGTATATGTATAATTGGTTTTATGAGTAATCAAGGGGGAAACAAGAAAATTGTAAAATAATAAATGTATAGAGAAACTGACTACAATAATATGACATTTTAACAATCCCATAGTAACACATATAATATAATATATAATTAATATATAATATATATATATATATATATATAATATCATTATATACAATTATATTATATCAATTAAATTAGACTTGAAATTTTGCATCGTAAGAGAAATAGTAACTATGAATTTTCACTTAGTTTTCGATTTCAGTAAAAACTCTTGTTAAGATATCCAAAATCTTCAAGAAAATATTTGGTGAACTGTGTAATCAAAGCCAATAGCCTTTTTGATACCGGCCATGAAAAATAATTGATATTTATTATAGTTCAGGTTGTATTTTAGTGCAATATTTTAGTCTTAACGTTAAAATTATTTTCATTTTTATTCCAAAAAAATGCTATGCTTTAGTTTAATATTTTTTACTGGCTTTTCAAGGATACCTTTCTCACAATTTAAAAACGCAGAATGACATAGTAATTATAGTAGCAGAGACCTTGTTTTACTTCACAGAATTTTTCTGTATTAATTTAACCATGAAAATAAAATAACAGATTTTCTATGCGTATTCGAAACTCTGCATAATATAATAGCTTTTAGAGTATTGCTTTTTAAAATAAGTAAATGCAATGGCATTAAAGAGCAGCAATGTCTTTGTGTACCCCCATTGAAATACATGCCTCTTGTACCCGTGCTCTCGCCCATTTAGTTGAAAATTGTGTACCTTATTGCTCGACTGTACTTCAGAGCTTTTCTTCCTCCTACACTTTTATCAAAATGTAATTTTCAATCAGAAAACTACTAACGTGCAACCTTTACTTGAATTTTGGATACAATTAATTATGTAATTTTACAATCGATTTCTAACAGTATCCCTAAAACCCAAATAATTTACTGAACATTTGCCAGAAGATTAATAAAACAATTTGCTTGTATAAATTAAAAACAATTGAGGCTACTTTTACAGATTTCCATCAAAACGTTTTTATAAAACTTATTATTTATTTATTAGAACTATACAATACTTATGTGCTTGTATTAACTTCAATATTGGAAAACCTTACAATCCAGCACACCAAACGTGATCTCATTACACTACTAACACTAAACTAATATGAGTGCATTTAATTATTAAATTAGTTGTAAATAATTTATTTACAAAACTGAAGTGAACAAAAAAAAAACTTAAAACTATGTTAATTGATGCAATAAAAAATATTAAAGGAATAGAAACTCAATAATGTAAAATTAACATATTTTTTTATTTTTTCATTGATGTTAGATTTAGTTCTTTTAAATGTAATTTTCTGATTTTGCTCTTTTTAGTATAATAATTCTTTTAATAATTTTAGTAATTAAACTAATCCTCTTTACTAGGTTAGTACTCATTCCAACCCTACTGCACTATTTTTTTTAATTCTATATTGTCAGTGTTTTAAATCTTTATTTATTAAAACAAGTTTTAATTGGTTCACTAAAAAATGGCAACAAAACATATTTTATTTATTCTAAATTTACTAAACTTTTGGATTTTTTTATATAATACGTTTTTTAAAACAAGGTGTAATTGCGTGATCTTTCATTGCAATATTTATTATAATAACTGTTTGCGCCTTGCTCTGTTATTCAAGTAATGGCTTTGTGGTACCTTAAATATGTGATCAAAAAACATAAAATATTTTGAAAAATATGTGGATTCTGAAAATACATTTTAAAATTATAGTGATAAAATAGTTAATACATTTGAATTAATTCTTTATATTAAGCAAATTTTTCTTTTTGGATTACTTTGCCGTTTCTTACATTAACTTTAATTATTATATAGTTGTAAAAGGCAGGCTGTCTGGAGGCATAATTTTTTATATTGTCACACTTTATTGTATAAATCGTGTAATATGCTAATTTCTAACAAATTTTTATTTCAATGCAGTTTACATAACATTTCCTAACACTTTTGTTTAACTTTACAAGGGCGTAACATTTTGATACATTTTCATAATTGACTAAAGCAATAAATTTTACATTAAGTTGCTTCACGACAGCGGAAACGGAAATTTAGATATTAGAAAGTGCGGAAATGGCTTCAGTAATTTCCGCAAACCGGCGAATCAAGCTGACAGGTATTAGGGGGCTGCCAATCGAATTCGACGGCCTTTTTTTATTATACATGTAACGTATAGTTTATATCTAAACAACAAGATTACACATATCTTATTATTCTAAAATACAGTACATACAATTACTAAATACTTAATACTCATAAATTACTTTCAGTAAGGTCCACAATACGTTTATATTTCGATACTTCCTTACTGTTAGATAAGTGGATTAAATAACTAGTGTAATTTCTACATAATTGTAATTCGAAGTTTACACAACATATTGACAATGTAACGTTATAAAATCTAGTCATCATAATGAAACTTGGTAAAGAATTTGTCATTCTCGGATAATATGAAAAATTACAACTAAGTGTATAGAATAAATTCAATACTTTTATGACTAAAAATCTGTGGAAAGTTTTATTTCAATGTCCTAAGCTTTATTTTGTCGAGGACTTAGTATATTACTGTTAATTTACTTTTAATACAGCACAGTTTTGTATATTTCAAGAACAAAGGTCTTGTACTGTACTTTTGTTTTATGTGCTAATCAGTTGAGTTATGCCATGTTTCTCCTCACCATAATTCCCGATTATTATTACCAATATGGCTGATACTTCAAGCTGAATAGTACTATACCAAGAGCAAAATTGTATGGAGTAAAAATCTTACGGAGAAAGAGGAAACTGAATATAATTGAAACTATAATTGATATGAGGACACACCTTCACGTTATAACATCTTATTTATATTCTTGAGAAAATGTAATAGCACCACATTAAATATTAGATTTATTTTATGGCAGTAAATGTGAGGCGGGTATGAGTATAATGCTATTTCATACCAGACCAGTGCCATGTTGTTTTACAAAATTCATTTTCATTCTCAACAGTTACACTTGGAGGTTAACAGGGTACAAGAAGCGTGCAGAGGTCTAATGTGATATCTAGATGAAGAGGAAGGGAGAGGATGGTCTGATGCCAAGTTTTACCGTATCTGTACTACATCGCTGCATTAAGCCCACTTTGATCCTTGATTGCTGCTCGATCTTGAATACAGTTCTCTCTTAATGCTGACCAGTCCTAATCAATTCCAAATGTTTTGATCAATGCTGCGCTAAAGAGCAAAGTAACATTTAATGAGTTTTAAACTTGTTTACTTTTCTTTAATGTATTACACTTTTATCAATTAAAGTATATTATTTTTAGTTCAGTTTACATTGTTTTGCAGATAAAAATGTTTTTCACATACATCGTAATATGTTACGTTGTATTACGTTCCTTTCAAAATCTTAAAAATTAAAACTTCATTTTAAATTTTCATTTTTACGTTCTGTTATAGTTTGCGATGTTTTAATATAAAGTGAATTAAAAATAAAGTAAATATGTCTTATTTTACCAGGCGAAGTTAGGACTAAGAAGCCCTTTCTAACACAACCGGGGGACCAACGGCTTAAAGGTGACTTCCGAACCACCACAAATAGCCGGGCAGGCGGGCTGCTTGCAAGGACAGGATCGCTCAGCGGTCACCCAGAAGGCACGCTCGATGTTGCTTGATCTGGTTATCTTGCGATAACCGTTGTACCCGCTACACTGCACTATTGGCAATATAATTAATATGATATTGATCATTTTAATATAAATCAATATAAATACTACTTAAGGAATAATAATTTGTAACTTATTAAAAGTGGAAATAAAGATTAAGGGATCACACTGGATGATATATAAAATAACTGCACATAACATCTTCTGACATACATTTCAGACATACAGAACCACAGTAAATATTGTCCCGTATCAGACAATATTAGTTCCCAGTCTTGCCAACTGACACCTGACACAGTAGGTTTACTGGTGGCCTGACACTGACAAGCATCACCGTGTCACTCCATTATTTGAATCTTCTAGCTTATGCCGCAAAGTATTGGCAAGTTTTTAGTGGCCTTTGATACTATCTTAATAAGGCGAGAAGTAAACACGGAAAGATTGGACTATATATAAACTAACAACAATTCTTTACTGTGGGTATTTTTAACTAGTCCAATTTTTGTTGAAAGTTTTACTATTCTTTTCTATACATTCCATTAATATGTGAATATAGGCATATGAAGCTGGATTCCTTTCCGAAATTTAATGAATTTAAAAATTATTTAAAAACTGAGTAAAATGCAATATGAATTGTATTCTCTATGGATGAAAATTACATAAGTCACTTTATCAGATTTACCAAACTAATACCTAGACTCACTTATAAGTCACTGGTAGCTGAGTGATTAGCATTCCACCTAATCAACGCAGGGTTCTGAACTAGAACATCCGCAAAATATCCTCGTCCTGAAATTATTTTAGATCTTCCCAAAGTGTACATTTACTCGTTTTGTCACAAGTCCTAACATTGACAAGAAACCGTTGTTTATATAAAAGTCTATGTAAACCATAACCGGCACACTTTAACATACCATACCACCTACAGGAATAAGGATATTTTCATCACTGAAAATGAGGCAGTTCAAAATGACAGGTGTGCTATATGACCTCAATCTCATTTGAATAATTCTACCCAAAACCAATTTGGCGAACTTCAAAATGGCCACCGATGTCACAAAACAGCTAAAAGTTGCGCCTGCACCAAAACCCTATACCACACACCATTATGATTTTTTTTTATTAATCGAGTTTCATAGGGATGAATTCAGTCTTTTCCTTATTCTGTTGGTTAAAATATATCAGCCATAGCTCCTGCAAATATAAAAATATTGTAAGCAGATTTTACTATTGTATTCATTGTATTCCTGAGAATGAGATAGTTGAAAGTAATGTATAACATAACCCCTTCGCATTTGAAAAATTCTATGTAACTAAAACATAACTTAAACATTTACTAAAGTTTATTAAATTGTTTAAAAAATCTAACATGAGGAAACTTTCAATAGATTTTGCATTCAAAGACAAATATAACACGATCATTTGTGAGATATTGAAAGTTTGGTAAGTTCCGGGACTGTACAGAAAATAAGGGGACATTTGTTAATAATATAATCTATGTCAACCTCCGGATTGACATTTATATTAATTTCTAAACTTGGCCCAAGACTATGAATAAATTAAATGCTTGTGGGTCTTATCACGCAAGAAGTTATAAGTGATAAGATGAAGATTTCATTCAAAAACTGTTACTTCATCGGCCGAGAAGACGCTTAATTATACATATTCATATTTGTATTTTTAACAGCAAATGTTCATACCATTTAAAAATATTTTTGCACAGTTATTTCCAATTGCAACACTTTGTTACTGCAAAAACTTTAGTACAATAAACAAATGTATATATGTTTATACCAATTTCATGAGATAACTCTAACATACATATTATATTATATTAGGATTATATTAGGACGGCATATTTCGCTTTCTTTCAGTTAATAATGAAATGCTGTTTGGTTCTATGGGGTAACTCTCCAAGGTTTGTTGAGATATGAAATTGTAGAAGAGGGTTATTAGAATAACTAATGGCTCAGCCCCATTAGACCATTGCAAGCCTATATTCATTAGTTTAAAAATTAACACTGTTGTCAATCTTTTCATCTTTGAACTTGCTGCTTACTCCTTAAAAAATATCCAGAAATGATACTTAATGAAGACCTACATCCATACAATACACGTAATAAAGATAATATTAGTTTTCAACAATGCCGATTAAGTAAAATGTTAAATAGCCATTCCGTCATGTGCAAAAAAGTCTATAATAACTTAAGTTATTTTGTTCAATTGTATAGTTTAAGGTTTTTCTTAAAAAACTCAATGACCGGCTGTTAGCAAATCCTTTTTATAACATTGAGGAATTCCTAGAACACCCTGGAATAACTCTGTAATATATTGTCCGTTGATCAATACCTTTTAGTTTTTGATTTTTTAAATAGTTTATTTTTATTCTTGTTCACTGTTCTTACACTGATAATAATAGTCTTTATTTTTTAGTTAACTTGTTGAATTTTTCATGATGTTATCTTTTATATACTTATTTATTTATCAATTTATTATTATCAATTTCACATTGTTTTTACAATTGTTACATTCATTACATTACATGTAATCCATGCATTGTTACTATTTAATACGGCAAAGTTTTTTTTTTGCTGCTCAACTATGACTAAGAACAATGTAACGTACAACAATTCTGACATTTTCAATACATGTATATGTCCATAACAATAAAATATTATTATTAAATTTGGAGAGTTATCTGAAATTGGTGTCACAGTACCTGTAGTTTGCAATAGGTGTCGAAAAATATCATATAATTATATTATATTGCATTTGGATTTTTTTCTGAAGACTGTAAATAGTTGTATTCAACTCAAAATACGATACAATCGATAAATTAGTACAATAAATGTGTGTATATATATATATATATATATATATATATATATATATATATATATATGAACGCCAGTATTTCCAATAAATGTATTAACTTAAAAGCTAAATACGTATGTTGCGTATTGAAACAAAACACACGCCTTTCCTGTCACAGCGATATCCAGGCTAATCCCGTGTCCATGCAAATTAGGCCCGAGTCCGATACAATCACGTGCCACCATCGCCCCCAGAAAATCATCCCTAGGCACAAAAATATTGATTCAAACAACTAAAACCCAAGATCGCATGCTTATTTTAACTAAATTTTGGTATTCCGGGTCGTTTGTTTATAAAAGGAACATGCCATTTTAAATTGTATACATTTTCACAGTTAAACATTTTATTGTATGCTAATTAAATGTCTAGTGTATAACTAGTGATATCAATGTTACAAGTTTTCTCACAGAGATTTAGCTTGTTCAGTAAGACAGAAGGCCCCAAATGAGAATTTTGGATTAAGAGAACTTCTTCAAATTACTCCAGAACTGGTGGATAACTCAATATTATTTTGTGCTTAAAGATATGTTTACATCCTAATAATATTAAAAACGGTAAAGTGCTTTTGTTTGGTTGTTTTCCTTTCACGCGTAAACTATTCGACCGATTGTACTGAACCTTTGCATTGGTATTCTTATGGTCCCGGGGATGAATTCTTATTTTTTTAATCTCTCTAGGCTACGCCTTACTGGTCTCTAAATAATCAAAAGAACCCCACTATAGTCTCTAAAATTACGAAATAATAATTAAAATGTTGTTAAATGTAATCAACTGTTTTGTGTTAACATTATTTTATGACATCGCAACCATATATTTCATTCAACCACAATGTTAATATATTCACTGTGAATAATTATGTGCATGATTGTCTGGATACTCAAGTATGGTTGGCTTCCTAGAAATTGTGATGTGGTATTTTTATACTAACATGCTTTCAGGAGCTATTTTCCCATACCAAAATCCAAAAAAGGACTATAAACGATTTCTGAAATGTTGCATAAAGGATTTCCTCTTCATACCGGGACTAGATAATTCTGGCCGCATTTAATTTCTCAGGACTAAGGATGTATGTATTGTTTTGTGATCGTGACAATAGGGCAAACTCAACTAAAGCATTGGAAATATCCTGGACCAAAAGGAGATTACAAGAGACGTAAGTAGACCTTTTTTGACAGAAGTACACCTCCTGCTTGTCTTAAGAAAATTTCCATTATAATATTTAAAAACTATAAGAAATTTCATGCAGATTTCGTCTTTAAAATATTTAATATAGCTACTAATAAGACAGCTATAAAGTTTTGAAATTGTGACCAAAAACAGTATTTTGAGCGCAGCGAGAGTGAACAAATTAATTTGTTGGTCTTGTTATTACGCACAACTTTTTCCATTTAATCTTTGCTGTTAATGCTTTGAAAATTTGGAACATACTGAATACTAAAAGTCTATTGCAGGTAAGGGCTTTGTAATAGATAATGAAGCGGATGTTATAGACCTTCGTAATTGATCAAATACACTGGCTGGTATCGCTCCGTCATTTTTATTTCTATTTCAGAAAGTTTAATACATAAATATTAATGTGGATAAACTGTAAGCAAACAAATTATAATCAAGAGGTTTGTGTATTAAATAATTGTGGTTCCATTAAATAATATTTATTTCATTCGAATTTAATCACTCATTGTTAACTAATTTGTATACACGAATTTTACTTGATATGTGCAAAACGCAATTCTAACTTCATAACTGAACTGTACTTACAATCAAGTAAGCAGCCTGTACTAGTATTAACGTGGCTGTCATGCAGCTTGACACCGCCGCTAGATTAAACTGCGAACTGACGGCAACCAACCTATACCCGTGCCGTCACTACACGGCCGTCACTAATGGAGAATGTACATCACTGTAACGTCACTGTCAATTGACACGATACTGGCATTTTTACACAGAAAAATCGATGACATGATTATTACGGATATCTGCCATCATTATTCATCCCAAATATCTATAGTGACATTTCATTGATCTCCGAGAAAAAATATGAGTAAATAAAATAAATCTTTAATTGCAATGTATTAAAAGAATCTAATAGAATGATTTATAATGTAAAATGCTTTAAAACGTTTTTAAATCTCTGTGTACCTCAATTTTTGTTCTGTCTTATTATCATGCAGGGTGGGTTTTAAATGCCATCTTTTCATACACTTTTCCACATTCTTTAAGATATTGATTCCACATTACCGCTAAACACCGCTAAGTAGCAAGTAATTCGTTTTGAATAAATTAAGATTTTTGCCGCCATTTTGGACTCACCATATTTGAATTAGATATACTTTTTTAATGTAAAGGTAGCGTTGTGATATTATTTAAGTAATCATTTAGCATAAATATTTGTGCTGCCCTAAATATTTCTTTTATTTCCAAAAGTAGGAATTTTTAAAGAATAAATGTATATACACATTGTTTGCGTCATCAGGTTCAGTACATGAAAATAAATGGAAAAAACGTATCACAACACATTTTTACAGTATAAACACTAACTCCAATATGGCAGATACAAGATGCCAAAAATATGACCAGTGATAGTCGAGTCAACATCTGAATAGATTGAATAGAACTAATTGAATTAATAACAAAAGATTACGTTTTTACCTGTTTTGAGGATGTTTTTGATCTCTAACTTCCTACCACAGTAACCCATCACAAAAATTAAAATGAACATTGTTTATTGCAAGCATTGTAATTAATTATAATAATTATTATTTCATAATACATTTTTCAAGTGTGTAGAAATTGTGTGCTGCAAAACACGGTAATGAGATTCTATATCAGTACTAGGGATAAACAATATGAACCAAACACCTGCAACGGGTATCTAATAAGAAAGGTTTGAGATATAATGTGCTCGTAAGCCACCCTTCCGTAAGCTGTTTAACAAATCCTTGATTTATAAGGCAACCTCAAAACATAAATTAAACGCCATAAAATGCAATTTGCCCTGTGTCTTTACTTGTATGGCGTTGCTTCTCACACACAGTGTTTTTTAAGTGACGACACCTCAATTAAACATACAAAATTAACAAGTACATTCTCATAGTTTTAAAGACTGACAACCCCAACGCATCTGTATTACGAGAGGTAAGTATGTATTTCCGTAAAATTTTTGGGTAAAGTTCTGCTAACTTGTAACTGCAATGTACACAATACTTACACTCAATTACACGTATATATTAACAAGAAATACATTACTATAGATAACAACCACTCCCGACCTCACTACTAAACTGTTCAAGTCTCAGTTGAACTGTTGCTCGGCATCAATACCACTACGGCGCGGCGGAAGCGGCAGTATTCTTATGGCAGCTCAAATCGCATCAACTGTGATGTACCTGAGGTTGACAGCATCCATCTACATCTCATCTTAACTGATAAGATCCGCGTATTGACGGAAAGAACAGTGAAAAACATAAGGGTCTGGCTCAAACAGTCAATTTCAATGGAAAAAAAACGTTTTCCTATGCAGCAATCTTCATGAATCTTTAACGAACGTATTACTACAATACAACAAAGTATACAACAATCAAATATTGTAGCTTTAAACTCGTTTTGCTCTAAATAGACTCAAAAGTCATATACGTACGTAATGTTAGTTACATGAAGAAATAATTGCCAGGAAACCCATACATTTAAAATTAAATTAAGAAATCTATTTATACGATAGCTCTCAAGCTGCTGGCCTTTCTACCGACTGAAACTCTCTTTCTACTAACCATCACCGTTACTCAGGTATGTAGTCACCATGGCAACGGAAATAGGGGTTTTGCAATAGTAGGGTGAGAGATATTAATAGGAACAAGAACGGAATATATATCGCTTTTGTTCAGTACTAGAATATATATTGTAGCGCTACGACTTACTAAATCGTATGTTATCTTACTTATACACATTTTACGTATGAATTTCTGCCATGATAAAAAATGTCTCACATTTCCACGGTTATTATATTTTGTTTGCTGTCAAATTTTACAATTTAAAACATATAAACCAAATAAAATAAGAGATTAGTTGGTAAAGCGCCGTAGATAATGGGAAATTTGTGCAGCAGTTTTAAATTATTTACTTTTAATATTCTTAGGGCAAAATATGAAGGTGTCAGTTGAAATAAATTATTAAAAAAACAATTATTTATAACATAAATAATAATTCGAGAAGAACTATTGTCGTTGATCTTTAAAATAACATACATTTTTGTGATTTTTCGAGACTATTCCTATATATTAAAACTATGTATTTAGATTTTATGATGCAAGGCTTGTTTAGATATCTATAATTTTATTATTGTTCGCTAAGTGTATTTATTAATTTTGTTCTTGCTTATATTTAAACTTTTCTAAATAATTTTATGGATGATTCAATAAAAATAAATACAATAAAATAAAACTGAAAATTTACAAAACTTAAATCAAGTATTTAATAGATACTTAATTCAACAGTCAAGTGTTTTAAGATATTTCCTCAAATTTTAAGTTTTAGTGCTGTAACGATATACACGAGAAGTTAGTATTGTCGAAAATTATGAGAATATATATAAAGCCTGTAACTTGTAGTTTACAGACTCTTGCAAACCTAAACAAACATGTTAAGAACACGTAATGTATAAAGATTAATCAGTTGTTTGAAGTGAATTATTGTTTTACAAGAACTTTTTACTTATTATTGCAATATTATTTACTAATTTTACTTCGTATATGAATTGTGAAGAACTACATATTTGAACTGTATACTCCATATAGGAAGTTTTGAGAAAAAACGTATATTTGATATTTTTAGTTTTTTTGATTATTTAATTTTTACATTGATTTATAATATATTGTAAAAAATATTATAAATTGTATTCAATTATTCTACTAGCTCATACAAGGAAGTGCTCATGAATTGTTTTATAATATAATGAAAGAGGCTATCGATTTAATTGACTTTATTTATTTTTATTTGATTAGTTTCCTAGGCTCTTGAATTTATTATTCCTTAAACAGAGCGATATTACTTTTTCACACCTTGTGATAAAAATATAAAAAATAATTATAGAGATTAATTTAAATTAGCAACAAATTTGGACAGTTTTATTAGAATTCTTATAAAGGAACATTTCTGACCTTTTGATAGCATATGTTATTATAAAAGAGATATCAGTGTAAAAATGTATTTATTTGCAATTTTTGGCTAAATAACAATTAGAAATAAAAACCTTAAAACTTTATTTATTTCTATAGTACTAAATACTATATTATGAAGAAAATTTATAGAAAATTGGAAAGGGGATATCGATTTTGAGATTCGTAATGGAATCAAGGGCTAGCTTATCTCACAAAAATATCAACGAGAAACGTCAGTGTCATGAGAACAAAGTAACAAGTGTTGATGCAGTAATTCATTCATCAATCATTCTGTGAAACAAAAGAGACGTGACTTTTTTTGTCAAAGTTATTTTTACTCAACTTTCATTCCAACAAAGGTTCAGAGCAGAAAGTTGGAACACATCGACGTTGAAAAAACAGCTCTTTGATCAGAACTTTATAATTTGTTATATAATACATGACATATAAGAATTAAAATGTGTATTTCTTTAAATTAATTGCATGAAAAAGTGGTTATCATTTACTACACAAATTAACCGTCCAGCTGTGCGTTATATTGCAGTAATGATCGTTGCCGGGAGCGTATCGGCTGATTACATTGACAGAGTAATATGAATGTATGAGCTTGCCCACCTTAGTAATGACCGTTCAACTATCAATGTTATCTATAGGTTTGAAGTATTATTTCACTTAAAAACCTCTAGCATCGAATAACTTTTACACAACATTTAGGTATGTTTGATCATATTTTTATTTCTTTGTTATAAGTTCTTTGCTGTGACCTGTTAACTCGTAACTGTTTTTAATTAATTTTAAAAATTATTATGGAGTAGAAAAAAACAAAATTCTATGTCAACTCCATTATTATCTCAGTTACGAGATAAATATTTTGTTAGAGTGCATTCTACAAAAATATAAATAATTAAAAAATAAGTAATCAAAAATAAAAACATTTTAACCAGAACATTTCTCTCTCCCCGTTTACATCAACGTTCCAACTCACTCAGTTGGAACATATTTACGAAAATGTAAAATTACGGGACGATTCAGATAAATTTCACATTTCTAAGTTGCAACACTGGTAATGTATAGGTGGCATATTTTACTGGGTGTTGTTGACTTTTGTCATTTATTATGTGGAAGATTTTTCCACTGTAGAATGTTTTAAAATAATTTAAATTAAATAATGACAATGTTATAATTAATATTAGGGTACTATACAATTACATCGATAGCCACAAATGTAAACCAAAGATATTAAACTGAAGAAAAATTCAACAAAACCGTATCCGTGTTGGATGTGCAAAGACCACCAGTATGTCCTTGCTGTGGTGTGTATGTCGCATTTATCACCGTAGCGACCGCAAGCCCCTATGACAAGCCGTCAATTTGTAATCGTTAGCAGCATTTAGCTTTTACCTAAAACACAACAAAGCTCTCTTGACTGAATATATGCATTACTATATACAATTTCATATAGATTTATCTGATCTTTATCGTAAAAAAGATCATTGACGAAGACATTGTTGACTTGACTTGTGTGTTTGAGATGGCTCTTGTTGTTGGAAATTTTTGAAATAAATTTAATTCCCCATTGTGTATTATCACTTTAATGAATACGTAGACAGGACCCTTTAGACTGTTTGAGAGGGTCTAGGTTATAGCATTAATTTCGTTTCTAAAATATTGCGTCAAACACTCTACAGCTTGGCTGAAAAATAAATAATTGGCTGTCTTAATTGGTGGATATGCACAAAACCTCATGCCATTGAATTATTTCCATTAGAGTCAGTGAAATAGAAGGTATTCGTTAAACAGCTCAACATGACTTTAAAAAGGGAAATAGAATTTCAGACATATGCCATCGTTGTATGTTACAAAAGCTATAACACAACGTTTCGAGGGTTAGAATCTATTCTCTTCGTCAGGTGGGGGAAGTATTAGTACATACAAAAATAAAGAACAGAAAGTAGAAAAGAAAAGAATTAAGAATTAAACATACCCAAAATAAAGAACAGAAAGTAGAAAAGAAAAGAATTAAGAATTAAACATACCAAAAGCTACTTGGAGTTCAGTCCAGTGCTTGGAGCAGCTTTTATTTTAGTATGTTCTAATAACTCCCCCACCTGACGAAGAGGATAGACACCAATCCTCGAACTGTTGCCTCATACCTTATGTAACATATATGTCTATGGCAAATGTCCGAAATCCTGTTATCCTTTCAAACCTTCCATCGTCAATAACAAAATTTAAGCAAATAATGGCTTTAGAGCTGTAGGAAGAGTTTCGTGTATTTGTCTAAAAAAATTCCAAATCAATGCAAAGGCAAGTTGTAAAAACAGTAAATCAAATGTATAAAATTCTGCAGGAGTACAAGCGGCAGATATTTGACAAATGCAATTTAAATATGCAATTTGATTTTAATTTCAGTACATGAAAGGCATTATAAAAATATTCCACGTTTTATAATTTACATCATTATTCTATTCAAATTAAAACGTTAACAGTGAATAACTCTGTAACTAACGCGTAAATGTTAGCATCAATTATCGTGAACTGTGACTTTGAATCATCAGCACGAAGTGTGACTGAGTTCATTGACTCCTTTATTCCCATTATTAGTTTGTACAGTGTGATAAGAAAATTAAACTGTGAAAACCGCAAAATTTACAGACCAATACTATGCGATTATTTGTAATGTATTGAACGTTTGGTACGTTTAAGTACCGGGACTGTGCAGAATACAAAGGGGATATTTGTTAAAACTATAATGTATGTCAACATCCGAATTGACATCAATATTTCCAAACTGGGCATAGAAACTATGAAATAACAACTATATTACATATGGAGCTAATGAAGCGAGAAGTCATAAATGATAAGATTATGATTTCTTCCAAATACTGTTACTCATCGGCCGTGAAGACGCCTAATCATAAATATTAATTTTTGCATTTTTTTAACAGCCCAACATTCATACTATTTACAAAAGTGTTTACAGTTACTTAAAATTTATACTCTTTGTTGCTCTAAATTTTTTGCACAACAATCAAATGTATATAATTTTGCTACAATTTCAAAGAGATAACACTATCATTTTTTAAATTTAGTATACGGTATCTGAAAGTGGTGTCACACTAGTTTAAAATAAGTGGCAAAAAGTATACTTTACTACATTGCATTAGCATTTTTCTGTAGACTGATACATGCAATCAAATCAAAATAAGTTACAATCGATACATACGTACAGTAAATTTATATGAACTCCAGTATTTCCAATAAATGTATTAACTTAAAAACTAAATACATATGTTGCGTATTGAAACAAAACACGCCTTTCCTGTCACAGCGATATCCAGGCTAATCCCGTGTCCATGCAAATTAGGCCCGAGTCCGATACAATCACGGGCCACTATCGCCCCAAGAAAATCATCCCTAGGCACTAAAACAATGATTCGAACAACTAAAAACCAAGATCGCTTGATCCTTATTTTAACTACATTTTGGTATTCCGGATCGTTTTTTTATAAAAGAAACATGCCATTTTAAATTGTATACATTTTCACAGATAAACATTTTACTGTATGCTAATTAAATGTGTAGTATATAACTAGCGATAGCAATGTTACAAGTTTTCTCACAGAGATTTAGCTTGTTCAGTAAGACAGAAGGCCCGAAATAAGAATTTTGGATTAAGAGAACTTCTTCAAATGACTCCAGAACTGGTGGATAACTCAATACTATTTTGTGCTTAAAGATATGTTACATCCTAATAATATTAAAAACGGAAAAGTGCTTTTGTTTGGTTGTTTTCCTTTCACGCGTAAACTATTCGACCGATTGTACTGAGCTTTTGCATGGGTATTCTTATGGTCCCGGGGATGAATTCTTATTTTTTTAATCTCTCTAGGCTACGCCTTACTGGTCTCTAAATAATCAAAAGAACCCCACTATAGTCTCTAAAGTTACGAAATATTAATTAAAATGTTGTTAAATGCAATCAACTGTTTTGTGTTAACATTATTTTATGACATCGCAACCATATATTTCATTCGACCACAATGTTAATATCACTGTGAATAATGTGCAAGAATGTCTGGGTACTCAAGTATGGTTGGCTTCTTAGACATTGTGATGTGGTATTTTTATACTAACATGCTTCCTGAAGACATTTTCCCATACCACAATCCGAAATCAAGATTATAAATTATTTCTCAAATTTTGCATAAAGTATTTCCTCTTTATACCGGGACTAGATAATTCTGACCGAATTTAACTTGTCAGGACTAAGGATGTATGTATTGTTTCGTAATCGTGACAATAGGGCAAACTCAACTAAAGCATTGGAAATATCCTGGATCAAAAGGAGATTGCAAGAGACGTAAGTAGACCTTTTTTGACAGAAGTGCACCTCCTGCTTGTCTTGAAAAAATTTTAATTATAATATTTTAAAACTTGAAGAAATTTCATGCAGATTTCGTCTTAAAAACATTTAATATAGCTACTAATAAGAGAGCTGTGACGTGTTAAAATTGTGACCAAAAACAGTATTTTGAGCGCAGCGAGTGAACACATTAATTTCTTGGTCTTGTTATTACGCACAAACTTTTTCCATTTAATCTTTGCTGTTAATGCTTTGAAAATTTGGAACATACTGTAAACTAAAAGTCTTTTGCAGGTAAGGGCTTCGTAATAGATAACTAAGTGGATGTTATAGACTTTCGTAGTTAATGAAACTAGCTCTGTCTGGTATTGCTCCATCATTTTTATTTCTATTTTAGAAAGTTTAATGCATAGATATTAATGTGGATGAACTGTAAGCAATGAAATTAGAATTAAGAAATTTGTGTATAGTAGGTAGTGCCAATAAATAATGTTTATTTAAATCGAATTTAATCACTTATTGTTACCTAATCTGCATACACGAATTGTACGTGACATGTGCAAAAACGCAATTCTAACTTCATAACTGAACTGTACTTTCAATCAAGTAAGCAGCTTGTACTAGTATTAACGTGGCTGTCATGCAGCTTGACACCGCCGCTAGATTAAACTGCGACCTGACGGCGACCACCTATACCCGTGCCATCACTACACGGCCGTCACTAATGGAGAATGTACATCACTGTAACGTCACCGTCAATTGACACGATACTGGCATTTTCACACGGAAAAATGGATGACATGATTATTACGGATATCTGCCATCATTATTCATCTCAAATATCTATAGTGACATTTCAGTGATCTCCGAGAAAAAAATATAAGTAAATAAGATAAATCTTTAATTGCAGTCTATTATAAGAATCTAATAGAATTACTTATATGCTAAATGCTTTAGAATGTTTTTAAATATCTGTGTACCTCAATTTTTGTGCAGTCATATTATCATGCAGTGTGGATTTTAAATGCCATCTTTTCATACACTTTTCCACATCCTTTAAGATATTGATTCTACATTACCGCTAAACAGCGCTAAGTAGCAAGTACTTCGTTTTAAGTAAATTTTAGAATTTTGCCGCCATTTTAGACTCACCATATTTGAATTAGATATACTTTTTTAATGTCAAGGTAGTGTTGTGATATTATTTAAGCAGTCATTTAGCATAAATGTTTTGCTGGCCTAAATATTTTTATAGTTTCCAAAAGTAGTAATTTTTAAAGAATAAATATATTTCAACATTGTTTGCGGCATCAGGTTCAGTACAAGAAAATAAATGGAAATAACGTATCACAACACATTTTTACAGAATAAACACCAACTCCAATATGGCAGATACAAGATGCCGAAAATATGACCAGTGATAGTCGAGTCACTATCTGAATAGATCGAATAGAATTAGGGAAATAATGTTTTAACTCACATCCTGTGAGTTTAATAACAAAAGATTACGTTTTTACCTGTGTTGAGGATGTTTTATTATCTCTAACAACCTACCACGGTAACCCTTCACAAAAATTAAAATGAACATTGTTTATTGCAAGCATTGTAATTATAATAATTATTTCATACTAAATTTTTCAAGTGTGTAGAAATTGTGTACTGCGAAAGACACAGTAATGAGATTCCATATCAGTACTAGGGATAAACAATATGAACCAAGCACCTGCACCGGGTATCTAATAAGAAAAGTTTGAGATATAATTTGCTGTAAGTAACCATCTTACTCGTAAGCCATCCTTCCGTAAGCTGTTTAACAACTCCTTGATTTATAAGGCAACTTCAAAACATAAATTAAACACCATAAAATACAAGGTACGATTTATTTTGTATCTTTTTGTATGACTTTGCTTCACACACACACGTGTTGTGATCACACGTCAATTAAACATGCAACATTAACCAGTATATTCTCCTAGTTATAAAGAGTGACAACCCCCACGCACCGTGTATTAAGAGAGATAAGTAGGCATTTCCAAGAAATCTTCCAGTAGAGCTTCAGTTAACTTTTAACTGCAAAGTACATAATACTTTGATATCTTCAATTACTAGTAGGTATTAACGAGTACAACATTACATAAATATACAAAAACCACTCCCGACCTCACTCTGTTACTAAACGTTTCAAGCCTCAGCGGAACTGTTACTCTGCATCAATACCACTACCGTACGGCGCGGCGGAAGCGGCAGTATTCTGATAGCAGCTCAAATCGCATCAACTGTGACGTACCTGGGGTTGACAGCATCCATCTACATCTCATCTCAACTGATAAGATCCGCGTATTGACGGAAAGAACAGTGAAAACCCATAAAGGTGTGGCTCAAACACTCAATTTCAATGGAAACTATGTTTTCCTGAACAGCAACCTGTGTGAATGTTCAATGCACTTATTACTACTGTTGAATAATATTTAGTATACAATAATCACATATTGTAGCTTTAAAATAGTTTCGCTCTAAATGGAGTCAAAACTTATGTAAGTACCTAATGTTAGATAGGTCGAGAAATTATTGCCAGGAAACCCATACATTTAAACGTAATACAAGAAAACTATTTACACGAAAGCACTCAAGCTGCTGGCCTTTCTAGCGACTGAAACTCTCAATTTTTTAATTAACACTGTTACTTAGCTAAGTAGTCACCATGGCAACGGAAACAGGCCTTCCGCAATAGTGGTGTGAGAAATATTGATATGAATGAGAGGGGAATGGTTATCGCTTTTTTCAGAACTAGAATAAATGTAGTTCTACGACTTACTGATTCTAAATATGTTATCCTACTTGTCCAACATTTAGGTATGAAAGTCCTACTATAAAAAATAGTCTCACTTTTTCACGTTAATAATATTTAGTTTGCTGTAAAACTTCACACTTAGAAACATATAAACCAAATACATAAGAGATTAGTTGGTAAAGCGCCGTAGACAATGGAAAATTTGTGCTGCAGTTTTAAATTATTTACTTGTAATATTCTTAAAGTAAAATATGAAGGTGTCAGTTGAAATAAATTATCCAAGAAACAAATATTTATAACATGACAAATAATTTGACAAGAATTATTGACGTATATCTTAAAAATAACATACTCGTACATTTTTGTGACATTTCATGACTATTCCTAAATTTTAAAACTGTGTTTCAATTTTATAACTGCATTGCAAACATGTTTAGATATCTATAATTTAATTATTTTTCGCTAAATGTATTTTTAAATTTTGTTTTTGTTTACATTTAAACTCTTCCATATAATCTTATGGATGATCCGATAACAATAAAGTAAAAGAACTAATACTTGGAGAAAAGTTTTATTTTACAAAACCTCAATCAAGTATTTACTATATACTTAATTCAAGAAATTATAAACTAATTAAAGTGTTTTAAGATATTTCCTCAAATTTTAAATTTTAGTGCTGTAACGATATACAAGAGAAGGTAATATTGTCGAAAATTATGAGAATATATATATATATAAAGCTTGTAACTGTTTGTAACAAATCAAAACGTAACAAAGCTTGTAACAAATCTAAACGAGCATGGTAAGAACACGTAAAGCATAAACATTAATCAGCTGTTCGAAGTGAATTATTGTTTTACAAGATATTTTTACTTAATATTGCAATATTATTTACTAATTGTACTTCATATAGGAACTGTATACTTCATACAGGATGTTTTGAGAAAAAACGTATAATTGATATTTTAGTTCTTTAAATTTTACATTTATTTATAATATATTGTAAAAAATATTATAAATTTTATTCAATTATTCTACAAGTTCCTAAATTTAAGTGCATATAAAATGTTTTAAAATATAATATATATATATATATATATATATATATC
Source organism: Homalodisca vitripennis (assembly GCF_021130785.1). Classification (NCBI taxonomy): domain Eukaryota; kingdom Metazoa; phylum Arthropoda; class Insecta; order Hemiptera; family Cicadellidae; genus Homalodisca; species Homalodisca vitripennis. The sequence goes on from NC_060209.1 coordinate 22,092,856, forward strand.
AAATTAATTGGCTTTATTTATTTTTATTTGTTTAGTTTCCTAGTGTTCTTGAATAATAACATTTATTATTCCTTAAACAGAGTGATATTACTTTTTCACACCTTGTGATAAAAATATAAAAAATAATCTTAGAGATTAATTTAAATTAGTAACATATTTGGCTAGTTTTATAAAAATCCTTCTAAAGGAACATTTCTTACATTTTGATAGCATATTTTATTCAGACAGAAATATCGACATAACGTTTATTTATTTTTCATTTCTTGGCTAAATAACACATAGAAATAAAATCCTTAAAAATTTATTTCTTTTTATAATAATATATGCTATATTTTAGAGAAAATCTATAAAACATTGGAAAGGGGAAATCAATTTTGAGATTCGAAATGAAATTAAGACCTAGCGTATCTCACAAAAATATCAACGAGACACGTCAGTGTGATGAGAAAAAAGTAACAAGTGTTGATGCAGTATTTTATTCATCAATCATTCTGTGAAACAACGGAGACGAAATTATTTTTTTGTCAAAGTTATTTTTACTCAACTTCCATTCCAACAAAGGCTCAGCAGAAAGTTGGAACACATCGACGTGAGAAAAACAGCTCTTTGTTCCGAACTTTATAATTTGTTAAATAATACATGGCATATCAGAATTATAACGTGTATTTTTTTTTAATAATTGCATGAAAAAGCGTTCATCATTTACCGCACAAATTAACCGTCCAGCTGTGCGTTATATTGCAGTAATGATCGTTGCTGGGAGCGTATCGGCTGATTACATTGACAGAGTAATGAATGTATGAGCTTGCCTACCTTAGTAATGACCGTTCAATTATCAATGTTATCTATAGATTTGAAGTATTATTTCACTTCAAAACCTCTAGAATGGAATAATTTTTACACAACATTTAGGTATGTTTGATCATATTTTTATTTTTTTGTTAAAAGTTTTTTGTTGTGACCTTTTAACTCGTAACTGTTTATAATTAATTTTAAAAAATTATTATGGAGTAGAAACAAACAAAATTCTATATCAATTGCATTACTATCTCAGTTACGAGACAAATATTTTGTTAGAGTGCATTCTACAAAAATATAAATATTTAAACATAAGTAATCAAGAATAAAAACATTTTAACAAGAACATTTCTCTCTCCCCGTTTACATCAACGTTCCAACTCACTTAGTTGGAACATATTTACGAAAATGTAAAATTACGGGACGATTCAGATAAATTTCACATTTCTAAGTTGCAACACTGGTAATGTATAGGTGGCATATTTTACTGGGTATTGTTGACTTTTGTCATTTATCATGTGGAAGATTTTTCCACTGTAGAATGTTTTAAAATAATTTAAATTAAATAATGACAATGTTATAATCAATATTAGGGCACTATACAATTACATCGATAGCCATAAATTTACACCAAAGGCGTCAGAAGAAAAAATTCAACAAAACCCTATCCGTGTTGGATGTGCAAAGACCACCAGTATGTCCTTGCTGTGGTGTGTATGTCGCATTTATCACCGTAGCGACCGCAAGCCCTTATGACAAGCCGTCAATTTGTAATCGTTAGCAGCATTTAGCTTTTACCTAAAACACAACAAAGCTCTCTTGACTGAATATATGCATTACTATATACAATTTCATATAGATTTATCTGATCTTTATCGTAAAAAAGATCATTGACGAAGTACATTGTTAACTTGGTGTTTGAGATGACTCTTGTTGTTGGCAATTTTGAAAATAAATGTAATTCCCCATCGTATATTATAACTTTAATGAATACGTAGACAGGACCCTTTAGACTAGAGGGTCTAGGTTATAGCATTAATTTCGTTTCTAAAATATTGCGCCAGTCCCAACAAAGCTGGCTGAAAAATAAATACTTGGCTGTTTTTTTTTTAATATGCACAAAACCTCATGCCATTGGATTATTTCCATTAGAGTCAGTGAAACAGAAGGTATTTGTTAAACAGCTCAACATGACTTTAAAAAGGAAAACGGAAATTCAGACATATGCCATCGTTATATGTTACAAAATCTATAACACAACGTTTCGAGGGTTAGAATCTATTCTCTTTATAAGGTCGGGGAGGTATTAGTACATACAAAAATAAAGAACATATAAAAGAAAAGAGTTCAAACATGCCCAAAAGCTACTTGGAGTTCAGTCCAGTGATTGGAGCAGCTTTTATTTTTGTATGTTCTAATAACTCCCCCACCTGACGAAGAGGATAGACACCAATCCTCGAACTGTTGCCTTATACCTTATGTAACATATATGTCTATGGCAAATGTCCAAAATTCTATTATCATTTCTAACCTTCCATCGTCAATAACAAAATTTAAGCAAATAAAGACTTTAGAGCTGTAGGAAGAGTTTCGTGTATTTGTCTAAAAAAATTCCAAATCAATGCAAAGGCAAGTTGTAAAAACAGTAAATCAAATGTATAAAATTCTGCAGGAGTACAAGCGGCAGATATTGGACATATGCAATTTGATATTTTAGTTGCAGTACATGAAAGGCATTATAAACATATTCCAAGTTTTATAATTTACATCATTATTCTATTCAAATTAAAATGTTAACAGTGAATAACGCTGTAACTAACACGTAATGTTAGCATCAACTATCGTGAACTGTGACTTTGAATCATCAGCACGAAGTGTGACTAAGTGACTAAGTTCAATGACTCCTTTATTGCCATTATTAGTTTGTACTGTGTGATAAGAAAATTAAACTGTAAAAGCCGCAAAATTTACAGACCAATACAATGCGATTATTTGTAATGTATTGAACGTTTGGTACGTTTAAGTACCGGGACTGTGCAGAATACAAAGGGGATATCTGTTAATGTATGTCAACATCCGAATTGACATCAATATTTCCAAACTGGGCATAGAAACTATGAAATAACAACTATATTACATATGGAGCTAATGAAGCGAGAAGTCATAAATGATAAGATTATGATTTCTTCCAAATACTGTTACTCATCGGCCGTGAAGACGCCTAATCATAAATATTAATTTTTGCATTTTTTTAACAGCCCAACATTCATACTATTTACAAAAGTGTTTACAGTTACTTAAAATTTAAACTCTTTGTTGCTCTAAATTTTTTCCACAACTAACAAATGTATATATTTTACGTCCAATTTCAAAGAGATAAACACTATCATTGTTTAAATTTAGTATACGGTATCTGAAAGTGGTGTCACACTAGTTTGAAATAAGTGGCAAAAAAGTATACTTTCTACATTACATTAGCATTTTTCTGTAGACTGATAGATGCAATCAAATCAAAATAAGTTACAATCGATACATTCGTACAGTAAATTTATATGAACTCCTGTATTTCCAATAAATGTATTAACTTAAAAACTAAATACGTATGTTGCGTATTGAAACAAAACACGCCTTTCCTGTCACAGCGATATCCAGGCTAATCCCGTGTCCATGCAAATTAGGCTCGAGTCCGATACAATCACGAGCCACCATCGTCCCCAGAATATCATGCCTAGGCACTAAAATACTGATTTCAACAACTAAAAACTAAGATCGCATGCTTATTTTAACTACATTTTGGTATTCCGGGTCATGTTTTTATAAAAGAAACATGTCAATATAAATTGTATACATTTTCACAGTTTTATACTATGCTAATTAAATGTCTGATGTATAGCTAGCGATAGCAATGTTACAAGTTTTCTCACAGAGATGTAGCTTGTTCAGTAAGACAGAAGGCCCAAATGAGAAATTGGGTTTAAGAGAACTTTTCCAAATTACTGCAAAACTGGTCGGTAACCTAATATTAAATAATCTTTAGTGATATGTTTATGTCCTTTCACATTTATATTAAGATATGTTTACATCCTAATAATATCATAAATGTGAAAGTGCCTTTGTTTTACTTTTACCCGTAAACTATTCTGCCGATTGTATTGAATTTTGGCATGGACATTCTTATGGTCACAAGGATGAATATAGGCATATTCTTATTTCAAACATCTCTCTAGGCTACGCCTCACTAGTCTCTAAAGCAGCAAAACACCCATCTTAACTTCTAAAGTTACCAAATATCTTGTTGCATGTTAAATGCAATCAACTGTTTTGTGTTTAACATTGTTTGAGGACATCGCAACTATATTTTTATTTAATTCCACCACAGTTTAAATGTTACTGTAATATTGTATACTTGACGATTGCTATAACATTGTTTTTATGTTCTACGCAATAAACAATGTATTATTATTATTATTACTGTGAATTTTTATGTATAAGAATATTTAGATACTCAAGTTTGGTTGTATTCTTTGACATTGTGGTGTGGTATTTTTACACTAATGCTTCTACGAGCCATTTTTGTTATACTACAGTCCTATAAACAAGACAATGAGTGATAAATGTTGTATAAAGGATTTCCTCTTTATACCAAGACTAGATAATTCTGACCGCATTTAATTTCTCAGGATTTAGAATATATGTATTGTTTCGTAATCGTGACAATATGGCAAACTCAACTAAAGCATTGGAAATATCCTAGACCAAAAGGAGATTGCAAGAGACGTAAGTAGACCTTTCTTGACAGAAGTGCACCTCCTGCTTGTCTTGAGAAAATTTGCATTATAATATTTTAAAACTTGAAGAAATTTCATGCAGATTTCGTCTGAAAAACGTTTAATATAGCTACTAATAATAGAGGTGTAACGTTTTGAAATAGAGACCAAAACACTATTTTGAGCGCAGCGAGTGAACTACGCAACCATAATTGCACTTAACCACATTAATTTGTTGGTCATGTTATTACGTACAACTTTTTCCATTCAATCTTTGCTGTTGATGCTTTGAAAATTTGGAACACACTGTATACTAAAAGTCTTTTGCAGGTAATAGATAATAGCAGGTGCTTTGTAATAGATAATGAAGCGGATGTTATAACCCTTCGTAATTGATCAAACTAGCACTGGCTGGTATCGCTCCATAATTTTTATTGCTATTTTAGAAAGTTTAATACATAAATATTAATTGGATAAACTGTAAGCAAAGAAATTAGAATCAAGAGGTTTGAGTATTAAATAATGGTGGCGCCATTAAATAATATTTATTTAATTCGAATTTACTCAGTCATTATTAACTAATCTGTACGCACGAATTTTACGTGACATGTGCAAAAAGGCAATTGTAACTTCATAACTGAACTGTACTTTCAATCAAGTAAGCAGCCTGTACTAGTATTAAACGTGGCTGTCATGCAGCTTGACACCGCCGCTAGATTAAACTGCAAACTGACGGCGACCACCTATACCCGTGCCGTCACTACACGGCCGTCATTAATGGAGAATGTACATCACTGTAACGTCACTGCCAATTGACACGATACTGGCATTTTTACACAGATAATGGATGACATGATTATTACGGATATCTGCCATCATTATTCATCCCAAATATCTGTAGTGACTTTTCAGTGATCTCCGAGAAAAAATGTGAGTAAATAAGATAAGACTTTAATTGCAGTGTATTAAAAAAATCTAATAGAATTATTTATATGGTAAAATGCTTTAGAATTTTTATAAATCTCTTTGTACCTCACTTTTTGTGCTGTCTCATTATCATGCAGGGTGGGTTTTAAATTTCATATTTTCATACACTTTTCCTCATCCTTTAAGATATTGATTTCACATTACCGCTAAACACCGCTAAGTAGCAAGTACGTCGTTTTGAATAAATTTTCCACCATTTTGGACTCACCATATTTGAATTAGATATACTTTTTTAATGTAATTTTTAAAGTGTGTAGAATTTCTGTACTGAAAACGCATAGCATTGAGACTTTATATAGGTACTAGGGTGAAACAATATGAACCAAGCACCTACACTGGGAGGTGCTTGGTTCATATTGTTTAACCCTAACCTTAACTAGGTATCTAATAAGAAAATTTTGAGATATAATATGCTATAAGTAAGCCACCTTACTCGTAAGCCATCTCTCCGTAACCTGTTTAACAGATCCTTAACTTTTAACTCAACGTCGAAACATAAATTAAACGCCATTAAATGCAATTTATCCTGTGTCTTTACTTGTAATGGTGTTGCTTCACAAACACAGTGTTTTTTCAGTGACGACACCTCAATTTAACATGCAAAATTAACCAGTACATTCTCGTAGTTTTAAATTCTGACAACCCCAACGCACCTGTACTACGAGAAATAAGTAAGCATTTCGGTAAAATCTTTGGGTAAAGTTTATGTTAACTTGTAACTGCAATGTACATATTACTAGTCCTCAATTACACGTATATATTAACAAAAAGTACATTCATTATAGATAAAAACCACTTCCGACCACTGTGCTACTAACCTATTTAAAGCTCAGCGGATCTGTTTCAAGGAAGCGGCAGTATTCTGATGGCAGCTCAAATCACATCAACTGTGATGTACCTGGGGTTGACAGCATCCATCTCCATCTCATACTAGCTGATACGATCCTCGTATTGATGCAAAGAATAGTAAAAATTAGGATCTGGCTCAAACACTCAATTTCAATGGAAATTGCGTATTACTAAACCGCTACCTTCGTGAATCTTCAATACACGTATGACTATTGTTGAATAATATGTAGTATACAATAATAAAATATTGTAGCTTTAAAATAGTTTCGCTCTAAATAGACTCAAAACTCATGTAAGTACCTAATGTTAGATAGTCGGTAAATAACTGACAGGAAACCCAAACATTTAAACTTAATATGAGAAAATTGTTTTTACGAAGCAATAAAAAAAGCTGGCCTTTCTACTAACTGAAACTCTCCATATTTTAACTAAAACTGTAATTCTGGTAAGTAGTCACCATGGCAACGGAAATAGGCCTTTCGCATTGGTGGGCTGAGAAATATGATATGAGCTAGAGGGAAGGTGGATTTCTCTTCAATTGTAATTCTAGCACTAAACCACCACATTAGAGGAATATTTTTAGTTTAGCCTCAAACAAATAAATATTTCATTCAATTATATAAATCCATAACCTTATTTTTTTATGTGTTGGTATGTTAGGCTACATTATTTATTATGTCAAATGTTAACATTTTATTATAAGTGTACAAATTTATCTTTTTCTGATATTTTCTTTTTGCCATTATGGTTACCCATAAGACCAATGTAAAAGTATACTAACACTCAGAAATATCCCATTTGTTTAAAATTTAATAAGTAAGTTATCATACGAGATACATCTCACAATCATATTTTTACAAGAAAATATTTATTTCAGTTTTTTTTTTTAAATCATTATTTCCCAAGAAATACTAAAAATCCATTCTTTTTCTAAAAGTGAGAGTAGCATATATACATATAAATTTTCTACAACCATATAATTGGTCCGTTTTCGTAAACAGTGCATACAGTGAATTTAAAACTAAATATCAATGTTTATTATCTTGGTTTTTCTACACTTTCTACACGAAGTATGTTATCGAAAGTTGTCAATTCAAGAATTATTCATTTCTCCATTGGAGGAAAAGATATTTCCTCAAATATTAAGTTTTAGTTTTATAACGATATACACGAGAGTAATTGTCGAATTTGATCTGAATATATATAAAGCCTGTAACTTACAGTTTTCGGACTCTTACAAACCCAAACAAGCACGTTAAGAACACGTTATGTAGAAAGATTAATCGGCGGTTTGATGTGAACTATTGTTTTAAAAGAACATTTTACTTATTATTTCAATATTATTTCCTAATTTTACTTCGTATAAGCATTGTGAAAAAGTTACTGCACAATTGGGTAATTTTATAAGAATACTTGGAAACGAAATACACGAACTTTTGATACAATATGTTATTATTACCGAGAGATCAATGTAAAAAGTATTTATTTTTCAATTCTTAGCTGAGTAACACTTAAAAATTAAATCCTTAAAAATTATTTATTTCTATAATACTATATACTATATCATGAAGAAAATGTATAGAAAATTGGAAACGGGATATCGATTTTGAGATTCGTAATGGAATTAAGAGCTAGTGTATCTCCCAAAAATATCAAAGACAAACGTCAGTGTCATGAGAACAAAGTAACAAGTGTTGATGCAGTATTTCATTCATCAATCATTCTGTGAAACAAAGGAGATGTGACTTTTTTTGTCAAAGTTATTTTTACTCAACTTCCATTTCAACAAAGGCTCAGCAGAAAAGTTGGAACATATCGACGTTGAAAAAAACAGCTCTTTGTTCCGAACTTTATAATATGTTAAATAATAAATGACATACAAGAATTATAACGTGTATTTTTTTTAAATAATTGCATGAAAAAGCGTTCATCATTTACCACACAAATTAGCCGTCAGCTGTGCGTTATATTGCAGTAATGATCGTTGCCGGGGGCGTATCGGCTGATTACATTGACAGAGTAATGAATGTATGAGCTTGCCCAACTTAGTAATGACCGTTCAACTATCAATGTTATCTATAGGTTCGAAGTATTATTTCACTTTAAAACCTCTAGAATCGAATCACTTTTACACAACATTTAGATATGTTTGATCATATTTTTACTCTATTGTTAAAATTTTTTTGTCGTGACCTGTTAACTCGTAACGGATTTAATTAATTTTAAAAATTATTATGGAGTAGAAACAAACAAAATTCTATGTCAACTGCAGTAATATCTCAGTTACGAGATAAATATTTTGTTAGAGTGCATTCTACAAAAATATAAATATTTAAACATAAGTAATCAAGAATAAAAACATTTTAACCAGAACATTTCTCTCTCCCCGTTTACATCAACGTTCCAACTCACTTAGTTGGAAAATATTTAAATGTAAAATAACAGGACGATTCAGTTCTATGTCACAATTCTATGGGCCACACTGATAATGTATAGGTGACATATTTTATTGGGTATTGTTGGCTATTGGCATTTATTATGTGGAGGATATTTCTAGTGCAGAACGTTTTCAAATGCTTTTAGTTTTTTTAGTAAGTTATGAAAATTCTATAATAAATTACACCGATAGCCATAAATCTACACCAAAGTCATTAGGGGAGAAATACAACAAAACCGAGTCAGTGTTGGATGTGCAAAGACCACCAGTAGGCCTAAGTCTGCTGTGGTCAGTATTTTGCATTTATCTACCGCAAGCCCCTATGACAAGCCGTCAATTTGTAATCTTCAGCAGCATTTGGCTATTACCTAAAACACAACAAAGCTCTCTTGACTGAATATATGCATTACTATATACAATGTTATTGAAATTTAACTGAATTTAAATGTAAAAAAGATCATTGATTTCGTGATGTCATTGTTGATTTTGTGTTTGAGAGGACTCATGTTGTTGGCAATTTTGAAAATAAATTTATATTCCCCAACGTATATTTTCACCTTAATAAATACGTAGACAACACCCTCAAATTTGAGGGTCTAAATTATGGTATCAATTTTGTTTCTGAAATATTGCGTCAGTCACTTCACATTTCGCCTTAAAAATAACAATTTGGCTGTCTTGACAATAATTACGGGACCTTATACCATTGGATTATTTCCATTAGGGTCAGTGAAAACATAAGATATTTTATAAACAACTCAACATGGCTTTAGAAAGGATAACGGAATTTCAGAAATATGCCATCGTTGTATGTTACAAAAGGTATGATACAAAGTTTCGAGGTTCGTAATCTATCCTCTTCGTCAGGTCGGGAAGGTATTAGTACATACAAAACTAAAGAACAGAGAGAAGAAAATAAGAGAAATAAAAGGTCTAAACATACTCAAAAGCTACAAGGAGTTCAGTCCTGTGGTTGGAAAGACAGACAGGAAAAAAAAACCTGGGCCTGGTTGGAAATGAAATTTGTCCAGGCCCATGAGTGACAAGGCTTCGCTAACGCTCGGCCAATGAGCAACTCCTAGTTTTCCCAAATTGGTTTCGATACTTTTCAACTACTTTTTGATTAATAATTGTTGAAAATAAATCACCAATATTTAAAAATAATATTTTCAAAAGATTAAAATTGTTAAAAGGTAAAATTTTATTTTGGAGGCTAATGGTTTATGTGAAAGTAATAATTCTTGTTTATAACACGTTCATTGAGTTACTATGTTACGTTTGAAACTACTATCATACTTTCAAGTAACAATTATAATTTACATGTTACACTCATCATGGTATTAATATTTATTAGAGACGGAAATGGGCCGTTAAAATGCCTTAATGGAGCATGAAAGAAATTTACTGTATGGTTAATTCGTGCATAATTCAAACAAATTTAATTGGTATATATCGGTTTTGAAACCACAATAAGATGTTGACTATAGTTAATGAAGTCTATAATGCAATTCTTTATTTAGATGAGTACTTTTGACATTAAGACGTAAAATTAGATTTTTGATAGTATATCATGTGTATCATGTTATATTTTTACATAGTTTATTGAGTTTTGTGAAATAACCATATTTGCTGTAACTTCTGATTGGTTGCCACAATGTCTACCAAACTTCAAATTCTTTGTTTGAAATTCAAAACATTGACGATAAATGTTTTGATGGAATAACAGGATTACGGAACAAACAACACATATGTGTGTTATATCAATAGAAACGTGTATCTGTTATTGTAGCAGTTGATGATAGCAAATATTGGTAATCCATGCATAAAATATTGTGTTTTTTCACATGAAGGGTCAAAATTTACAGAGCTAAAAACTAAGAAAAATAAACTGAAATATGAAAATATTGGTTACGATAAAATAATTAAAGTAGCTGTATAAAATAAAACGTAGTAGGAGGATGTCAGACTATGTGTTGCATAATAGAGGATATGGGCTATGTATAGGTGAACTTTCGTGCAAAATCACAAAATTTTCGCCAGACCGTGTTTCGAATAATAGGCTTCACTGAGGGGAAGCTCAATTTCGACACTATGGGCTTAATCTTCACCATTAACCTCTATCTAGCCTATGAATAAGTGAACTTTCGTGCAAAATTACAATGTAGGTGTTCGCCAGACCGTGTTTCGAATAATAGGCTTCACTGAGGGGAAGCTCAGTTTCGAGACTATGGGCTTAATCTTCACCATTAACCTCTATCTAGCCTATGAATAAGTGAACTTTCGTGCAAAAGTACAATGTAGGTGTTCGCCAGACCATATTTCGAATAATAGGCTTCACTGAGGAGAGGCTCAGTTTCGAGACTATGGGCTTAATCTTCACCATTAACCTCTATCTAGCCTATGAATAAGTGAACTTTCGTGCAAAACTTACAAAGTGTTCGCCAGACCATATTTCGAATAATAGGCTTCACTGAGGAGAGGCTCAGTTTCGAGACTATGGGCTTAATCTTCACCATTAACCTCTATCTAGCCTATGAATAAGTGAACTTTCGTGCAAAACTTACAATGTAGGTGTTCGCCAGACCATATTTCGAATAATAGGCTTCACTGAGGAGAGGCTCAGTTTCGAGACTATGGGCTTAATCTTCACCATTAACCTCTATCTAGCCTATGAATAAGTGAACTTTCGTGCAAACTTACAAAGTGTTCGCCAGACCATATTTCGAATAATAGGCTTCACTGAGGAGAGGCTCAGTTTCGAGACTATGGGCTTAATCTTCACCATTAACCTCTATCTAGCCTATGAATAAGTGAACTTTCGTGCAAACTTACAATGTAGGTGTTCGCCAGACCATATTTCGAATAATAGGCTTCACTGAGGAGAGGCTCAGTTTCGAGACTATGGGCTTAATCTTCACCATTAACCTCTATCTAGCCTATGAATAAGTGAACTTTCGTGCAAAATTACAATGTAGGTGTTCGCCAGACCGTGTTTCGAATAATAGGCTTCACTGAGGGGAAGCTCAGTTTCGAGACTATGGGCTTAATCTTCACCATTAACCTCTATCTTTCTTATGTATAATCGAAAGTTCGTGTAAAATTACAACTTTAGAACTTATCAATCTGTTCTTGAGATATCCTACGGAAAGTTGACATCAACGCTAAAACTAGATAGTTCCAATTCAGTAACATGTACCATCATCGAATGCCAATATAGAACTGAACCTTCAAACAAATATGGTCTATAATTTTAGTGGTGTTTGAAATATGTTGCGGACAAACAGATAGACAAAGGTGAAATCTGATTAATCCCGAGTTAGGTTTCGCTAACGCTCAATCAATAACGAAAACAAAATAAATATTTAATAAATTAAAAAGTGTTAAACAAATTGGAGTAATTGGAGGCAAAAATTTTCTTTTTACTAATTTTCATGGTATTTTACGCGCTTTAAAATGAGATGCCTTAATTTTTTTGTGATAGAAGGTATGAAATGTTGGAAGGAATTTTAGGTTCCAAAAGAACTTTTTTCTTTCTCAAGCTGAATAATTTTTCTTGGAATTGAATAAGCTTAGGTTTAGTAGGGTTACAAACATCAGACACCCTATGTAAAGTTTTAAAATAAACACCCTTAATGTGCATAATAGTGTAAGAAGGCAAAGTAGTAGTTTAATAGTTAAATATGCTCTATTTGAAAACACAAGCAACTTATTTTAATTAATTGTTTTTTTTCAGCCTTCCATAGCAACTCTTCGGGATTTTTAAATTACAATTGCCGTAGTGATTTATAGCATTATTTAAAATATAAGAAGTGATACATTTTGCAACAAAGTGTCAGCAAATTTGGAATAGTAAAGTTATGTACGAGTATATAGAAGTTTAATACCTTTATATATATATATATATATATATATATATATATATATATATATATATATATATGGTAGCACATTCACCCCGGCAAGTGAGAGATCCGGGTTCGACTCCCGGCGGAGCAAGTACTTTTTGCGATTCAATGTTTATTGAAATTAAATAAGGCAATTGCCATTTATACAATTTAATGTATATATATATATATATATATATATATATATATATATATATATATATATATAAAGAAGTTGAATGTCTACATATATATTGAATATACAGAAGTTGAACACCTTTATATATAGAGTATATAGAGGTTTAGGATACTTTACAATATTTGACAATTTTCAAAGAGCGACTAAATACAGAATGATAGTACGATTAAATCATATAATTCTTTTTGTATTATTAAGGTTATTAGATTAAAACTCTAATTTTGTCTTGTTTCTAATATATATTTACGAATTTCGCTTAATTTACATGAAGTAGAGGTACTAGAAATTAAGAACACTACACAAAGTTCAAAGCCATGCACAAAGAAGAAGAGTAAAACATTTGAACGTTAAACAAATAATTGAACTGCTCATCTTTCACTCCTCTCATTGATTATCCACTTCGAAATCCATCTACTGTTAGAAATCACGCTGTTATTAGTTTTAAAAGCAAATACCTAAAGCTACCAAACCTTAGTATTGACAGAATATTCCTTGTGTTCCAGTGTGACCCAGGGGTGGGAGTAGACACTTATTTCCACGCGCTCTACACCCACACACACACCAGGATGCCGTTCCTCCTCGGTTCAGGGTGTTCTCAAGTGACGGAGAGTCTGGCGAAGATCACTCCGTATTGGAACATGGTGCAGGTAAGTTCCTGACATCTGGTCAGAGATATTGCTTGGTTGGATGTGGTATCGATACGCGCTTTGAATATCTTTGGTGATGAGTTACGTAATTGTTTATATCTACCATTAGTAATATAACTCAACCAATACGTAAATTCTATAGTTATCAGGTTCTTAAGGACTGTCACAAGACCAGTCATAAAATCAAAGAACAACGAGGAGTACTAAGACAAATCGAAAATCTGTGTCCATAAAATTTCCTATCAAATTAAACTTCTTATTAAAGCTGGGATGGATTTACTTTCACCTTGCTATGTTACCACTGTCATGTACCTTTGTCTCGACAACTACCTGAAGTAATCGCTCAAAGTTCTTTTCATTTTAAGAAGTGTGTATTTTTTACCTTTAAGTGAAAATTAAAGAAGTATTTTTTTCGAAAAACTATGACTTTCTTACGTTTTAAAATACCTAAAATATGAACAATGTTAGACAAATTAATTCAGTTATATTCACTGGCTCATTAAAAACCCGTACATTTTCTTGTAAAAATAACGTTTCAGGAATTGTAAATAAAGATAAACAAACCAAAAATAATACATTTGTCTTCCCTTAAAAAGATTCATACCCCATATAGCGAGTACAATGTTATCCATATCAGCAGCTTTCTCTTTGTCAACATTTCTTCATAAAGATATTTTTTCGAGCTCTCGGCATTTGAAAATCGAACTTAATGCAATGATTCATGATTTTTCAAAATAACCTACATCTCCCTGCATATCCAATATCAGGAGAAGCATTGACCAAAAAGAGTTACAAGCTGTCCTAAGTCAGTGTATATAAAACACTTTCTGTAATAAGCAGTAATAAAACCACCTTAATGTTACGTAAAAGTAGATATTTTTAAATATCCACATGAGTAAATTTTATCATATGAATTCCAAATCCATTGTAAATCTATTTATTCCTTTTAATTTCCTTTATTTGGCAAATATCATATACTAAAAGACATCGTTCCATTAATATCCAAACATCACATTTTATAATAGTTCTGCATTTATATATCAGTAACAAGAGTTAAAAACTAGATGAAACTTTCTTCGTTATATTTACCATAACATGGCTGATTTACCAGTTTTGGCTTCTTACCACCATTCTGGAGCCATAAAATATCATACCAAACACACTTAAACGATATCTTTTGGCTTCACAACACATTTAAGAAATTCTCCAAATGAAAGAGCACACGTGTGCTGGTGATAGAACTAGGTTCATTTCATGTAAAAGTAACTGCAGTAATTTTAAACATGTGCTGGTTCAGTTCCAGTCATGTGTAACCGTTCTTTGTTTACAAATGAATAATCACGCTCTGTCGGTAGAACTTTGTGGATCTGGGTCGCTTTGATGCAACCACATGCATTTTGGGACATACTGGTGGATATTATAAACAGCAATAAGTAATTCCTCTGATTACATGTCAATTACCGAACCGATGTACAAGTGGCTGCGGTCATGTTAAACATATTCTGGTTTAATTCCAGTCATGTGTAACCGTTCTTGTTTACAAATGAATCATCATGCTCTGGCGGTAGCGTTTCTGTGGATCTGGGTCGCTTTGATGTACCTACCTACAATGTGGGATATACTGGTGACTATGATAAACAACGATGAGTAATTCCTCTAACTGATTACATGTCAATTACCGAACCGATGTACAAGTGGCTGCGGTCATGTTAAACATGTGCTGGTTCAGTTCCAGTCATGTGTAACCGTTCTTTGTTTACAAATGAATAATCACGCTCTGGCGGTAGCGTTCTGTGGATCTGGGTCGCTTTGATGCAACCACATGCATTTTGGGACATACTGGTGGATATGATAAACAGCGATGAGTAATTCCTCTAACTGATTACATGTCAATTACCGAACCGATGTACAAGTGGCTGCGGTCATGTTAAACATGTGCTGGTTCAATTCCAGTCATGTGTAACCGTTCTTTGTGTACACGAATAATCACGCTCTGGCGGTAGCGTTCTGTGGATCTGGGTCGCTTTGATGCAACCACATGCATTTTGGAACATACTGGTGGATATGATAAACAACGATGAGTAATTCCTCTAACTGATTACATGTCAATTACCGAACCGATGTACAAGTGGCTGCGGTCATGTTAAACATGTTCTGGTTCAGTTCCAGTCATGTGTAACCGTTCTTTGTTTACAAATGAATCATCACGCTCTGGCGGTAGCGTTCTGTGGATCTGGGTCGCTTTGATGCAACCACATGCATTTTGGAACATACTGGTGGATATGATAAACAGCGATGAGTAATTCCTCTAACTGATTACATGTCAATTAGCGAACCGATGTACAAGTGGCTGCGGTCATGTTAAACATGTGTGGTTTCAGTTCCAGTCATGTGTAACCGTTCTTTGTTTACAAATGAATCATCACGCTCTGGCGGTAGCGTTCTGTGGATCTGGGTCGCTTTGATGCAACCACATGCATTTTGAGAACATACTGGTGGATATGGTAAACAGCGATGATTAATTCCTCTCTAACTGATTACATGTCAATTACCGAACCGATGTACAAGTGGCTGCGGTCATGTTAAACATGTTCTGGTTTAATTCCAGTCATGTGTAACCGTTCTTTGTTTACAAATGAATCATCACGCTCTGGCGGTAGCGTTCTGTGGATCTGGGTCGCTTTGATGCAACCACATGCATTTTGGGAACATACTGGTGGATATGATAAACAGCGATGAGTAATTCCTCTAACTGATTACATGTCAATTACGAACCGATGTACAAGTGGCTGCGGTCATGTTAAGTGTTGGTTCATTTCCAGTCATGTGTAACCGTTCTTTGTTTACAAATGAATCATCACGCTCTGGCGGTAGCGTTCTGTGGATCTGGGTCGCTTTGATGCAACCACATGCATTTTGGGACATACTGGTGGATATGATAAACAGCGATGAGTAATTCCTCTAACTGATTACATGTCAATTACCGAACCGATGTACAAGTGGCTGCGGTCATGTTAAACATGTTCTGGTTCAGTTCCAGTCATGTGTAACCGTTCTTTGTTTACAAATGAATCATCACGCTCTGGCGGTAGCGTTCTGTGGATCTGGGTCGCTTTGATGCAACCACATGCATTTTGGGACATACTGGTGGATATGATAAACAACGATGAGTAATTCCTCTAACTGATTACATGTCAATTACCGAACCGATGTACAAGTGGCTGCGGTCATGTTAAACATGTGATGGTTCAGTTCCAGTCATGTGTAACCGTTCTTTGTTTACAAATGAATCATCACGCTCTGGCGGTAGCGTTCTGTGGATCTGGGTCGCTTTGATGCAACCACATGCATTTTGGGACATACTGGTGGATATGATAAACAACGATGAGTAATTCCTCTAACTGATTACATGTCAATTAGCGAACCGATGTACAAGTGGCTGCGGTCATGTTAAACATGTGCTGGTTCATTTCCAGTCATGTGTAACCGTTCTTTGTTTACAAATGAATCATCACGCTCTGGCGGTAGCGTTCTGTGGATCTGGGTCGCTTTGATGCAACCACATGCATTTTGGAACATACTGGTGGATATGATAAACAGCGATGAGTAATTCCTCTAACTGATTACATGTCATTTACCGAACCGATGTACAAGTGGCTGCGGTCATGTTAAACATGTTCTGGTTCATTTCCAGTCATGTGTAACCGTTCTTTGTTTACAAATGAATCATCACGCTCTGGCGGTAGCGTTCTGTGGATCTGGGTCGCTTTGATGCAACCACATGCATTTTGGAACATACTGGTGGATATGATAAACAACGATGTGTAATTCCTCTAACTGATTACATGTCAATTACCGAACCGATGTACAAGTGGCTGCGGTCATGTTAAACATGTGCTGGTTCAGTTCCAGTCATGTGTGACCGTTCTTTGTGTACAAATGAATAATCACGCTCTGGAGGTAGCGAACTTCGGATCTGGGTCGCTTTGATGCAACCACATGCATTTTGGGACATACTGGTGGATATGATGAACTGCGATGAGTAATTCCTCTAACTGATTACATGTCAATTACCGAACCGATGTACAAGTGGCTGCGGTCATGTTGAACATGTTCTGGTTTAGTTCCCGTCATGTGTAACCGTTCTTTGTGTACACGAATCATCACGCTCTGTCGGTAGAACTTCGTGGATCTGGGTCGCTTTGATGCAACCACATGGATTTTGGGACATACTGGTGGATATGGTAAACAGCGATGAGTAATTCCTCTAACTGATTACATGTCAATTACCGAACCGATGTACAAGTGGCTGCGGTCATGTTAAACATGTTCTGGTTTAGTTCCCGTCATGTGTAACCGTTTCTTTGTGTACAAACGAATAATCACGTTCTGTCGGTAGAACTTCGTGGATCTGGGTCGCTTTGATGCAACCACATGCATTTTGGGACATACTGGTGGATATGGTAAACAGCGATGAGTAATTCCTCGAGTGAATTATATCTAGGTAACTGAACTGATGTATTAAAACAGCTGAGGTTTTTTAAATTCAAATTAACTGTTGTTTTGAATCGAATTTTTTAAATGTAATAATTTTTCCAGATAGTCCTTTCGGCTGATCAACACAAAACACGTAGGTTACTACTCGTATGACGAGATTGAATGATTAGAGAACAAAGAAACAATAACAGATTTCACAGAAGAGGTTTTCTAGAACCAACAGTTTTAGTTCTATCGCATATTTTTACGGTTGTGGTTGGAGTTGAACAATATTATCCAATGTGTCTTTATTTATTTCAAAGCATAAAACATAATTTACCTTGAAATTATGAAAGCAGTTTAAATGTTATGTGCGTAATATACTGATTGTTTAATTGCAAGAAAAAGAGAACAGGTTTATTAGTACTTAATTAAAAAGCAGTAAATATTCACCATTACACTTTACATTTGGGATAACCATTAGTTGTATCCTACGTTAAATACAATGCACGTTTTCTAAAAAAAAAAAACAAAAGGATTATAGAAAATCTGGTGCGAATATTGTTTTTGTCGGGGGGGGGGGATCTTTCTTTCGGTTTCACAAAATTCTTGGCAGTGTGATACACAGTGTGTTCCAAAATTTGTTGAAAATAATTTGAAATATAGCTAAATAGGTTAAACAGGTTCCTTTAACAATTAGCCTATTTCATTTCGTTCAGCATCTATCTGTGTGCCTGCCTATTAACAAACGGAACCTCTGATACAGTTTAAGCTACGGGGTTTGCATGTTTGTATTCCGTTATTACAGTGTTACTTTCCGCTAATGAAAATATATTTTTAAATGTTCAAAATGGCGGCCTTTTTAAAGTTTCACGAAAACCGATTAGAAGAATGAATATTTCGACGCATAAAAATTTGCTTGTAAAAATCTATACAAATTTTTAAAAATATATTTTTTTTAAGAACGTGTGATAAATAACGAAATAAATGAGTGTTTATTAGTCAATAACAATGCATTTTGGTCAATAAATATAGAGATATAGATTACATATATAGTTTATATTTACTTATTTAAGCACATCTTCAAATATTTCGTCACAATTTTTTAAGCACCCAGTATTACGCAAATTCGCTCTCGACTCCGAGATATAAATAAACAAAATATAACTCATTGATGTTATAACAGGTACGGTCGACAGCATAAAGGGAGTCAGATAATTACTTCTCGATGCAAACGAATTGGTGGAAACCACGTTCGCGAGACAGGATTGTATTAGGAGCAGTTCAGTCTACACATTCTGTTCCACGGAGAACCTGTCACCCTAGGACCCGAGAGCCAATCGCATTATACAGAGTGTCCCGTAACTTTCTGGACAAAGGTATACCACGTTATTGCTCAGGTCAAGACAAATATATTTCACCATATACTTAGTTTCCCATCTGTCTGTCTGTACGTGGGTGCTATAAAAAAATTAATATCTCAAAAACTAATAAATTAAGCTATACAAAGTTGGGATCACATGCTTATGATAACAATGCCAGTTAGTGAAAAAGATAGCATGACATTTCTCAGCGAATAGCCAACAATACAAAAACTACATAAACGGCAGCTTTCAATGTGGACCATGTCTTGTCACAGTAAATTTGCTCTAAACCAATTATTTATTATTCGATTTAAATAATTTCGGTGACATTAGATTTTTTATAATGTCTTCTAAACTCTGTTATCGTTTAAGGTTTTGAGAAAAACTGCTGTTTGTTAAGATAAAAGATTTTTTAGCCGCCAATTGTAAAATACTAAAGATAATTTAATGATATTTTTTCGGTAATTGACCTTATTATCGTAAACATTTAAACCAAATTTGGTATAATTGAACTTATTAGTTTTAAAGATATTCATTCTTTCTAGAAAACACATACAGACAGACATTATGGGAAACGAAGCATCTGAGAAAGCGGTAAACCTTTGTCCAAAGAGTTATGAGACATCCTATATTTGCACACAACCTGTTTTTATTTCTTTAAATTAACAGAGGATTTTTTTATGAGAAACACATTGATTGACAGCTACGCTAGTTTTGACGGAGACCAAAATTAAAAGGAATCACAAGGGTTAAATGTATGAAATGATAATTTTTAAATTTCAATTTCTTTAGCATTTCACACTTAAAATAGACTGTCTGTCACATAAATAACAGTTATATCATTGTCAGATGAAATAACCAAGAGTCGTCCCTTTTAGTGTCTGTTTGTTTCGCAGACGCCAATTTTACACTTAAGCGTTTACAAATTGTGATCGTTGAGATCAATAAACACATCACAGCTACTAGAGGTAAAGAATTACCATCACAGGTGAGAAACCAGGTAAGTGCAGAGTATATTACAGTAGACTTTTCGAAATGTGTACAAAGTACTTAAGGCATCTTACACTTTCCAGAGTTATTTTACCAAACTGTAATAAATTCAGAGAAGTAGAACTTTGGGCTAAGTACTACTAAACTTCAACCACGTTCTCACAAAGAACTCTCAAGGCTGTACTCTTTCATCTCAGCCATCGCGAAAACAGCAGTATTGCATATCTCCAGCTCTGACTGAATATTTTGATACAACATTCATGAATGAAGGACAAGAAGTTGGTGAAATTTATCATTGCACTTTGCTCTTAAAGAACGTTCATGTTGCTTCCAGAGTTGCAGAATATCCACTATGGATAAGGTTATAGATAGTGGAGGAAAGGGGTATCCACCATGAGGAGGGGAGCTGGGCAATGTCTCATCCATGTCACTAAGGAAGAGGGGTGGCTGCCTCTGTTTCACCTTCTTGTAGTAAAAGCATCATGTTGAGGGTTGAAAAAACCTTTAATACTAAAATATTCACTTATTCCAACAGCCACCCCCTACATTTAACTCTTAACCTATCAGTCATCACTTCTACCCCAGTATCTTGACACTTGGGTATAAAAAAAAAGTAAAGAATGTCTTATATTACCAGGCGAAGTTAGGGCTAAGAAGCCCTCTCTAACACTTAACCTGGGGACCAACGGCTTAAAGGTGACTTCCGAACCACCACCAATGGCCGGGCAGGCGGGCCGCTTGCAAGGACAGGACGCAATGTATACTCTTGAGTATACATTGCGTTGTCAAATTGTAATACTTTGGTGTTTCCTGTACCCAAAATAAGCTCTAATGGCAGGTATAAACTAGCGAGAAGCCTCTCCTAGGGTTAGTATAATATATTTTAAGTAGACATTATCCACCCTTTCAACCACGAAATCGTTCTGCATACCACTAAATTTTCAAGCAAGCCACTGAAGGGTTGTACAGATAATTAATGAATTCAATGCACACAATTATCCACAGATATTAGTTTCATTAGCACATGGAAAACAGCAGACAATTGGTACCGGTTAAGGTTATAACAAACAGCAGCCAGAACAAAGGGGAAGCAGATAAATGCTGATTCCACTTCACACGGCCATCCGTGCAATATTGGGTTCATTACTACACGGAATGCTACAAGCATATTGAGATCAGTGGAGGCTATAACAAACATAATCGTCAACATTTGCACAGTCAGCGGATTTGACTAATTGTTCGGTTGTTTGATCATAGACTACTGACTATGGCTCTTTCACGTATGGTGAATAAATACTTTGTTTCTTCAAAACTATTGGAATTATAAAAATGTTTCCTGACGATTTTGACGACTATATCAACCAACACAATTCATCTTGTAAATGAAAAGTCAGCCAGAATTGAGTAAAATGTTAGCTAACAATTATTTCATTGATTTAAAATAATGTCGATCTGCTTAGTGGGGTCACTAATGTAGAGGTCATCCTATCGGTCAAACATTTAGTACCTGTTAGTAGATTACACCGGGTTTGATCAATGAAAAGTTTGATTAATTCATGTTCAATTTGTAAAATCTTGTCAAATCTATTATAAAAAATGTGTCTTAAACATTCTTTTACATATGAGTGCATTGTTTTGTTTTCATATCAAACTTTGTTTCTTTACTGAATTAAAGAAAATATTTTATACTTGATTTATAAATCTATACAATATTTTGAAGGTAAAGAAAACATTGATATCCACACGGGTCATCAAAAGCCATTGAAGTGTGTTAAAAATTGTTCATACTTTCCATCTTAAAAAGTCTTAAGCTACTGTTTTAAGACAAAAGTTTTACTCAATCACAATGTTTTACTATAACTGAGATTTTCAAACTGTTCCAAAATCCAAGCATTTACAGAAGTTTATATCACCTTTAAGCATTGAAATTTCCTTAACCCTTTGAAGAGTTAGTACAAAAACAATTATTTATTAGATAAAACATTGTGTGTTTGTATACATTGCCAGCTATAAAAAGTAAATACTTAACATATTGTTAGTTATATCAGCGTTTATAGTGACGAGGAAAGAGTAGATTTTTTATTGATGCTCACCTAACCAATGGTGGGTACAACGGTTATCGCAAGATAACCGGATCAAGCAACGTCGAGCGTGGCTGCTGCTTGGATGGGTGACCGCTGAGTGATTCTGCCTGTCCTTGCAAGCAGCCCGCCTGCCCGGCCATTGGTGGTGGTTCGGAAGTCACCTTTAAGCCGTTGGTCTTAAGGTTAAGTGTTAGAGAGAGCTTCTTAGCCCTAAACTCGCTGGGTAATATAAGACATCTTTATTTTACATTACTGTACCTCAAACTGAAATTTTATACACTTCTATACTAATTCAACAAATTATTACAATCATTAATTCTATAAATTTTCTTCATCTAACATTTTTCAAATGCTTACGAGTGATTGAAGCACAACACATTTGTAAGAGGCACTCACGTTTGTATTTATTACTTGCTGACTTTTCTCTGTATGCTGGAGGTATCCTTCGGGTCCACGTCACCAGCGCTGAGTGACCGCCGAGAGTTCCCGCTGTTTTATCGCACCGCAGCCCCAGACTCTGCTCACAACCCCGCGCGCCTCGCCTTCATCACCAAGTTCGGCTGGGAGACTGTCACCGCCCTCAGCCAGAACGAGGATGACTACACTCTGGTGAGTCCCAGGGTATCAATTTGTTTTAAAAATTTAGTTGCTGATTCACAATCATAATTCTGGTATCTTTAAAGTCTGTTCCCAACAAGCTATGTACAACTCCAGTAAGTTTGTGGAATTCAGAGGCAAAAATTATAGACATAGGCTTTTCTGCCATCAACTACCATGCACACAAATACCTGACCAAATTTCATCCCGCCTACCGTTCTTGCCTTCCCCTCCCTCTCCACCCATCCAACAAGCCACACAACTTCAATCAAACTGTGGGATTCTGAGACAAAAATTATAGACATATCTTTTCTGCCATCGACTACCGTGCAGACACATACCTGACCAAACGTCATCCCCCCTACCGTTCTTGCCTTCCCCTCCCACTTACGATCCAACAAGGTCGCGTTTGCAAGCTTCTGGTTCAAAGGCAAAATCTTTGTAAATATTTATTGTAGAAGTCAATTTATTCTCCTCGTTAAATTCATAAAAGATAATGTTATGTTACTTATATTGGTAAACAGGATAGTTTAATAAATAAATAAATTATTAGTTTAATAAATATTTAACAGGGCATTAGTGTTTTAATTTTCAATTTCCTTCTTTCGTGTATTTAATAAATCCTTTATTCTGTAGAACGTATAAACCCTATAAATAATATCTGTTCACCTATGGACTGTTTTACGCTACCTACGCCGTTATTTAACAGTACGCAACTTACTGTGAAACTGGAGAACCTTACTGTGATGATTAAGAGTCATCCAGCTAACGGAAGTCTGGTTAGCTAAGAAATTGCAACGAGATTAAATTTCATGTAAAGTGATCCATCACTTTACACACACACACACACACACACACACACACACACACACACACACACACACACACACACACACACACACACACACACACAGCACGATTGCAAAACTGGAAACAGGATGACTTGAGAACTAGGATCTAGTTATGTTTAACTCTAACATTAGTCACAAAATTAGTAATAGCGTAACGTAATTTAAATGATTAAATTTAAAAATTTAATTCACTATAAAAAGACACGTTCAATGACTGTGTACTGGACACCAGCTAATCATAATTACCATTTAAGGATTAGAAATGACCTTATCTTATCTCACCACATACAAAAATTATTTAAAAATCAGAGCTTTTACGCATGAATCCGTCTTTTTAACTCTTTACCTCTTTACTTGAAAAGTGTTGCTGATGACAGTGAATTTCTGAATAAACTTAAAAAGTTCCTTATTTTAAAAGAATACCACAGTGTTTGAGGTACCTAAAAGAGAGAAAAAATGTATACCTCCAGAATTAGTTTACCTTATTTTAGGTTTCATGGGAAAATCTGAATTGATTTATTACTGTTATATACCACATCGTATATACATGTATTTTGACGATTTGTCATGCATTTTATGTTTTTTTTTACAGTAAATGAATTGAGTTGAGTTGAGCTAATTAAGTTTTTACTCATAAATTAACGGCTTAATTTATTCATAGAATTTGCAGCGTTATTATATTTCAGTATTGACACTGCTATATTTGAACTGTTATGTGTGTGATAAAACCAATTTTTGATGTAAATAAATGTAGTAAATTTGAAATTGATATTTTGATAGATGCTATTAATGGTTCTGATAGTATTATCTCGACAAATGGCGGGAAAATAGCGATGGTCCAGGTACAACCGACGACCGCTGACTAGACTGCTTGATAATGGACTTGGTAATGGAAGAACATTACAGATACTGCTGCTATCTGCGAGAGTGCATCGAGATAGTTACTTGGAGAGATAGTGCACTTCCATGTTCGACAACATCGGAGGAAAACACTTACTGGTTGACATTTCAAATTCAAATTAGTTTACTTTCTTTTTTTAAATGAGTAACCTGGTATGTGCATCACGAGATGGAATGGTTACCCAAGCGAACTGATAGTCTAGTAACCACCTTTGGGATACTGATAGTCTAATAACCGCCTTTGGGATACTGATAGTCTAGTAACCGCCTTTGGGATAGTGATAGTCTAATAACCGCCTTTGGGATACTGATAGTCTAGTAACCGCCTTTGGGATAGTGATAGTCTAGTAACCCCCCTTGGGATACTGATAGTCTAGTAACCGCCTTTGGGATACTGATAGTCTAGTAACCGCCTTTGGGATAGTGATAGTCTAATAACCGCCTTTGGGATACTGATAGTCTAGTAACCGCCTTTGGGATACTGATAGTCTAGTAACCGCCTTTGGGATAGTGATAGTATAGTAACGGCCTTTGGGATACTGATAATCTAGTAACCGCCTTTGGGATACTGATAGTATAGTAACGGCCTTTGGGATGCTGATAGTCTAGTAACCGCCTTTGGGATACTGATAGTCTAGTAACGGCCTTTGGAATGCTGATAGTCTAGTAACCGCCTTTGGGATACTGATAGTCTAGTAACCGCCTTTTGGATACTGATAGTCTAGTAACCGCCTTTGGTATACTGATAGTCTAGTAAACGCCTTTGGGATACAGGTTTAGTCCTGAAATTACTTGCTATCATTGAATTCATGAGTTCTTATGTGGGCTTCATAAAATATTCAGGAACTGTTATAGCAGAGTTACATTTATTGAGGCCAAATTTGAAACTGCTCAATTTCAATGCTATAGGATTAACTCTTTTTTGTGTTTTAATATTAGTTTATTCCAATAATTAATAACAACGGTTACGGATAAACAGTATGGTTTATTTCATAATATTATTTTCTTTCAGTCCGCTATGCTATACAGGATACTCAAAGGAAGCTTTGTATACTTAGAATCGTATCCTCTTCCCCAATTATATCATTTCTTTCACATAAGGCTTAGTTAATAATAAGATTACGCGCAAACTAGTTTAAAGCAGAGAATAGATCAATAAGTAGCTTATATATCAATCTGCTTCTTAACTAATTGTACAGAAGAATGAACAAACTTACTGCTGGAGGTTATTAATCCGTTAAAATTCACACCCAATTAGCAAGTATCATATGTTGTAACCATAACCTCCCCGCAAAAGTGAGCGGCAGCCTTACCCCTGGGGTTATTGATACTGATAAGAGCATTGTGCACAAGCATGGCAAACATTCTGCTGGAGGTAATTAATCCGTGAAAGATTCACACCCAATTAGTGAGTATCTTATGTTGTAACCATAACCTCACCGCAATAGTGAGCGGCAGCCTTTCCCATGGGGTTATTGATACTGATAAGAGCATTGTGCAGAAGCATGAACAAACATACTGCTGGAGATAATTAATCCTTTACACATTCACACCCAATTAGTGAGTATCTTATGTTGTAACCATAACCTCCACGCAATATTGAGCCGCAGACTTTCCTCTGGGATTATTGAAACTGGAAGCAGAACTGTTATCCCTAAATACCTTAATTTATGACTCCAAACTAAGGCATTTCAGTGTTTTTTTAATCCTTAGTATTTTGTTGACATAGAAATTTGTTTATTGCTACCACTAACATTAAAATGTGTCCAAAAAATTTATGACTATCTTTGCTGATTGAAATAACCAAAACCTTCCCGGTATGAAAATGTATGAGTAAATAAGTGCTAGTTATGGTGTGAGTGTGGGAGAGCTGTTCAATTTATACAGAAGAGATAATTATCTCTCATGTTAAACAATGTATAGTTTAAAAGAAAAATTTTGTAGAATTGTCCTGTTACAAACCAGTAATACATTTTTTCTAAACATTTTAAAAATTTTTCATAGGATTTCCATGAGGGCTTTACAAAATTTTTAAATTTTACACTAACATAATAGCATCACGAATGAATATTACAACTACAGCAAACTGCCTAATTTCAACTAAATCGGGTATACAAATGGAACTTATAAATGAGTTTAAAACATTACTTTTTTACTAGTGTTAGTGACGTAACATTAGCATTTTTCTAGTAGATTTCTGTTTGTGCAAAAAATATTTTTGTTAAATCTATATCGTACTTATTTTTGGGATGTTATTTCTGAATAATTTTAGCATGTAGCTGTAAATGGCTCATAGCTCTGACATAGAATATTTTATGGTCAGACGAAATTGTTTACATATGAAATTCTTTTTGGCAGACCACTGACAGTCGTTATAAAGATTCTTTTAAGAATCGTGTCGTTGTGTGACGGTGTTTTCAAATGGAATTAGATGTATCAATGTCAGCGAAGATAATAAAATGGATGGCAATTGTTTTTTGAACAGCAATGTTTTAAACATCCATTCCATGATAATGGAATTATACAATTCTATTTACTTGAAGTACAAATGTAATTTATGCAACCATTTGGCATTATAGTTAATTTATTATTAATATAGAATTGTAAGGATTGTAATACAGTATACTGTGACAGGCTGTGAACGACCTGGTGACACAGCTGGAACAAGCGAACATCACCTGCAGAGCGACCATCACGTTCGCCGAGACTGACTTCGACGAGCAGCTCAACATGCTGAAGGTATGGTTATGTATTAACATGATGCAATCTCTAATTTACTCTTAGTGGAATGTGGCTGTTTTACGATGTTATGAAGGTAAATCACATAAATTGGGGAATATATTTAAATTTAAATCGTAAGAAATTATAATAAGGGCACTTGTTTTCTAAATACTGACCGTGTTTCGCCAAACTGCCATAAGAGGAGGCATTATCTGAAAGATCAGAATGGGTTGCTACAGTGCTGAGAGCGATGCCCCGCCCAAAGGGTGGCGAGCCTTTGGGGTTGAGACAGAGTGGAGTTAGGGAAGTCAACGTGGGCTACGCGAACTCCAAGATTTTTTTTGTGCCACAACCGCTACCTATCGTCATACTGTTTTCCCTAAAAGGGCGGAATTAGTCCAAGTTTCTTCAGGTCTACAAATGACCTATCACCTATATGAGTAAATGATAAATAGGTCTATCTAGATATCTCGTTGCCGCAAGAGTTCGCTAGTCAATTTATGTTTTGGTTACACACGAGATATCTAGAGCATTTTAATGTAGACCAAAGCAGTGGCGGTATCTAGTAACGATTAACTAGAACTCTTTCACGTTTCCGCAAGAGTTCGCTAGTCAATTTATGTTTTGGTTACACTCGAGATATCTAGAGCGTCCTAGTGTAGGCCAAACCAGTGCCTAAGTAATAATGAATAATGAAATATGACTGTATTGCTGTTAAGAACCGCATGTGCAATCTGGTAAGAATAGTTTATAATCAGACGAGTACTAACAGTTCATATACACATGTTTGAGCTATTCTATTGGTTGTTATCCTTTCACTAGAATTATAAGGAAGAGAGTGATCTTAAAATATTAAGTTAGGATAACGTACACAAAGGAGAAACATATTTATCAAGATTCTTACATTTGGTGATTTGGTATTCTAATCATTACGTTTGTTTGGATTTAGGAGATTAGTATTTTATCATTTTCGTGATGTTTATTGATTAATTTAACAAATTATGTATTTTTTTTATTTTTTTTAATGATTTTATAAACTCAATATATTAATTAAAAGTAAAAAAATTTAACTTTACAATAGTGATAATGAAATATGATGAGCACGATAATCGGTAGGAAGTGAGGGAAATGGACTGTGAGACAACAGATGCAGCACTTATAGCTACCATGCTACTAATGTAATCTAAACAGACAGGTACAGGTGGAACGATGGTTCAGACTGTTCCAACAGTATGTAAATGTGGTACAGAAGCAGACGTGGTAGTTGAGGGATGAGCCTCAATCATGCAAATACGTCACTGATCCTAACTGTCACCCTAACTCATGAGCCTCGAATGATGCAAATCAGACTGCCCTTGCCGTCACTTGAAACGATGAGACACGATCATCCAATTCTTGACTCACCATTTACTTTGACCGATGAGCTCTAAAACGCAAAAAGACAAAATATCTTTACGATCACTCAAACCGAGGATTGCGATCTTGCATTTCTTGACTGGTTCTTATATCGGACAATGAAACTACGATGACATTTGTAAGACACTACTCCTGTATTCTTCTCATTTAATATAATACAATCAACGAAATTTATGTTTAGTTTCTTTTACAATATATGGTTGAGCCGTTCGAATTAACATCTGTCGCTGTATTACAAGCCATGGGGGTTGTGGCCAGGTTAGGTTATTCTGATTGACTATTGTGATGGATAATGTTGAGAGGGAGGTTATTATGAGCTGGGTCTTTTATTTCGTATTCGTATTAAACGCTTTTTTTCCGTTTGACCCATGAAGACGGGTCTTATGTGATATAGAGCATGTGTCTTTCTCTCAACTGATTGACTTAATATTAAATATTTCAATGTAGTCTACTAATTGTAACTAAAGTATACTTTCAGTGTAAGAAGCCCACTACCGTGCCGCCGATAATACTATTAAGATTTTTTTGCTTATAATATGATAATATTATGTCATTTGTAAAGTTATAATATTACTTGTAGAATTTCTCCCTAATTTAAATAGGACTTTCACTGATAAGTACATGCTTAACGGGGTCTGGATATTGTATAAACTTTAAATAAATTCTATTCTTTATAACAACATTCACTGATCATCACTAATCATTCGGTGCTTTTAAAGTTTCTTTGCAATAATAGTGTCACCTTGGAGTGCGATAGAAACACCAAACTTGCAGTGCTTGCCTCATTGTTGCACTGGTGGTGTTGACTGATTAACAATGATTAACTGATGAGTTTATTGGTTTAAGAATAATTTTTATATTGATACCATACCTCACACAAAGGATTGTTCTTCCATTGTTTCTGATTGTTTACCATAATTAACTAAGTCACCCAACCTGTTCTTTGATACAGTTACTAGTATCAAAGAGCACTAAAACAGCATAATAATTTTATATTAATTTATATTAATTTACACTGTAGCAGATTTCTTCCTTGTAAGGAAATAACAAATAAACTTATATTTTTCAGGAACTCGATACCAGAATAATTATTGGAAGCTTTTCTCATCGTGTTGCTCCCAAAATATTTTGTGAGGTAAGTATGTTTAGTAGATAGATATTTTATAACTTAATTTTGTTTAAGAAATATAATATAACGCGATCGCTTGAAGTATGGTCAAGCTTTCATCTTCAAAATGAAAGTTACTCATCCTTTCTATGTCTTTTTTTATTCCCAAAACTCTAACAGGAAACTCTTTTAGTGAACCTACGGATCAAGTATATGCACACAATCCTTTTGGAATTTTCCTGCTGTTATTATCCATATCAGACTTGTGTAGTCTTATTGTATCATCCCCAAATAATTGAATAAACAATCCAGTAGTTATGCATCTAGAATGCACGGTAGAACAATATAAACAAATGCTAGCAGAAAAGAAAATAGACAACGTTGGAAAGAATAGACGATTTTGTAAATAGAGTGGCGGTAACACATTTTGTATGTGTTATTGCCCAAACTGTTACTCTATCCGAATACAAGCTGGAGTCTTTTTGGAGTTAATGGTGTATATTATACTATATCATAAATGGTAGGCAAAGTGCATTGATGTTTGGAAGCAAATAATATAAAAAATATACAACGTTGGAAAGAATAGACTATTTTGTAAATAGAGTGACGGTAACACATTTTATATGTGTTATTGCCCAAACTGTTACTCTCTCCGAATACAAACTGGAGTCTTTTTGGAATGAATTAATAGTGTATGATATACTATATCATAAATGGTAGACACAGTGCATTGATGCTTGGAATCAAATAATATAAAAAAAAAAATTACAACGTTGGAAAGAATAGACGATTTTGTAAATAGAGTGGCGGTAACACATTTTGTATGTGTTATTGCCCAAATTGTTACTCTGTCCGCTTGAAAAATAAAAACCGGAGTCTTTTTGGAATTAATAGTGTATGATATACTATATCATAAATGGTAGACACAATGCATTGATGTTTTGGAAGCAAATAATACAAAAAAAAAAGAAAATACACAACGTTGGAAAGAATAGACGATTTTGTAAATAGAGTGACGGTAACACATTTTGTATGTGTTATTGCCCAAATTGTTACTCTGTCCGAATACAAACCTGAGTCTTTTTGGAATTTATAGTGTATGATATACCATATTACTCTATATCATAAATGGTAGGCAAAATGCATTGAGGGATTTATATTTATCGATTCCAGGTACTATCTTAGGATTTAACTACGATTATATGATTTTCTCCAACTGATATGAGTGCTCTAAGGTTCGTCAAATAGAAATGAACCTTCAAGTGTAAAAGTCTGTTAATTTTCGAGATATCAAGATAGACAGAAATAAAATTTTTCCAGCCCCACTAGTGGTAGGCTTCGCTAACGCTCAGCCTTATAATGGTTGAGAAGTCACCTTTAAGCCCTTACAGTTCCAAGGGTGAGTATACTTTCAATCAAGACAGAGCTGTTCATGTTCTACTGAAATGCAAATTTGTTAATGTTGCCAGGCCCACAAACTGGGAATGTTCGGCGCCGACTATGTGTGGATCCTGCACGGCCACCCGGACCAACAGTGGTGGCGCAACCAGTCCCGGTGTTCCCACAGGAACATGGCTGCCGCTGTGGAGGGCCTCACGATCGTCTCTAGCCACAATTCCATCATCGGCAACAAGCCGTCCATCTCTGGCTTGGTACTTATCCTACACCTACAATGTCGTACTCCTGTTTTTTTTATCTCTTTAAAGCCTCAGCTCTCGGCTATGCTGGCTTGTTTTAATACACCGTGGCTGCTATTCCTGTATAATTGGACCTCCCCGGGATTTGAACCAGTGATCTCTCAGTTTGAGCCGTGACTATATCCACTAGTCTACGGAGGAGGACTCTTAATCCTGTTGAGCTTTGACAATATTGAAAAATCTACATAATAAATAGTCTTTTAAATTAAACTATATAACCAGGTACTCTGATTTAATGGATTTGATAAGGTCACTTGTGTTTCTGAAGAAAAGAATTTTAATCTTGAACATAGCCTTAGTTAAAATACTCTCTCTTAAAAAAAGTGAAAATCTCAGTGTTGAACCTAGAGGACTTCATAATTTAGAATCGATACTTTTTAAACATTACGATCGTAAGATCTTTTTTCCTCATAAATCGTAACTTGACCTTGGGAAGGCATATTTGACCTAGTAAGTTTTGCTTCCGGTGTGAGGTCGTTCTGCACAGACAAAACCATCCACTTCGAGTGAGGCTGAAAATTGTTCTGCTGCGAGGTTTTAACTGTTATGGAACTAAAAGTTATAAATGATACTAAGGTACATGAAGATTTTACTTTTAAAGGTAAAATCAAAGACATCGTTGTTGATAGTTGGAATGCTATAAATTCTCACTAGTAAAGAATACAGTTTTGTAAATATTCTAGTTAAATTTTCTTATCTCTTTCTGTTCGGATTTCAACGAGTATTCTACAAATAGAGTTACCCGAATTGGTCCAGCCGGTTTAAATTGAGAAGCACTGGATATATATCTACATTTCATTTCATTATCCAATAGCGTTAGGCTACTAATATACTGCTTGTTTATCAATTAGATAGAGACTTAATAGGTGCACGAGACAGCCTACATTAGACTATGAAACTTCATGAAACCATATAAAGCAAAGCTACAAGATCATTAGGGTTCCTACATCAGCTTATTACTGACAACGGAAGATTACATGATACATCACGGCATGTGATTGTTTAGTTGAAAAGTATTTTACTACCTCTCAGTGCCAGTGAGGCCTCACGGGATGTATGTTTCGTTATAGCGAGATATATTTTATACTCTCTGCTTTCCCACTTTTTTTTGTTTCAGAACAAAGAGGGCAGACAGCCGAAAAATAATTAAATGATTAATTAATTACTTACTTATGTCATATTTTATATATTCAATTTTTATTTCCATGAAAGGGAATGTTATAACCTGTAGTAAAAATGTATGCTTTGTAAATAGTTTGTTATCCAAGAGCGTTAAACTCGAGTAAACGAATCGGTCGCAGTGCATACTGTAAATGTTAGATTTATTGTCCGCCCTGATCCGTCAATCGCTACCAGGTGTCCGAGTGCAGGTGCCGGAGGATCAGATTGATTGATTGATTGATTCAATCATCTGATTGATGTGTTTTAAATGGTTCTTCTCCCCAACTGTGATCCAGTTAACTACGGTTGTTATTCGGCAAGCGGGTAAATTACTGGCCATTTTAAAACTATAATGTGTGTTTTTTTACAGAACCGATATCTATTTATTGATCCCAAAACTTTGATTTCATTAGGCAAATTATAGATTATACGTGGTGTAGGTGAATATCTGAAAGATTATATAAGAATAAAAAGTTATGTATTCAGCTAAGGCCCTACCACATGGTCCTTATTGCATTATTTTGTTGGATATCCTTTATCCTTGATCAAATTTACTTTAGATATCTACATAAACACACTAAAAATGGTAAACTTATTTTCGAAAATCCCTAAAATTGAACGCAAACAATCAATTGTACCAATAAACAATAACAAATTTTTCCTTACCCCATACAAACTATCACAAAACGTTTCACTGCAATAGCATAAACGTATTGAACACTCTTAATGTTATTGGCAAAGGAGATTCTACTGAAGTCTCCTGAATATGAAATATTAATTCAAACTTCAGTACAAATTACATAAGTTATACCAATAAACGGTTACTAACGTTTCTTCGTGACCTTTACACGTCTATATAATGTCTATCTGTAATGGAACACAATTAATGAACGTGTTTAATGCTAGTGGCATAGGAAAGTCTACTGAAATCTCCTGAAGTATAAAAGTAAGTCAGCTTGTATATGAACTTAAGAGGCATCCTGCATCGCTATTATCATCAACTGGAAGTAGACAGGCTTAGTTGCAAATCCTGGATCATCAGCTTCATGGCAGCTTTAGAAGCAGACCGATTCCGACGCAAATCTTGAGTCATCTCCTTCATGGGAGCTTTAGGAGTAGACTGATTACATCACAAAGCCTGAACCATAAAATTCATGACAGCTTTAGGAGTATATCGATTTCGTCGCAAAGCCTGGATCATCAACTTCATGGCAGCTTTAGGAGTAGACCGATTCCGTCACAAATCCTGGTTCATCAGCTTCATGGCAGCTTTAGGAGCAGGCCGATTTCGTCGCAAATCTTGAGTCATCTCCTTCATGGGAGCTTTAGGAGTAGACTGATTACATCACAAAGCCTGAACCATAAACTTCATGACAGCTTTAGGAGTATATCGATTTCGTCGCAATGCCTGGATCATCAACTTCATGGCAGCTTTAGGAGTAGACCGATTCCGTCACAAATCCTGGTTCATCAGCTTCATGGCAGCTTTAGGAGTAGACCGATTCCGTCACAAATCCTGGTTCATCAGCTTCATGGCAGCTTTAGGAGTAGACCGATTCCGTCACAAATCCTGGTTCATCAGCTTCATGGCAGCTTTAGGAGTAGACCGATTCCGTCGCAAATCCTGGTTCATCAGCTTCATGGCAGCTTTAGGAGTAGACCGATTCCGTCACAAACCCTGGTTCATCAGCTTCGTGGCAGCTTTAGGAGTAGACCGATTCCGTCACAAACCCTGGTTCATCAGCTTCATGGCAGCTTTAGGAGTAGACCGATTCCGTCACAAATCCTGGTTCATCAGCTTCATGGCAGCTTTAGGAGTAGACCGATTCCGTCACAAATCCTGGTTCATCAGCTTCATGGCAGCTTTAGGAGCAGGCCGATTTCGTCGCAAATCTTGAGTCATCTCCTTCATGGGAGCTTTAGGAGTAGACTGATTACATCACAAAGCCTGAACCATAAACTTCATGACAGCTTTAGGAGTATATCGATTTCGTCGCAAATGCCTGGATCATCAACTTCATGGCAGCTTTAGGAGTAGACCGATTCCGTCACAAATCCTGGTTCATCAGCTTCATGGCAGCTTTAGGAGTAGACCGATTCCGTCACAAATCCTGGTTCATCAGCTTCATGGCAGCTTTAGGAGTAGACCGATTCCGTCACAAATCCTGGTTCATCAGCTTCATGGCAGCTTTAGGAGTAGACCGATTCCGTCGCAAATCCTGGTTCATCAGCTTCATGGCAGCTTTAGGAGTAGACCGATTCCGTCACAAATCCTGGTTCATCAGCTTCATGGCAGCTTTAGGAGTAGACCGATTCCGTCACAAATCCTGGTTCATCAGCTTCATGGCAGCTTTAGGAGTAGACCGATTCCGTCACAAATCCTGGTTCATCAGCTTCATGGCAGCTTTAGGAGTAGACCGATTCCGTCACAAACCCTGGTTCATCAGCTTCATGGCAGCTTTAGGAGTAGACCGATTCCGTCACAAATCCTGGTTCATCAGCTTCATGGCAGCTTTAGGAGTAGACCGATTCCGTCACAAACCCTGGTTCATCAGCTTCATGGCAGCTTTAGGAGTAGACCGATTCCGTCACAAACCCTGGTTCATCAGCTTCATGGCAGCTTTAGGAGTAGACCGATTCCGTCACAAAACCCTGGTTCATCAGCTTCATGGCAGCTTTAGGAGTAGACCGATTCCGTTACAAATCCTGGATCATCTGCTTCATAAAAGTTTTAGGAGTATATCGATTTCTTCGCAAAGCCTGGATGATCAGCTTCATGCCAGCTTCAGGAGCAGACCTATTCTGTCGCAAATTCTGGATCATCACCTTCATGGCAGTTTTAGGAGACCGAATCATTATATGGAATGCAAATGTATTATATGGAAAGCTAATTCACCGTTATAGTAATTTGCGATCGTTTTCAGTCCAGAACACATTATAAGCTGGTTTCGCTCTAAAGTGTCATTTTACCACGAAATCTGTATGATCTTTTATTATGTGACTTGCGAGTCGTATACTGGAACGAGTTTTTTTACCTATGATCAACACAAAATTCCACCATTCCATTTCCTGAAACTTATTAATCGTTATAACCTATTGGTTATTACAATTATTAAGTTTTCGAGCTCCACGGTATACTTTTATATGTTTCTTAGAAGTATATAACGGTATAATAATATAATTCTATAGAACTATTTACAAACGTTTTATAATTTAGCATTAATAAAAGTTGTCTAATTACTGTAGTAAAAATACTGCTGTTTACTGTCATTATGTCAAATGCTATTCTGTAATAATAATTTAACTACGATTGTTTTATAGCCTCATTACAGACTCTCTAATTAGTGGGTTAAGTACCGGTAAATATGCTAGGAAATATTTTACGAGACGTAAGTGATTAATTAACTAAATCCTTCTTTTAACAAACCAGCAAAGAATGCATAAAACATCAGAAAATTATATTTAAGACTTGGTTTGACCGAAATAAATACTATTTATTGCGTGAAGTAATAATAGAATAAATCAAGCCTGCATTATAATTTTAACTGAATGTAACAGAAAAGAGTGTTAAATAGAATTGTTTAAAATTGTAAGTCAAGCTTGAGTTGAACAAAGGAGGAAGTAATATCTTGGATACTAACCACATTAAGGTGACACATTTGACTAATAAAACTTACATGAAAATAATTTGAGTTATATTTACTTTAGGTTTTTTTTATCAAAAGGCTATATTAGTTTGATAATATGTGGTTCAGAAATTAAACAATTCTAATTGGTAAGTATTAATATTGTAATTAACATAGTAGTTAATGTGTAGATTAATATTTTGCTTGGGCTGTTCCAAATAATAGTAGTATGTGTAATTTATAGGTAATAAATTATTTATTATGTAATAGAGGTATAACCATTAATATTTTATCCAAAACCAAGGAATATGAAAACATAATTAACTTGCTAGAGAATATAAATTACATAAATTGAAGAGTTTCCTACAATTTAGGGGAGTTGTGGCAGGAAATGATAACGTCACAATCAATGAACAGTAATATTGATTTCAATAGTATAATTATACTATTGCTTGATAGTTTTGAGAAGTATTAAACCTATGTTTTTAAATTAAAAATTAACATTACAGATAATTTTAATAAGGACAATTTTAATATAATCCCAAAAATTAAAAAGTGAGGAGAAGGATGGTTTATACTTTTTACATGGAAATAAATATGAGAATTTGAGGCCTATGGTGATTAAT
The DNA here is from genome assembly GCF_021130785.1 of Homalodisca vitripennis. Lineage (NCBI taxonomy): Eukaryota > Metazoa > Arthropoda > Insecta > Hemiptera > Cicadellidae > Homalodisca > Homalodisca vitripennis. The sequence continues at coordinate 22,130,041 of NC_060209.1, forward strand.
GTTACATTTTATTTTCATAAGTGGTCAAATAATAAGCTCAGGAGTAAAAAATGTAAAACTATTAAAAAAAGACTTCATGTAAAAGTGCTATAAAAATAAAATAACAAAATAAAAAGTAGGAAAAATACAATTAATACACTACTAGAAGCTAATGAAAAAATGTAGAAAATTATATAATAGTGTGAAAATAAATTTTCTTCTCATCAAGATGAATTCCCATGTTAGTAATAACTACTTAAAGTTTACAAAAAATAAGTCAGTTTTAACAAACTTAACAAAGGCGAAATTTAACGAACTGACATACTTTTCTTTACACTCGTACGTGGAGCAGCGCCTTAAGATCTAAAATACACAAACAAACACAAAACTTAAAATATTAAACTATTATTGGCGCCTATTGCAAAAATAAGCTAAACGTGAAACTTTTTACATTATGTTTTGTAAACTCCTTATACTTACATTTCTAATTCATTGTCATGGCATTAAAACGAAATAAATTATTGCTATGAAAAACTTAGATCATTTCTGATTCTGCAGATAAGGGATAGAAATTAAATGAATTATTTCAATCTTTGAAATAAAAATTCGAACCATTTTAAACCACCAAAATACTTATTAAACAGTTAGTTTTCATATACACGTTAACAGATTGAAATATAATTTTTATCTAAACTATTATCTTGAGAGATGCTTCAATTTTGTGATTTTCTCACTTTTAGTTCATATTTATCCAATTGTCTACACAAGCGTAAATACAGAGTGTAAATTAAGCCGTGATAAGCCCGGATATATTCCACACGAATCGATATATCGATGTACAACCTGCACCACATTAATTAAAATACCTTTTTTGGATTTTTTGAAGGATACAAATATCCCTCCCCCCAATTTTTCAAAGGAGTGTAGGTTCGCTTTAAATTTTCAAATTGCAACCCTTATCTTGTGACATGTCATTTGAAAGGTAAATTCAAAAGAAACACAATGACTTAAACAAAACTACGACAATCCTAGCAAAAGTTATGGTCAAACAAACCCTTTCATCTAAGGGTGTAAATTAAGTCTTGATATACCTGGATATATTCCAAACGGATTGAGATATGTACAATTTTTAATACTTAATAAATTACTTGTTTGGATGTTTTTAAGGGTAAAATAAATTTTCAAATTACAATCTCTATCTTGTGTTTATACATATATATTTTATATTTATGTAAATATAATTAATAAAATATAGTTCATAAAAAATATAATTATTTGATCAGTGTTTAAATTTTTAAACTTGTATAAAGCATTAAACCTCTAAAACGTCTAAAAATTCTAGATTTTGAGCAATTTCTGTCTACGACAGGAATGGACAGGAAATTGATCCTTTGAACATTTTGAGTTAACCCTCCAAGTGGCGGTCATTTTTTCTTGTAGTGGCGGCAAGTTTTCGAGCCTCGTGCAAGGGTTTTTTTTTAAATTTATTAAAAATATAAATTAAAAGTAATATATATTGAAGTATATATTTTTGTGTTCAGAATTAAACATATAATAATATTATTATTTAAATTTGGCCTTAAAAAAATGATTACTAAAAATTTTTTCCATGATATTCAAAATTTACATTTTTTTTTTAATTTGGGGGGGACCATACCTAGCAAACCAAGTTATAGTAAGAAAGCTATAAAAGTGAGATTGCCATTTTGTGTCAAATTTATTCTAGTTTCAGAAACACATAAGCATTATACAAATTTATGAAACTATAATAACACTATATAACAAAAAGCAGCGATGCGCATAAATTGTGAAAATAGGGTGTATATGTAAGAGTTTGCTAATAAAAGTTTTACTAATACAATTTTACTTCAATACATGTTATATTGCATATTTTATTACTCAGAATGAAGTAAACTATACAGCAGTAGTAAAATAAATTCCATAACTTTTTTTAAGAGTCGAAAAAAGTTTCATTTTGTCATTACTCAAAACTTTTGCGAAAAATTTTCAAACAGCAAAGTATAAAATGTGTTTCAAAGCTTGTATTATATCCAAATTTATAAATCTATGGTTTACATATGATGGGAAATTTTATTTAGTTTTAGAAAACCATAAATTGTGTCTAAATATATTACATATATTTTGATTCTACAACTACATGTATTACTAAAATAACAGTATATAGCCTACGCGACTAACAATGACCCTGGAATGGTCCAAACAGTTATCATACATAACCAAAGAAATTACGGTAAATATATATTTGGTTGTGAAAATTGTTATTTCAGAACTAAAAGAGTGCCTAAAATAACGTTTAGTGAGTGAAAAACAATAACAAACTACGTGAAATGAACTTTAGCCAAGTCATTTTGCCATAGCCTACACAGATTCGATAATTCATCAAAATATTTCAGTAAAAAGAAATTTATTTATTCTAAAATATATTTATTTGCACTACTGCAATATCTAACAACTCACCACACACTAAACACAACACTAAAACACAAATAAAACTTACTAATAAACACGACTCGTCACATAAACAAATCAGACGGCATCGACAACATGGCGGTCACAATGAATTGCGTCATCTTCTTTTACGTTCCAAACTACGAACTTGGTACGTTGCAATTGCAATACAAAGAGGAATAAAACTATAGTATTCCTTAGGCTTTTTTTTTCCCGAATCCAATGGTGCATGAATCGATAAGTTGTCGGCATATACTGTAATGAGTGATTATGCAAAGGAATGTTTGTTCGTCAAAATTTTGACGAAAAACATTCAAGAATGGACCTTGTTCATCAAAATTTTGATGAACAACAGTTATAGGGTTAAAGCACCCCACAGGGAACATCCTTCCAAGACATTGAATAGGCCAAAAAGTAATTTCTGTCAACACAGATCTATTTTCAATTTTATTTTTAAATGGGAAAGAAGCGAGCTTGCTTATTACATGCCTTAAATGTCAATAAATTAAACAATTATCTTAAGTCATCTGTTGCAGAGGAATGACAGGTTCGTCTCCTCACTGCCTACGCCACAAAGCAGCTTCGTACACCAGACCTACGACGCCGTGTGGGCCATCGCCCTCGCCCTAAAGAATTCTCACCTGAACCTCTCGCACTACGATTATAGCCAGACGCAAATGGCACATCGTCTGTCCCACACCCTCGGCAACCTCAGCTTCTTCGGCATATCGGTCAGTCACTCTATATTGTGGATTTATTTTATATTGTTACTACCATTAATATACTACCAATCAACATATATTTACTTAGATAATCTAATACTTCAATACTAAGTATTTCTTATTAATATGCTATTTTCAAAGTAATAATTTAATTTAATAATGTATTTAACAATAATTCAGTAATTTCAATAATTGAATCGTAAAAATTAAGGGCTCTGTGGTGTAGTGGTAGCACACTCACCCGACAAGTAGCACGTTTGTTAATTCAATTTTTATTTAAATTAAATTCCGCTATTGTTATTTAAACAAATTATATATATATGATACATTTATAGCAATTATTTTACAAGTATATAGTATTATTCTAATCATAGTAATTGTGAACCTAATGTCTTCGACATCAGTAAAAACCCTTTTTTATAATTACCTTCGATAAGATCTTTAACTGTGGAAATCCAATCATTAGAAGAATTGTTTGGAGATTTTCGTTATAAGATTTTTATGAATGTTTTTTTTAATTTACTTTAAAAAATATAGTTTACAGCCTGACATCCATTTTGTTTGTATTGCCATAGTAACTATATTAAACCTCATGAACGTTTACGATCTTGGTCGTAGAACTACTATTTTCGGTTGTAGAATAATGGAAGATGTTTGATTTTAAATATAATTAATACGTTTCTTAGTGTTTTAAATACTTTTAAATGTTTTTAGAAAATAAATAAAACTATTGCTACACAATTAAACACTAAAACCGTGTACACTTTACAAAAAGATATTGGATGCGAATTGATTACATCTTTAAAAATAGACATACTCATAACTCTACGATCAAACATAAATGCGGAAAAGTGCAACAAGTTAATAGTTTCCATATGGCAAACGTCTTAAAAGCCGTTTTACTGCGGTCGGCCATTAAACAGTTCTAGAGAAATTTGAAATTGAGTTAAAACCAATACATTAGAAAAAGTAGAAATGTGCCTATGAAAACTTGACGAGAAAACTGAAAAATGCCTATTTACAGGTATAGGCTATATTTCGAAACAAATAATTACTGAACTGTTTTGGTCCACTTAACTGAATACCTTGTATTGTTGCATACAAATCTTACCTCTTTGGCGCTTTTGCGAACACTCTGGTTCTCAAAAATCGGGGCTCCGACCCACAAGAAAGTGATCCAAATACTTATATCAGGATCTCTTAGGATACAATTTACAAGTTAGGTTCTCCTTAATACTACTTGTTTACCGTGGGGTAATTCGTGCAGAGTTCAGGGCTGTCTGGTAGTAAGTCTATTTGCTCCAATCATCTTAGTGCTTCTTTAAATTAAACTTATGGATTGGTGATCTTTAATCCTGTATTTATTATATTCCATATTTAACAGCTCAACGTACTTTTATAATTAAAATCTGTTCCTGTTTTACAAAGCAATACAGTTAACATCTATTCTCTCTTTTCGCAACCGAATTAATAGTGGCGCGAAGGGCACCTGTATATCAATTTCAATTCTCTAGGTCTTTTCTATCAAGAGAATCTCACAGACGAAGGGATTGTTCTTTGACCTTCTCACCGTAGCGTCAATCGTTATGCTTGGATCAAGAGGAACGTCTGTACCAAGTTTAGGACTCTTGGACTTTTATATCAATAAAAGTGATCGCACAGACTTACAGACGGGTTGACGGACAACTAGATTCTAAGAAGAACCTGTCAGACCCTGAATAACATAATGTAATCAGGAGTATGTAATAAAGCTAAATCTCCCGGTTTTCCATATGTTATTATATTTTTGTCTGGCCTGTCTTGAATACGTATACATTCACGTACGCTTTGAACCATATTTTTACATTAAATACATAAATAATCGAATAATTCATAATTCGCTTATAATTCAATAAGAAAAACATTTTTTAGCAATATTAGGTTTATTTTAACATGATTCATTATTTTACTGCAATATTTTCTTCATTCACATTCTCAGAAACGTGCTTTATTGATGAAGGCTTGCAACGGTTCTAGAATGTTGCGTTTATGCACGCTTCTATGCACGCATAGAATAAAAAAGTATAAAAAGTAGTATAAAAAGAGTATAAAAAGACGATTTCGGTTACCATGCAGAACCAACGCTCGCTCAATTTGAGATACCTTCCCTAGCTCACCGCAAACAAGAGGTCTTAATTTCCGAATTTCTTACTTCATTTCTATACAGATTTTACAAGTAAATAATAATTATTAAGTTGTCAATCGACTTTGATTTTATCCTAACTTTTATACTGTAGAAGGAAAATAGGAACTTTACTCTCGTTGAATAGAGGATTTTTGGAAAGCTAAGCAACACACTTTTAAGTAATTAAAAATTGTTGGGAACCCTGAATATTTCAAATTAAGTTATGGATGACAATTAAAGATGACAAATGTTTGTAACGCTACAGATCCAGAACCAATCTATTACCCACTGCTTTCTTCACGCATCTAGTTAACCAAAGTGGATAGTAGTAGTTTGTTGAAACAAACTTACTTCTGTTATTTTTTTGTTATTGACCATGGCTGCAATAACTGGTATTAGAATAATACGGTCAGAGTAGAATTATAGCCAAATATTAACATTAGTCTATGTTATCTAAGTAATAATGTATGGTATTCGGGCAATGCTGATAGTTGAAAATGTATTTCCAATAATCAGAATCTTGATGTTTCAGGGCCCTGTTTCGTTCAGTGGGGCAGACCGCGTTGGAGTTTCAGCTTTTCACAGAGTACAAGGTAAAATGCGTTATGTCAAAGTATAAATGTACTGCATTTAAAATGCAGTCTAATTAAAAGAGTAATGTTTTAATAAATTACCCCAATATGAAAAATAATAATATTTATCAACCCTAAAATCATTGGCATGCACAGAGGAGGAGCCACAGCTGCACAGGTACCTGCTAATAAGTTGAATTTTTGTTATAAACTTTTTTGTGTGAAAATTATACCAGTACTGAAGTAAAAGTTATTTATCTCGCAGGTGCCAAGTTTAGACATATTATCTATATTGTTATGTTTGCAATGCGTAGCTCCTCTCTGTCCTATTTCCTACTGCCCCTCCTCGCCATCACTTGAATGGTGTATTGCCCACTGCAAAATAGTTCTGTGGTTTGTAAGAATTAATTGTTTAAAAACAATTGTCAAAAAGCTTCAAAATTCATAATTTGGAGTAAACTTTTTCCGGCGGTGGATCCGGACCCGTCAATTTGTTGTAATAACTCCCCTCCCTCCCCCAAACTTCCCGGTATGTCAAGAAATTCCAAATCATGAACCCTGATAGATAGATAGATAGATATTTATTGACCATTAAGCAATTACAAAAATTACAATAGGTCTTGTCAAGAAATTATAAAACTACTACAACCAGCAGTAGTATATATAGTTAATAAAAAATTCAAAAATGAGAGCAGACAACAACAAAATAACTTGCATTAGCCCCTGGTAGATTCTCACTGTTCAAGTAATATTCTAGGTAACCTTCTGAAATACAGTTACACATAAAAAATAACAAAATTACAAATAACAAACCAGTTAACAATAACCAATAAGATAACAGATATAACATTTTGAGTCATCACAGAGCAACAATTCAAATTAACAAGAACATTAACAAGAATAGAGGCTATAGATTAATAACAAGTAGTGTAACAAAGAACAGATAGCAAATCAACATATATTAAAATTAGAAAATAGGCCTATTATATTAGAAAACAATTTCACATTCAAGAAATTCATCAACAGAATACATAGGATTCAGTTTAAGCCATTTATACAGTCTGTCGGAGAACATCTTACCACATATTAATTTTACCAGGCACATTGGCAACTTATTATTCAGTTTTTACAAGTGTATGGTGATATTTTTGTGTCCTTGTCAATCTACATCTTGTTACATCGATTTTATTTCTAAACCTAGTATTATGAACATGGATATCCGACCTGGACTTAAAACTATCAACATCCTTTCTCACAATCTTAATTATTTCATAAATATACAAATTAACAACAGTAAGAATTCCTGTTTCTACAAACAAGGGCTTACAGTGTTCTTGCATCAAGGAGTTGGTCAAGATCCTGAGAGCTTTCTTTTGTAAAATTAAAAACATTGCCAATTCCTACACCATTACCCCAAACAATCAATCCATACCTCAGAGTACTCTCAAAAAAAGCATGATAGGCCATTCTTAAATAGACCTTAGGAACACTTTTCTTTAAACTACATAGTAAAAATATGACTCTAGACAGCTTCTTACAAACAAACTCAATATGGCATTTCCATGATAATTTACAATCAATGTGTATACCCAACAAATTTACATTCTCAAAGTATTCATCAGATTGATATGTACTATTCAATGATACAATCATCTTTTTAGTTTTTTCAGCGTTTAAAAAAAGACCATTGACAGTAAACCAGTTAACAGCTTTGTCAAAACTCTCCTGAGAGGTATGTTCAAGAGAATTAATGTTATTGTGACAAGAAACCAAGGAGGTATCATCTGCATAAACAGTCGAAAAACAGTCAACATTACAAGAAACATCATTAATTAAAATTAAGAAGATCACTGGCCCCAAAATTGAGCCTTGTGGGACACCTTGGTTAACATCTAATATCAGAGATCTCTTACCATTTACCTCAACCAGCTGTGTTCTATTACTAAGATAAGACTCAAAAAATTTAAGCTCACAATCTTTGAGACGATAATAATGCAATTTCTCAATAAGAATATCATGTGCCACACAATCAAATGTCTTGCTCAGATCACACAGAGTGACCCGAGCGGTGCGCTTCTCCTCCACAGCTAAGTACAATTCAGTCACAAGTCTATCCACTGCCATTATTGTGGAACAACCCTCACTGTAGCCGAATTGATTATCATTAAATAATTTAAATCCTTCAAAATAATTACACAACTGTATCTTTATGATTTTTTCTAAAGCCTTTGCCATAACAGGAATACAAGAGATGGGCCGATAACTGGCTGGTAACTTAGGGTTGCCTTTTTAAAAAATGGGAACAACTCTTGAGAACTTTAAACAATTAGGGAATACAACTTCAAGAATACACAGATTAAAACAATAAGTTAGAGGGACTAGAATAGAATAAATAACATAAATAAATAACTTACTGGTTAGACCATACACATCTTTACTTTCTGATATTTTGCCTGCGCACGCCTATGCCTACAGTATAGTCTTATCATAATAGTAGTAAATATGCATTATGTAAATGTTCATTTTGTGTTCAACATGTCTAATTATAGCACCTCGCAATGCGTCATCTAGAATGAATACAGTGATTTTTTGTGAATAAAAAGATACAGAAAAACATGTCTACATGTCATTTAACCTTTCGAATTTACACGTCTTCTGCATTTTTGGATTATAAATGTGCTATTCTATTGTTTATTGTAACTCTTTTTTAAATTTGATTTAATAAACAGTAGCCTCCAGAATAAGGAGAAACTTATATATCCTGTCTTGACTTACTGTACGTTATTTTTCATGGTTAAAACCTTATTACAAATCATAAAATACTTTTTACTTTGGGAATAAAGGCAGAAGCTAAAATAATATCTTGTTGGCTGAGCGTTTGCGAAACTTATCACTCAAGAGCAGAGGGGAATTGTAGCCTATTTCTATAGGCAACAACGAGTTCGAAGATGGTGCGTGTCACCTCATGGGATTTGGCTGAACATTTTTACATTGGTCTTATGAATAACCACAATGACAACGTAAAAATCTATAATAAACTAATTTTTAAAAGTGTAAAGTCATGTGACATCGTCGGTAGACTTCGTTACATTCGTTACATTTTTTCGAGTCCTTTACTACACCATTGAATCGGTTTATTTGTATATAGACAGGATAGTGTTTGATGATGGTGCATCTTCGTCCATGTAATTTGGCTGAGCGTCATTAAAGACTATCTCGATAAGCTGACAAAAGTCTTCTTCTACCTGCCAAGAATTTCTTTCCTGTCCGATTGTATGTCTGCCTGCAGGACTTGTTGAGAATGAATTGAACTATAGACTCCACATTTTGCGTCCAACTACAGTGAAGCTCGTTTTTCGTGGCGCGCGAAATAATTAAGGACGATCCGTAACAAACGCGACATGTGATCTGGCATATTTCTTGTAATACTTTTGTAGAATTCATTTAGCAAATCCGAAGTTTTCAGTAAGTCACGTCTAGTGAATTCAATGCTCGAAGTACCATAAAGCAATACATGAGCTTAATGTGGACGTTCGGGATTGTTCCCCTGCCTTGTCAACAATATTTTGAAATTTTCTTTTTTAGTTACTTTATCTAAGTTGCTCTTAAAACCTTGTTGGGCTAAGCTTGGCCATTTACTAATGGTACATCATTAATTGAATACGTAACTATTAAATTCAACGAGGGAATCCTACAGTTTTATATAGAATCCGAGCCACGTTGACTACGGTAATTGGTAGATAGCTCTAACTCAAGGTCCAAAGGAAAATTTAACTCACTACGACTGGGCTACCAAAACATCATTCCATGTCATCCAAGAGGCCACTGAAGCAGCCACTATGTTACATCGTGTGGCCGATTTCAGTGGAAGCAAACCTCAAATAAATCTCTGATCTGACCTCAAAGTACCTGTAGATGGATTATATGACCGCAACATAAAGCAATATTAAGTTGTTTATACATCCAGACAGGTCAACAAGATTTTATATCCCTTGGTTCCTCCAAAAATCATTCTGAGCTATCTATCCTTAATTTAAAGCTCACCATCACCCAGCGGGGATCACTTCTGGCTGGTTTATACCTTCCAGTTGAATCTAAAACTGGGCACAGCAAAAATCGATGTGTTACTTACATCTGGGCAACCCTATGGATGTCCAGGAGCGGCACATCACTAACCGCAAGTGTCGAGATACTGGGGTTCATGGGCAATTCGATAGGTCTAATTCACTGTGGGAGATGACTGTTGGAGTTGGTGGGGTTCGTTCCCTAAGTATCAGAGGTTCTTGCTAGCCTCAACAAGTGTGTGCCACCCCCTGCCTGCTTTGACTAGAGAGGCTGATTCAGAGCTGACCTCCCCTTCTTCCGGGAGGAAATGACTTTGAGATTAGTGCCCTAATTCTTCCTCATGATCTCGATAGGAGGCGGCCCCTACCCCCTAACCTTACACATCCTGAATATGCTGTCTCTCCGGAAGCAGCTCTAAGGATCTTATAGGAATAAGTACAATTTATAAGCTTCTTGTCCTACGAGAACAAAAAGAAGCTCACCATCTTGGCTTAGCTATACATCAGCAGGTGCGGGTGCAGGGTTTAAATGAGCACCCTTCATTAAGTCCCACACTTACATGAGTCCTGTTACTTTATTACATTCTTGATTTCCACAAGGGAATTAATCATAGGGAAGCTCAGCCATCACGACATGTTAGTGAATATAATGTGAAACTTGACTGCAGGAAAACGACTTTATACAATGGTCTAGGGACCAAATAAGTTCTGTTTTCTTTAATTTTTTTATCTGAGGAGATAACACTCTGATATTCAATAGATAGGACTGAATTTCCTGGAATTCGACGCAAGTGCGTTCCGAATGAATTCATCGAATCTCTTAATCCAACCAACTACCTTCCAATTATTTATAAACGAGGTTCTGTTTTAGGTAACCATGAAATTCAAGATTTGCTAGTGTAAGTATCTATTTAACCTTTACAACAGACGTGCTCTCTTGTTTTTTCATAGGTGGGAAGGTTGTGCGGATAGCGCTGTTCGATCCCACAACCAACACACTAGACTTTGCCTGCGAGGGCTGTGTGCGCATCGTCTGGCAGGGGTCGCAGGTTCCGATCGCTGAACGAGTATTCAAGCTCCGAGTAGTAACCATCCAGCCGGCAGCCTTCCTCGTGGTGGCCTCACTGGCCTCTGTGGGCATCACGCTAGCCTGCGCCTTCCTTGCCTTCAATCTCTACTTCCGCCGGCTCAAGTTAGTACAAAGCTCTACTCTGTCATTTCGTGGACAATGTACGTTATACGAGGGTCGTTCAACAAGTCCTTAGAAAAAGATAGAAAAAGTAGTTTTTTTGGAAAATACTGTTTTTATATCTCAGCATAAACTTCTTTCAGCGCTATGTATTTTTCAAATCTTTTCTCAAACATTTTTAAAACATCCAGAACTTTGATTTCGGAAGTTCCTCAAAATAAGCACTTCTTTGTTAAAGAAAACTTTTCGTTTGAAGTGACGCGTCGTTTTCCCAAGCCACTTTTTTTCAAATTCGGAAACAGGCAAAAGACAATGGAGTCAACAGCTGGCAAATACTGTGGATCTTGCAACGTTTCGAACTTCAATTCAGCCATTTTTGTGCCGAAACCTTATTGTTCTATTTTTCCTCGTTTAGTAAGCGCGGCGCAATGTTTTATCATTGCTCGAAACTCACTCTTCTCAATTATTGTACATAAACAAAAGTTGTTTACTTCAATCGTCAATAGCAAAAAAATTACGTGATGGATCGAGCTGAAATTTGGACAGCTGTCTAGTCAATAATGCTGCTTTGTCCATTCCTACGAGCGCTATCTCCAAGATGTTCTAAGGACTTATTGAACGACCCTCGTACTATAATCCACAATAAAAGTGTGAATCATGTTTAAAACATATACTACTCGTATACTTATGATATTTGCATGTAAAAATATACATCCTTATTATGCCATAAAACACAGAACATTTTTCTATTCAAGGCAACACTCATAAATTAAGGGTGCATATATTCCAGGAATCAAATAATAATCTTTGTAACTTTGTAAAGCATTCTATCGCAGCTCAACACGTCTAAAGTTGAAAATAAAAACTGGTTATTTTCTATAAAGTACAACATTTGAAGCCTATCTGCATATAACGATTAATTAATGTTTTATATAATGCACTTAATAAATTATACGGAGACGAAAATTTCCCAGGAATCATATTGTTCTTATTATTACGGTACTTATAATTCTCAATACTTTATATCTTAATCAAAAGATCCTTTCACTGTTTTACAGTATACTACAGCTTAAAGTCACTAAAGCAATAAATTCGCTATATAAACAATATTAAACTTCACGTAAAAGAATTTCTACCTCAGACATTAGTTTATTTGAATTCTTTTCAAGCATTGACTAATTTTTCCCACATTGCGTTACAACTGATTTATGTTCTGACAGGTACATAAAGCTGTCCAGTCCCAGACTCAACAACATGGCTGTGGTAGGCTGTATACTAGTGTATACTGCTGTTATCCTACTGGGCTTGGACCATGCCACTCTGCCTTCTAAAGCTGCCTTTCCTACAGTGTGTACTGTAAGTGCAAATAGGTCTAAACACCAATCTTGCATAAACCAACAACTTTGATATTTTTAAATTTTAATCAACTGCATAAGAATATAGAGACTTAAATAATTTTATATAAGCCCTTTCCCTCTATGCGTTACAAGGCATGAAATTGTCCATTGCAGAGATCATTAAAATAAAATTGTATTCAATAGTTACACCCACCAACTAAAATAGATGTGACTCTTATTCTTCATCATCAAATTAAAAAATGCAGATTATCTTTGGTCTTTCAATTTACAATAACATAATAACCCTCTAAATAATTTTCTATAAATAATAGTCTTCGAGATATTAAATTGTTAATACTTTTCAATTACACATGTTTTTGTAATGGAAAGTGATATTAAATATTTAAATTTTCATGTATGTGTCTTTTTTAAGCTTAAATTAATTGCAATGTTTCAAGTTATTCACGTTAAACCAATTGTGGGATGACTTTAAAAATAAAAAAAAACATACGGACAGATACAAACTAAGGGAAGGGAATCAGAATTTATTTTACATATGTGTGTTTTGTACCTACTGCCATTACCTGAAGTCGTGCCAACCTCTTAAGAGTATACATAAATTTCTTTACAAAACTTCGCCACGTAATTTGTCAGGTCAAGACAAGTACAAAAAGTCATATAACCAGGGCCGTACTCAGACAGTTTTTTCGGACAATTTTACTAGGACCCGGCCCCTCAGAGGGCCCGGCCGGATATCTTTATAGGAGCCCGCCAAATCAGAATACGGCCCTGCATATAACATAGTCATATCTTGCTTAGTTTTTAGTCTGCATGTTTGTGCTTCAGAGGGAAAGTATACCTTTTAATTGAATCATAGTATACATTTAATTATTAAATAAAATATATTTATTTGAATGCATTACATGTTGTTTTGCTTATTTGTGCTTTTAAATTTGTTTTATACCTTTATGTAACCAAATACAATTAATTAGACCTAAAATTAATAATCTTATTATTGCATTTTTTACTGTAAATGAGTTAATTTAATAAATAAGATAGACAACAATGAGCTAGTGCTGTAACTATTAAATTTATTTCATTATCAGCTAAAAGTAATGGAAGTTCAATTTAAACAAATTATCAACTACCAACCGTAATGCAAAGTCTCATTATTTGTTGCACTTTTAAATACTAACATTTCATCTATTAATGAATAGCATTCATTTTAAAACAGATTCCTTACATAGCAAATATGTAAAAGAACCTTTATAATAAATGTATGTCAGTAATTAGTTTTAAGATAACAATACTAATACTAGATACCTAGTATTGTGTAATTTTATGACACGATAGGCGCTGAAGGTGTTCGTAGAAATGTAGGTGTTCGTAGGCGCTGAAATGGAAAGAAAGTTATGTGCGTTAATGATCTTTAATAACAAGCATCGTCAGTTTCTCATTGTTCAGTGCTCCACATGCTATAATTGAACATACCTGGGTGATGTTAGCATGTACTGATCAGGTCTAAAAAATGCTAATTTAAGTACAAAATGTATCAATTTTTTCGAATGTTAAAGCGTATTAAAACATCATTAAGGCTTATATAAGGTATCCTACAAATAACACAATAAACTTCTCAAGTGGTTTCCTCTCATCAAAATAATGAAAAAAGTACAAATAAATATATGCCCGGAAACGCTTTGTTAGCGAGCTACGGCTAGCGAACAATTGTATAGAAATTCTAATAAAAGATTAGTAAAGATCAGAAATGTTTTGTTTTTGCGAAGAACGTTCATTTGATAAATATATATAACAGAGAAGACAGAAGTTCTATATATATATTGAACTTCTGTCTTATCTGTTCGCATGTGTTGATTTAATTAAACATAATTTATAACATAAGAATAAAATTATCTTCAAAATTACATTCTCTAAAAGTTATGGTTCAAAAGTTTGCGTGTGTTTATTACCCATTTTATGAAGTTAATGTACTTCAAATCCAAACAAAATATGTTTTTCGAGACGGGATTTTGCATATTTTGTCTGATATCTCAGAAATGGGTGGTCTTACAGGTCTTGGCTTGTTGTATTCCCTTTTTCAATTAATTTAACATAAAATCCAATAAATTTAACAACTATCTTTACTCCACAAAAACATCAGTTTCGCTTTATTTCCGACCTTTCCTGGAAAATCGGGCGAAATCTTTCGCTAGCCGTAGCTCGCTAATAAAATGTTTTCGGACATATGTTCATATACACTTCTTTCATTATTTTGATGACAGGAAACCACCTTAGAAGTTTGTCGGGTTACTCGTGGGACACCCTGTATAGAATTTTCCGTAGGGTAGTCGGCACCTTTGATTTCCCCATTATTCTCCAATGTCATGTTCTATAATTTGTTTAGATTTTACAAGCAACATTAATTTATATTACTTTAATCTGTATTTAGGAATTTCTATTGTTAGGGGCATAAGATCTAAATTTATATAGAAATTGTTGTAGGAATATAGTAGCAAGCATCATCCTGCTGAATCAAGAATGATTTGGATTCCGAAAATTGTTGTTCTCTGTGTTATAGGCCCGGGTGTACCTATTGTCTGCTGGTTTCTCTCTTGCCTTCGGTTCCATGTTCACAAAGACCTATAGAGTGCACAGGATTTTCACCAGAAGTGCCAGCGGTGTTGTTAAAAACAAGGTAAGTCCCCACAATGCACCGTGCATCAATTTTAATGTTTAAATTAGGGAGTACTATACTGAAGAAACTAATTTGGTTCAGCTAAAATGATGAATGGGGATGACTGCAAGACTAAGAACGGTACCTAAGGAGACGATAGTCATATAGAGAACAGTTCTTGGTTCTGAAAAGAACCATGGTTCTACAGAAGAAAGCTCTGAGAATCATAGCTAACTTACTGTCAGCTTATATGTCAGCTGTAGAGAAGAATCTTAATAACTGACAGTTACATCCCTGTATATAACAATCCCTGTAAAACAAATATAATCCTTTGTTTGAAGTGTGATTTTTGACAATGGAAGGATTGTGAAGAAAACAGGATTTTCTGGACATTTGCCATCGTTCAGTGATACCAAGAAATCAGCAACACAACGTTTCAAGATATGCAATCTGATGTCTTCTTCGGGTAAAATAACTAACCTAACACATAACTACAAACTAGGTTAAAAAAATCATACCAGTGCGATGTGACACGTGTAGTCAGGAATCTCAATCACCATGCTGTGTGTCAACTTCACTAACTCTAAAACATGCACTTAATAGAAAACTAAACACATCACTAATTATTAAAACTGAGCTACAGGTCACAATAGGTCTGCATTCGTCGACCAACCACCTACGACTGACTCGTTACCTAGTTTTGTAATTAAGTGTTAGGTTAGTTTTTACCTGAAGAAGAAATCAGGTTTCAGATCTCGAAACGTAGTGTTACTGATTTCTTTGTATGACTGAACGATGGCAAATGTCCGGATAAATCCTGTTTCCTCCCTGTATATACTTGATGTCATATCACTTTTTGACTTACCAATAAAACAAATATTTTCACGGCATGCTGAAGACATCATTATGCTATCCAACAGAAACGGCCCTGTTTGAAAAAAAAACCTTCATATGCGGGGGCAATCTTCAATCTACTTCCTGCGGAGCTGAATACACATAATGTTAAGGTGCTGAAGACAATGCAGCAAAAATGGTTTCTGGAGAGATAAATTTGCACGATGAACGAGTTCCTGGCTCAGTGCTCTGCGTGAATGACTATTAAACATTTTTTGTGCTTATGTTTTTTTATACATTAATTATTGAAATGAACTCTATGTTCAGAAGATTGATTCTGATTCTGTTAAAACTCTGAAAGTACATTTACAACTAAAAATTAGTCACAAATTACATCCCTGAACTTAACCAATGTTGTACTATAATACATATAGTTTTATAAGTCCTTGTAGCTCATTTTCAAGATGAGCTGACTTTGACTCTGGAATGATTTGAATATTTTTGTCGTATTTTATGTTGAGAAAGTTTAATACTCATTATTACTGTACCAGAAATTGAAGTGAGAATAGTTAGAACTTAAGATTTACTCAAATTTAAGGTTTATATAGATTGCTTGTATTTTCAAGCAAGTTAATAGAGTCGAACCTCGTTAGTACGAACCTCGATAAAGCAAATTCCTTGATAAGACGATCTTTTTCAAATTCCCTTGAAACTCTTAACACGCAATGCTAAAAACAACTCTATACAACGTAATAAGTAGATAAAACGGTTTTTTTTGTGTTTTGGGCCAAGACTGATTACCCTCTATACAACGAATAATCTTAGCGCAGAATGTCTACAAGACGGACGCAACCTTTATAGGACAAATATTTTACGCTCTCGATCTCTATAGTACGCAGTATTCAAAACAAGCAGTGAATCAAAACACGTGTATTTACATTAAATCGCAGCTGATGCAACTCAGCCATCCCTATTCAGGAATGGAGCAAAGATAACGAGGTACTGTGGGCCAAAAAATAGAGGTTGAAGAATTGGTTGACTTTAATGATGATGTAGCAGTATGTGGAGATCTAACGGGTGAAGATATAGTGGCTTTTGTTCAACCCTCAAATTCTCAAGAAGATGAAGCAGCTGAAGATGATGAGGATGCAAGGGTGGAGAGAGATCGACCTGAGCTTTCAACAAAAGACGCAAGAGAAGTTATCATCCCTAAAGTCTTTTCTCATGGATAAAATTTGTTTAAATGAAAGTGTTTTGAACAATTTCGTTCACTTATTTTCATGAATTATCGTCGAGTTAGATTCCATTTGGATATGGCAACCATTCATGCAGGTAAAAATTCAAAATTTATGACTTCTTCAAGCCGATTGCAATTTTTTTTGTGAAATATAGATATGTTACTTATAAGTCTCTACCAGTGATTTAATAGAATATATAAATAAATGGATACTGTATTTTTTTAAACTGTTGCAGTCTATTTTGGCCTAGGCCTACATTGAAAAGTAATTTCAGTTACGTTAACAATGATTCGTATTATAGAGGTTGGTCACAAAAATCTACATTTTAAAGAAGTTATCTTAGAGCGAGGAGAAACCTCTATAAGACGAACAACTGCAGTATTAAACCTCAATAAAACGAACCTCTTTATTAAGAACACCTCGACAAGACCTTTTTCCGTAACCCTTGAAATTATTCCTAACGAATTTCAACTGTAGAAAATGAAAGTGGTTGCCATAATAGTAGACTGACCGTAATATTTATCACAATGTTAGTTACCTTACTCCTCCGAAACGGCTTTACCGATTTTTACCAAATTTTATATGCATAGTCATTAGGTCTGAGAATCGGCTACTATCTATTTTCATACTCCAGAGTGTTCAGGGTGGTCCACGAATTAAATTTAGAACATCACACTTTTCAAAGCGCCTATTGGAAACTGCAAATACGAGATAGTTACGTTTGTTAACTTTCTTGATCTTGGGAAGAAGGAAACTCAACATTAGCGTCGGAAATATAATTCACACGAACCGTGAATTCACATTCCGCTATCGTTTACAGCCTGCCATACTTCTTCTATTTATATACCACATTTTCACACACTAATAAGAATTTGTATGGCAAAACAATGTTTGCCGGGTCTGCTAGTTAATATTTATAATGTGGATATGCTATGCTAGTTGTAAATTTTTTATAACAGGTAACTGCATATTGAAATACCTATTACACTGACATGTTACAAACAGCTCCTACAAGACACGCAGCTTATCTCGCTGATCTGCGTGCTGCTGGTGATAGACGGGCTGATAGTAACCCTTTGGGTGGCCGTAGACCCTATGCAGAGGCAATTACGCAACCTCACACTCGAGATCAGTTCCACAGACCGAAGTGTCGTCTACCAGCCTCAGGTACAGTACTATAACAATGTTATATTCAACCTCTGCAAGTACGAATGTTTAGTTCATCTTCCACTTAGTGCAGTGTCTGAAATCTACTACTGTATTGAATCAACCCTTCCCATCATAGCTTCGTTATGTGTAGAAAACTCGGTTGCTCTACCAATTTGAGATCATGTCTTAAACACCGTAGTTCACTCAACTGTGCATGTGATGAGACAATGAGAATACCTCATCATTTGGATTGTCTATGTGTATCTGATATCAAAATGATCCAAAGAGTTTTGTTTTGAACATTATCGTTGTAGACATTTTTGGGTCTCTTCAAATGGACGTGGACTCCAGATTCAAGGAGTGAAGTCTGTGACAGTGTCAGATTTTAGATGTTACACTAAGCGGAAGGTGAAATAAACTCAACCCTTGTATTAAACCAACCCTTTACCACAATAGCTACGTTATCTGCATAAGTAGTTGCAACATGGAACGATTCCTTTATTTTTTATGAAGGTGGTAATATATGTTGCCTACAATATTTATGATTAACTGTGCTTTGGGCATCACGCTCATAACTCTTTCTGCACATTTCAATATTTATTTTAACATATAATTATCTTTTGTAGAATAATATATCCCATGCATAGATATTGGTAAGTTTATTACTTTACTAGTCTTATCTATCATTAAAGTAGATCGGTAATATACCAGGATCTGACTTTAAATCCCAGGTCCAAGCATGGCATTTTTGTTCTTGATCATGTTGAACATAATATGAATTTTTACAAGTTATCATTTTAGGCAATCATGTTATAAACGACAATCCATGTCAAAATTCTCTTTTCGAAATGGTTTATTTATGCCTAGATAGTAAAAGTAAAAATGTAATAATTTCATTGACAGATTGATTTATAATTCATAAATTCCAAATTGCTTACAGAGCTATTACAATTTCTTTTGGGTATTGAATATACAGGTTTTAAAAAAGTCCCGCACGGGCTTGATAGTTCCCGAACGATTACAGGTAAAGCAAAAAAACTTAGTACATTATTACTGCACCTATAAATCTATCTCTGTAATATATCACTGCCATGTTTTGTCATGTCAGGGGGATGGGCCCAAGGAGATAGAAGGAAATCTTAAATGAGAGCATAGGTCGAGTAGTACATCGAATTAAAGACCTTTATTAGTAGAGTACAATGCCGCAAATCCAACTTCAAAGGATTCACTCTTTAAAACATTACGCTGGTTTAAAGTTTGAAAGAATTACAACATAGGTCCTATTTTAGATGATTTAATATTCTTGTCTTGGCTCAAGTTGTGAAAGTTAAACTTAGTAAGTCAATACTGGACTTATGAAATAGTTTTAAGGTAGTTACTTCAAAAAGTAAATTTATAGGTGAAGTAATGATGTACTAATTTTTTTGCTTTACCTATAATCGTTCGGAAATTAGCAATACAGTGATCAACTATTTTTACATCCTGTATAATAATAGAGTGTAGTATATGAGTTACATTGTGATGGTGGTGGTTCAGGTGGAGGTGTGTGGGTCGCAGTTCACACACAGCTGGCTGGGAGCTCTCTATGCTTACAAGGGGTTGTTGCTGATAGTGGGTGTCTACATGGCATGGGAGACCAGGTGATGATACCATTAACTGCTTATTAGTCCACAGTGCTTGTTAGTGGTTATAAACTGAATGAATTGCAATAAGAAATACTAGGTTACTCCCTATTATATATGCATAACATCACAATTAATTAACTATCCCTCTTTTCTTTTTCTTCAGAAGGTATTTGTTTTTTAATGTTTTTATTACATTATTTTGGTACTTTTTGCTCTCATTAAACGTAAAAAATAACCTGTCCTGTGTATGTATGAATGTATTGTGCAAAAAAAGTACCGAAATAACGTAATAAAAACATTAAAAATCTAATACATTCTTAAGAATAAGAAAAGAGGGATAATTAATTAATTGTGATGCTATACATATACTATAATATATAGCAAGTATTTTTTGTGATTGAGTGTCTCTTGAATCGATCACAAAAAAATACTTGCTCCACCGGGATACGAACCCGGACTCTTACATGTCAGGTGAGTGCGTTGCCAGTACACCACAGAGCCCTTACTTTTGATAACTCAATTATGTTGTATTTGGCTGTTTCTGTACTTTTTATATTTTCTATTGCTAGTTATAATAATTGGCGTGTGTGTGTGTGTGTGTGTGTGTGTGTGTGTGTGTGTGTGTGTGTTTGTGTGTTTTATGTTTATTTTTATATTTTCTTCACAGACATTAGTTATTGAAAACACTATATTCAATTCACAAAACTATTTATAATTAGTATTCATGAACATACTTTATGTCCTGTATACAGAATATTACTTACAAGTGATATTAATTCTTTTAAATGTGTTCACAAGGTATGGTAATAACTGTTATAAACACACGTAATCTTATGAAAGATGACATTCATTTTGAATAACAATGTCTTTAAGTTTGCTTCCTATAATTGTAACACTATTATGTATTGTAACTAGCGACTTGGTACGGCTTCGCACAAGTGTAATACATTTTTATTTTGTTAATATTTCTATATTCAATTCTGATTGATATTGATCAGAAGCTTCTCATAAAATCTCAAAATAATATAATGTATTAATATGGCTAGCAATCGTCTTAGCAATCAAATGATTCGATAAAATTAGATAATTGCTTTAGTAAATTACCTATATAAACTTAGACTATTATTACTGATAATAACTACAAAATATCTGTTTACACATTATTGACAGCAGTTTTTTTTGTTGGGAAACACAAATAGGTTATTCTTGGAAGTTACCCGTTAAAGAGATAACGTATAGTTGTCAATGTGAAAACATTAAACATTTAAATCTAATCCTGCAATATTGAATTTTTGACCTATGGCTTATTAATATTCATTGAAAAAGACAATTTCACACACAGCCGCTTAAATTGGAAAGATAAGTCTGCTGGGTTTAAAGGAATCCGAGGAATCAAAACAACTTCTCCAGTTCCACACCCAGTCATTATCATGCATTATATTATGTAAGTTTTAAACATTTTACCAGTAATCGTGTACCATTGCATAATTTAGGGGGGTAAGGTTATGTAGTAAAATGACGGGACACCGAACTTTCAACACTAATTTATGTGCAGGTATTCCAGAGGGCTGCAAGGAATTTCAGGAATTCTGTAGGAAAATGAACTGCCTCATAAAGTGTCTACAGAGTAGTATGTGTGCATCTCTAAATCATTTTCTTAAAGAACCAAAGTATTTACTGTTCATTGGTCTTAAGTCACACAACCAAAACACGCGGGCTTTATATATACCTAAATAGCTTCGGAAATGCTAATAAAAATTTAAAGTTTAAAAGACAAAAATGGTTATCGTGGGTAATTTTTTACGATTTAGATACATGCCACCACGCTGACTTTTTTATGCTTTTGAAATTTACAATTCCTTAGTACATTATTTTGTTATAAGGCGCAAGGTTTAGTCAGTATAAACAATGAAAGCGCTCAAAAATATCAATTTTCTCATTGCACATACTTTCCTATACTTTCAATGATTAAAATATTTATGTATCATACATAGAGACCTGGCCTGGTCCATAAAGGAGCCGACAGTGAAAGGACGATTCAAAATCCGTTGAGTAGTTTAGAATCGATGCACAAATGGCCAACACAAAAAGCGACTTTAATATATACTATGTATTGATATTGATACCGTTTTTTGTCTGTTAAACGTTTCAAGATTGTATTTCTCTGAAATATTTACAATTTGCTACAATTATTGTTTGAAACTAATTTTCATTGCCTTTGTATATTTGAAATATTGTGAGCCCCTTGATTTAATCCAAATCCATTCAGCCAAATTATTTAACTTTATCCGATGCCAATGGCGTAGTTTAGCGGGTACAACGGTTATCGCAAGATAACCGAATCAAGCAACGTCGAGCGTGGCTGCTGCTTGGATGAGTGACCGCTGAGCGATCCTGTCCTTGCAAGGAGCGCACCTGCCCGGCCATTGGTGGTGGTGGTTCGGAAGTCACCTTTAGGCCGTTGGTCCCCAGAATTGATATTTGTAGCTACTAGTTTTGATGAACATCTCAACAGGTAATTTTTAAAGAAGCTGTAGGAAACGATTTGATTTAATCACCTCATATTTTGCAGACACGTCAAGATCCCGGCTCTGAACGACTCGCAGTACATCGGCCTGAGTGTGTACAGTGTGGTGATCACTAGCGCACTCGTGGTTGTCCTTGCCAACCTCATCTCCGAGCGTGCGACGCTCGCCTTTGTCACGATCACAGCCCTCATACTCACCTCCACCACAACCTCGCTTTGTCTGCTCTTCCTGCCCAAAATACACGCCATCCTGCACAACCGCGACAGCACTGCTGACCCCGTCACTTACAGCATGGGCCTCAAGATCGAATGCAACACCAGGAGGTCAGTGGTCACAATACTCCTGATACAAGTAGAAATATTTCCCAAATGACAGTGAGGTAAGCTATTTTTATATAAGACACGTTACTTTCTAGACTCTCTCTCCTATTTGACGGTTCTAAGACAGTTCTTAATTGCTTGCGGTATAAATGTCACTTACACCTCACACTCAGTATGTATGAACAACAGTGTATTCCCCGGCATCTGTGAGTTAAGTTATGGTCCTTAAAAGAAATATACATCTCATTGCTGTTTCTCATGATTCAAAGGATTCCTAGACGAACATCCTGATGTAGGTACCCTGAGAAGCTTCCTACAGCAACTCTGATGGATCAAATGGTGATAATATCTCAGTCCTCAATTCTCTTTCATTGCTCCAGACGGATTTGACATTGGCTCCTACAGGGACAAGACAGACCATTACTCTGAACAGATAGGTTCTCTAGCATTTGTGAGTAAGTTATGGTCGTTAAAATAAATATATATCTCAACAATTCATTCTGTCTCATTGCTGTGTCTCACGATTCAAAGGATTCCTAGAGGAACACCCTTTAAAATCCTGATGTACCCTGAGAAGCTTCCTACAGAAACTCTAATGTATCAAATGGTAATAATATCTCAGTCCTCAATTCTCTGTCATTGCTCCAGACATATTTGACATTAGCTCTAACAGATACAAAACAGACCATTACGCTGAACAGACAGGTTCTCCTGTATTTATGATTAGGTTATGATCATCCTAAGAAAACTTCATCTTGGCAACTCATTCCATCTTATTGCTCTATAACATGTTTCAAAGGACTACACCATTATCTGGAGCACAGATGTAGGCTAGGAAGCCTCTCACAACAACACTGAGTTAAAATATGGTGATTTAAAAAAGTACAATCGTCTCACTCAATCTTGCCTCATTGCTCCAAAAGAAATTCCACACTGCCTCCAACAGGGACAATACTCAGATCATTACTATGAAAAGCGATACGTTTACTAGCATCTGTGAGGTACGTTATGGTCATTCAAAGAAAACTACATTTCGGCATTGTATTTCGTTTTGTTACTCCATGTCGTATTCAATTTAAAGGACTCCTACAGGAGTATTATCTGGAGCTCTAATGTAGAATAAGAAGCTTCCCTTGGCAACTCTGATGTGTCATGATAATTGGGGAAATTCACATCTCCACTCTCAATCTTGTTACAACAAGTAACGTCACTAGGACCATTACCATTAAAAACTAAATGTTTCCTATTATCTGTTAGATAAGTTTGATCATTAGAAGAAAACTTCCAAAAGACTCCTACAGGAGTTTTTTTATTGGACCCTGATGTAGACTAGGAAAATTCCCACAGCATTTCTAAGGTAACTTGTAGTGATTTGCAAAGTCCCAATCTCCACATTCAATCATCTCCTGTTGCTCAGGACTGATTTTTATATATAGCCTCCAATAGTTACACCCCTCAGACTATTAGCATGAGCAACGATATGTTCCTTAGCATCTAAAAAATGTTATGGTATTTGAAGAAAACCACATCTTAGCAAATCATTCCATGGCGTTGCTCTATGACATTTTCATGTAAAAGTCTTCTAGAGGAGCATTATCTGGAACCCTAGCCACTTGGACCATGACCATGAAAAATAGAAAGTTCCCTAGCATCCGTGATATAAGGTGGGAGCATTGGAAGAAAATTACATCTCGCCATCTTATTCCTTCTCTTTGCTCTATGTCATGTTTAAAAGTATAATATATAGGAGTGTCCTCTGGAGCAATGAAATAGACTATGAAACTTTATTTTAGGACAGATATTATATATTGTTGCCCCCAATAGGGACGTCATTCCAAAGGCAAACATGAAAGTGATGTTCCTAGCAATTTTGAGGCAAGACAGTAATTGTAAGAAAACGGCGTCTCCACAATTTGCTTTGTCTGGCTTCTCCATATTATTTTTTATGTAAAACTTTTAAAGTTATTTCCTGGTTAGGTACTTGTCCAATCCTTACAAATACTAAGACCAATCTGGGGCAGCTCTCTTTTGTGTAAAAATGTTTTATCCAATTCGGTTGAGTAGTTTCGGAAAAATCGGTGGCATCCACAAAGAAGGAACATAGAAACAGGTCAAATTGTATAACCTCCTCCTTTTTGAAGAAATTAAAAAAAGATATGTCCTCTATTCTACTATATAGTGATGTCCTTTCTTGATTGTTCTCATCACTCACTAAAGCACAATTATATTTATATATAATGAGCATTATTTGTATCTTTACAGAACTTCTTGAAACTTTTCAATCTCCCAACAACTCTTTAAAAATCAGTGAGTGAACTTCAACCACTTTCATTACAACTAGAAAAGTGGCAACATTGAGTAGAAAGTGATTTTGAAATTAAAATTTTGAAATCAAAATGTTTTAGACACAATGTTCTAAACCAAACCATATATGCTGCCACCAACATACCCCTTGATTTCTTTTACAATTTGTTAAAACAACTCAATATATGTAATCAAAAGAGTTTGCCTTTTGAATTTTTTTACATAAACATTATATAAATCTGATATGTTCTGAATAAATTTTATCTACTCAAATCTAATTGTTTAAAAATTGCAAAATCATTCTACTAACAAAGCTACTGCCTCAACTGATGATGTCATGGCCGTTAGGTTTCTAATAGACGATCGGCGGGAGGTCTACTACAGGGTTGAGGTCCAGAACCGAGTTTACCGGAGAGAAATAAGTGTCCTGGACAACGAGATCAGCAAGCTGGAGAAAGCCTTGACCAGTGACCAGTCTGTAGCTTCCAGCTCTCACTCCTCCGTGGTCTCTCGCAAGGTGAAAATTAAATTTATTCTCTTTTGAGTTGTATATGATGTCATGGTGTCTCATTAATGATAACTATATATATAACTATATATACTTTTTTCAATAAACATTGTACAAAAAGCACTTTCTCCGCCGAGACTCAAACCCAGATCTCTTACTTACCGGGTGAATGTGCTACCAATTGAATCGTACAAAGTAAGGGCTCTCTTGTGTAGTGGTAGCACACTCACCAAGTAAGAGATCCGGGTTCGATTCCCGACGGAGCAAGTACTTTTTGTGATTCAATGTTTATTAAAATTAAATTAGGCTATTGCCATTTATAAAAATTAATGTAAATAAAAGTCGTTTGATAGGTATTTGGTCTACTGATCATATGTTAGTTTGGTTATTTGAACGCATATGTGACAGATATGGCCAAATACAAAATAATTGAATCGTAAAGAGTAAGGGCTCTGTGGTGTAGTGGTAGCACATTCACCCGGCAAGTGAGAGATCCGGGTTCGAGTTCTGGCGCAGCAAGTACTTTTTGTGATTCAATGTTTATTAAAATTATATATATATATATATATACTCCAGATGTACCAGATTTCTCTGACCACGTGATCATGATGACAAAGAGCAATGCACAGAATATAGATGAAACATACTGTCTCAATTCTATAAAATATGATGACACACAATTCAGGCCAACCAATAAATATCAAATTTTGGTTTGTTACTACATATCATCACTTTATATCAGTGCCTGGTGTCATTTTCCAACCATTAAAATATAAGCATAATGATGTAATAAATTGTTTTAATGACAACTCTAAAAAGTAATTCTGTAAGTAATTTGTGCACATAATTGGGATTCAAAACTGTATTGTTCTACTAAAACACATGACACTTGCATTGTACAAACCACATACATATCTTACATTGTTTTGAGTTTAGTTTATTTCATGTTATTTGTTTAAATATCTAAGGAGTAGTTCACCAAATTTGAAATTCATAGTTATATCGTATATTTTAACTCCTGAAATAAACCAAAATTTTTATTCGGAAGTTTAAGATTTCATGTGCATGACCTTTAACCTATCTTCAAGATGTGTTGTAAGGTTCTACAGTATTTATTGTAAAATTTAACAATTAATCCCATTTCTTATGCAATTACATAGCATCCTGAAGTTAGATCCGGGCAATCGTTGGCTACTATTTTGAAGGTTTAAGACGATACGAAGGAGGAAGGATTAAAATGCGTAATTGGCTTTGGATTCTGGACTTAGATGCGATATACTGATGTTTGCCCAATATCTATACGTTGTTCAATGTCATCATGGTCACAAATATCAGGACATTTTATACATCATCACTAGTTTGTTGACAATAGGTATCAATCAATCATACATCCACTTAGTGTGAGAATTTAAACTTGGAAAAGCTAACTAACCAAGTAAATCATATTAATACTTAATGGGTTAAAAGCTTATATTCTTAATTACTTAGTTTCTCTGGACTGAACCAATTTAAAGGGATTTTTAAAGTTCAATCCAATCAATACACTAACAAGACTGCATAGGATACATTTCTGTAGATCATTCATAAATTTACTTGCATAAATGAAGAAAAGAATGATTATTTTTATTCTTTGTACAAAATACTTTTACAACTTATCTTAAACATCTCAATTTTTTATTTAAATTCCATACAAAATAATTAAATTTTGAAAAGGAACCCTAAACTTTACAGTGTACCTATACACTGGATTAATTATTTAAAATACGAGTAAATTATATTGTATATCATGCATGAATCCTGTCTACTTTTGTATAATTGTTTCTTAGTTTGCTGGTTGTTGCTTTTTGCTGATAAACTTGAGGTTACCAATTGTTTTACCAGTTATTTCTGCCGCCACATTGGTGTGAAATACAATTGTTAATTTATCGTTGTATAAAGTGCTTGTTAAAATCATTTACACCACTGATTGAACTGCTTTGCCGCCTCAGTTGTGTTGTATTGTATTGTTTGTAACTTGTTGTTGGTGTTGTACTTCCTGCATAGTTTTGTGGATGGGTGTGCACTGTTTCTGTTGTTTTGAGTTGAACCGAGTTTTGGTGTTGAGAAGACTCACAAACTGTCATACTGAACGTACACCACACGCACACAAGTAAGTAAAGTATTAACATTTACGGAATGGTTCCAAACTTCAAAACTAATAATAAGAGTACCAACAGTAGAATAGATTACCAACACTTTTTAAGAAACACATGATCACAAATAAGTAAAATATTAAACTTTTCAGAATGGTTTTAACACTTCAAAAGTAAATAGCTACACGAAATGTAGAATAGATTGTCTGTACTTTAAAAAAATTTCTAATTTTGTTAGTTTCATAACGTTCTTAATAAACAAATCGGTTTTCATGAACTTGCAAGAATTTAACTGTACAAGCTGTGTATCTATTGAGATTCAGTACAAGTAATTAGTGGGTATTACATTTTATAAATATTGTCTTTTCCACAATGATGATAATTATCCATAATCCTGTTATCATTTAATATAAATAATGATAAACTTTAACCCTACAACTGTCCATGTGCTTGCTCCATGCTGGTTCTGCTTTCTGTAACGGATTTGCAGAAGTTTCTGGAAACTATAAGCCTTATATTTTGTAACCACACTAGATTTACATGGCTTTTGTATTTGGCTTGAAATGGAAGGCTTGGTTATATTTTCAGAAAATCAACATAAATTGGCAAGACATTGCGGTGCATGAAGGGTCCAAACATTTTTATGTAGAACATTATGTGAACGGAAGTTGGAAAATTTAGATAATTATTTTGCCTGTCCCCATGGATTAGGTGTCAATCTCTTTTAACTGAAAGAGGGGGGGATCTGCACAGTACTAGAGAATTGATAAAGTACTCTGATCCAGGCAAAACTTAAACTGCATTATCTCTAACTCAGACACAAAGTCAGATGCCAAACCATGGGGTAACCGGCTCTCCAAATTAATTCATTATTTAAACCAGGCGTATACAACAATTCTTATTAGTACTGTAAGAATCACGTCTAAAAAGTTCTTTCAAATTTCGATAGAAAATATACAGTAAATTTGAAAAAACATGTGTAAAGAATATAGTTTTAAGAGTCTAAAATATAAGTAGTAAAATATCTAATAAATTATGTTCAACTGTCTCTGTGAAAAAGTACATAATGAAATTACAAAATTCTTTCTGCTTATGCATGTGTAATCGCTGAGTTTATGTTTGTCTTGCTTTAAAGTAGAAATTTTATTATTAAGTTGTGCATCTGATAAACCTGAGTTTTGCATGTGGAATGTTTTGATGTACTAAGTTTTGTTGGTTGGTGAAAATTGATTAGTTGGCAAAAAGGAAACAAATTTCACCAAATGTTGTAATTTTGTTGTATTTTATTGATTATATTATTTATGTAAGATTTGGTTTCTTGACCTCTTTAATATTTTGAATGTTCCTCAGTATCGAAAATGGAAAAATATGTAAAATGTGTGTTTGTAAATACAGGATGTTCACAAAAGGATGTCACTAACTTCTGTGGGTGATAGTATTTCCATTTAAAACAAAAATTTAATATGAAAATAGGTCGAGAAATGTTTAGTTTAGCCGCTGGCCGCTATTTTTTATTTTAAAAAATTATCTCTAAAACTTGTTAAGCTAAAGAAACCAAATTAGGCACATAGGTTTGAATCAATAAGAGTAAAATTATTTTTAAATAAGTCTTGGTACATACATACTCGTAGATATGCTCATAGTAAGAATGAATTATTAATTTGTATTATATATGTAATTATCATTCTGATGCGGATCACAGCCATCTTTATTCATCAAAAGAGCTTCTGAAGCTGAAATGGAGATTACAGACTTGGAATTTGTGTATTCATTTACTTTGTAAATAAACTTGTACAGTTAAAACTTATGCACTTTTAAAGTATAACACAAATTTGTGATATTTTCATCTTTTTTATATTAAAAACTACTTTAAATATTTTATTTCTGAATTAAAATTATAATTTATGATATAATGATGTAATAGCATAAATAAATAATGTATTCATAATTAGTAATCTTTCAAAATCTGTAATATCTTAAAAGTTTCTAAAGTTATTTGCTCTTCGTTTGTTGGTAAAGTCTAGTAAATTGCAGATTTAGCCAGACATTTCCTGCTGTAAAACAATTATATATACAAATACATGATAAATTTCATTTTGTTTCAGTGGCTGATAATGATAAAAATATTAGCAATGATGAGGGTGCACTGTACTAAGAATGGCAATAGGAATGTGGCAAGCAAATTGTAACTCAATTTTATGATGGTGGATGGGGTTTACCTCAAACATTACTGTCCAATCAAGTAACACTCTTTAACATATTTTATACTGAGAATCTCCACCTTAATTCATGCTTTGTTGATAACCAAACTATAAACAAGGAAGTTGGGTGGCAGCATTTAATATAAAAATGATCTTGAGTAAAAATTCAGATTTTAAACCTTTACACTTCTATAAACTTACAATACTTAGAACTTACTTAGAACCACTTAACATTAGTCAAAGTACATACTGCAAATCTCC
The DNA here is from genome assembly GCF_021130785.1 of Homalodisca vitripennis. NCBI lineage: Eukaryota > Metazoa > Arthropoda > Insecta > Hemiptera > Cicadellidae > Homalodisca > Homalodisca vitripennis. The sequence goes on from NC_060209.1 coordinate 22,160,308, forward strand.
AATAAAGTAGATAAAATTAACATATTTTTATTTGGCCCAAGATTTTATTTTATAACTCAGGTTCTGCTGGATTTGGAAATGGGACATCATTTCATACTCAATTCCATAATTGGACTAATAGCTTTAGAAGGATGTAAAATTGTAAAAACAAGAGCCACAATAGTCATTCAAGATCGGGTTAGACCGATTCATCCCCTAATTGAAACTCTTAAGTTCATTGTGAATGATAAAATTGCTAGTAAAGAGGAAATAGGACTTAGTTCTGTGTATGCTACTATCACAAAGCATTTAGGTTTCCAAAAGGTTTGCACGAGATATTTTTCATAGCCAAGTGGCTAAATCAAAATTTGCCAAAGGTTCAAGAAATAATTCTTACTAAAGGAAAATAATTATTTAGAAAACCTAATAATGTCTCATTTACAATCCATACAGTTTTTGTAGTAATATTTTAACTGAACATCTTATTTTGTTAAAAACGTAAAATCAAGATATTGTGAAGTCATAAGAGTCTCTGTCATGGATGCATCAATATCGGTGATAAAATTTATTATTATTATAATATTGTACTGTATTTAATTCCTTCCTACACCCACCAGTTCTCTTTGCACAGCTGTTCCTGCACATATCCCAACCATGAAAACTAAATTTGCTATACAATTTTAACACTGTAACTGCTTGATTAAAAAACCAAACTAAATAACTTTTCTACTCACAACATCTTAAATGAGTCTCCATTTAACTGAACTTTGTGAATTTCAGGAAGATCCGCCACCGCCCAGGGGACCTCTGCCACCAACGTCTGTTGGAGGTACATTGCCGATGCTGCTGCTGTCAGTGCTGCCACCTGTAATACCTCGAGCTAGCTGGCCAAGTGCAGAGCATTGTGTGCTGAGTCACGGGGTTACCTTCAGCTCTGAACCTCACCTAGACGAAGTGGCACAAGGCAGCCAGGGGTCCCTAAGAGGTGATCCAGGGGAGGACCCTAGCAAGCTGTCTGTTTTTGGCAAGCTGCTGAACATGTTGGGTCCAAGCAGAAAGACTTCCTCAGTTTCATATGCCGGAGGGACTGGCGGTATCGCTGCCGCCCTTAAGGTTCACATGGGATACATTGCCGGGTTAGTGCCCAGCAACAAGAGTCGCTCGAGTAGCTTGGACTCTTCCAATACTAGCAGGTATTGCGTCAAGAAAGACGACGAAGAAGTTTGTTCAAGAAGGATATCCAGGATGTTCAGCAGAGAAGATAGTGACGAAGACAGCCCCCAAACCCATGCTCGATCTTCCCAGTCACTTTCTCATAGGGTTTCTTTCTCCATTCAGCACCAGAACTCTCAACCGGTCCTAAAAGTACGGGGATCCCCTAGGTTCCCCCATAGAATCGTCCCCACTTGCAGCCTGGATGCTCTGGAGGAACGCCTCAAGACAGGAAATCTGGAGCCTGATTTCTCACGCAAGAATAATCACTTCCAGCCACAACGTAACTGCCAGCCCCCGCATCGTTCCAAGTGCAGATCCTTAGAGGATGCCAGCAGTCCTGGGGAGGAGATCAGTCGATCTAATCCACAGATGGTTACTGAGACTGACCCTCAGTAATTGTGTTAATTTACTGCTTTCCTTTAGAATTAAAATAAAAAATTAGGGAATATTTTTGAAAGTATATTTTTTATAGGTATAATGAATTCAGTATTATATTTTAGAAAGGAACAATAATAAATTGTGATAGTGCAGATTGGTGAAAGATTATATCAGATGAATGGTAAAGAGCGAATGAATGATATCAACTGAATTTGATATATGAAGGATAAATGTTATTTGTATTGATTTCTATCAGGTTTTGTAAATAAAATGATATGTTTAAACAATTTCCAATCTTCTGTAGTATTAGGTAAAATAAAAATAATTAAAAACATGATAAAAATGTGTAAAGTTTTATTAACTTATAAAAATGCTCTCTCACTGTTTTAATTGTATGTTGTAGTGCCACTTTGTAAAACTTCATTAAAACACTCACACACTAAAAATATTTTATATGGTCCAATATTTTTCGACTTTTTTACTTTTTAATTTTTAAATAAGTAACTGTGAATTACATAAAAATTTATCACTCTAAATTGTGTAAAAGTTCTTGAACAGTATACAAATATTTTTGAGTAAATGATTTTATTTTAAAACCCGTTAGTTATTTATTTTTTTGTTAAGCTATGTAACCTTTTTTAATACCCTCTTCAGAAAAAGTAATATTATTTGTTACTTCAATGTATTGGATGACTTTTAGGTGTAATAGAGACAGACAGAGATAAGACAAGTCAGTAACCAATTTTCTATAATAATATACATAAGTATAAACAATTCAAACACCAATGCAAAAGCGTAGCCAGGAAAACATTTTGTGGGAGGGTTAAGACGACTTATATTTTCCCATAGTGGACAAAAAGTAAGGCAAGTGCAGTCAACCTCTCCAATCCCACTTTGTTCATTACAACGTTCTTGACCCGTTTCAAGGTTGAAAACGATCTTTCAGCAGCACGTGTAAGTAATACTGAATTATTAAAATAATCATAATCGTTTACTAAAAAAGTAATTGAAAAATATTGAAAACTTGGGGGTGTCCAAAACCCTTGGACCCCCTCTCTGGCTACATTCTTGCAGCAATGAATGATACATGTATACATTTGTTCTATTTCCTTGCTTCACGTTGTCCTGAGGTTATTCTTCAAGCAGAGCAGAATAAACACAAAACACTGAAATGTCCTTTATATACTGAGTTACATATAAGACAATCTAAGCTATGTTATCCAAGTAAAATTTAAAATGTAGTTTAAGGTTTTTATTAACACAAATTTTTATATATGAGTAATATCTAAGTTTACCGCATCAAAGCATTGCTTCCACAATTACATTCTTGAAATATTTATATCTCACTTTGGAGAGCCATATTCAGTTAACTGATGTTTAACCTAAGCTGGAGTTGTTTAACTAAAACACCACTGCGTTGTTTTGAAATGGTGTCAACAGGAAAATTAGATGTTACTCAAGATACTGGCCGTGTAAGCCTGAGCACTCATATTTTTTATTTACATTTTTATGACCTTATTCGTAAATCATAGTATTTATGGGTGATGTTTCATTTTAAAGATACAATTAATACGCATCCAAACGATTTTTAGTTTTTTAAATATATTTTAATAGTTTAAATTGAAAAAATCCCAAACTTTGTTGCACTTCATTGTTTAAACCTTTAAAAAGTATATACTTTACAAACAAAAGACACATGTGAAATTTCTCTTACTGCTACGATCAAAAATAAGGGTGTAAAACTGAATAAGATTTAACATTCTTCTTATATTAAAAAAATTAAGATTGTTTCACTAAAACCGGGTGTTAATTTATTTTCTCAAATACAAATTGCTACTGCCTATCACAAGCCCAGTTACCCTAGTATAGGTTGTAATTTTATAATGACATGTAATTTATTTAAAAGTCTATTACTAATCTGCCTGTTAGGCCTTCTTATTTTAAGATTATTAGAAAACGTTACTATATAGTCCCCAGGAAAGTTGAAAAGTGGACTGACTGTCTCTTAACCTTAACCTAGTGTTCACTGCCCTTACAAACATATAAAATAATTTATATTTGTATATGTTTACATTTAAAAGCATTTAAATTTTTATTACAAAAAGAGCATTAAATCATAGTTTTGAGTAATAAGGTATCTATTGAGAACTCAACCTCGAATTTGTTTACATAGACTGAGCAGAGGAAAGCAAATCTCTAACTAAATATTGTTAGTTGCATCTTCCTTCTCTCGTAATATTGTTCTCTAGTAATGACACCATATTTCAACCTATTTTAAAGTTTTTCTATTAAATTATTTATAATATCTTAATTTCTTTATCTTCCGCACAAATTTATCTCCTACGTGCATTTCTGAGGCATTTTTAATAGAATTACTTTTATAAAAATGTTTTAAACCACTCCACTGATGTGGTAATATAGTAGGTACTTCACACTTTGAGTTCCTTTATAGACTTTACATCACAGGTTTTGGTTATATTTCTAACTGTCTTTGTCAATTTATATGTGTTAAAATGATTTTACTGCTGTTATAAAAAGAATTATCTTGTTATAAATTTAACAATTCAGTTTTCTAGAATGATATAAATATTAATTGATTATTAATTAATTAATATTATTATTATTATATTAATTTATTTATTTATTTATTGATATTATTATTAATATTAATTCACTATTAGTAGTGGTTATGTTGTACTGTATTTTAGTAGATTTAACTGTAAATTGGTAAAATTGTAACATTCTACACATTGTAATTTTTATTCAAACTATTCTTTTATCTTAAAAAAACTTATATTCTTAATATAAGCAAGCAGTGCAAGACTTTATGACAAAAGAGCAAAACAATTTACAAATGAATAGGATTTTTTTTTATTAAGGGGGGTTCGAATTATGTAAAGTAATGAAATCAAATTATTTAACATATCCATTAAGTATTAAATCAAACCAAAACAAGATGGCAGTGGTATAACAAGGCTTGGCTTTGGGAAAGGGGAGTAACTTACTGAATCAGAAGAGCTCACCACACAGAGGTATGAATATGTATCTGTTGTATTTTAAACAAGATGGCAGTGGCGTAACTGAGTTTGGCTTTAAGAAAGGGGTGAAATTGATTGAGAAGAGCTCACCACACAGAGCTGTAGATATGTATATGTTGTATTCTTAACAAGATGGCAGTGGCGTAACTAGGCTTGGCTTTGGGGAAGGGGAGAAATTGAATAAGAAGAGCTCACCACACACAGGTGAGGATATGTATCTGTTATATTCTAAAAATGATAGCAGTAGCATAACTATAGGCTTGGGTTTTTGGAGAAGGGGTGAAACTGAATGAAAACAACTTACCACACAGCGGTGTGGATATGTATCTGATGCATTCTAAACAAGATGGCATTGGCGTAACTAGGCTTGACTACAGAAAAGGGTTAAAATTAATGATAAGAGCTGTAGATATGTATCTGCTAGTGCTTCTACACAACATGGCATTTGGGTGTAACTAGGCCCCTTTTTGGGGGGGGGGGGGGGGGGACTTTGAGGAATAGGGGTGAAATCTGAATGATAAAAGCTGTTTTAGATATTGTATCTTTGCTGTGTTCTACACCAAACCCCCCCCCCCCTGAAAATTGGCGTAAACTGGGCTTGACTTTAGGGGAAAGGGGTGGAACTGAATAATATAATGCTGGTAGTATATGTATCATGCTGTGTTCTACACAACATGAAATTGGCCGTAACTGGGCTTGACTTTAAGGAAAGGGGATGAAAGTCTGAATGATATAAAAGCTGTAGATATGTATCTGATGTGCTCTACACAAACATTAGGCATTTTGGTGTAACTGAGGCATGAACCTTCTAGGAAAGGGTGTGAAAACTGAATGATTAAAATAGCTGTAGATATGTATATGCTGTGGTTCTACACAACATGGAAAATTGTGCGTAAACTGTGGCTTGATCTTTAGGAGGAAAAGGGGCGATACTGGATTGATTTAAAATGCTTGTAGATTTGTAATTCTGCTTGTGTTATACACAACATGAAATTCGGCGTTATTGGCTTGATTTAGGAGAAAATGGGTGAAAAACTGAATGTTAAAAGTGTAGATATGTATCTGCTCGTGTTCTTAAAACAACAGGAATTGAGTGTATGTAACTGGGCATGACTTTGACTTTAGGAAAAGGGGTGATATCTGAATTGATTAAAAGCTGTAGATATTGTATCTGCTGTGATCTACAACAACATGGCAATTTGGTTGTAACTGGGCTTGACTTTAGGGAAAGGGGTGAAAACGAATGAATAAAAATGCTTTGTAGAATATTTGTATCTTGCTGTGTTCTACAGGAACATTGGCATGGTGTTGAGTAAAAGGGCTTGGCTTTAAGGATAGGGGTGTAGCGAAAGTGAATGAATAAAAGCTGTAGATATGTACTGCTTGTGTTCTATACCACAACATGCATTGGTGTTACTAGCTTGGACTTTAGGGGCAAAGGGGTGAAATCTGAATTGATAAAATGTCTGTAGATCTATGTAGTCTGCTATGCTCTACACAAACTTGGGCATTGGCGTAAACTGGGCTTGACTTTAGGAAAGGGGTGATACTAATAAATGATAAAAGATGTAGGATTAATGTATCTGACTGTGCTCTACACAACTATGGCATTTGGTGTTAACTAGAGCTTGGACTTTAGGAAAGGGGTGAAACTGAATGATAAAAATCTGTAGAATATTTGTAATTGCTTGTGTTCTACAGGACATCAAGTCAATTGTGTGGTAACTGGGCTTTGACTTTAAGGAAAGGGGTGAAACTGAATGATTAAAAGCTGTTATATATACTAGATTAGATATATATATATATAATATATCATATATATATATATTTATAATATTTTTCTGCTTGTGCTCTTCTACAGAACCATGGCATTGGTGTAACAGGTTTGGCTTTAAGGAAAGGGGTGAAAAAGTGAATGATAAAAGCTGTAGATATGTATCTTGCTGTGCTGTACCACAACATGGCATTGGTGTAACTGGGCTCTTGAACTTTAGCGAAAGGGGTGAAAACTGATTGATAAAACGCTGTAGAGATGTATCTGCTGGTGCTTTACAGAACATGGCATTTGGGTGTAACTGGGGCTTGACTTTTAGGAAAATGGGGGTTGAAACTGAATGATATAAGCTGTAGATATTGTATTCTGCTATGCTCTACACAACATGGCAATTGGTGTAAACTGGGACTTGACTTTAGGAAAGGGGTGAATCTGAATGAATAAAATAGCTGTATATATGTATCTGCTGTGTTTCTACAGAAACATGGTCATTGGTGTTTGTAACAGGGTCTTGCTTTATGAAGGGGTGAAAGTGAATGATTAAAAAATGCTGTAGATATTGTCATCTGCTGTGCTTTCTTTACCACAACATGGCCATTGGTGTAACATGAGCTTGACTTTAGGAAAAAGGGGTGAAAACTGAATGATTAAAAGCTGCTAGATATGTATCTGCTGCTGCTCTGTACACAAATGGCATTAGCGTAACTGGGCTTGACTTTAGGCAAAGGGGTGTGAAACTAAATGATAAAAGCCTGTATATATGTATCTGCTTGTGCTCTACACAACATGGCATTTGTGTTTAGTAACTAGGCTTGACTTTAGGAAAGGGCGTGAAAACTGAATAATAAAATCTGATTAGATATGTTATCTGCTGTGTTCTACACAACATCTGGGGACAATTGCGTAAACTGGTGCTTGACTTTAGGAAAAGGGGTGAAAACATGTGAATGATAAAAGCTGTAGATTATGTATCTGCTGTATGCTCTACAACAAACATGGCCTTTGGCGTAAACTGGAGCTGACTTTATGGAAAAGGGGTGAAACTAAATGATAAAATGCTGTAGATTTTTGTATCCTGCTGTGCTCTACACACATGTGCTATTTAGTGTAAAAACTAGGCTTGACTTTAGGAAAGGGGGTGAAACTGAATGTAAAATCTGTATAGATATGTATCTGCTGTGTTTCTAAACAACATGTCATTTGGTCGTAACTGGGATTGACTTTAGGAAAAAGGGGTTGGAAACTGTATGATAATAAAAGCTGTGATTATATTTATATATATATATATATATTTATTTATATATATATATAAATATCTGGCTGTGTTCTAAGGTACAGGGCATTGGTGTTTTGTAACCAGGGCTTGGCTTTTAAAGAAAGGGGTGAAAGTGAATGATTAAAAGTTGTAAGATATGTAATCTGCTGTGCTCTTACACAAACCATGGCATTGGTGTAAACTGGGCATGACTTTAGGAAAAGGGGCGTGAAAAACTGAATGATAAAAGCTGTTAGATATGTATCTGGCTGTGTTCTACAGAAAACCTGGCAATATGGGTAAACTGGGCCTCTTGACTTTAGGAAAGGGAGTGAAAACTGAATGATAAAGCTGTAGATATGTATCTGCTATGCTGTTCATACCAACAACATGGCATTGGTGTAAACTGGGCTTGGACCTTTAGGAAAGGGGTGAAAACCTGAATGAATAAAAAGCTGTATAATATGTATCTGCTTGTGGTTCTACAGGAACATGGCATTGGTTGTGTAACAGGGCTTGGCTTTAAGGAAAAGGGGTGGAAAGTGAATGTATATAAGATGTAGATATGTAATCTGCTCGTGCCTCCTACACAACATGGCATTTGGTGTTAACTGAGATTGACTTTAGGAAAAAGGGGTGTGAAACTGAATGATTAAAAAGCTGTTGAATATGTATCTGCCTATGCTCTACATAAACTTGGCATGTGTGTAAACTGGGCTTGATCTTTAGGGAAAGGGGTTGTGAAAAACTATAAATGATAAAAGCTGTATATATGTATATATTGCTATGCTCTACACAAAACATGGCATTTGGTGTAAACTAGGCTTGACTTTAGAAGGGAACAAGGGGATGAAAACTGAGATTAATAAAAATCTGTAGATATGTATTCTGCTGTGTTCTACCACACATTTGGAAATGGTCTGTAACTGGGCTTCTTGACTTTAAGGAAAGGGCGTGCAAGGGTTACGTGAGTTGAAAGTGAATGATTTACAAGTGTTAGTTATGTATCTGCTGTGTTCTAAACAACATGGAATTGGTGTATGTAACTGGGTTCTGGACCTTTAGGAAAGGGGTGATATGTATGGATTAAAAGCTGTAGATATGTATCTGCTGTGCTCTACACAACTGGCATTTTAGTGTAACTGGGCTTGACCTTTAGGAAAGGGGTGAAACTGAATGATAATAGCTGTTAGATATTGTGATCTGGGCTGGGAGCTCTACACACAACATGGCATTTGGTGTAAATAGGGGCATGATCTTTAGGAAAGGGGGTGAAATGGATGATAAAAGCTTGTCGATATGTATCTTGCTGGTGCTCTACCAACATGAAACTATGGCAATAGTGTAACTGGGCTTGACTTTAGGAAAGGGGTGAAATCTGAATGATAAAAGCTGTTAGATATGTATCTGCTGTGTTCTACACAACATGGCCATTGGTGTTAACTGGTGACTTTGACTTTAGGAAAAGGGGTGTGAAATGAATGATATAAAGCTGTAGATATTGTATATGCTGTGTCTATACACAACATGTCATTTGGTGTAACTGGGGCTTGACTTTAGGAGAAGGGGTGGAAACTGAATTATAAAACGCTGTATATGATTTAATATAATATATTATTTATATATATATATTATATATATATCTGCCTGTTGGTTCTACAGACATTGGCATTGGTGTAACAGGGCATGGCCTTTAAGTAAGGGGTGAACTGAAAGTGAATGATAAAAGCTGTAGATATGTTATTGCTGCTGCTCTACACAACATTGGCATTGGTGGTAAACTGGGCTTGACTTTTAGGAAAAGGGGTGGAAACTGAATGATAAAAGCATGTAGATATGTATCTGGCTGTGTTCTACAGAATCATGGCATTGGTGTAAATTGGCTTGGAACTTTAGGAAAGGGGTGAAAGACTGAATTGATTAAAAGCTGTAGATATATGGTATCGGCTGTAGCTCCTACACAACATGCCATTGGTGTTGTAATCTGGGCTTGGACTTTAGGAAAGGGGTGAAACTGAAATGATAAATGCTGTTATATATATGTATCTTGCTGTGCTCTACACAACATGGCAGTGGTAGTTTGTAAACTGGGCTCTGGACTTTAAGGACAGAGGGGTGAGAAACTGAATGATTAAAAAGCTGTAGATATTTTATCTGCACTTGTGCTTCTACACATAACATGGCATTGGCGTAACTGGGACTTGACTTTAGGAAAGGGGTGAAACTGAATGATAAAAATGCTGTAGATATGTATCTGCCTGTGTTTACACAACATGAACATGGCATTGGCGTAACTGGGCTTGGACTTTAGTGAAAGGGGTTGAAACTGAAATGATTAAAAGTTGTAGATATGTATCTGCTAGTGCTCTTACACAACATTGGATTTGGTTGTAAAACTAGGGCTTGACTTTAGGGAAATGGGTGTTTTGAAAACATGAATGTTTAAAATGCTGTAAGATATAAGTTATTGCTGTGTTCTACACAAACTATGGAAAATTGGCGTAACTGGGCTTGGACTATAGGAAAGAGGGGCGAAAACTGAATTGATTAAAAGCTCTTGATATGTATCTGCTGTGTTCCTACACTAACATGGAAATTGGGCCGTAACTGGGCTTGACTTTAGGAAAGGGGTTGAAACTGAATGATAAAATGTTGTAGATATGAATCTGCTGTGTTCTAAACAACATGGAAATTTGGTTTGTAACTGGGCTTGACTTTAGGAAAGGGTGTGATACTGAATGATAAAAGCTGTAGATATGTATCTGCTGTGCTTCTACACAACATGGCATTTCGTGTAACTGGGCTTGCACTTTAGGAAAGGGTGGTGAAACTGAATGTATAAAAGCTGTAGTAGATATGTATCTGCTGTGATCTACACAACATTGGCATTGGTGTAATGAGCTTGACTTTAGGTAAAGGGGTGTGAAATGACTTGATAAAATGCTCTGGAGGATATGTATCTTGCTATGCTCTACACAACATGGCATTGGCGTAACTGGGACTTGACCTTTTAGGAAAGGGAGTGAAACTAAATGATAAAAGCTTGTAGATATGTATCTGCTGTGTTCCTAAAACAAAATGTCATTGGTGTAAACTGGGCTTGACTTTGAGGAAAGGGAGATGAACACTGAATGATAAAAGCTGTAGATATTAAGTATTCTGCTGTGCTTTACAGAACATGGGCATTTGTGTAGTAACAGGGCTTGGCTTTAAGGAAAGGGGTGAGAGTGAGATGATAAAAGCTGTAGACTATGTATCTTGCTGGTGCTGTCTACACCAACATCGGCATTGGTTGTTAACTGGAGCCTTGACTTTAGGAAAGGGGGGTGTGGAAACTGAATGAGAAAAGCTGCTAGAATCATGTATTCTGCTAATGCTCTACACAACATGGCATTGGAGTAACTGGGCTTGACTTTAGGAAAGGGGTGAAAAAAATACTAAATGATAAAAAGCTTTTATATAATGTATCTGCTGTGCTTAACAAACATGGCATTTGGTGTAAACTAGGATTGACTTTAGGAAATGGGGTGAAACTGAATGAATTGATAAATCTGTAGATATTTGTATCTCGCTGTGTTCTTAACAAACATGTCCATTGGATGTAACTGGCTGTGACTATAGGAATGGGCGGGACTTAGTGTAAACTGAATGAATAAAAGCTGTATATAGTGATATATATGATATTATAAGCTATATATATTATATATTATTATATCTGCCTGTGTTCTACACAGAACATGGCATTGGTTGTTAACTGGGCTTGGCTTTAAGGAAAGGGGTGAAAGCTGGCAGACAAATGAATGATAAAAAAAGATGTAGGAATAATGTATCTGCTGTGCTCTACACAACAATGGCATTGTGTAAACTTGGGGTCTAGACTTTATAGGAAAGGGGTGATGAAAACTGATATGATAAAAAGCTGTAGATATGTATCTGCTGTGTTCATTACAGAACATGGCATTTGGTGTAACTAGGCTTGACTTTAGATAAGGGGGTGAAACTGATATAGAAAACACTGGTAGCTTGTATCTGCTGTAGGACAACGGGCGTTGTTGAGTTGATTGAATGGCTGCTTGACTATAGTGGTTGGAAATGTGATTGAGAGTTGATTGAGTTTTGTATTGAAAAGCTGTTTGAGGGTGAATTGATATGAATATATTAGTATATATGAATACCTGAATGATAAAAGCTGGTGATATGTATCTGCTGTATGCTCTACACAACATCGGCATTGGTGTAACTGGGCTTGACTTTAGGAAAGGGGTGAAACTGATATGAATAAAAAGCTGGTATATTAATGTATCTGCTGTGACTTCTACAGAAAAAACATTGGCATATGGTGTAACAGGGCTTGGCTTTAAGGAATAGGGGGTGTAAAGTGATATGATAAAAGCTGTAGATATGTATCTGCTGTGCTCTACACAAACATGGGCATTTGGTTGTAAACTGAGCGTGGACTCTTTAGGAAAGGAGTGATGAAACTTGAATGAATAAGCTGTTTAGATAGGTGATCTGCTATGCTTACACAACATGGCAGTGCGTGTAACTGGGCCTTGTACTTTAGGGAAAGGGGTGAAAACCTAAATGATAAAAAGACTTGTATATATGTATGCTGCTGTGCTATACTACAGACATGGCATTGGTGTATCTAGGCTTGACTTTAAGTAAAGGGGTGAAACTGAATAATAAAATCTGTAGATATGTATCTGCTGTGTTCTACACAACATGGAAATTGGCGTGAAACTTGGGCTTTGACTTTAGGAAAGGGGTGAAACTGAATGATAAACTTTGTAGTTATTGTATCTGCTGTTTGCTCTAAACAACATGGAAATGGTTAGCGTTAACTGGGGCTTGAACTTTAGGAAAGGGTGAAACTGAATGATAAAACGCTGTAGATATTGTATCTGCTTGTGCTTCTACACAACATGGCATTTTGTGTAAATGGAACCCCCTACGGGCTGAACTTTAAGGAAAAGGCGGTAAGGATGAAACCTGAATGATAAAAAGCTGTAGATATGTATCTGCTGTGCTCTACACAACATTGCATTGGCGTCGTAACTGGCGCTTGACTTTAGGGAAATGGGTAGATGAAAAATGGTATGATTAAAAGCTGTCGTTAGGTATCTCTGCTGTGGCTCTACACAACATGCATTCGTGTAACTGGGCTATTGTACTTTAGGAAAGGGGTGAAAACTGAATGATATTTAAAAGCTGTATTATATGGTATTTGCTGTTGCTCTTACAACAAACATAGGCATTTGGTGTTAAACCTGGGCTTGACTTTGAGGAAAGGCGGGGGTGAAAACTGAATGATTAAAAGTTGTAAGAAAATGTATCTGCTGTGGGCTCTTACTCAACATGTCAGTTGGTGTTAACTGGGCTTGTACTTTAGGAAAGGGGTGTGACATGCTGGGAATGATAAAAGCTGTATATATATATATATATATAATATATTATATTTATATTATATCTGCTGTGTTCTACTGACAACTTGGCCATTGGCATGAGTGTATCATGGGCTTGGCTTTAAGGAAAGGGGGGGTGAAAGTGAATGATCAAAAGCTGATAGATATGTATCTGCTGTGCTCTACACAAACATGGGCATTGTGTGTATAAACTGGGCTTGACTTTAGGAAAGGGGTGCAAACTGATATGATAAAAATGCTGTTAGATATGTATCGTAGCTGTGCTTCTAACAGAATCATAGTCATTGGTGTAAAACTGGGCTTGACTTTAGGAAAGGGGATGAAACTGAATGATAAAAGCTGTATAGATATATATGATATCTGCTGTTGCCTCTACCCACAACATGTCATTGGATGTAACTGGGCTTGGCTTTAAGGAAAGGGGTGTGAAAACTGAATGATAAAAGCTGTATTATATGTATCTGCTGTGCTCTACACAACATGGATTGGTGTAACTGGGCCGTTGGACTTTAGGGAAAGAGGTGAAAACTGAATGATAAAAGCTGTATATATGTAATCTGCTGTGCTCTTACAGACAACTTGGCATTGGTGTAAAACTGGGCTTGATCTTTAGGAAAGGGGTGAAAGTGAAGGAATAAAAAGCTGTACGATATGTTATGTATCTGCTATGCTCTACACAACTTGGCATTGGTGTTGTGTAACTGGGCTTGACTTTGAGGAAAGGGTGTTGAAAGCTGAATGATAAAAAGCTATGTCGATATATGTATCTGTCTTGTGCTCTTACACAACATGGCATTGGTGTAACTGGGCTTGACATTAGGAAAGGGGTGAAACTCAATGATTAAAATGCTGTTAGATATGTATCTGCTGTGTTCTACACAACATGACATTGGCGTAAAAACTGGGCTTGACTTTGGGAAAGGGGTTTGAAATGTGAAGGATAAAAGCTGTTGACTATGTTATCTGCTGTGCTTTTACCACAAACATGGCCATTGGCGTACTGGGCTTGACTTTAGGAAAGGGGAGAAACTGTATGATAAAAAGCTGTAGATATGTATCTGCTATGCTTCTACACAACATGGCATTGGCCGTAACTGGCTTAGACTTTAGGAAAGGGGTTGAAAAGCTTGATGTGAAAGTGAATGATAAAGCTTTGTAGATATGTATCTGCTGTGCTCTACACAACATGGAATTGGTGGTGTAACTTGGGCTTGACTTTAGGAAAGGGGTGATGAAACTGAATGTTATAAAATCTGTAGATATGTATCTGCTGTGTTCTACACAGAAAATGGGCATTGGTTTTTGTAACTGGGCTTGGACTTTAGGAAAAGGGGTTGAAACTGAATGATAAAAGCTGTAGATATGTATCTGCTATGCTGCCTTACACAACATGTCATTGGTGTAACTGGGTCTTGTACTTTAGGAAAGGGTGTGAAACTGAAATGATAAAATGCTGTATAGATATGTATCTTGCTGTGCTTCTACACAACATGGCATTGGTGTAACTTGGGCTTGACTTATCGGAAAGAGGTTGAAACCTGAAGGATAAAAAGCTGTAGATTATGTATCTTGCTGTGATCGTACAGAACATGGCATTGGTGTAATGGCTTGACTTTAGGAAAGGGGTGAAAGTGTAATTGATAAAAGCTGTTAGATATGTATTGTGCTAGTGCCTCTACACAAAATGGCATTGGTGTAACTGGGCTTGGTCTTTAGGAAAGAGGTTGAGTGAAAGTGAATGATAAAAGCTGTTCGATATCATGTATCTGCTGTGCTCTACACAACATGGCATTGGTGTAAACAGGGCTTGACTTTAGGAGGAATAGGGGTGAAACTCAATGATAAAAGATGCTGTTTTAGATATGTATCTGCTGTTGTTCTTAACAACATGACATTGGCCCGGAACTGGGCATTGATCTTTGGGATAACGGGGTGAAAGTGAATGTTGCTGTTGTATGTATCGTGGTGTGTCGCTTTTGGGTCGTTGGCGAGCATGGGGCTTTGGGAATTGGGGTTGTAACTGTGGCTTGATATTGCTGCGTTGGGTGAAGTTGAATGATTTAAAAGCTGTAGATATGTATCTGCTGTGCTTTTACACAACATGGCATTGGCGTAAACTGGGTTTCGACTTTTAGGAAAGGGGTGAAATGATACTGATATGATAAAAGCTGGTAGTTATGTATCTGCTATGCTCTACAACTAACATGGACATTTGGCGTCGTAAACTGGGTCTTGACTTTAGGGAAAAGGGCGTCGGTTGAAAGTGAATGATAAAAAGCTGTAGTTATGTATCTGCTGTGCTCTTACACAACATGGCATTGGTGTAACTGGGCTTCTTGACTTTAGGAAAGGGGTGAAACATGGAATGATAAAAGCTGTAGATATGTATTCTGCTCGTGCTTCTACACAACATGGCATTGGCGTCGTTAAAAAACTGTCTTGGGCTGTAGGCGAAACTTTGGGGAAAGGGTTGATAGTGATATGTAAAGCTGTTAGATATGTTTCTGCTTGTGCTTACACAACATGGCATTGGTGTAAAACTGGGCTGACTTTTAGAAAAGGGGTGAAACTGAATGATAAAAAGCTGTAGATTTGTATCTGCTGTGCTGCTACACTTACATGGATTGGCGTCTCGTTAACTGGGCTTGGACTTTGGGAAAGGGTTTGAAAGTGAATGATAAAAGCTGTAGATATGTATCTGCTGTTTTTATCACAACATGGCGAATTGGCGTAACTGGGTTGACTTTTGGGAAAGGAGTGAAACTGTATGATAAATGGCTGTAGATATGTATATGGCTATGCTCTACACATATCCATGGCATTGGCGGCGTAATTGGTCTTGACTTTAGGAATTGGGGTTTGAGAAGTGATATGATAAAAGCTGTAGTTCTGTATCTGCTGTGCTCTAACAACATGGCATGTGTCACTGGGCTTTGGACTTTAGGAAAGAGGTGAACTGTTATGATATAAGCTGTAGATATGTATTGCTGAGCATATATACAAAACATGCATTGGCGTAATGGCTTCTTGACTTTGGGAAAGGGTTTGAAAGTGAATGATAAAGCTGTAGATATGTATCTGCTGTGCTCTACACAACATGGCATTGGTGTAACTGGGCTTGACTTTAGGAAAGGGGTGAAACTGAATGATAAAAGCTGTAGATATGCATCTGCTGTGCTCTACACAACATGGCATTGGCGTAACTGGGCTTGACTTTAGGAAAGGGGTGAAACTGAATGATAAGAGCTCACCACACAGGGGTGTAGATATGTATCTGTTGTATTCTAAACAAGATGGCAGAGATGTAACTACCAAACTGGGGTGTGGAATAAATCTATTTGTTTTTAAAATATATAGGTATAATCCTATGTTAAATATATGTCAAATTCTAAACCAGTAGGATTACTGTTATATGTACATTCTTTTGCTTGGGAATTTTTGGGGGATTTATCCCACTCATACATTGTTGTGTTGATACATCTTTAATATTTTATATCATAAGTGTGTTAGAAAATTCAAGTTATACTAGTTTTTGAGTTTCGCCAAATACTACTGCCATGTTACTTATTATTTAATTGCTGTGATTAATTGAGGCATTATAAAAGATTACCCTTAATATAGTAATATTTGCAACTGTTGAAGCCTTTGTTGTATTTTAATTGAATAAAAAAAAGAAAACATTTCTCAGTACTACATAATTTATGCTTTTAAATGTATCTTTTAAACTGTTTTTACTTATCTAAACCGGAATCAGGTAGTACACAAGTTTTGAAAGATTAGATTTAAAGTTTATAACAAATTAAAAATTGGCTAAACATGGATTATTCCATACAAAATAGTGGATAACCATCAGAATAAAATGTCTTTGAGACATTTTCATTGCTTTTCAAGAATTTTTATATGTATAGGGGCTTTTTGGCTGTAACTATTCAATAAACCTTGCTGTAAATTTTTGAAATGTGTATATTTTGTTCTGGTAAATTTAGTTTTCACTGCATATTAAAATAACATGAGTTTGATACTCAGATATTTTAAGGAGAAACAGTGATTTATTTATCTTTAACAGTTTTTAATGGATATGGAGATTTTGTTGATGCGTACAGAACTACTAAAACCTGTCTATAGATAACGTCTGCATCCAAGATTTAATAAAAACTCCCAGTAGGTAATCTTTTTAATTTTATTCTCTTATGGTATAATTTATACAACCATTAACAGCTTTGTCAATAACAGAAATTAAAGTGTGAAGTACATATTATGATGGCCTTCTTTTATAAACAACCTTATGGACAAGTTGATCAGAAACAAATATTTCTATTAAAAAAATGTGTCTTTAAAACTAAAACTTTAATAGCTTTTTAAAAATGTCATAAATTCAATTTTATAATATAAGTTAGACACAATTTTCTTTCCTTTTTTTAAGGAAAGGCCGACCCCCTTTTAAGTCTTATTCTGTCCATCTTCATGAGCCATTGGCCTATGTGAAGATCTTATCAAATATAATAAGAAAGGGAGCTGATACAGTACAAGGTCAATGGTAGTGATACAAAGTGTCATGGTCACAGATAAGATCTGGAACACCAAGGTCAATTGGTAGTGATACAAAGTGTCATGGTCACAGATAAGATCTGGAACCTGCACTATTTTTAACTCAAATCCAAAGTCCAATGAATACTTAGCCATTGCCTCTCGCTCAGACTTTTACATATTTAATTCATCAATAAAATCACAAAATATTTCGAATTTTTCAAAATTTAGGATGGTAGATAATTTTATGGTGGTTCTGATTTGTACTACTTATTTAAAAATTTTAATGATTTGATTTGCTATATAAAAAGTTTTATAATAAAAGTAATAAATATTTTAAAATTATTCATGAAAGCTAAACAAATGTTATATCATACTTAAACTGGTTGAATCTGTTTATTACAATTAATTGTATTTTTAACAATAATCTACACAAGCTGTTTACAGTAAATAAATTAAATGTTTCACAGTCACACAGCTATTAGCTTAGACCAGCTAAATTTACACCACGAAAATACTATACAAACGGAATCACAATCAATGTATTTGAAAATTTTTACAAGAAAGTTATGAATATAGTACGGTTGGAATAGAAAATAAAAAATAATATTCCAGTATATGTAACTTTGTATTGAATCTGTAAGTCCATATCAATTCAGTGCTTTCCAAATATAGTCTGTTTTTATGAACTAACATAGCCAATGGAAGGGTATATTTTTTTAAACTGACAATAACATCCCCAACTTATAAAACCTGGAATTTAACCAACGCTAATTGTAAATGTATCAATTTTAGATCAAAGGTGGAGTTAAAATTTTTGATTTTGATTATTGATATCTACATTTTTATTATCGCTAAAAATTGTGAAAACATACAAAAATTATATTATTTACCGTTAAAATGAACATTTTATAGTATTTTCAGATAGTTTATGAATAGGGAACAATACAGTAAATGATCGATCTTCAAGTCTCTTACTACATATGTATTTCTGATTTCAGTCCAATGTGATGGATGATTAAGGAGAGGGTCTTTTCTTAGTTCTAATCTGTGATAATCCGTGGTGTTGTAATAGATCTCCACTTGTGAAATGTTTACAATGAAGTACACTATTATATTATTAAGAACTAGATTAACTGGATTTGATATGCTTAGCAAGTTTTGTCAATTTTTAAAGGTCAATATAATTATTTCTTATATGTATTTATAGTTATATTGTTTTATATAAAAGAGACCTCGATTTATTCTGAGGAACTAATACTATTTTATGTTGTTTATAATTATAATTTAAACTTATAATCATAGGTAAACTGTTTGTGCATGAGGAAGCTATATCCAGGACCTCAAGAAACCAATTTGTGTTGTATAAGCACACAATCTGATTTTCCTTAAAATTAATTGAGATATTTCCCATAAGAAATCACCTAGAAACTTTCTATTTTGGCATTTCAGAATACAAATCAACTTTCAACCAACAATAATTCCGTTTGTATTGGGTCGCCATATATCATAAATACACGATTTATTTTGTTTTTTTATAAGCCATAATTTTGCTCTCTACAGGTTTTTGATTAAATGCATATTTTTCCAATTATTCGTGAAAACCATCTGAAAACATGGTTTTTTTGCCTGAAAACCGACAATTTCACTTGCAAATAAGTCGAAAAGTATTGACTTTCAGAAAAACCTTCATAGAACAAAAGTTGCTTGGGATTAGTCAATTTATCGATACCCTCACTTATTTTCAATGAAAAATTGCCCACCCCCAAGAAAAAAGCAACCTCCACCACAGGGCAGACTTTGAAATAGAGGGCAAGTAGAACCTAAATCAAAATTTTTATGAAAATCGGTGTTGTATGGCATAAACACACAGTTTACCCTTTTTTTAATGTCATTGACCGGATTATACTGATTTCAAGAGAAACCACGTAGTGTGCTTATACAGTGCAATCGGCTCTCTCGGCTCCTAGATCAGGACACTTGCAGTAGACTCTTGCAGTATAAGATTATTGTAACTAAGACTTCCCCTAATACACTGCAAAACATCTGGCATTGTAATAATACATAGTTAACCTTAAAAAAATTCACTGGGGTCCACAGGACCCCACATAAATTTCTTTTTCATATCTCTCAGTCTAAGTTTGTCACGAGTGTTTTTGATATCCATGTAATTTTATTTGGCTAGCTTTCAAACCACACCACTGGCGTTAGCTGCCAGATGTCAGCTGAGTAATAAACAACTTTATTTGTCTTGGGATCCAGTGGACCCTTGTGTGCCATTTCAGGTTGTGTTTTTCTTCATTGTCTATTTTTTGAAATAATTTACATCATTTTCCTTATTGACAAATTAATTATCCTGAGCTTATTAAAAAAAACACATTATGAAACCAGTCTTTTGAATTGTATAGCCTCTATATTTGATGGTCAAATTTTGACTGCGTTTGCGATTTTGTCATAATTACGATGGAATAAATACATTCATAGATTGTTTCTATATATAATAAAGTGTTAGCTACTATATATTGATTAATTGATTGATAATATTGATTATAATTCTCCAACTAAAACTTTTTTAACTGATACGCATTTTCAAAAAGTTTAAATTTTTTTTTCCAAATTACAGCATTTTGCAAGAACAAATTTATAATTGTTATATTTATTGTTTTTAATCAATATATTACAGCTCACATGCGCACACTCACACACACACAGTTTGAGTAAAAAATAAAATCTTAAATAAATGCAATTTATTTATATTTAAGGGTGATTTTAAAATGTGGTCCAGTAGACGCCTATGTGCTTGTTAAAGGGCAAAAATATAAGTGTGCCTTTTGAAGGTTAACCCTCTCCCGGTCGAATTACCGCGACGCGCTTTTGGCGCTACTGGGCTGAATTAAATCGGCGCTCTGATACGAGGGGACACTTATTCACGTTTTTACTAAGTTAAGAACTTTATTTTAATAAAACTATTATGTATTGTGCATCGTTACAAAGATGATTAAATCCTCTATAATAATGTTGTATTTATTTAAAAAAAAAATATTATACTTATGAGGTAAATTAAAATCAAACAAAAAGTCAAACTTACATGAAAAATCTTGTTTTGATTGATTCTGAAAACAACTAACAAAATGATTTCAGTAAATGAGTGGTTATAAAAAGTCTCAAATAGTTCATCAAATTACGTAACATAGCAGCACAAGTCAGAAAGAATTACTACTAAACAACTAGATCACCGTCAATGAAGTAATCAATGAACCGTTTCAAATTATTAATCCTAGATAGCGTCCCTAGTCATAAAACTATGAATAAACAAGGCAACAATGACACTACCAATAGATATTTCCAGTATTAGTTCCCTAAACAACCGTATGACAGCAGCACAAAGCAGGGGGCGTTGATAAAGCAGTTGGAGGCGATTTGACTTTTAAGCCAGGCGCCCTGCCGAGGCGTTTGCCCGGGAGAGGGTTAAAGGCCTAAAAAACCAAATGGTCAGTATAACCAATCATTGATTACAAGTTTTGAGGATATTTCAGAGTCCAGGAAATTATCAATACTGATGGCTATGATTTCTTATTATAAATCAAAACAAGCAGCCACCATTTTGATAAAAAAAATTTTCTACCAATACTAAATTATGTAACTCATTGGCACATTCTGTTAAAAGTATAAAATCATTTGCACAATTAAAATAAACCATTTTTAAACTTACTTTATCTGACTCACACAAGACTGATGTTAGCTTTGGCTCAATTACATTTTAGGTCTCCAAATTTAGCAGGTACAGGAAACATTGGATCGAACTCATGCTGGAGACTGAATAGCAGTTTTTTCTTTGCGACTAATCCAGAGTTTGAGATAAAAATTGTTTATGGCATTAAGAGTCTACTGCATGATTTCTAGAGGTTTTGTGTTCTAAATCTATAAAAATAATATATTTTCTTTTTTTTTAATTATTGATTACCTGGCATATTACTAAATAATTCATAGAAATGGGAAGTTTGGTACCACATTAACTAGTAAAGTACAATACTAATTTAAATTAGTACAGTATGTGTTTTGCAGGTAGTGAAACATAGATTTACCATTGATTGATTTTATGTACAAAACTATTTATCAGAAAACTTTTGTATGTTATTGAACTATTTTTTAAAGCCATCTTTGTGAATTTTACTTGAAAGTAGATAAATACTGTCTTGTCCATTGTTGTAAATATGAACATAGAAATGTGAAAAAACTATTCATTATGTGTTCAAATGTTGTTTTCCTTTACAAACACCTTTTCCTTGTATTCCCCAACTAGTTAGGATAAGTGATAAACCAGAGAAAAGGGACCTTCTCCTACTAGATACACTTTTCATGGCATCTAATTTTAATCACTGAGCAAGATTATTCATGTTTGTCTTTTTGTTGGTTAGTTTCACAATTTTCTAATTAACATGGTCAGCCTTCTTGGTAAAATAAGGTAAAATTTATGTTAGAGTTTGTATAACATATATTGTTTTAACATTCAAAACACATAAACTTTTATACAGTGTGGCGCATATGTCAGTTTCCCCATAAATTGGGATATTTTGTTTTGATAGGTTGGTACCAATGTTAAGTTGGCAGCAACACAGAGTAAGTTCATTGTTGTCTGTTCTAGTAGCTAGTGTAAAGTGACGCTCTTTGGATCTGTTTGTATTTGCTTGTGTGCGTTTTTTAAAAATGTTTACAACCCAACAACGAGTTTTCATGCTTCAGTTGTGGTGAAAGCATACTGCTATAATAATTGAAGAATTTAGTGGTAAATATCCAGGTGTTGCGATACCCACTCAACAGTATATACGGAAGTTAAATAAGAAATTTGAAAACACAGGAAGCGTTTTAAATGTCCCGAAGTGTGGTCGGAATTCTGTGAGACAATTATTATCCACTCAGAGGCTGATCCAAATTCCTTGCGATCAATTTTGTGGTGTAATGAGGCATGTCTCAAACTAAATGGACGCGTTAATCAGCATAACTGTGTGTACTGTTAATTTAAAATGAGATTTAAAAGATACAATGAAATAAATGTCCACAACACAACTGTATGAGTTAACTAGAATTGATGTAAATGAGAATCACAATTGTTTGACAACTATAGACAATTTCAGAAAGTCTACGCTCAAGACCTTCTTAAAAACACATGATATAAACTTTAGTACAATGTAACTGTTGAGGTATTCTCTCTACCACAGAAAAATGTTACGCATTTTTTTACCGTATTCCGCCACACAGAGAGGAATGTCTTAAAATGCTAAAATTTCTGCAAGGAGTAATCGTTGACAAAACCCTCTTCTAGAATAACATGATTGGTCAACTATGTGTAAAACTCAGCTCAGCTTTATGTGTGAAGGCTAAAACATACTTTGGATTACCAGCACAGAAGCAGCTAGATGTGTATTCTTTGCTCTCTTTGAGACGCATCTGTAATAATATAGGATATTTCAGATAATATCAACGGTGGCTAGCAAGTGTGGAAACTTCTCATCTGGTGAGTACAGCCAGGGTCAAGCTAAACAGTGAGGGCATTTAGTTTTATTTAGTGTGACTTTTCAGGCATCTAGACAAAGTTAACCTTACATTTAAGGGGCTAACAAACTATTTTCTTACCACAAGACTTTATTTTAACTTGATTCTGAACTCAAATAAAACAAATCAGAAAATACATCGATTAAAACGGTTTAATGGATAATCTACCACTATTGTTTCGTAATTTATGGAATTTCAATATAAAATAGAACCTAAATGTGACAACATTAAAAATTAAATTTACATGTCTGTATATTGTTAATACATGATATGAGTAAAATATTAGATACCGGCTAAATATATTACTAGCTGCCAAATTACTAAGATAACGGTTGGTTAACCTGCTCGCACATTATTAAAATAACACCAAAGATTGCTGCCATTACACTACCCGTTACCATATATCTAATTCTTCCAGTTCAGTTCACCACCCACAGATAGCAGCTCTGCCCAAAACTCTTATAACAGATACATGTGATTGGGCTGACTCAACTCATTGATAGAGAATTTTTTGCCATTTGATTTCCATTCAAGCCTACGGATTACTGTGACAGCGTCCATGAAGACTATAATAACAGCGATGACTTGAAATATTGCGGGATTTAGTTGGTTCAATTGATTTTTACAGACATAATTTTTCTTTTGTTATAGTTAAACTTAGTTTATTAAATCCCACTAATATTATAAATGCGAAAGTTTGAATGTTTGGAGGTTTGTCCTCGTATCACGCTGAAACTGCTATACGGATTGTGCTGAAATTTTGAACAGGTATAGCTTTTGGTCTGAATTAACATTTAGAGTGCTCTTTACCACCCATAACACATTCATTTCACCAAATAAAGTCGAATTAAAATTGAAAAATTAGTTTGTTTACATTCGAATGTTATGATAAGAACGAAACGTAATAACGTTTCATAATTCAAATTAAACTGCCACTAGACAGCTGTTGACAGCTATAATTCAACAAACTTTCTGAAACATCTGTCTACATTGCTAATGAAAATAAAAAGATAATGGCGGGTGACTTATTATGCCAAAACACCGGGGGTCAATTTAAACGACCTGACTTTTTAGTTGTACGATACACTTTCATCATTGGGATAAAAAGGCTAACTCTTATTGTTACTGAAGCCATCGAAGAACTTCAATAAATTATCATGGAATGTGGGAGGGAAATACTAATCTTATAAAAACTGTTTCACTTTACGACTTCAGGATCCCAAACCTCTGTTCTTTAAACTTAAATCTAAATTGGATCAGGAGATTGGAATAGCTTTGAGTGGCTATCGATTATCTCTAGACTGTTTACTATGTCATAGAAAAAGAATACATAGATATATTGTCCAGTTTTTCAACAGAAAATTGTGCGCGAAGCCGGGCGTAACTGCTAGTAAATATTATATATATGTTTTATTTCTTGGGAGGGGCTCCCTTATGGATGAGCTGCAACTGGATAAAGATATGGAGAAAATGCAACCTCCAAATACCATCAAAGGGTATTAAAAAGGATAATAGAATTTCAGACATTTGTCATCATTATACAGGGTGTTCTGAAAAAAGGTGCCCATAAGTCAGGCGTGATTCCTCACATCAAAATAAGAAAAAAAGGTATAATTAACATAGGTCCGAAAATGCTTAGTTACCAAGTTATACAGGGTGAAAGATTTCGTCTGAATTTCAGTTCCCCTGCTGCAACGAAGCCCTACGGGTATTTGTTGGCTGTTAATTATAAGATGTACAATTTAGCGTACTTTATGTAAAATGAACTGAAAAAATTGAATAAAACCGTTTCCAGACCTGTAGCTACAGTAATTTTTAAGATATGTGACGAAATACGCGCGAAACTTGGTCCCGAAAAACAAGTTACATTTAGGTTTGAAGCAGATTTACTATGTTAAATGTACAATTAAAACACAAAATATTTTTTTCACGGTACTTGTAGAAAATTTAATTTCGAAGAGAAAGATGTAAAATAAGTCTATAATAGACAAACGCAAACTTTAAAAAATAATCCTTAATTACATACAAAACGCATGAAAAATAGACAAAATCTGTTAAGCTCTCTACAAATGTTAATATTGAAATTAAAACAGCTGTTTTATTAAAATATTTGATTTGAGAAACAAAATAATTTCTATTTTAAAAACATATGTTTTTAACAATGTAACATTGTTTATAATAATTTAAATAAACATTACAACAGCTATTTTTCCATTGCTCATTAAGTGCGTGTGTTGATCTGTACTTTAATACAAGTTAGTGCGAGTGCCGTTGAAGTTAATTTTTTTGTACCATAGTTCAAATTCATTTATGCTGAATCGCGGTAGGAAGTAGGCTCTTATTAACTAGACGCGGTGCGGGGGACATTGTTTGTTCAGTTGGACAGGCAATCAGCTGATCGGTCAGTGACGTATCGGGTGATGCGTTCCTCCCGGCTCGCTGGAGGGGCAGTCGAGTCTTGGCGATTGAGGAGTACGTGTAGCGGTCGAGTTAGTAGCTGAAGTTCTTTCTCTAACCCAATAGTTGGGATTAGATAATTTATTTTTCGTGGGTAAAGTCAATTGAAGTATTTAAAATTTTTAGTGCGTTTTAAGATCCGATCTGCCTCCGTTAATCTTCAAAGTAGTAAGTCCCGTTACCAGCGTATAGTTAATATCTTTTATTTTATAATACTGTATTAAAAATTTCTAAAGTTTCCCATCTTTCAGAGTCTGAAAATTAAATTCAATTTTTTGAAGTATTGTGAATTAAATTTTGGTCATAAAGTAAAATATCAAGTTTTGTGTTATATAATTTTGAGTATTTTGAGAAGAGAACTTTTATTTTGTTTTGTTAATTTAAACCATATTTTGGAGAAGTATACATTTTTAGTTTAATTTTAATTTCAGTACCTTTGATCAGACTCTTAATTAGATTTGTTCGATTGAGTGACATTTGAAGAAAATTGAATCAAAAGTTTGTAAACTTTTTTGGGTGAACTTGAATTTCGGAATAAACCCAAGTATTTCCCGAAAAGTTGTTTAATTTATAAAGTATTTGCTCCATATAAATTTTAAAATATGTGCAATAAAAACGGTACATAATAGCTAATATATCTTAGCTAATAATATCTTATTCATCAATGGCAGTAATATGAATATTATGTACACTAATGGTGAAATGGCAGACATGCATTTAATGTACGGTCTTGCACATTGCAACAAGTCGTCAGGCTAGAAACGACTCTATCAGGAACATTTTCCTCATAGACAGTTACCGACTCATAAAATGTTTCTTCCATCATAGAAGGCTAAGCGAGACGGGAACCTTTAAATCTGGAAAAGTTGGTAGATCAGGACGGCCACGTACAACGTGGTACAGCTGAATTGGAGGAGGGCGTTGTTGGACGAAATAGAGAATCATCCTGGAAAGAAGTACTAGAGAACTAGCCTTGGATTCAGTGTTAGTAATTCAATTGTCTGGAAGATTTTACACGAGCAGCAGTTGCATTCTTATCACTATCAAAGGGTCCAGGCTCTTTTGCCTCGAGATTACTTTCCTCGTGTTCAGCTATGCCAATGGCTTATCCAAAGGTGCAGAATCCACATTTTTTAAATTACATTATCTTTACTGATGAAGCAAAAAATTTTCAAGAATGGCTATTCTTAACACCCACAATACTCACATGTGGGCAATTGAAAATCCACGTGCTATTTCAGAGAACCGTCACCAATATCAGTTTTCTATAAACGTATGGGCTGCTATTCTGGTGATAAAATTTTTATTAGTTTTTTTACCTGATATCGCTCAATGGTGAAAATTATTTACATTTCTTGACGACTAATCTGAATGAGTTACTCGAAGATGTGCCACTATACACACGCAACAACATGTGGTTCATGCAGGATGAGCTCCAGCTCATTACACATTACAAGTAAGAAGAGAATTTTTAAATGAAGCATATCCAAACAGATGGATTGGTCGAGGAGCCCCCAGTAGCATGGCCTGCCAAGGTCACCTGACCTCAATCCTCTAGACTTTTTCTTATGGGGACATTTAAAGACGCTTGTCTACGACTCGCCTGTGGATACCATAGAAGAGTTGCGAATAAGGATTGTTAACGGGATTCAAAGGATACGTGAGACACCCTGGGATCTTCGAGAAAGAGTTCGGTAGTCTATGAGAAGACGGCTGGATGCTTGTATTTTGAATGAGCGGAAACATTTTGAACATCTACTGTGACGTGGTTAGTTTTTTAGGACAAGTGTAACTTTTTTGTTGAATGATAATTCAGATAAATTTTTTATGTATGATAATGTATGATTGTTAAAAAATATTTACTTGATAAAAAAATAATAGTAACTCATTAATTTGTTTTAATAAAACAGCTGTTTTAATTTCAATATATACATTTGTAGAGAGCTTAACAGATTTTGTCTATTTTTCATGCGTTTTGTATGTAATTAAGGATTATTTTTTTAAAGTTTGCGTTTGTCTATTATAGACTATATTTTACATCTTTTCTCTTCGAAATTAAATTTTCTACAAGTACCGTGAAAAAATATTTTGTGTTTATTGTACATTTAACATAGTAAATCTGCTTCAAACCTAAATGTAACTTGTTTTTTCGGGACCAAGTTTCGCGTATTTCGTCACATATCTTAAAAATTACTGTAGCTACAGGTCTGGAAACGGTTTTATTCAATTTTTTCAGTTCATTTTACATAAAATTACGCTAAATTGTACATCTTAATTAACAGCCAACAAATACCCGTAGGGCTTCGTTGCAGCAGGGGAACTGAAATTTCAGACGAAATCTTTTCACCCTGTATAACTTGGTAACTAAGCATTTTCGGACCTATGTTAATTATACCTTTTTTTCTTATTTTGATGTGAGGAATCACGCCCTGACTTATGGGCACCTTTTTTCAGAACACCCTGTATATTTGTAACATATAACAATGGCAAATATCCAAAATCCTACTATCCTTTGAAACCTTCCTACATCAATAACAAAGAAAAAAATATTCAGTATACAAACAGAACTAAGATCTGAAGAGTCTATACGGGTGTCTTCTAACAGCAATAAACTAATGCAGTATTCCTAGAAGACATAATTATTTGTCAGTTAAAAAACCTCAAAAGATATGATGATATAAATCCCCACAACATACCTATAAGAGAGGTAAAGAATTACAGACTTCCCTCCCATTTTGAAAACAACCCACATATGCTGTACTAAAATTCCTTAAAATACCACAAAAAAGCTAATACACCACAGGATGCAACCAATCAAGAAAAACTTGATCAATTTAATTTTTCAACACACTATTTTATAAAGAAATTTTACAACTGAAAAACAAACATCTTTGTTCCTTTCTATTTGTATTGGCTGTCGCCTTTTAACTTAGTGAATTATTTGGGAGTGTTAGCAACATTTTTCATAATGATTTAAAACAAGCATGATTTTTTTAATGCATTTTCTAAAAGTTTTATTCGCTAAATGAAAAGAAGCAAGAGTAAATGTGTCTAAGGATATAATTAAATGATAAAGATGTTTAAGAAAATTAAACCAAATAATGAAACATAGTGCTATTTTACTAACCTCTGTTACAACACCAGCAATCTGAGTGAATGCTACTCTAGATTTCATTTAAAAACCAATGAATAAACCACTCTTTTATAAAAATGACCCACAGGTTTTGAAGTCTATAACATAAATGACACATGTTTTCACTAACTACAGATGGAGAAATTCGTCTTTCATGGAAGCCCTACTTGAATGTTTGTATAACGATTCCAAAAACTCTTTAATTTTATATCTTTTGTGGAGTATGATCCCTAATGTATCAACTTAAAGCTTTGGTGATGTCAAATTTCATATTCAAAGTCTTCAGTAATACCTTTTGTCAACTAAAATACTTCTATTTCAATAATCAAAATATAAACTCCGACAGCTATATTTATAAGCCCGACTGTTCCAGGCCACAAGTACAGTATTCCCATCGGCTGCCAAATCTCAACAACGTCCAGCCAAGCAACCCTCCTCTCACCGCAGACTGTCCATATCATCTCTCGGCAGCTTCAAACTGTGCCAGTAAAAGTTTGTTCAACGTGATGTTTCTAAGATACTGTAATTAAACAAAATGAATCATGGTACATTGAACACGATTTGTAAAATAAAACTTAAATCACATGTGTAGTCTTGAATTATTTAGGGAAAGCACCTTTTCTATCTGTTTTACAAGGAAACTGAACAGTTACAAAAACACAGTCAGTATGTTATATCATGGCTAAGATAATAATTATATCCGAATTTTATAAAGGTATCAGATGGTTTGTACTTGAAGGACATTAAAAGGGGATTGTAATTTTCTCTAGGCATTAGAAAAACCTGACTAGATGGACTCAAGCTAATCCGCATATTTAGTTATTGTATATAGAATTCCTTTCTCAGTTATACAGGGTGTTCAGTACAAGTGTTCCAATACTTTGGGATTTTGTTGTACACATAAAAATGAGCAAAAAAGTTCATATGAACGTATGTCCTAAAACCTTTGGTTTTCCATTTATCTGTCTGTGTGTTTTCATTGAAAAAATTATATCTTTTGAACCAGTTAAGATAAAGTTATGAAACCTGAGAATTGTATTGACCTTTTGTAAATGAAATATTAACAAAATGCTTTTATCCATTTCAAAATGGCATCTGTTTAAAACTTTTTAAAGTCAAATAACAAAAAAAATCAGTATAGTTTTAAAAATTGCATAAGATACCAACTATTTAGTCATTTTTATACCAATTCCAACAGTACCTTTTTAAAAAGGTTTGACAAATTTTACAAGATGCCAACTATTTTAAAATTTTTATGACAGTTCAAACGGTACTTTTTTCCAACAAGCAACAAAACTGATACATGTCAACTGGGACATGTTTGGTGCTCCCGGCTTGTGCAAGCGTATCTTTAAAGTAGCCTAAAGTATCTTTAAATTTCATTTTTTACAGTTTATTGGAGTAGAAACAATATTACAAAACAAAAGAAATAAGCTAACATACACATATTCAATAAAACAAATATGATTTAATACACCAACAGCTTTAAAATATACATTAAACTTGGATTTTGGTTTAAAAACAACATCAAAATAATTGCTTTAAGTATTAAATTATAATGTAAAAATATAATGGTGTAATAAAAACCATTGTTTTACTCTACATTTGTAACCTAATCATACAAAACATGCATAACTCTACTTTTTCAAAATAAAAGTGTTAATTTAAAAAAAAAAACACTGTACTTTAATTGAACATTTAAATATAACAAGATAGAGAAATTAGCACTTTTTAATAAGTCTTGAAAGGGTTCAAAAATCAGGTTAGTCATAGTATGAAAACGAAATTATTTATTTTGTTGTGGCATCTAAACACTTAGTAAGAGACATACCAACGATATCTAGCAGAAATACGGTGAACAGTGTAATGTAAAATACCGACCACATGACTCAGAGTTCAGTCCCGGCTGAGTGCCATGTAACCATCGCGTGTGTCTACCTCAATAGTTTAAGATACTTGAGTACTTGAAAGTTGAGGGAGACTAAGACCAACTACTCCCAGAAGTGACCGATATTCCTCGGAACTAAGCAACAGTCAGAGAAGCATTAGACTTTAACATGAACGTTGATGAATTTGTAACCTTTGACGATGATGTTGCTGGTGAATTCTCCAAAGCTGATATTCTATCTTCAGTACTGGCACACCGTGACGTAAATATACATCTCTTCCACATTTTGATGTTTGACCCCACTAAATAAACTACTGTTGCAATTAAATTAGTGTCACTATAGTAGCTAGAGTGACAACGACTCTCAAATAATAAAACAATCAATACTTACGAGTGTTGTTTGTGCTCTGAATTATACACATTTTTTGCTGACCAAAAGATTAAAGCACTTTCCAGGCATCCCTGGAAAGCATTAAAATGTAATGAATTTGAAACAGCACAATAAAGATGACTACAAATAATGGCCAACCAAGCTTAACTGGAAAATAGCGGGGGCCATTCAGTGTGGCCTACCGAGCTGACATACCAGACGTAATGATAATTCTTCGGTCTGACATAGAGAGCTGCCATGGCTATCCATAGAGACCCTCCAAACTCAGACAACAATCATATAAGTGAGCACTAAGGATTAAGGGATAAAGAGGGAAGAAGCAATCATATTAATTAAAAGTAATTTAAACAAAATATTTGAACAGAGACTTGAGCTGTAAGTTTTCAGAATATGGATCTAGATTGCTAATTTCTCCTTAGAACAGTAATTTCCAACAATTGAATGACGCTGTATTGTTATAATACATAAATTTCTGGATTCAATATATGCAAATAACATTTTTAAATTTAAAACTGAGAAGAGAAGACCACTGTGCTTGGCATAAATTTGTGTACCAACAATACAACACTTTTCAAAAGTAATTTAACTCAATAATTAATTGTAATATTGCTCTTTCAATTCAAAAGACCACTTTTCCAAAATATCAAATCTCAAAATTTTTTATTAATTTTATTTTTTAATACCGTATAGAAAATTGTTGCTTAACTGTTTATGCTATGAAAATTTAAAATATTGAATACAATTATCTGTAAATTATTAAAATATCCCATTTCATTTTATTGAAGATAAACATCTCAAACTTATGGTGGAGTGTGCACAGCACATTTTACTACATTAACTTTATAAAAAATGTCAGATAATAAGCATAACAATAACAGGTAATGCACCAGTTTATAATAAATTTATAATTTATTTATAAACATTAAACAGACATTTCAACCATAATCCATACACTAGTAAAGAGATAACACTATAAAAACATTTAGTCAATGACATCATTATCGGATTACGATCTTGATACAAAAATAACTCTCTCATTAGTGATAACGGTATTACACCACTGGCTAATATTAACAAAGAAGTAATGATTGCTTACAATAAAAATATTCTATGGCCTTTTAATCACTTTTAATTTTATAACAGTGAAATGTATAATTACAATGTCGTGGCATTGTCTTGAAGCAAATAAATCTACAAATGCTTGCAGTTATTTGTTGACAGCCCAAGATTAGTGTTGTCAGTCTAGAGGATCTGTCCAGCTCACAATCCTGCGGTCATTCCACACGTACTGACCTCGAGGAGCACTCTCTTCCACTGGCCATAGTGCCATATGTACTGGAGCATCCGCTCCTATAGAACACATAATCATGTTGTCATACAAAATAGTTGGGATACATCTTTGGTAATGTCGGTCTAGATTTGATCTGCCTCTACACCTAACCAAATCCAGATTCAGGCAGGTATCAGTATTCCCATGTTTTGAAAACACCTCACCAAACTCCGAAACAAGACGAAGAACAATTATCTGACCTTTTTAGGCCACAAATGCATAAAAATTAGCAAGTTAAGACAAAATCAAAGAATAAGCCTACAAATTAACTTATATTTTTCCACCACAACATGGACCAGATGGAAAACAAAATTGAAAGACTTGAACACTTTTTACGTAGCACTGACCTAAACTTTGTAATCCTTACAGAACATGGGCTAAAAATTAAATGTAATAAAGTATATTAAATTGGCTGACTACACACTGATCAAGTGTGTATGTGTATGGAAGGAAAGAACACATCAAAGGAGGGGTTGTTATTTATAGGCACAACAGAATAATCATCATAACCGAAAGTTTGGACATAGAGGGGTACAGCATGGAAGTGGTATGTGAAGTAACAGCAGTAATAATAAAGATAAGCAAGAAAAAGAGCCTGTGCCTACTTGAAGTGTACCGACCACCCCATGCTGACCTCGACACATCACTACAAGTTCTGCCAGATGTTCTAGACAGCTTCCTTACTCTAAAAACTGATACACTTATCATGGGGGATATTAACATTGATAATATTTACGAGGCCTATAGAGAATCCATTTTACTAAATACGCTGTTGGCAAGATATAACATAAGAAGTCTAGATCTCCCAGCCACAAGAAACTCAGAGACCTCAGTGTCCACAGTTGGTGTAGTGTGTTCAATCTTCACAAAGACAAGATAGAAATGGTGGTCTCTCGCACAGGACAATGCTGCACAGTGTACTTCATGAAAACGAAAGCAGAAATAACATATACATCTAGATGTAATTTTAATTTCAACCTGCTGACTTTAAAAAATAAGCTTTCCAATAGTTTCAAAATCACACAGCTACTACAGTAAATATATTTTTCATTATGTCTAACAACTGGATAAATAGGCAAAGAAAACTCTACTAAAGAACTCAACATTCTCAGGCATTGATGAAAATATCTTTTAAGTTCCTGATAAACATGTGCAGATGAGCTTAATAGCTCCCAAGTGAAGATCATTCAACATGTCTATGGCAGAAGGCGCTTTTCCATCCAACCTGAAAATAGCCTAGAGTTTTTCCCCAAACTCAAACAAGGAGGCTCACAAAACATTTCTAACTATAGACCTATCTCACTGCTTTCATCTGCCTCCAAGCTTATTTTTAAAAATTATAAAAAATAAGACTCCGAACATCTTAGTCGAAACCAATCATTGACAAACAGACAACATAACCTGGGTTTGTCACTGTGAAAATCAACAACTGCTTTAATAGACCTTGTTGAATACACAATTGAGATTATAGAAGATGTCTAAACCAATCACCAGCCTGTATCTTGACCTAAGTAAGGCTTTTGACTGCCCTGGGACATTAATTTCTAGCTAATGGCTATGGGCAGAAGGCGCTTTTCCATCCCAACTGAAAAATAGCCTAGAGTTTTCTTCCCCAAACTCAAAACAAGGAGGCTCACAAAACATTTCTAACTATAGACCCCTATCTCATGCTTTCATCTGCCTCCAAGCTTATTTTAAAAATTATAAAAATAAAGAACTACGGTTAACCATCTTAGTCAAAACCAATCATTGACAAACAGCCAACATGGGTTTGTCACTGTGAAAAATCAAAAAAAATCAACTGCTTTAATAGACCTTGTTGAATACACAATTGAAGAATTATAGAAGATGTCTAAACCATCACCAGCCTGAATCTTGACCTAAGTTTTATAAAAAAGGGGGGGCTTTTGACTGCCTGGGACCCCATTAATTCTAGCTAATGGCTATGGCAGAAGGGCACTTTTCCATCCCAAACTGAAAATAGCCTAGAGTTTTTCCCCAAACTCAAACAAGGAGGCTCACAAAAACATTTCTAACTATAGACCTATCTCACTTGCTTTCATCCTGCACTCCAAGCTTATTTTTTAAAAATTATAAAAATAAGACTCCAGTAACATCTTAGTCAAAAACCAATCATTGACAAACAGCCAACATGGGTTTGTCACTGTGAATAAATCAACAACTGCTTTAATAGACCTTGTTGAATACACAATTGAGATTATAGAAGATGTCTAAACCATCACCAGCCTGTATCTTGACCTAAGTAAGGCTTTTGACTGCCCTGGGACATTAATTCTAGCTAATGGCTATGGCAGAAGGTGCTTTTCCATCACCAACTGAACAAATAGCCTAGAGTTTTTTTCCCCAAACTTCAAACAAGGAGGCTCACAAAACATTTCTAACTATAGACCTATCTCACTGCTTTCATCTTGCCTCCAAGCTTATTTTAAAAATTATAAAAATAAGACTCCGGGTAACATCTTAGTCAAAACCAATCATTGACAAAACAGCCAACATGGGTTGTCACTGTGAAAATCAACAACTGCTTTAATAGGACCTTGTTGAATACACAATTGAGATTATAGAAGATGTCTAAACCATCACCAGCCTGTATCTTGACCTAAGTAAGGCTTTTGACTGCTGGGACATTAATTCTAGCTTAATGGCTATGGCAGAAGGCACTTTTCCATCCCAACTGAAAAAATAGCCTAGAGTTTTTATTCCCCAAACTCAAACAAGGAGGCTCACAAAACATTTCTAACTATAGACCTATCTCACTGCTTTCAATCTGCCTCCAAGCTTATTTTAAAAATTATAAAAATAAGACTCCAGTAACATCTTAGTCAAAACCAATCATTGACAAACAGCCAACATGGGTTTGTTCACTGTGAAAATCAACAACTGCTTTAATAGACCTTGTTGAATACACAATTGAGATTATAGAAGATGTCTAAACCATCACCAGCTGTATCCTTGACCTAAGTAAGGCTTTTTGACTGCCTGGGACATTAAATTCTAGCTAATGGCATATGTATGGCAGAAGGTAACTTTTCCATCCCAACTGAAAATAGCCTAGAGTTTTTTCCCCAAACTCAAACAAGGAGGCTCACAAAACATTTCTAACTATAGACCTATCTCACTGCTTTCATCTGCCTCCAAGCTTATTTTAAAAATTATAGAAAAGATAAGACTCCAGTAACATCTTAGTCAAACCAATCATTGACCAAACAGCCAACATGGGTTTGTCACTGTGAAAATCAACAAATGCTTTATTTATATAGACCTTGTTGAATACACAATTGAGATTATAGAAGATGTCTAAACATCTCACCAGCCTGTATCTTGACCTAAGTAAGGCTTTGTGACTGCCTGGGACATTAATTCTAGCTAATGGCTATGGCAGAAGGTACTTTTCCATACCAACTGAAAATAGCCTAGAGTTTTTTCCCCAAACTCAAACAAGGAGGCTCACAAAACATTTCTAACTATAGACCTATCTCACTGCTTTCATCTGCCTCCAAGCTTATTTTAAAAATTATAAAAATAAGACTCCAGTAACATCTTAGTCAAAACCAATCATTGACAAACAAGCCAACATGGGTTTGTCACTGTGAAAATCAACAACTGCTTTAATAGACCTTGTTGAATTACACAATTGAGATTATAGAAGATGTCTAAAACCATCACCACCACTGTATCTTGACCTAAGTAAGGCTTTTGACTGCCTGGGACATTAATTCTAGCTAATGGCTATGGCAGAAGGCACTTTTCCATCCCAACTGAAAATAGCCTAGAGTTTTTCCCCAAACTCAAACAAGGAGGCTCACAAAACATTTCTAACTATAGACCTATCTCACTGCTTTCATCTGCCTCCAAGCTTATTTTAAAAATTATAAAAATAAGACTCCAGTAACACTAACGATGAATGGTTTTCTTAGTCAAAACCAATCATTGACAAACAGCCAACATGGGTTTGTTACTGTGAAAATCAACAACTGCTTTAATAGACCTTGTTGAATACACAATTGAGATTATAGAAGATGTCTAAACCATCACCAGCCTGTATCTTGACCTAAGTAAGGCTTTTGACTGCCTGGGACATTAATTCTAGCTAATTTCAAAATTTAGGAATCCAACAGACAGCACTGAAATTGTTCACAAGTTACGTAAAGGGATGAAGCCAAATAGTAGAAATAAAAATATAACAAAAGGATTTACAAACGTTGCTAGATCTGAAGTGCAACCAACTAACAGAGGAGTTTTCCAATCTCAGTCCTAGCACCAATTCTGTTTTTAATACTCATTAATGACTTTCCTGAACAACTAGAGGAGTACAACAAGATGATAATGTATGCAGATGACACTAAACTGTCTACTAATTAGCTCGTTAATGGATTGAAGGTAACTGCTTGGGCAACACATCAGTTTTAGTACACACTCTTTTAAAGTAAACAAAAATATTCCGAAAAAATCTGGATGGACAGAGCCTTAGAGTCAAATGTACTTCAAATCCATAACAGGCACATCTAGGGTGTAACTAAATTTCAACTAATACCACGCAATATGAATAAAATAATAGTCTTTTTATGCCTACAACCATCTTACAAAAATCAAGTAATTTTTATAATAATATAGATAGATACAATTTCTCAGGGTTGCAAATTTTAGTGTTTTTTAGGCATCCACTGCTTTATTTTTCTTTATGTTTCCCTGTTGAATACATGCATTCTCGTGACAAGTTAAGGGCAAAATTGAAATGGTTTCTTTTTTGTTTTACTGTATTATATTACAAATAACTGAAAAATAAATAAATATAAA
This sequence comes from Homalodisca vitripennis, assembly GCF_021130785.1. Classification (NCBI taxonomy): domain Eukaryota; kingdom Metazoa; phylum Arthropoda; class Insecta; order Hemiptera; family Cicadellidae; genus Homalodisca; species Homalodisca vitripennis. Next base: position 22,197,470 of record NC_060209.1, read on the forward strand.
ACCACTGGATGGTTTTTAATGTTATTGATGTACAAATAACTAAAAAAAAATACAAAAATTAGCCATATGTCATCTTTGACAAGGTAGATTACCTTTGATGGTGAATTTACGAACAAAATAAAAAATCTAAACAAAATATGCCTCTTGTTACTTTACATTTTAGGCCTAACTTTCCTTTCCAAATTAACAAACACATGTCTCTTAACGCCATCGCTGAGGTCTGTTAAACTACAATACTACAAACCCGTAACCAATAATTGATCTGAGAGCATCTCATACTTCCATTGAACATACAAACAACTCTGGCAGATCAACTAACCTTGTTCAATGGTGAGAGGTCCTTTATGACTGCTCATGTCTGTGGACACGTACCCAGGATGTACAGCATTGACAGTTATACCAGGTCTAGGATCTGTGTCGAACTGGCGCTGCTGTACCCTGGTCAGAGCAGTCACACCAACTTTGGACACAGCATAGGCACTCTGTCCCCATCCCTGCTCCATATTGTCACCCTTTGCAGCAGATCTGAAGAAACAGAGAAAAATCTGAGTATTACTGATCATTTCAAGCACTTACAGATACATGAAGGGGAAACCTATGGTTTAAGACTTTTCATCCGACACAAAGAACTATTTTAGAATGTCATCAAACCGTACATACATTTAAATATACAGTATTTGAAAACAATAAGAATATACTTGAATACACTTGATTGTATACTACGGTACTTGAGTACCGTACTTAGTACTCATGTTGAATGTAACTTCCTTCAGATTTTTGCAAGTGAAAAAATAGACAGATGTGCTATTGGTTGTTTATTAACCATGAGCTTCGATGTGTGATTTTGGACTTGTATTTTCATTTTTCATAATATCAAAATTATGTTTGGTATTGCTTTAGGAAGGTAAATTAATGCAACCTAGTGAACAAGTAACCATCACAATGCAAGTTGTGAACCTTAAATAGACGAATTCAGACAAACATAGTTCCAGATTTAATTAAATATTAAATTTCAGGTCTGGATGGTTTGATATTTCCAAATTCATGAAAACCTAGTATCTCTAACCTTTTAGGGACTCATTAAAGTCATAATTTTTCTATCTGGTTGAATTTAAATATTCAGTTAAAGTACAGTGTCATATGTGTTAAACTAACTCTTTCTATTTAAAAAAAGGGTAATGCATGAATTATTGTTATGATTAGGCTTTATAACTGTAGAGTAAAACAAGGTAGAAAACAATGGTTTTTGTTACACCATTATATTTTTACTTTATAGTTTAACACTTATAACAAATATTTTTTTATTGTTTTTAAACCAAAATCCCAACTTTAATGTATATTTTAAAGCTGTTAATGCATCAAATCATATTATTTGTTTTAATGAATATGCGTATCTGAAGTTTTTTTTTATTTGTAAAATTAGTTCTACTTTTTATTGGAGTTATAGTATATAGTTCTAGTCCCTACTGCAAAAAATAATATTTATACAAATTGCTATTGTTAGGGGCATCTAGGCCTAGATCAGGTGGAGGAGGCAAATCGGCCTTATGACTAAATTTTAAACTGTCATCAAGTATATCACTAATGTCATTAATTTGTAATTCACTTGTACTTGCAGTCATCAGAAAAATAAATAGTACTAAATGAATAATTCATGAATGTTTCAACACTAAAACCTAGCAACTCAATTCAAAGTACGGTAATAAAAGTTACGTATACTCACATGAAAATGAGGCCTAAAACTGATTTCATTATTTAATTGCACTTTACCCTAATATTTACAATAGATTAAAAACTAAAACACACTTTTAATACAATGAAAACAACCATAAAAGTACAAAGAACCTGATTCACAATGTCTCGATTAGTTTGTTTACATCGGCAGACAATTCTCTCAGCTGGAACTTTTGTTGCTCGTCAACAAACCAGTAAATGTACTGCGAAGAAACAACTGAAATAATTTTTCGAACACTTCAAATTATTCCCAAGAGATAGCAGCACAATGCAGAGCCAGTAGAACCCACCAAAGTAATCTCATCCGTCAACGAAATGAGATGTAGTAAGCTAGCTGTGCAGTGCCTGCGATTCGTCAGCTAGCGGAACTACAGCGCACAGGGCAGTACCCGTGTTTCGTCCGGAAAGGATTAACAAAATTTGAGATACTGTATAGTGAATTTATAATTACGTAGCACCAACCCTCTTTCTGACCTTTAAGCTGACAAATACTACTGGCCAGAATGACCAGTTTTAGTATGAGAAGATTATATTTAATTCATAATCTGTAGTTTCATGAGCTCCGATATAACAGTATAATTAGACACTGATCAATACACAGGCTACTTGCTAACAGAACACTGACCTTATAGAACATTGACTAAACTGACAAATAGCCTGTAACTTTTGGAACAGCTCGGAAATATAGATAGGCCTATTTAGATTTTGTACATTGGACATGAACTTACTATCTTCCTAAACTAAAATGCAGTGTTTGGTGAATAACAACATACATGTATTACAGTAAGCACACTGAATTTGCTTTGATCTGAAACCCTTTTTTTATTCAATCAATTTTTTCAGAGCAAAGATTTTACATGGAATGAAATTTAAAAATTATACGTTAACACTAGTAATACAACTTACTGATATGTCTGTATATTGTGTAAATCCCTTGACTGCCACCGCTGTACTAACGCGGGCAATCCCAGGTTTGCGTTCAACTACCTGAGTTATAACGTTCCAAACAGCTGTTTCGCTACATGACACCTGACAGCTAAAAGATGATACACACTGGCCTCCAACAGTGACTATAGAGCAGCAAATAAATCCAGCTGCAGACTATAACAGCACCATTGAAAACACGGCACATAAAGGGTTAACCGAGAGCCTAAGAATAAATACTGGCAAATATTACACATGATCTGCATAACATTTACATAAACCACAGTCCAAATTCAAAATTACCTATATTTTATCTAACCTTAAATGCATTAATATTATAAAATATAATACATACTATATAAAAAAACAATGCTAGTTATAAATGTTACAATTTTTAATTTTCAAGTAACGTCTTTTAACGAGAAATTAAAAATAACTTCAGAATTAAACTGATAATCTTCAGTTATGCCTATTTCTAGTTCATAAACAAAATGAAGAGATCACTAAATCCAAAAAAACTTACTTGACAAACTCACGCATGAGCTCGCTAAGTTTCTCGACCGTGAGAGAGGGATCCTTGAATCTCTCTTGTAACTTTGTACTGGGTATACGGAGGAGATGACCAGCCGAGCTGGAGATGTGGACGACTCTGGCATGAGGTCGGAGTAATGGAAACAGTGCCTCACAGACATCGACTAGTGCAAAGTAGTTCACTGCCACCGTTACCTCTGCCTGCTCACTGAAGGGTTCTGTTGCCGCATTCTGCAGATGTCAACTTATTTCATTAGTACATGTAAAATTAAGCTTAAAATAAGCTCTAAAGCTCTTTTAGGATTCCAACTTTTAAGGTTACAGTCATGCAGAAAATGTAGATTGTAAAAGTGTTACTGCAAATCAATAACACAACATGGATAAGTATAGAAATATGATAACTATACATATAAGGAACGGAGAGCCAATTCACAGGATACAAACACACAATTTGATTCTTCTCGAAATCCATAGAGGAATTCCCCGTAAGAAAGAAATTAATCACCAGCCGTGCTAGTTATTGTGGAGTTTGAAATGAAAGGGAATCAAAAAGGTTAAAAATAAGAAATTATAATTTTTTCTTACATCATATTTTTTTGCAGTTTAACACACTTAAGACCAACTGTCAGAAGTGTAAATAAAATTTAACTCCTTGGTTTAAATTAGTGACTTTCAGTCCCCTTATCTAGTTGTATGAGGGTGGTATAACGATTACTGTTGTGTTTGATGGTCAGGCTGTGTCATACCTAGAAAAGTACAATAAAATACTATTGTTTTATATATTTTAAAATCTTTCTATACTCTAATATTTCCACTTGACTTCTACCAAAACTGGTACGGCTGATGATAAATTTCCGTCTTAAGAGAAATTCCTCTATTGATATGAAGAAATACTAGGTAATTTGCTCATACAGGCAAATTGTCTCCTACCTCCTAGACTATTACATATTCCATATACACATTCATTTCAGTGTATTATATACAAATCTAACAATGTTGACTTGCACATTGATACATTACCTGGCAATTGAATAAAATACTTCGAAATCCATTTATTACTATTAACTTGCAATAATAATAAAATTAATATCTAACAAAGATTGAAATTCATCCTTTTTGGTATTCGGATGTGTGAAGAAATACATAGAAACACTAACATCTTGTTTATGGACATGTCTATAACTATTGACTGTAAATTTGACTGTAACAATTATAGGCCTATATCCTTGTTATCAACCTTCTCAAAGGTTATAGAAAAAATTATGAAGCAGAGAGTAATGTCCTTTCTACTCAAAACAAAATTTTTTTCAAAAAATCAGTTTGGTTTTCAGACTGGTATTAGTACGGAAAATGCTCTGTTAAATTTTATGGAGCAAGTTACTAATAATATTAATACCGGTAAAAGGGTACGTGGGCTGTTCATTGATATAAAAAAAGCTTTTGACACTGTGGATCACAATTTACTACTAAATAAGATTTATAATTGTGGTATTAGGGGGAGTGCTTTTATGTGGTTTAAGAGTTATCTATCTCAAAGGAGTCAATGTGTAAGAATACATAGTGTTTTGAGTAATATGGGAGAAATTAAATCTGGAGTTCCACAGGGTTCAGTGTTGGGAGCAATACTCTTCTTAATCTATATAAATGATCTATGTTTGGCCCGACTAAATGGAATGATCACATCATTTGCTGATGACACAGCATTATGCTATGCTGGTGATAATTGGGATGAGGTGGAATTGCTCATTGGTCAGGATTTAAAATCATTAAGATGGTGGTTCACACAAAATAAACTAATCCTGAGTCCAGAGAAAACTGTCTATATTAATTTTTCGCTGAGGGGTCTTAATGTGTCTCACAACTCTATAAAGTATGTATGTTTAGAATGTCTGTGTAAGGAAGGTGTGTGTGATGATAAATGTGTGACAGTGTGTAAAGGTGATGAGATTAAGTATCTTGGTGTAGTATTGGATAGGGAGTTAAATTGGAAGAAACATATAAATAAGCTGAAATCAAAGTTTAACACAGTTATTAGACTTATGTATCATATTAGAGATATATGCCCAGTTGACGTATTGAGAACTGTATACTTTTCCCTAGTTAATAGTAGGCTGGAGTATGGCATTGTTTGTTGGGGAAGCTCGTACTATTCAAATATTTATCCGATTGTCACTCAGCAGAAGCAGCTAATAAGAATTATTTTAGGGAAAAATAGATATGAACCATCCTTTCCTCTCTTTTTGAGCATGAAAATATTACCAGTTAGATATTTGTTTGTATTTAAGGTGTTAATTATGTTTTATATGCAGAGTGGAAATTTACCCAGTAATGATGGAACTTATCGATCTAGACTAAGAAGGCCAAATCTGTTGCAAACTCCAAGACCGTTTTTAACCTTTTTCCAGAGAACGTACTTTTATGTAGCACCAAAGATTTTTAACATATTACCTGAACCTTTGAAAAGAATTAAGGCTAGTAGGAGATTTAAAACAGAACTTAAGAAATGGCTATTCTTGCAGGATGATATTGAGGGTCTAATATATTCTAGGATACATTGAGACATATATTGTTCCTATATTATGCTGTACTATATTGAATTGCTAAGCATATCATATTTTTATACATTAAGGGGATCAAATCAAATTTTATTGAGTAAATAACGAATAACATGGAAATTTATGGAATAATCTATATTTTGTTTTTTACTAACTTAAAAAATTTGTTATAAAAGTAAAGTACTGATAAAAGAAATTAACTAATTTTTGAGGGAACCTCAAAGCAGGTATTACCTATGAGGTCCTAAATTTCCTAACCATTAAAAGTTTTTTTTTTTTAATTTATGGCTGAATATGACTGTTGTATCTAAGCATCTAAATATGTTCTGAAGTACCTAAAAGAATTGTATCTTGCTTTGTTATAAGTATTGTTATTTATTTATACTATTAAGATTATTTATCTATTTATCCTTGTATTGTTATTTAGATTAGTTTCTAGGGGTATGCGTCTGTTGTTGATTTCTTGATGCTGGATGAAATGTTAAATTATATACAATGTATTATATGATTTGAATGTTGTATGGTAATGGGAAATAAATTATTTCTATTTCTATTTCTATTTATTGAAGAATACTAACACCTTGGTAAATATCAGCACATTCTGAATTTTTTTACAATTATTTACTTTTCAATTAAATTAATTGTACTGACTATATTAATAAAACATCTTTGAAATATAAGTTTTCAGTGACATTTGTGATTGTAAATGCACTACAAATTATGAACTTAAAAACGTGAGAACATACACAATTTTTCAGTATCATAAAAATTGTATTTTTTATTATAAAACGAATATTGCCATTGTGTATGTATAGTTTTATCTGTAATTTTCAGTTAAAGTTTTGAGTTTTCTTCCTACTCAAAGAAGAACAAATATTTTAATTTTTGTTATGTACATTTTTTAATTTATTTTTATATTAGTTTTTATAAAAAATTTTGTTTTATGTAAAAATTTTTTAATCATGAATTTTTACCAAAAATATGGGAATTACAAGCAAAAGTGTATAATAATAGCCTAACAAGAGTCCGGCATTGCTCAGTAACCCCTGGGTAAAGGTCATTGGTTTCCTCAGACACAAAGAAACATTTGGGTCGATATCTAAGGGTTAACCACTTTTAACAAAAATTTATTACCTTGCAATATTCAACCTCAAAAAATACACAAAACAAAATACTATTCCTTTCTTGTTAGAACATATTAACATGTTTTTTAAACATATTCTTCATATCACTGGCTCTTGATAATCAGTTAGTTGGTGTCTGGTTCAAAATGGATAAGGAATTGACATTAAAATTTCACATTGATTCAATAAGTATTTTCCTGTTAAAACTGTTATTTAAAGTGATAGAATTTGTAGTCTTAAGCAGTGTAAAATAATCAGGTCATATAACCTCTGATAGCAAGCGTCATTTCCATACTCTGTGTTATCCAAGGTTCTTGTGAATCTGCGATCACCTTGGATAGCTAGGGAGTTTACTGTGTTCAATCAAAATCACAATAAAATTTTGATTGTAAGAAAATGTTTAAAAGAAAATAATAAGAAGAACTATTCCAATCATATTACAATATTAAAAAGTGCTTAAGAAAGACTAAAACACTTAAGTCTACGATGATTTTACTGTAATCCAAGACATATGACTGTAGTTTGAAATAATTTATAATCAATAATCCAACATAACTTACTTCTAACTAGACAATTTGGCTACTTTAACTTGTAATTAATGCTATCACTTAACAGACTTTGCTACCTTCATTATCACTAACAGTCTTAAAGATAAGATTAAAGATAATTGCAATACTCACTTTGTAAGCTATGGCAGCGTTGTTGACAAGTACATCTAGACCTCCATGTTTAGTTTTGATGAAGTCTGCAAACTTGGCAATGCTTTTCTTGCAAGTTATATCCAATTGGTGAAACTCTGGTTTCAGATTTTGCTACACAAATAATTTACAGTTACACAAATTAGTATATAAAGATTATGAAAAAAAAAAATTATGGTTGCCTGTAAAGTCGGTTTTAACGGGCGAAGATTTTACGTGACAACGTCTTTTTCTCAGTAGAATATTTATTGATATGAATATTATTAAATTGCACAATAGGAACAAGGAATTGAATGAAAATAAGAATTGCACAAATTTTAACTATAGAAATATATTTTGTTTACTAAAACATTTTACATAATTTGAAATTAATTAAAATTTGTTATTGTAAATGGTAAAGTTGAATAAAACATTTACTAAAATTGGAATTTGAAATTCTTGCTACACACAGTTAAATTCTAACTCCGCACGTGGTGATTGGTCGGTTTAGTTCGTTTGTTTGGTCGCACTGTTATGACAGGTTAGAGGTTATAATTTGTTATTTTAAATGTTTGACTAGCAATACGCGCTGTTTCTTCTCAATCGACTGAATTACGATTGATTGCAGAGTGATTTAAACTAATAATTTACTTAACACTATCAACATTTGTCAATAGTATGACATAACCTATAAACTCAGTTTCTCAACTTTTGTGTCAATCTAACAATTAATCAATCAATCATAGTTTACGATAATGAAATATCAGTGTACAATTATTTACCTTTATTGTTGTAGTTGTTGTAAATGACGAATCTAAGCACTCCACATTTTCACGAATAAACATAGTTATCTGCTTTATCCCGTGCGGCGGACCCACAGTTATCTGCTTTATATCCCGTGCGGATCCCGTGCGGCGGACCCACTGGACGGGCATCGTAACGTTACCGGGCGTTACACTTTTTCATGAGTGACTCCGAGCCGCAACCTAATTTAAGACGTTGTCACGTCAAAAACAATGTGTCACAATATTGTGCAATCATCACCAACATCGCTGTTACAGTTTTGCAGTAATTTTGAAGTCTATAAGAAGTGTTCATGATGAAAAACGAAATAGATGGCCATTCATTTGCATTACTAAAAACATTGTAAAGGTCCAAGAAAGTCACTGAAGCTATCTAACAATTTCCTGTATAACTTATGAATAGTTATAACAGCTTTGACAGGATTTAAGGTCTTATGGTTAACTTCAGGACATCTCACAGCAGAATCCCAAAGTCCTTGTAAATAATAGACCAAGTACTTAGAAGTTCAGGCAAATAGTATAAAATTAATGATCACTCAATGATTTCACTTTTTTTTAATGTTGACAAGTTTATGCACTCTTAGTTCTTAAATAAATACTAAGTATGTAGGTTCATTAACAAATGGAGAAATTGAAAAAGAAACGGTAACGGTACGTTTCAGATCCCCATAAGAAATGTATATGAGGAAAACATTTTTGAGTAAAACGTGAACATACCAAAGCTAAGTAGTCACTTGATGCCTGATAGACAATATGGTACTTTATTTGTACAATGCATAGAGAATTACAAAAGCTTCAATAAAAACAGTGTCAAAATATAGTAATCACATGGTCTTGTTAGGTAAGTTAAAGTTAATCATAATGATGGTTCAAAGTTCTCCAGTTCAAAAATTCGTCAATAGAATAAAAGGAATGTTTAAAAACCCATTTTTTTAGCTCTGTCTTGAAATTATCTTGTGTTTTCATATCTGCAGGTAGACAGTTAAACAGCTTCGCCCCCATGTGGGATGGTTTCCCTTCGTAACGGGCTGTATGATGTTCTGGTAGTGCAAAGTCAGCTGCACAGCGAGTGTTGTATTGGTGTAAATCATGACACCTTATCAAGTTCTTCTTATGTGCATACATAACTGTCTCAAGGATACATAATGACACCACAGTCAGGATTGAAAGTCTTACAAAAGCTCCTCTGTAAACTCTCCCTTGGCTGCAACTCCGCTAGAACTCTGACACATTTTTTTGTAAGACCAACAACCTATGAATATTTGCTGCACTGGAATTACCCCAGACCAAGATTCCATAGTGAAGATGAGTTTCAAAAAGAGCGAAATATGCAATAGTTGCAGTGCTGACGTCATTTATTGATTTTACTCTACGAATAAGGTAAAGTCCTGAACTCAACTTCTTACAAAGGTTGCCAATATGCAATATGATCTGTAAACAAATACCAAACTGAAGGAAATTGGCCCGATAGAACTGTTGTACCGACTGCTATTAGATTTCATAAATTCTTTTAATATGATTGACTACTTAAAATAGATTTTACTGAATAAATGTGATCTCCATGGATCAGTAAGACTTATAATATTTAATTTAAATTAATTACTTCCAGTGCACTGTATAAAAACTAATGTGTTAAAGCAATGTTATTCTAATGCAATTTTCTTTTTCTGCCAATATCAGATTTTTTCCTTTGAACGGTTTTCTATTGAAAAAAAGATGGTTGGTATTATACTATATTTAGGGGCGATGTATGAAACCTAAAAATAAACCAACCTTATTCAGTTCAGCCACAGCCGCCTTCCCTCTCGATTCATCTCTTGCTGTTAAGTACACAATACCATCGTACTTTTGGCATAGTGCTTTTACAATCGCAAATCCGATGCCTTTGTTACTTCCAGTAACCTGAAAAGATTTAAACTAATAAAACCCGATTCAGGTTCAAAAAACATTACAAACCACTGTGAACATAACTGTATAACTGAAATAGTACATGTAATTAAATTAATCTTTAAATGTACGAATTATGTTAATTGGAAGAAAAACTACTAGCTACAACACAGTTCTTCCTAATTCAGTAAGAACTATCCAAGTTAATGGAATATTTCATACAAAAAAAAAACCTTTAAACTATAGCTTAATTTAACCCTTTGTCTAGTAATCCTGCAAACGAATGCAGGAGCGCACTACTTGTGACCTGCAGTAATCCTGATAGCTGTGCAGGAAGCGCAATGGTATTAAACAGTTTACACGATAAATGTTTTGTGATGAATAACCTCTTGCCTGTATCCAGTAGGGATCACTTCTGGCTGGTTTATACCTTCCAGTTGAACCTACCACTGGGCACAGCAAAAACCGATGCATCACTTCTTCAATCTTCTTGGCAATCTTCTGAATGCCCAGGAGCAACACTAACAGCAAATGTCGAGATTCTGGGGTGCAATGGTAATTCTATAGTACAAGTCTACTACATGAGATGCCTGTTGGAGTTGATGGGGTTTATTCCCTAAGTGTCAAAACTTCTTGTTAGCCACAACTATGTTTTCGTATAAGCCTACTTGGGTACTTTGGGATTATACCGACCACACCCAGACATGAATCGTTATTTGACATTTTGCTTCTACTGATTACTAGATTAGCGTAGAACAATATTTCGTCAATATAAAACAGGAATTGTCTTATCGCAAACCCCTCCCCATCCTCAGATAGAGGTCAAAGTCGAGCGGTCTAGTAGATAACGTGATTGCAGAGTCTCGCCGCCCGTTCAGCTGGTTCGTCGCTTTGTTGTACTTCCGTGTTTTACCTCTACATTTCTCCAAACACAAAAAATTCAACAAAAACGAACATTACCAAACTAAAACTAAACTCTTTATTGAAAAAACACTCAAAACTTGTTTTTATTCTTGATCACATTCCGCCACCCAAAATGCGAGTGCCTCCGGCCATCAGCGCGGGCTTCGGCAGCACCTTTGGTGCTGCCGAAGCCCGCGCTGATGTCAGGGAAAGAAAAACATCCCTCGAGATAGTACCTATCAGTAAAATATGAAATTCTAGAGGGGCTGATCAGAAATATAAATTGAATTGTAATGGAAAGGCAATTATGTACAGTGCAAATCATGTGATGCCGTGTGGCCTGCCGTAATCGGGATTCTCGAGAAAGATATGATAACAGTGACAAAAATACCGATCACAATACCTGGAAATGCTTGTAAGTTTGTAATTTTGCAATTAAAGAGTTGTTTTTTCATTCTATCATGTCTATTTCTATAAATTTATATTTTTGTGTTCTTCATACTGGTGTGGTCGGTATAATCCCAAAGTACCCCTACTTGTATATAATGAAATAAATTACAATGTTATCTATGTCCTTATTAAAATTATACCTTAAAGTTAGTTTTAGGCTTAAATTTAAAATAACAATCTCTATGAAACCGACTAAGCGTAACATTAATATACTTTATGTTTATTTACGTACTTTATGAATAAAATTAACATCCTTTGTTTCTAATTTTAATTAAAAATAGGCTAGGCTAATAAACTTGGACACTGGATTAAAGTTAATTAAGGCAAAAAGCTATTATTAAAGAGTATTAATGTTGCATTCCAAGGTTTAATTTAACAAGATGTAAATTACAGTCTATTGATCTAAATTTCAATGGATCAGAATCCTCCCTACAGAGCTAATTTGTATTCTCTGTGGCATTCTCTAATTCTTTGCTATAGCCACAATCACAAAGTTGTATAATAAACCACTTAGGTAGGCCTATCTAATCTATTGAATTGCCATTTTCAAAATATCAATTATTACTTTTATTATCTTTTTGAAGTGACATACTTTTCCACATGATTTCTCTTCTATTTTATCCTCATATAACTTGATTTTACTACTCATTTTGTTGATTTCACGTTATTGTGCAACATAGATTTTATTGTTCTCCAAATAATTTCAGTTGGATTGAGGTATAAATAATTGGTGACAGTCTAAGCTCAGAATATCAGAATTAGTTGAGATCAAACAAAAATGTAAACTTTATGCTGTTCCTTAAACCATTTTAATAAGATAAAAAAATTGTGAATCAAACATATATTTGCTATAGGCTAAATTTAACACACCAATTTAATGTAATAATTAGTATTATTCAAATTTTGGAGAGAATGATAAATAAATTATTTAAGAGTCTTGGCATTCATTATCTCCTACGAATTTAAAAATTGAAAAATATGTTGTAGCCTGAGTACACATTTCCATAAATTAATACATATACTTTATACAGAATATAAAAAACTGTAAATAATATAGGTACTTATAAGCATCATAATAACGAGAAATCAAATTTGTTGTGACGATTTGAAATGATGTAGGCTACGATGTTTCATAATTTAATTTGATGTATTGTTTATTAAGCAATAATGTGAAATAATTAAGCACCAATATTATAAAGCTGTAATACAAAACGGTTTGCCGTTTCTGCTCACCCACTTCAAAGAATGCAAAATGAGATTTTGTCTTCTACTTTAGACGTGGTAAATTTCGTTCAGGAAAACAGTGGGGTACATTACTACTTTCAGAATTTCTTCAACAAGTGCTTCTGTTTAAAACATCTATTTATGACTCTCTGGCCCAAAGAAGGACTTCCATTGCCAACAGGATTAGCAGCATTACTATAATGTTAAACAACTAGTTTAGACCAGTGAATAGTAGCCAATTTGGGTAGGGTCCAATAAGCGGACCCGGTTTTTTATATCGAAATTGGCAAACGATATTACTTAATCATAACCATCGATATAATCAATCGATACTGATGAATTATTTTTAACAACTTAAATAATCTATATGAACAGCTGTAAACACTTTCAAATAATACAATTAAGGTAATATTTTAAATTTCACATAAGTAACATTGTGTATTAAAATGGCCGTAAATCTTAGGAAGCTTCACGAAATTGCTTTAAAAGACGATAAAATATGTTTTTTATGGCTTCAGGATGTTGGGTTAGTAGCTAAGAATCCATTATGTGATATTTGTGGAAAGATAACAAATGTAACTGTCAGAGGAGCTAACATGGTCGTCTTCAGATGCAAAAAAGAAGGTAATGGTGGACACAACTTTAGTAAAAACGTTTTCGTTCTGTTTCATTTAGCTAAAGTTATGAGTTTCCCTGATTTTGGTTATGTTCATTTATTATTTGTTATCATTAAATTCACATTTTAATTTAAACATATGATTGTTATTACTTTTATATCGATTGATAGTCTATGATTCGATATGCGAATATTAGGTATCGATGATTATATTCTTCGATATAAAAACCGGGTCCGCTTATTGGACCCTACCCGCCAATTTTGTTATTTTTAATTTTATTATAGTTTTTGGAAAGTTTAATATTTTGTTTTGCTTAAAAAAACCTTTTGTAGCCTATATTTAAATAACACAATTAAAATGTTTTCTATTTGTTATAAGGATTTTCTTTGGAATTTGTTTGGTTTAATTTTCTTTTATCATTTGTAATGCTTAAAAATTCTCAATTGAAATACAAAAATAGACCCAACTGAATATCATTCTGTACTGCTGGTGCTGCATTAAATGTTGCTGGTGATATTCTGAAAAAGAAAATACATAATTACTTAAATACTTTACTTAAATAATAAACATACTACTTATTTTTGAATGATGATGTACACAACTAGCAAAAAAAGTACCTGACATTATAGGAATTTCAACAGCCAAATCCAGAGTTCACAAATATTTTGAAGTATTATAAGGTATACCATAGCCTATTTGTTATTTATAGTTTCACAGAACTTTAAACTGAATTAGCATTAAATAATTAATAAACATGCACTATAGTGCATATTACGGTAATTATCATATTAACCGCCGGGGCGGAAAAATACGAGTTTTGCGTTCTTAACTTATTGGAATCGTCCTATATAAAAAAAAAGTATAAGGTTTGATGGGGTGGAAATGAGAAATAACGAAGTTCTAGAAAATAAAAAATTAAATAACTTTCCAGTAATATCTCCATGTTCTACATCCACGTCTAGCATCACGTGACCTTTTGTGGCCAATGATTGAACCTCGTGATGATGTCATCGGTTGCGCCGCCATCTTTGCAAACGTAAATGAGAAATTACAGATTACAGAAATGAGCAGAATTTTTATCAAAATTAATAATGTTTTTCTTAATTTCGAGAAAAAAATTAATTACGAGTGCCTCCGGCCATCAGCGCGGGCTTCGGCAGCACCTTCGGTGCTGCCCCGCGCTGATGTCAATAAAAGAAAAACATCCCTCGAGATAGTACCTATCAGTAAAATATAAAATTCTAGAGGGGCTGATCAAAAATATAAATTGAAATGTAATGCAAAGGCAATTATGTAAAGTTTAAAAACTAAATAAATCATGAAAAACTCAAATATATAGATGGATATTAACAGAGAACACTTACCATTAGTGTGTTGGCGGATATAGCTAAACAGCAGCAACAAAAAAGTGGTCTATCACAACGAAACGACACAGTCTCCCGGTTTAAAAACACCACTCGACCGCACGACGAACAAATACACTCATTTTAAAAAATGCCCTGTTCTATTAAAAAAGAGATAATTTCGTTTCGGTTAAAACGTAAGCTCTTTACGTGCCCTACGAAACACTCCGACACACACAATTCACTAGGGTTGGTTGAACTAGTGGATGGTTGATTCATCATTGTAAACTCACTCACTCACTCAATCCGACCTACTGAACACGATATCTTGTGTAGAACTGACCTATGCCCCGGACAACTCAGATAACAGGTATGCTATCAGGCTGCTATCAGTCCCGGCCGCAGATAATATTCAAGTAAACAGATTATCCAGACACAGCACACAAACTGAACATTAAAACATTAGAAACTTTACCACTTATCAATATACCCCCTAAAATCATGTTATTTGTCATTTGCACCCCCTAGTACTATATATATTTTTTGTTCAGGAGGGTGAGCAGAATACGTTGGTAACGTCAAATTCGTGATTTGCCGCCCCGGCGTTTAATCTTACTGGTACCCATATTACAAAATATTTGTATGCCACTTCTTGAATGAAAACTTATGATGCTAACAAGTGGCTTAGTTATTTGATAGGCCTAGTAATCAACTGTAAATTATAAAGTTGATAACTTGGTACCTAATTTTAAATCAAAATAAATAATATACTCACAACTGCTACTTTTGAAGTTGCCATGGGACAAGTCGATGTTAGATTGTTCAAGTTCTGCTGAAATCTAGGTACAATTATCCTTATCTGAAATATTAGTTGATAAGATTATTCAAGTATCAACAAGTCAACAATCAACTCAATTTTGCAGGTTAGGTTATGTTTAAATACAAATGTTTTTGTTCCTACGAAGTGTGGCCAACATAACATAGAGAATATACTTTGCAAGTGCGAATAAAGTTTACTAATGAAAATTTTACATATATATCATGTACTGTAATGTCAAGTCATTTTGTACTGAACCAGCTGCGAGTAAGAAAAGAATCAATTTATATTATTTATTTTTTGACAGACTACTCCAAGAAAACCATATGAAACTTTATTACGTCTTGAAATAAATAAGTGTACTGGTAAATTATAGTACCTTTATATTTCATTAATTTCACAAGAGAATACTATATTAGCAAAACACAAAGTTACATTTTTCAAGAAGGAAGAGATGAAAACTTAATGTTATAGGTTACAATAATCTTATTGTGAGGTTTGGAAAAGCAATTTTTAAAAACTCAACAAATACATTATATTGTTTTAATAAGGAAATATCTCATAAACGTATTTTGAATATTATATATGGTTAGGTTATGCACTATTAAAAGCCATATAATGTTCGAAACAAGCAAAAATAATTTCGTTGATGTTCCAATGAAATTCCTAAATCTCTTATAGAAATGTATAAGTCAAACGGCCAACAGTCTTCTTAGATCTTGGAGGAAACGGAACTTCCAGTTTTTTCTTCATCTCTACAGTAGACAAATTTAATATAGTTTCAGATATCCACAAATGATGCAAAGACTACGATTTTTGGTTCAATATGAGGCAAATGTATAGATAGTTGTATTTTATCCTGTATAGTATATGAAAAGACGATGAACGTTTAGCTTTGGGCCTATGGTCATACTTCTTTAATCTCAGGAATAATTTGTTCAATTCCTTTGGATGTAACCATCCCTGAGTAAACCACGCTCAACCTTCTCGTGAATCGTTCTAAGCAATCTTGTCAGTATTATCTTATGTGTGTCCAAAGTTGTATTATTGGAGCAGCAGGGAATTGAATAAAGTAGCCGGCATCATGTAATGCCTTCTAATTCTTAGGTTGATACAGCGTTAAGCAAACATGCAAACACTCTGTCACTTTAACTCATATAGGTACGCTTAAAGTTTTATTATTGGGCATCAGGTACTTAAGAAAGTAGCCGGCGTCTTTTTAACTCCTCTAGCAGGACTTGCAGTTATATAAGTTAAGCCTTACGAGCATCTCATATAGAAATTTTTGTAATAACTTAGTTAAATAACGAGGTCATGCCTAAAAAGGTTTTAGGTCAAAGAAGCAATACAATTTCTTACCTTTAGGCCTCTGGGAATACCTAATGTGAGTTCCTTAATTTCAATTTGTGATTTATAATAAAGTTCATTTTTGAAAGAATATTATTAGTTGATTATTCGTGGATTTTGGTTTTTCATTTGTTACTTATACGGTAACCTAAGTTATTACTAGGTTAAACTATGATATATCCTGAGCCAAGCCCTGTGTTGTGGGAGTGTAAGGAGTACGATAGTTCTAAGTTCCTGTTCTGCGGTTATTTGGGGATCATGAAAATATAAAATGCCTTCGATTGCTCATTGTAGGTGGTTTAAAAGCTAGCATTTATACGTGCATTAAGTGCAGCCCCAAAAATCTGGGAATGAGATGACTCAAGTAAGTTACATGTAATTGGTCTCTAGCTTAACTAAAGTACCTACTGCCTTCTCTGTGAGTTCTCATTATATTGTTGAAGTACTGCTGCAATTAATGTCAGTATCTAAGCTTCTTAAAGCTATTTAGAGGATCATCGATGAAGAAATTACTTAAATTTATAAGTATTTTGATAAGAATTGCAAGAAAATGTAACTGAACGCATCGTATAATAAGACTCGCATAAGTGAACATTACCAAAGGCCTTGGATGGTAGTGAGCTGAATCAATGCATATCATTCTCTCTGTCATACTAATTCTTCAAGTCTTCAGATTCAATAAAAGCCTACATGGAAAACATTGTTGGAACTCAAGCCGATGCTTTTGAAGATCTGTCAGTAACTGTATACATATTAATGATACAACTGAGATCAAAATGAATGTGTCAGTAAATCCTTAGAATCACTAATTAGGTTGTGAATTAACTATAAATGTCTCCACTGAAATCAGAAAACCCCTATAAAGAACCATTAGGTCTAAAGAGCAAGAACAACATTTGAAAAGGTGGAACTCCTCTGTAATGTCAACTAAAATTGTAATGATAAGGACTTAATATCTGTGAAAAAGAAAATACTCTGTTAGAAGCATTGTGAACGGAGTCAGTGTGTCAAATTGTAATAACCAGGTTAAAGACTAAAAGTAGCAACTACAATCAATTTTGTTGTGTATTTGTGACCGAATTAAACGTTCGAAGTTAATATTCTGAAGATTTACCCAGGTGGTCTTATAATGTACCCGTTCCAAAGTACGCTCTATAACAAAAATAAAGATATATTTTTAGAATAGTTTGAGGATAACAAATATGAGTAAAAAGTACAGATTGTAATCGCGTATTTTAAGGGGCAAATCAAATATATTTTTAGCTTTGATCTCACCAATATTATATTTCTTCCTCTGTTGCACTTCATGAGAGATCATTTAACTATGAAATGCTGAACATGTATAAATAGTATTGTTACGAATATTAAAAGTTAGTTAAAAGTATTCAATCATTTGAATCAAATTCGCTACTGTAGCCTGGATCAATGACCAAAGTTTCTTGTGTACAAAAAATGGACAAAAATGATACTTTTGTGTATGACGTGAAAGTTCTTGATCCGAACGTTGTCTTTGAGAGAAGGAGCATTCAGATTTTTATAATTGTTCGAGAGGTTGGATTTTTTTCTATGGAGTTCTGTATAATTGTGAAAATATATTAGGAGAACATGTAGGTAGAGACTGTTAGGGCTTTCTTTTCATACGAAATATACGTTCATTTGCCTTTATTTTTGAAGCTCACTACATAACAGCTGTGTAACATGTAAATGTCAGGTATTTTCAATAATTTCAAATATTGATATTCCAAATTTTGTGATTTAGAACTTGTTATAGAACGTGAAAATGACGTGATCTACGATTTTATAACCTTTTTCTCGTATTCACTTGTTTTAAATAGATTCTCAGTTTTACAATGTTACGTCATGGTTGGTACTCAGGGATGTTTTAACTTCAAATTTTCGAGAATTTCAAATTATCTGGCATCATTGGCAAGGGGGCGATCCATAAGATATAGGGATGAGCCTGGGACTTTAATATAGATTGCTAAATCCAACTTATTTAATACATTTTGAAAGTTAATATGTGAAATAGATATTTTAATAAAATTTACATTTTTAATCTGTTATCATATAGTTCAGTCTAGGCAAGGAGGATAAAGATGTTGAGGAAATAATTCCTATGGCCGCAAGACAGCTAATTCCTCTGCTCACAGTTCTGCTTTACAGTAGGGAAGGAGAGGAGGACTAACCTCTTTGAGCTTGGAGGAGGAGTACAAGAGAAAATTACTGATGCCGGGTTGTGGTCAGTAATTACGGCAGTAGTGTCCGGGTAGTATTGTTCCCTAGGGCGGGTCGTTCAACATGCATTGGCCTCTGCAATTTTCGGATTAGCCACTATCTCGATAAACATATTCTTCAATGTAGTCCCAATTAGACTGTTCAGCCACTGTGTTGAGCTCTCGACTTTGGTTCTTGACGTAGTTGTGCATCCATTATAGACTTGTGGTACGATCAATCACTGTATTCCTGACGATGGCGATCAAACGTGGAGTGTTTAAAGGCCTTTCGTGGTCATGGCAGCTGATGCAGGATACCAGGCAGGCGTGGCCTACGTAATGACTATACGCAGCAGCTTAGTGGTCTCCGAAAGGGAAAAGGTTGTTTTAAGCAGCGAGGAGGAATCGCTGCAAGAGGTTTTCCTCAGGTTGACGCGGACGATGGTGGCCAGTGTTGTGGTCAATATGTAATCAACCTAACCTCCTATTATAAATCAAGTATGGCTCTACATTATAAACTGGAAATGTGTAAATAGGTGTATTTTGAATATTCCCATTTATTCTTCATTATAACTTTGAAAACTAGTTCTTCAATTTACAGTTTTAACACGGTATATACATTTTGTGTGTGGAACAAGATACAATATTATTTAACAAATAAATATTAATTAAAACTATGTGATACTCATATTAATTTCAAATACTTGTATTGTTACATCGGTTTAGCTCTATATATATATAGAGTCTATATATATAGTCTATATATATATATAGTCTATATATATATATATAGACTATATATATATATATATATATATATTATATATATATATATATATATATAGTCCCGGCGGAGCAAGTACTTTTTGCGATTCAATGTTTATTGAAATAAATTAAATTCGGCTATTGCCATTTATACAAATTTAATGAATGTATATATATATATATATATATATATATATATATATATATATATATATATATATTTCAAATGAACGTGTTCAGTAGCTCCAGACTACGTGTTTTAATAGTTTATAAGCAATAAAAGTTGGTAACTTTCAAAATATTCTGCATTAAATTGTTTGGTTTATTTAATTAAATAAATTGATGTAGTAATGAGGAATGATAATCGCTTACAAAATCGTAGTTGTATTTGTCTCACAGTATATCGGATCATGTCAAATTGTCCATGCACATCGTTTTCTCATTCTGGTATTCATTATCGTCATCATCATTCTATTTCATTGAAATCATTGGTAGCTGATTGAGTGCGTGTTTGAACTGCTATAGATCTCTATGCTCTGGAATATCAGGGAGTTTTGAAAAAAGCAGTCGTAGCAGAACTACTTTAAGTGTCTATAAACGTTCAAATTTCGTTTAGAGTCATCGTCCTATGAAATAATATTACTCTTCACTTTATCAGAGATAAACATATACTTAAAACACATGCGTACAGTATAAAAGATACTTGACTTATGATTATCTACTTTATGGTAATATTTACTTATTTGTTAAATTCTGGACGTTTTCTGCTTTTGTTTCATATTTTGAAGCTAGCACCTTTTGTCGTTCATTTCAAATTTAAACTCATCCAATACTCAAAAATGTCAAGTAAATTCCAGAATATTTAAAGTCATATACTAAAGCCCATTAAAAAATCACGCTTTTCTGTAAGAATGTTGATAAGTCACTACCATCAAAATATTTGGTTTTCTTGATGAACACGTTATGCCATATTATACCAAATAGTTCAATGTATCATTTTTTATCATCGAAATTTCAATTATTTTTTATTTTTTTATGTGCATTCAGAGTAAGAGATTTAATTTTGTATCATGATAAAAAAATCTTTGTTTTTTTTTTAAATGATTATAAGATAATTCTTATTATTATCAGTTTATAAAAGTAATCAGTTTGTATTAGAGATGTAGCCTCAAAAAGTGTTTAATAACATTATATACAATAATAAACCTTTTTAACACTTTTGATATATATTTTTTTATTTCGTACTATGCACATTTCAAATCCTAAGAATTCATCATCAAGTACATTTTTCAAGTACATTTTTCCTGATACAAAATGAATTCTTAGAATTTGAAATGCACATCGTACGAAATAAAAAATAGCTATATCAAAAGTATTAAAAAGGTTTATTATTGTATATAATAAGTTTATTTACATAGTCTATGAGTGTGCTAAGTTCTAGTACAGAAATTTAAATAAGGATGGTTCAAATAAAAATAGTTTATAAAATAAATTAACAGTTTAAATATTATGCGATTTTCACAATATTTACGTGAATTAGTCTTTTGTACGTTAAACTGCACTTTGGTATTATCCCGGAGGCCATTAGTTTTAACGAATTTTCCTTGTAGGGGACCAAAATAAACTGCATTATATGGTACTAGTATTTTCCTTGTTTCATAATAACTCGAAAACTACCCAATGAGTCATACTTCCTGTCGTCAAATCGCCTTCAAGTAGGCCTAAACGAGCGACCCTTCAAATAGGCCTAGACGCATGAATTACTTGTGACTTTCGTATAATTAATTGTTGTTCTTTTAATTTTTGTTTTCATTGATTGTTGTACGCTTGGTTAATTATTTATAATTTCATCGTGAATAATTATCTTCGCCTCTGGGATTTACCTCGAACTGAAGAGGAAAGTTTTTTATTGGCAGAATACATGTGGCAATTGTGAGTAGCGGCGACTGGTGGCGATACATTCAACTAATCTCTCGCCGACATCGCTTTCTTTTGGGAGCAGAGTACGGTAACCGTTCGTCGTAATGACAATTAAATTTCAAAATAGGCTAAATAAAGTCTGTTCTTTTTAATACAGTAATTTATTTTGATCCCCGATAAAGAAAAGTCGTCCCAAAATAGTTGCCGTTATAATAATATAATCTATAAACATATTTAAATTGTATTTGTGTATACGAGTGAATTGCAATTGTATATTTTGGTTTGTATATGCGCGTAGACAAAGTTATTTTAAAATGTGTGAATATGAATGAAACGGTGATAACTTTCATCTTAAATCATCAGACAATGGCATACATTGATTAAACATTCAGTAAATAAAATTGTAATAAGAATGAACTAGACAGACACTAAGAACTTTCCGAACATTTATAATTTTTCTCTCGATAACTAAAAAAGAAACTAAATTGTTTGTAAATAAAAATGTAAAATGTTTATACAATTTCTCATACATTGTATTTTGTTACATACAATTTAAAGCATTTGACAAAAACACACACAGATAAGCCTACAACTACACGTACAAATTCTGATTAACATTGTAATATAACCTATTTCATATGGTTTACGTAGGGAGGCTTAACAAATGTGTTTAACAGTCAATTTTAAATGCTAAGGTGCATTTTATAACATAAAATTCAAGTACATAGTATAATAATTTACTATTATATCCGCCATCGAACTAACTCCTGACGCTGTTGTGTGGACGTAGGCCTACCAAGGTCAAGTTTTAATGCACATGTATAAACTGGGTAATTCGGTATTTTGTGTTGTGTGTTTTGTTTTGAGCAATTTTAAATACAGTAACAAAGCCATTTGGTTAGTTAAATTTTATAGGGTAGTCTGATGGTGGAGTGTTATCGATTGACAACACCTCGTTGATCGATTTCTTGGATTTAACACAGCTAAGAACACTTAATTAATTCGTTTTAAAAGTCGGCTTATTGGAGTGATTTTTGTGAATTACTTTATTTCGAACCGTACAAAGGATCCATTTATTAGGGGAAGAACATTTCATACACATATCATAACAATTGAAACTAAAACGATTTCAAAAAGTGCCTTAAATGAGGACTGAAAGTAATAGAGTTATTTTTTAATATAGAGACTTCATTGTATAAACGTATATAAAAGGATGTATGAACATTTGTGTTGGTACAACTGCCCACGCGTCAGCCAAATGTCAAGAGTTCACCCCCCCCTCCCACTCTCCCGCCCTTCTGCCTACGCTGCTTTGTCCGAAACAAATCTATTTATCCTAAATAGGTGCTTTTTACATTATTGAATGGCAATGGCATCCCATCGAATGTAACATTTATTGCCATTATTAACGTTCAAACTTCTTGCCGTGAATTAAACGAATAGAAAATTTAAACACTGATCAATATCATATTCGATGCTGGCATGCAACAGATAAAAATCTTATTTTTAGTTAGAAAACAGTACAATTTTGCAAAAAATATTTATTTAACGTTCAAAACACGTAACAATGAAATATGTATGAATTAGGAGATTTAAATGTAATGCAGATTTAGGTATTATAACTAGGATTTGAATTAAAATATGGATATTAAAACCAGAGTCACACAAAACTAATCGCAGCCGTTGAATGCATGCGAAGCTAATTACAATTTAAAATTAGGACAGAGAATTAAGTACTCAGTAACGCTAGACTGCTGGTGGTTTGATAAACAAACATTACCGAAGTTACAGCTACTATTTTAAATTTGACGTTGCGTGTAAAATATACCAAAGTAGAGTGTTTTAGATAGTAAAGTTTGTTTAATAAAACAGCGTGAAAAAATGTAAGTATAATTATTATCGGCTCTGCCCACATTTCCCCGCAGTATAATAGGAGTATCCTAGCCAATCCTTATCAAACACCATCACAAGAATGTCTTATGTCCATGATTCCCATGGAATATCTGGTTAACTCTAAACGCTTAGGAGGAGGTCTAAGACTGGAGACCAAAGCATGATAGCAAGCTGACTAATGCTTGTGTCGAAAAAATAGTCTGCATAGCAAACATCCGCATGTTTGTGCTCACCTGTATCCTCAATCTGTGCTCTAAGAAAAAAAACTATACTTTTTTATTTTTTTGCTTGAACAACAGTGGCTACCAACTTAAACATTTTATTTGAAGTTTACAAAGGATTTACAACAATATTCAGTGAGTAATTTTGTTGTTATTAGGAGTAGTGCAGTAGTTTGTATAATAATAATTGTTGTGTAAGAAATTTCATGATTGGCTGCTGAGACCAATTGGCTTGGATTTCAATTTTATTTACCAAAATACAGCATTTTTATAACCTTCAATTTGAGATGTCACAAGGTATTAGTGGCCATTTCAACATTTTGGATTTGGGTACGGGGGCATGGGGGTGAGCACCCCCATTATGAAAATAATTGTTTTTGTTCCCCCAATTAGTAGACTACTATACACTTCCGTTTACAGAATTTTGATACTTGGGCTACAAGTTTTCTAATAAGAGTTTGAAGTTTTAAAATGGACACCCTGTATTTGGGAGCATTCATACTGCAAACTAATTCAGTCCAACTCCGAGTATAAATTTGAATGCTTAAGGTTGAAAAAGTGTTAACAATTCAAAGTACCTAAACCTAGCCTTATTGTATATCTACAGGATAAGAGGGACCACTATACAGAATTTTAGCTCCACAGCCATTTCTGTGTTTGAGAAACAGTGATCACGGGTTCTGTCAGTCTGTTGATCACGTGTTTAGTATGTTAGATTAAATTGAAGAACAACCGAAATTGAAGTTCTACAATTTAATCTAAATTGATATTAACATAAATACTCGATTTTATTATATTAAAGTCTAACCTCGTTGAGTGAAAGTGCCTAAAGACTTATCTCCTTCGCTGATATTGATGCATGTACTATTTTCATGTCTGGTGATTGGTTTTAAGAATGTCAAACTAAAAACGTGCAAACTGCAAACAAATTACCATTTTGGAATTTTAAAACTATAAAAACTCTCACATTTCGATCGTGAAGAAAGCTTCCGGGGTTGATTATAAATTTCTTACTGACGAACGATTTCTGCACTGATTTTATGAAAAATTATGTTATGTTCTTACATATACTAATATGATCCCATATTATGTATCACCTGACTGGTCTCTAATTATTATAATATGTATAGTAGATTATCAAAAAATCGTTACTAATGTTGTTCTATTTAATATTGTAAGATAATACAATTATGTGTGACGATTGAAATTCACAACAATTCTTAAATATTCTTTGCTATGACTAAAATTAATTACCAAACATAAAAAGAAAATACATCATATTGAATTTTACTATTAATTTTTCTTATTCTGAAAAACATTATTTAACAAATATATGTTTTCACTATTAGCTATTTGAAATATGCCTGTTTACCAATTTTCTGTTAAGATTCAAATCAAATAATATAAAGTGAATATAATACTAATAGTTTACATGTTCATGTGGATTTAATTGTTTTATAAACATTGTTATTGGGTTACGTATAACTGAATAAAACCATTCCGCTAGCTTTTCTAATTCTTCAAGTTCATTTCACTTAGCCTAGAATTCATGTTAATTTTAAATTCAAATTATTAAATCAGAACATGTTTAAAAACAGCGGGCACTAGGATGTTAAGAAAACTCGTTGCCAAAGACGGTTGGTATCTCGTAGGCTAATAATAATAATAAGGCTATGTCTAGGGTTCAACAAGCGGTTTTGTACTCGGTTAGTCAAGTTCTGCCGTACATGAAGTTTTCAAGTACACATAACGACAGAAACGTTAACAGTACTTGAAAAGTAGTTGTCTATTTTTGTAACATATAACGATGAAAATGTCTGGAGCCCGTTATCCTTTCAAACCATCCAGCATCAATAATAAACTTTGAACAAACAAAAGTTAACTGGTCTAACTTTTTAAGAGGTTTTCGAAGCACTTTTTCATAGACTGTAAATAATAATGTGATTTTATTTGAGACCATCTATTTTGGGCTTAATTTAAGAAGAAACAATATAACAGTAATGGGAGACATATGGCGGTACAGTTAAAGTCGATGGTTGACATTCGATACCTGATTAACGCGAGAAAATTTGTTTGGACGGTTAGGTATTTGACAAAATTTAGTGTTCGAAACGTAAAGACTCGTGTGTGCATTTAAGTAATTTTAATCATAATAAACTTCTTTTAGAGGAATGTAAAGTATAATAAGATATCCTGCAGTGCATGATACTACAACAGGTATATTATTAATACTGAACAGAACATATCCCAGGACTGATTCTTGGAGAATACCAGAGTTGATTGGAGCTTATTGTGAACGATTGATTGTCTTTGATTTGCAAACGAAGACTAGATATAAACTCACCCGAAACTTATCTATATTTGACAATAAAACGTAGTTTGGGCCTATTTAATAAACATTATAATTTTAAAATAAAGTTATTGGAATGACAAAGTAACTTTATGGCATCGCTAAACTTGAATATTTAAGAGATACGACGATGTAAGTCTGCTGAATATTATCACTCTCCTTGTGGGCCGGAATAGTTATTGTGGCCTCGTACAGATACATGTTTGCCGGCAACTGGTAGTAGGAATAAGAAAATAATTTAATAATCCTACCTGTGATATCAAACTATGCGGCGATTTAAATTGACCTCTCTAGGAAATACGGGATACAATGACATTGGGATATCAGGTTATGTTGTTTTTAATCATAAATGGCTGACCGATTTGTATTAATTTTACCCTACCCATATTTGTAAACTTTTATTCAGTGCCTTTGGTTAAATAGTAGAATAACCTTAATCTGGGAGCACTGATGACTTTAAAGTATACTGTACATTTGTGTGTTTTTAGTAGTAAGTTTATTTATACATACAAATTAATTCAAAATTTTAATTTGTATATTGCAGCTTCAATGAGTAACTCTTCGAGTTGACTACTGACTAAACCATTTCTTTACCTTAGTGATATTGGTTTCAAATATTTATAGGTAAATATGAATTCAAATTATAAAAACGTTCCCATGTAACTGTAGAAGTTGCCTTACAGCTAATGTAAACCGTAAAGGATTTGTTCCAACAGGTTAAAATTTGAAAATAAGTAATAATGATGCGATATTTAATGAGATACTGATGATTTGATTCTTTCTGTGCCTGAATACACTGACAAATTATGTTTTATCGAAAAAATATCAAATTTTATCACTTACATCTATAAAGCAGCTGCGCAAAAACTGAGCATACTACAAATCCTGCAAAAATTGGCTACGCGAAACAGAATCGAAACGTGCCAAGAGTTGTCAACCTGGGAGGCAGTCACATCCATGTCTTGAAGGGTTGATGAAGCTATCAAGTAATCTTATTGAACGTAGAAGTATAGTAGAATGTACATTCAGGATGAAGGAAGACAATCTTGTGACTTATTTGTCAAATTATTAATAACATTTTGCTTGTTGTTAATTATTTAACTAAAATGTTTCAGTACATAAAGTGTGGGATCGATAAGCCTATACCGGTCTGAAAGGCTCAAAATTGTCTAAAATGTTTTTAAAACTTGAAAATACAAATGTAGTCAAATAATGGTAAATTAAGAAAATTTTGTAGCATTGGATTTCAAGGAAAAGATAAGATAATCAGTGTGTTTCAAGGAATTTGTGAATGAAGAGGCGTCATTGAATTTCGGAAATAGTCGATCTCGCTGATCTTAAATATTAACAGATTGGCCTACCTATGAAATGTGATATTTTTACTCAAGAGTCTTCCAATGTTGTTGTTGTTATTACAGTACCACTCACCTTCGTAACAGCGAAGTCTTATTAGTGTTAATATCAAGCCAGGTCTTCCAATTCTCCTCCCCCCTGTTTGCTACAAAGGATAGACGATTTTATAAATAAATATTGCTAAGTTAAAATAGGAAGTGTTTACAGAAGTGTATATCACGTTGAGAACGAATGGGTACTAATTTAATATATATGAGTTATTAAATAATGATTGACAAGCTATAGTACAGGAGTATTGTCAAAACACTAGGTGCCGAGGATTTATAATACTGATCCTGAATCCCTAAACTATTACATCATGCTTACTAATTGTTCCTATTCATTAAACTGACTTAAAAAGAAACGATAAGAATATAATAATGACTATACACTAATATATAAATATATTGCAATAATGGAGTTATATTTTACTCTATTTCGTGTAAATTGGAGCAGCGTTTACAACATACATGAAAATTATACCAGTTTAAAATGAAATACCAGTAGGTTAGTTGTGGTGCAATGTAGCGAAACTAACAAAATATGACAAAAATAAAATTCAAAGCCCAAAAATTTATCTAACAGATGATAAAATAAATAATACACAAAAGTATAGGGAAAATACTCATTATTGTAATAAAAATTAGATAAAAGAAGCGGTTCATTTCCTTAAAGCTAATTAGTGAATATTAATAAAAAAGCATATTGTATTGATCACTCAATCTACAGAAGAGACTTAACCAGGACACTTGGGCATATGGGATTCTTGACCGCGACTTCTCACGGATAATATCGTATCCTGCAGTCTCTTCACACAGTGGTAATATCTATAGTATTGATCCACAGAACAGAATAACCTGGGCAGTGGGTCATACGGGGTTCTTTACAGCTCGACTTCACACGGATGATATCACCTCCTCCAGTCTTTTGTCTCTGTTGTAAAATCTATTGTATTGATCTTTCTGTCCACAGAACAGACTAACCAGTGGGTCATACGGGGTTCTTTACAGCTCGACTTCACACGGATGATATCACCTCCTCCAGTCTTCTGTCTCTGTTGTACTATCTATCGTATTGATCGTTCTGTCCACAGAACAGACTAAGCGGGGCAGTGGGTCATACGGGGTTCTTTACAGCTCGACTTCTCACGGATAATATCGTCTCCTGCAGTCTCTTCACACAGTTGTAATATCTATTGTATTGATCCACAGAACAGAATAACCTGGGCAGTGGGTCATACGGGGTTCTTTACAGCTCGACTTCACACGGATGATATCACCTCCTCCAGTCTTTTGTCTCTGTTGTACTATCTATTGTATTGATCGTTCTGTCCACAGAACAGACTAAGCGGGGCAGTGGGTCATACGGGGTTCTTTACAGCTCGACTTCTCACGGATGATATCACCTCCTCCAGTCTTCTGTCTCTGTTGTACTATCTATCTTATTGATCGTTCTGTCCACAGAACAGACTAAGCGGGGCAGTGGGTCATACGGGGTTCTTTACAGCTCGACTTCACACGGATGATATCACCTCCTCCAGTCTTCTGTCTCTGTTGTACTATCTATAGTATTGATCGTTCTGTCCACAGAACAGACTAAGCGGGGCAGTGGGTCATACGGGGTTCTTTACAGCTCGACTTCACACGGATATCACCTCCTCCAGTCTTCTGTCTCTGTGGTACTATCTATTGTATTGATCGTTCTGTCCACAAAACAGACTAATCAGGGCAGTGGGTCATACGGGGTTCTTTACAGCTCGACTTCAAACGGATATCATCTCCTGCAGTCTTCTGTCTCTGTTGTACTATCTATTGTATTGATCGTTCTGTCCACAGAACAGACTAAACGGGGCAGTGGGTCATACGCGGTTCTTTACAGCTCGATTTCAAACAGATGATATCAACTCCTGCAGTCTTCTGTCTCTGTTGTACTATCTATTGTATTGATCGTTCTGTCCACAGAACAGACTAACCAGGGCAGTGGGTCATACGGGGTTCTTAACCACGACATCAAACGGATGATATCATCACCCGCAGTCTCCTCTCACTATTATACTATTTGTTTTATTGAAAGTTCTATCCTCAAAACAGAGTAACTTTTAGTATAAGATGGTAATCGAGTTGTTTGTCGTACTGAGTTTTAGCGTCAGCACTCGTTTTACATTTAAGTCCTCCTCTAAGTTTTTTTAGAGATCTTGAACATGAAATTTGACAAGCAGTGTTTTATGACAATATATGATTTTAAAAAAAAGGAGAAGGCACAGTTTCTATTAATTTTACAAATTGATCGTCGACAGATCTAGAAAAAAATATAATGACACCATTACAGTGTTTGCTGTCCTATCCTTAGGTAATTATGCTTACGAAATCATACTAAACATTACTATCTGGATATCTTAAAAAGGACTGTTTGTCTGATACCCTAATTTGTCGAATAGTAGTTCGAAACATCTTACACTAAATGTTTAAGAATTTTGTATGTACTGGTTGTTAATGTGTAATATATTTCAATACGGAGACAGCTACTAGCAAGGGACGAGAAGCAGGAAGAACACCCAAATCTAGGACTGGCAGAAGGCAGCATTAGCGTATCTGGAGTTTAAATTGGTGTCGAGTTAATTAATAAACTCCACCAATGCAACAAATAATCGCAAGCCCCAAATAAACGTCGAGCTCAATTGAATCGCCATCTATAGGTGAATGTGTTTTACTCTGTTGATGAATTCATATAAAGTTGTTGGGATAACTGATTGGAATTGACCTAAAGTAAATTTGGATTTGTTCCACTCGTAGCTGATTGGTATAACGTATGTGTAATGTTGGTTTACGTCAGAGTGAATGTAGGTGATTAGACTACGGTTGTACTTTAAAAACCAAAGTTACATAATAATGTAATATTCCAATCCAAATGCAATACCTAAATGCAATAAGATATTATTATTACCATTCATTCACAGACTAGACAAAGCAAGTCTGGAGATCATCCGTGATAACTTTTACCGACGTTTCACCATTTCCCTTTGTCTATTACTCATGTTCCAACTTTAAACCAGACAATCCGAGTCGAAACGAAATTACCCAATGAGTAACTTTAGAGCTAGATCATTTTATTTTATCGTTTTGAGTTCATCAGTCAAAAGTGTAGGTGACGATATACAATTGTCTCAGGCAAAATTTGATATACTACTCTAACTTTTACAACTCCACCTTAACTGGGTTTAAGTAAGTTAACAAATACGAACGTACGAACACGAGATTGATTTAGGGTTCTGCCATGGTGTTTGACTGTAAGTTAACAAATACCAACACACGAGAACGGAATTGATTTAGGGTTCTGCCATGGTGTTGGACTGTAAGTTAACAAATACGAACATACGAGCAAGAGATTAACTTATGCTGTATGCCTCGGTGTTGGACTGTAAATTAACAAATACCAACATATGAGCAAGGGATTGAACTTTGGTGTATGTCACGGTGTTGGACTGTAAGTTAACAAATACGAACATACGAGCAAGGGATTGATTCAGGTTTATGCCATGGTGTTGGACTGTAAGTTAACAAATACGAACATACGAGCACGGGATTGATTCAAGGGTTCTGCCATGGTGTTTAACTGTAAGTTAACAAATACGAACATACGAGCACGGGATTGATTCAGGGTTCTGCCATGGTGTTTAACTGTAAGTTAACAAATACGAACATACGAGCACGGGATTGATTCAGGGTTCTGCCATGGTGTTTAACTGTAAGTTAACAAATACGAACATACGAGCTCGGCATTGATTCAGGGTTCTGCCATGGTGTTTAACTGTAAGTTAACAAATACGAACATACGAGCACGGGATTGATTCAAGGGTTCTGCCATGGTGTTTAACTGTAAGTTAACAAATACGAACATACGAGCTCGGCATTGATTCAAGGGTTCTGCCATGGTGTTTAACTGTAAGTTAACAAATACGAACATACGAGCACGGCATTGATTCAAGGGTTCTGCCATGGTGTTTAACTGTAAGTTAACAAATTCGAACATACGAGCACGGGATTGATTCAAGGGTTCTGCCATGGTGTTTAACTGTAAGTTAACAAATACGAACATACGAGCTCGGCATTGATTCAAGGGTTCTGCCATGGTGTTTAACTGTAAGTTAACAAATTCGAACATACGAGCACAGGATTGATTCAGGGTTCTGCCATGGTGTTTAACTGTAAGTTAACAAATTCGAACATACGAGCACGGCATTGATTCAAGGGTTCTGCCATGGTGTTTAACTGTAAGTTAACAAATACGAACATACGAGCTCGGCATTGATTCAAGGGTTCTGCCATGGTGTTTAACTGTAAGTTAACAAATTCGAACATACGAGCACAGGATTGATTCAGGGTTCTGCCATGGTGTTTAACTGTAAGTTAACAAATTCGAACATACGAGCACGGCATTGATTCAAGGGTTCTGTCTATGTGTTTGGACTGTAAGGTAACAAATACGAAAATACGAGCAAGGGATTAACTTAGGTTTCTGCAACGGTGTTGGACTGTAAGTTAACAAATACGAACATACGAGCAAGGGATTAAGTTAGGTTTCTGCAGCGGTGTTTGACTCTTAACTGACCTTTTATTGAAAGCTATTGTTTTGTAACTTTTTTCATATACTTTCAGATATTACCAGGGTAAAAATCCATACATAACACTCATACAACACGTGTCGTTGTTGTGTTAACGGGTTCGCTCTACGCCAAAAATTTTGTTTTAATGCTGTTATTCATAATTATCGTTGCCAGAAGATATATTATATGAGTTCACAAAATAATGGACACGACAGCAACATATGAATTTGGGTTTTGGAGAAGGAGATTTGAAATGGCTATTTCTTTGGAGCCTTTGAAACTACGAGTAGTGAAGGAAAAAGACATAGTGAAACTATTTCCCATGAATACCACTTTCTACATGGTTAAACGGGAGATTTAAGGTTTTAACATTGTGTCCACGGATACCTTTTTCATTTTTATATCGTCACAATCCCTAATTATTACAGTTTTTCAGAATACTATTAAAATGGGAAACATACTTTTTAACAGCATTTTACACTGGAGAAAGGTTCCAAAATTTATAGTGTAGGACTTTGTGTGGATCTAGCTCGTTAAATTTCATCAGTGACAGAGAGGAGCTACAAATATTATAGGAATCTGTAAGGCAACAAAGTCCACTCAGTTGGGTCCTAGTTTAACGACGCAACGCGATGGGAGGGGGGGTTAGCAAACCTGAATAATATCTAGATAGTCTGCGAAATTGAGCAGTTTGGACGTTCTGTAAGGCAACAAAGTTCACTCGATTGGGTCCTAGTGTAACGACGCAACGCGACGGAGGGGTGGACGCAGCCTGAATAATGTCTGGATAGTCTGCGAAATTGAGCAGTTTAGACCTTCTGTAAGGCAACAAAGTCCACTCAATTGGGTCCTAGTGTAACGACGCAACGCGACGGAGGGGTGGGCGCAGACTGAATAATGTCTGGATAGTCTGCGAAATTGAGCAGTTTAGACCTTCTGTAAGTCAACAAAGTCCACTCAATTGGGTCCTAGTGTAACGACGCAACGCTACGGAGGGGTGGGCGCAGCCTGAATAATGTCTGGATAGTCTGCGAAATTGAGCAGTTTAGACCTTCTGTAAGTCAACAAAGTCCACTCAATTGGGTCCTAGTGTAACGACGCAACGCGACGGAGGGGTGGACGCAGCCTGAATAATGTCTAGATAGTTTGCGAAATTGAGCAGTTTAGACCTTCTGTAAGGCAACAAAGTCCACTCAATTGGGTCCTAGTGTATCGACGCAACGCGACGGAGGGGTGGACGCAGCCTGAATAATGTCTGGATAGTCTGCGAAATTGAGCAGTTTAGACCTTCTGTAAGGCAACAAAGTCCACTCAATTGGGTCCTAGTGTAACGACGCAACGCGACGGAGGGGTGGGCGCAGCCTGAATAATGTCTGGATAGTCTGCGAAATTGAGCAGTTTAGACGTTCTGTAAGGCAACAAAGTTCACTCGATTGGGTCCTAGTGTAACGACGCAACGCGACGGAGGGGTGGACGCAGCCTGAATAATGTCTGGATAGTCTGCGAAATTGAGCAGTTTAGACCTTCTGTAAGGCAACAAAGTCCACTCAATTGGGTCCTAGTGTAACGACGCAACGCGACGGAGGGGTTGGCGCAGACTGAATAATGTCTGGATAGTCTGCGAAATTGAGCAGTTTAGACCTTCTGTAAGTCAACAAAGTCCACTCAATTGGGTCCTAGTGTAACGACGCAACGCTACGGAGGGGTGGGCGCAGCCTGAATAATGTCTGGATAGTCTGCGAAATTGAGCAGTTTAGACCTTCTGTAAGTCAACAAAGTCCACTCAATTGGGTCCTAGTGTAACGACGCAACGCGACGGAGGGGTGGACGCAGCCTGAATAATGTCTAGATAGTTTGCGAAATTGAGCAGTTTAGACCTTCTGTAAGGCAACAAAGTCCACTCAATTGGGTCCTAGTGTATCGACGCAACGCGACGGAGGGGTGGACGCAGCCTGAATAATGTCTGGATAGTCTGCGAAATTGAGCAGTTTAGACCTTCTGTAAGGCAACAAAGTCCACTCAATTGGGTCCTAGTGTAACGACGCAACGCGACGGAGGGGTGGGCGCAGCCTGAATAATGTCTGGATAGTCTGCGAAATTGAGCAGCTTAGACCTTCTGTAAGGCAACAAAGTCCACTCAATTGGGTCCTAGTGTAACGACGCAACGCTACGGAGGGGTGGGCGTAGCCTGAATAATGTCTGGATAGTCTGCGAAATTGAGCAGTTTAGACCTTCTGTAAGGCAACAAAGTCCACTCAATTGGGTCCTAGTGTAACGACGCAACGCGACGGAGGGGTGGACGCAGCCTGAATAATGTCTGGATAGTCTGCGAAATTGCATTCTCGGCTTCTTCATCAATCTAGTCTCTTGAACTGAGTTGTTTTATTACTGCTGTAAAATTGACCCACACATATTGGATTTACGGGCTATAAATTCTGATTCCTAATAAAAGTATCTGCACACTCAGGTAATACTGCCACAAACAAATAATAACAACAATAAAACACCCATTAAAACACTAAACATTATGTAATTCCTTCTATTTGAATACTGCAGAATTTCTGCGTCCTAATTTTATAAATATAATGCCATTTGCTATTTTATCAAAATATTCAAAGCAGAGTTTTCTTACCGTAAATATTATTTACTGTCTTGTGGGAGAGTTAAACCCCAATCTAAAACGTCTAATGAAAAAACTGATAACATTAAGAAATCTACTACTTAAGATGGTCAAATTAAGATGTATAATATAAATAATTGAAATTCCAATATTCTCTTTTGTCAGAATCTTTGTACATTGTCTTTTTATTTATGTATATGTAACAATAAACATTTAGCCTTGTTTGTGTATTTATTTTGTTTTCATAGGAGAAGAAGCTGAGAAATTGCAATTTATTCCTTAAAGGACCTTTGCGATGCTTTCGGAGTGACAGGATATTCTGGATGTGTATGGTTGGGGCCTGATTATGAGTCCTTCCAAAGGTTGGGGGTAGTGCCTCTTGTCGAGATCCATGAGGAATGTTTCCTTAGAAGAATGGGACGCCAACTTTGTACCGGCCTTTCGAGTCAAAGCGGGCCGGGGTGACACGTCCTTATATCTAGGCTAGCAACAGCCTTTATAACCTAGAGAGCCCCAACGATTCCAACATTATCCTCCGCAGTATACTAGACCTATCGATTTACCCTTACACCCCAATATCTCGACATTCGCGGTTAGTTATTAAAATTTCTATAATACTGAACTCAGTTTCTCGTTGGAATAAGGTTTTGTATTTTTAAACTAATTTCTGTTCGTAGCCTTTTGAGACATCTTTTCTGAAGATAGGAAGATATTTATAATTTTATCGTTCCACGAAGATTTATAAGCATTTTCAGACTAATTTAGGGGCGTCCTATAATTAGGCCCACATAAAAATGGTAGATAGTAAGGGTATATAACATGTAAGGGTATATTTTTACAGTACGCGTTTAAAAATAACTGGAGAGAATTTTTATGTATAGAACAATTCGTTTCCTTAACAACCAATTTATTTAACAATGCACAATGTCTCATTTTATATTCTTATTTAAAAATATTTCTCATATTTAATTCTTTAATTGAAAATTTAAAAGTATATATGCCTCACAAACATACTGTCAAAAGTAAAATTTTTATCGTGAGCTTTTTTATTTCTGCTTAATTACAATGTTTTATAATGATCTGAATTACATCTTTCTTTAGGAGCGCCTGCACATGTCTTGTAGGCAAGTCTTGTATAACTGTGCTGTATCCAAATCACTGCATCGCGCCGCTGGAAATAAACAAAATTGAAAATAATAATAAAGCAGATAATAAAAGTTAGCCAAACAAAAACCGATTACTCCAACTTAAGTAAATTATAAATGGTTATTATGCAACCCTGTTATATTTAAATGTTTTATGATGATCTGAGTAACACCTTTCGTTAGGAGCGCCTGCAGATGTCTTGTAGGCAAGTCTTGTATAACTGTGCTGTATCCAAATCACTGCATAGCGCCGCTGGAAATAAGCAAAGTTTAAAATAATTGTTGTAGTGCAGTACCATTGCGTTTATTAAACAAAATTAGACACTAAATATATATATATATATATATATATATATATATATATTTTATTAATATATCTTTATCATGTCTTATATTTTTAACACTTTAAATACATCCTAGACATCTCGAGCCGTCATTCTGTATAGGTGCTGGATTACAGAAAGTTATTAAATTTTAGTAGAGATAGTCTAGGATTATTGCAACAAAGTTAATAAGTACATTAGAAATCTAATAACTTTGAAAAAATTTGAGTTATTATGAAAACGACTGTCAGCAACAAGACTAATTTTATAAATATATATATATATATATATACTTTTTAAACCAAACGCATTGATCGGTTGAAGTATCCATAAGTAAAGGAAAATAATGGAAAACTTGTGTACAAGCACTATGCTAAAAACCCATGGTTTTGATACTTCTAGATTACCAAATTTACCGGATAGTAGACAATTTTTTACCGAAGTAAGTTTCTTAGTCCGTATATACATATATTTTCTTCATCGGAACAACAAGACAAATTCAGCTATGATACTGCAAATATCTTGTACTGAAAGTACATTACAAGGACTGAATATAAACGGATTTTTGGATATAAGTGAGTTTCTGAGAAAACATGTACTGTATATATTTTCTTGATCGGGACAACAAGGCAAACACACGTATGGTGTCTAAAATATAATTAATTCAAACCAAAAAAGATTCTTTAGGCTTTAAACCTGACATAAGGGAAACATCTTAAATAATATGTACCTGATGTCTACGTTTCAAATTATAAGGCACCGTCATATAGCATCATAAGTGCTTTAATTGAGTAGGTTACGGCCTTCAAAGCCTAGTAGGCTAAAGATTTATATTTTAAAAAATGTGTGTTAAGCAACGGATTACAGCTAATGAGGAATAAATATTAAACGTAAATGCAATTCAACTTATATACGTAACTAAATAAATAAATGTACGGCCTACTTTAACGTAATTTGAGTTTTAAATAGAAACAAACTATTATCAATGTTTCATTATTTCAGTTAACGTGATACTGTCTAAAATACTGTTTTCACACAACTTTGTAGGAAATCTAATTTAGATCAAAATAGCAGTAATATTCAGAAATACGCAGAGTCAAATATTCCAAAAATTCAACCCCATAATTTTACATAATTTAACTTAATATTACTCTATTTTGACAAAATTTTACACAATTATATATGACCATAAAATGTTTTGTATGTCACAACTTTATTTTTTTAATTTATTATATATATATATATATATATATATATATATATATATATATATATATCTTATATATATAAAAATCTTGAGTCACGATGTATGTTGCCAATAAACTCCAAAACGACTGAACCAATTTCAATCAAATTTCACATGTATCCGTAATTTAGTCTAACTTAGAAGATAGGATAGTTATTATCTGAATTATTCGCTTATGTCGTGAATATAAACGAATAAAATGAAGAAAAGTTTTCAAAGCGCCTGCACATTATAACCTGCAATTACGAGATAGATACGTATATTAAACAGTGAAACACTATTTGAAGGCGCTAAGTTATGATGTATAATTGTCTAAACTAAATTTTTGGTTGAACTTAAAGTTTGAGTGGTAGACCACTTTGTAATAAAATACATTATGCATGTACAATACATTTTTGACATATTTTCTTGATCGTGACATCAAGGTAAAATCTACATCGGGGTTGGAAATATAATTTACTTCAACCAGAAATGCTCATACGCGGGCAAAACTTACGAAAAGCGTGCGAAGCCGCGGGAAACAGCTAGTATATATATATATATATATATATGTATATTTAAGAAAATATCTTACATTTACGGAAGAGGCCTCAAAACTAAAAACTTCATGTAAGAAGGTATTACTTACCGCATGTGTAAGCAACGTCTACAACTTTATTGTATTAAAACAAAGTGCCCTACTCAATTGTATGGTTTGTACAAGAATAGCCACAATGACGCACGAGTCGCATGTCGACGACCGGCGGCAAAAATAGCGACATTATCTCGGAAATTAGAGGGAAATCGTGCTTCTAGCAGTGATTGTAGCGATTACTGAGCATGCAGCAAGATGCCGTGATATCGGCGGCACATGCGGCTTCGGTCTTACCTCTATAGTAACTTGAGGGGGGGGGCTTTAAGTTGGCAAACACTCTAGTAAAGAATATGTGGTATTTGTGGAATTTTAATTTAAGAAAAGAGTTAATAATGGAAAAATAAGGATTCTAAGGAGAGTTGAGTTTTAAGTGACGGTACGCGCCATCAAAATTTTTGTACTTGCTAAAATTTATCAGAGTTTTTTACTTGGTGATTTTTATGATAAACCCTATTAGATTGGTCTCATTTCCTGAAAAACGAGAAGTTTTTAGCAAAGAACCCACCATTAATCATGGAATATTGGATTATTTTTAACAAGGTGTAACAATCCTGGCATAGGTGTATCGTGAATGAACCAGCACGCACTTGGTCGGTAACTGGTACGGTGTAACAATCATGGCATTTGTGTATCGTGAATAAACCAGCGCGTACTTGATCGGTAACTGGTACGGTGTAACAATCCTGGCATAGGTGTATCGTGAATGAACCAGCACGCACTTGGTCGGTAACTGGTACGGTGTAACAATCATGGCATTTGTGTATCGTGAATAAACCAGCGCGTACTTGATCGGTAACTGGTACGGTGTAACAATCCTGGCATAGGTGTATCGTGAATGAACCAGCACGCCCTTGGTCGGTAACTGGTACGGTGTAACAATCATGGCATTTGTGTATCGTGAATAAACCACCGCGTACTTGATCGGTAACTGGTACGGTGTAACAATCCTGGCATAGGGGTATCGTGAATAAACCAGCACGCAGTTGGTCGGTAACTGGTACGGTGTAACAATCCTGGCATAGGTGTATCGTGAATGAACCAGCACGCACTTGGTCGGTAACTGGTACGGTGTAACAATCATGGTATTTTTGTATCGTGAATAAACCAGCGCGTACTTGATCGGTAACTGGTACGGTGTAACAATCCTGTATCCTGAATCCAGCGACACCAATCTCGTATCCACTGCCATCTCTTCGACGTAATCAATCCTCTACCGCAGACCCTGTCGCACTCCCACAATCTTCAAGAATTAGTCCTGTGCGTGTTGGAGGGCACTGATTTGACCACATTTGTGTGATCATGCAACTGCCAATAAATCCAGTAATTGCCTGACGAGGGAGCAGTTTACACTTTGAGGGCTCTGCTCCTGAATATACGTCTTGTGGTCCAGGTACAAACCTCAGAAGGTGGATGACTCGGTTCACCATATAATCGATCTTTGCTCCTCGGGAGAGATCAGGTATGAGGGGCAGACCAAGGTCACGAATGGTGTCACCATTTTAGATGGTGCTGTCCAGAAGCTTTTACTGGATAAGGCCAATTTTCCTCCTCTTCACCGAGTTCTCTCAATACCGAGTCTCTGTCTTCCCGACGTCCTCTTGAAGGGCTACATAGTTATCTTCATTTTCAACCTCCATAAA
Source organism: Homalodisca vitripennis (assembly GCF_021130785.1). NCBI lineage: Eukaryota > Metazoa > Arthropoda > Insecta > Hemiptera > Cicadellidae > Homalodisca > Homalodisca vitripennis. The sequence goes on from NC_060209.1 coordinate 22,237,371, forward strand.
AAATCTTACTTTTCATCACTGCAAAGAAAAGTGGTTATTTTCTGTACGAAACCGCGCAAAGGCAAGTTGAGATCGGAAATACAATTAAATTCCAAAAGACAATGTTTATTTTGTGTGATAAATCTTGTTTTTATTGCACGGAAAACAAAATTTAAACTTATATGATTCATGTAATTTGTATTAGATAATAACTCACCATAAGTACGTATACTTGACGTACTGTCAAGTTTATGTATCCAAGAAGCGATTATTTACTTGTACTAAAAAACAAAATTAGAGGTTAGCTCACTGATCAATCTAACCAATTAAGCTAAACTAACATAAATTGCACGGTAGCAAAAAACGATTAATTTATGGAACTTCTTGTATAAAAACTTTTATTTTTAAAATATGAAAAAATTATATAACGATAATATGGTAAAAAAAGTATACACACTTACTATAGACGCCTTGCTTCTGAATTTATTTAAACTATAGTTGTAATTAAAATGGTAATATAAGAAATTTGTATAAAACTTCCCAAGCGAAAACACTGTCCCGCTCAGCCTGTGTAGACCTTTCCAAAATTACAACAGGGGTGTCATCGCGCATGTATACTTGGATGATTAGATAATCATAAACATTTCGTGAGATCGGTGACGGTCGTTGCATAAATCACTATCTACCAAACATATCTTCTTGCTATCTCCGACTCGGGAAGTTCAAAGAAGTTTAGACAAGTCAATATGGGTTTGTATACTTGGAAGATGATATAATCATAAACATTCGTGAGATCGGTGATAATCATTGCATAAATCACTATCTACCAAACATATCTTCTTGCTACCTCCGATTCGGGAAGTTCAAAGAATTTCAGTAAGTCAATTTGGGTTTTTATACTTGGAAGATGAGATAATCATAAGCATTCATGAGATCGGTGACGGTCGTTGTATAAATCACTATCTACCAAACATATCTTCTTGCTATCTCCGACTCGGGAAGTTCAAAGAAGTTTAGACAAGTCAATATGGGTTTGTATACTTGGAAGATGATATAATCATAAACATTCGTGAGATCGGTGATAATCATTGCATAAATCACTATCTACCAAACATATCTTCTTGCTACCTCCGATTCGGGAAGTTCAAAGAATTTCAGTAAGTCAATTTGGGTTTTTATACTTGGAAGATGAGATAATCATAAACATTCGTGAGATCTGTGATGGTCATTGCATAAATCACTATCTACCAAACATATCTTCTTGCTATCTCCGACTCGGGAAGTTCAAAGAAGTTTAGACAAATCAATATATATTTGTATACTTGCAAGATGAGATAATCATAAGCATTCATGAGATCGGTGATGATCATTGCATAAATCACTATCTACCAAACATATCTTCTTGCTATCTCCGACTCGAGAAGTTCAAAGAAGTTTAGACAAATCAATATATATTTGTATACTTGCAAGATGAGATAATCATAAGCATTCATGAGATCGGTGACGGTCGTTGCATAAATCACTATCTACCAAACATATCTTCTTGCTATCTCCGACTCGAGAAGTTCAAAGAAGTTTAGACAGGTCAATATGGGTTTGTATACTTGGAAGATGGGATAATCATAAGCATTCATGAGATCGGTGACGGTCGTTGCATAAATCACTATTTTCCAAGCATATCTTCCTCCTTCTTGGAAGTTCAAAGGACTACAGACTAGACAAAATGGGCTTAATCGTGCATGTATACTTGTATGGTGTGATAATCCTAGATGTTCGTGAGATCAGTGCTTGAATTAAGTTACTGAGAAGTTAGCTTTATTTTCAAGCAGTACAGTTTATCTTTGTACGAGATGTCGGTTGTTATAGGTTACTTAAGGATGTATAAACTGTAAAGTTCCTCTACTAAGTTATCTTTACAAATAACATAAATAAATATGAATTGTTTTATTAATTTTGTTCTTGATTACTAGACATTCCTAAAATTGCGCCTACTCAAAGGTACAAGAATTGCTCATGAATCGGTTCAGTAAACACTCTACAAGTTCTTATCGATTACCATTAGAGTAGCTCCATCGTCTACTTGTTACAGAATTTTTATTGCAGGGTTGTATAACACTTAACAAACTACAACAGTATAAAAAGAATTATTTTTGCATTCGATAGACTTGAAACGCCTATGCGAACTTAAGGTTTTCTAAAGGATACAAGACAGACTGGTATTGAGGCTTATTTTAGGAAATAATTTGATTTTAACACTACCTTCTATAACCAAATATTACGCCTAAAGCTACTTTTCTTGTAATATAAATCTCAGGTACAAACGTAGCGTAGATGCAATACCTTATAGAATATTGAGCCTTTCAGTGAATAGATCTTTATGAGCGTTTAAATGTAACAAGAGAAACAATTTTAAATTCTCTCAGATTTACATATCAAGTATTTTCTAATTTTAAAGTAAGCGATGCTTGTTGAAGATCGTTTAAATTGTAATTTTTGCTTCAATACAACTAAGCAATACGATTGTAATACATTTAAAAACAACTCATGAACCATGCAAAAGAAAAATAGATATTCTCTTAGAACCTGGAAGCTATACGTTGATGACGCTTTTGATGTTTTCGACAAGAAACAAAATCTTCAAAACGTTATTAATTCTCTCAACTCATGTCACCCTTCTATAAAATGTACTTGTGAAATATAAAATGGCAATCGACTCGCATTTCTAGATTTATTAATTATGAAAAATACGACCATTTTGAATGTGATATCTACAGAAAACCAACACAAAATGACAGATTTATCCCATTTTATTCATTTCATTTCAGAAAGATCAGCTTTTCACAATTTAATCCATAGTCTTTTACATACTCCTATATCAACAGAAAATTATTAAAAAAAGTTAAGAAAATAAAGGAAATTGTGTTATTTAATGACTAAAAACTTGGAATTTATCAAATTAATTGTAATAACTGTGATTTAAAATACATTTAATAAACAAAAAGAAAGTTAAAAAAGAGTTAGGGAACATAGGACATGTTAAAAATACCATCAAGAAGAAAGATTGGCTGTGGCAAAAATGAACTTCAAACTGGACAATCTTTTTCAAATGTAAAATACTGAGAGAAATTGAAAATAAAAAATTACTCGAAGCGTATGAAACAATTTGTATAAAGAAGAAACAAATTATCTATTAAATAATGAACCTAGGCCCTTTCAAAATTCACCGTTACTTTATTTGATATAATTACACATGAAATTTATTTTTTTACACATAACAGACAATTTTTACATATAATAAATTGTTTTACATATATGACAGACATACTTTCCTGTTATATAATGCTATTTTCTTGTATTTTAATGACATGCGATTTTATTTAAGTACCAAATTGTTTATTTTATTATTGTAACCACTTCTTTTCAGTTATGTGTGTCTGGTGATGTATTCCTTGAACACGGAAGGCCTCACGAAAATAAACAGTATATTATCGGAGTGTGTGTTTTCAAATTAATTAATAATTCCAATAAGAAAAGAGCTTCTAGAATGTAATACATTGTATTCAACTAGGAATCTTAAAATCAAACAAGAAACCTGGAATACTGTTGAATAACACTTTACTGAGTTATGGCGTGAAGTTGTATTGGAGTTAGGCTATGTATTGAACTAGTGAACAAACCCGTTGTAGCTGATATAAGGGGCGTATATCGCGTGGGAGCCGGCCGGGCGCAGATCGATGGCAACATACTACGTGGGGGCTGAGCGTAGGTCGAGCTGAGATCCTGAGGTCGTGGGCGCTCTGGCTGCTCCTGCATCCCCCCTGCACCCCCGCACTTGGGCGTTACCATGTGGCCCACACACAGACTGCTGATGACCAATTATCGTGGAATATTGTAACTATTCCCTTAAAGATATTTCAGATACACAACCATATTTGGCAATTTTCGTCAAGACAGTAGACCACAACATTTTTATACCTAGCACAAGGAAAAACGACTAAAACGATAGTAAAATGTTTAAAGAATGAATCACTTCAGGTAATGGCTATTTTAAAACTATTTATGACTTATGGAAATTATTTTTAAAGGTTAAAAACCAATAAATAAGATTTTGCAGTAATATACTACTCAATATTAACTTCAGTCATCTTTCATATACACACTCTAAAACTTCATATCTTTATATTCAGCTTTTCTGTAGGCTTGATTACAAAATGACTCCAAGTACTACTTCAAATCTTGTGGAATTATGAAACCGAAATTTACCTTCTTTCCTGTATTCAGTAAATATGTAATAAAGGGCTGTGACTGATAAATTTTGAACTTTAAAAACCGACTCAACCGAATATGAATGCACAAACTGTGGTTTCTTACAATCTCGTGTTGAGATTGCGTTAAAGTCAATTTTGAAATTCAAACATAAAACCTCCTAAAAGAATATATATTACCATACATATAGCGAACACATACATAAAGGATGTTATTAAATTTCCAGTACAGTTTGAATATACTGGAGAAATGTGGGATATAAAAAAAGCGGGGGAAACTGTACATTGTGCATTGCGAAAGTTATGTAGAATAGGACTTACCAGTAACGAAGGCTAGTTTTATCTTAGAAGTATAGGATAAAGATAAAGACAGTCTTTTGTCGTTATTTTGGATTCTGATTTTCCCGTCTTGGTTAGATGAATAACGGCTGGGGTTCTCTGTGAAAGTCATTCGTACTGCTGAAGATGAAGATGGCCATCAATGCTGAAGAGCTCTAAGGGAGCTTTAGACATACTTTAGGCATTGGAGTAGGGTTAATTAATACCCAAAGCTGGGCGGTCCTTAAGGATGCACCTTTGTACAAAGGATGTGAAGGTTGCAGAGCACAGCAGCATCATGACACCTCAAGTCTTGTCCTAGGAATATCATAAATCTTTGGTATCCTAGTAAGACTATACTTAATCGTATATAATAAGTATATCTAACACACGTATGGTGTTTAATACGTTTGGGATAAATCTATTTCATTTTTTTACGTTAATGGTCGTGAAAAGAATTCTGGTTCAGCTATGACCCAATATAGTCTCATTGTATCGAAAGTGAAATAACTTTTGAAATTATCAGTTTGATATTTTGCTATAGAGGAAAATCAAATACAGCGAATAATATTCAATAATTTTCTAAATTCATAAAATGTAGAAGAAAAGAGAAAAATATATAGACATATATATGTTAATGTTAACTAGGCGAACATTACCTGACTTATTTCTTTAAACAATAAACAAATGTAAAGAACATTTTAAATGGATTACCCCACCCACATAAACACCACTACCCAACAGTGATAATTAATTATACGAATACATAATTTCAAAATTCTTCTACAGAGTGGCCAAATTAAAAATGTGTAATGGAACATCTAATACTATAATGCAGTCTTAAATGGAAATAACATTTGAAAATTGTTATATTTAAAAATCTTTGGATGAATATTTGGAATCTCTGACTGCACGCACGATAACTGTCAAACTAGTTCACCTCTATGCTAAGAAACACCTCTACCTCTACATTGCTATAAACGGAAATCATCCGTGCAATTTCTGCATGTGGTACCTCAATAGATTGGTATTATGTATGCTGTTGACGAGAAAATAGAGATTACAGTAATATAACGGAATATCGAAGGATCCGACATAATGTAGCGAAATATTTATCGCACACACTGACAGACAGAACAAAATACATTAAATGGTTCTTCTTTGAACAAAAAGAACCTGTTTACCAAGTTTAAATTTTCTAGAACTTTTCTGCCAAGAATAATGGCACAGATGGTCAGACGGATAGAAAGACAGATGGACTGCCATTTGACCTTGTGATATCAAATCAATAGGGGCCTTCCTTGGAACCTGTAATCCAAGTTTCAAGTTTCTAGAACTATTCGTTCAAGAACTATCGTATATATGGTGAGGAGGATAGAAAGACAGATGGACTGCCCTTTGACCTTATGATATCAAATCAATAGGGGCCTTCCTTGGAACCTGTAATCCAAGTTTCAAGTTTCTAGAACTATTCGTTCAAGAACTATCGTACATATGGTGAGGCGGATAGAAATACAGATGGACTGCCCTTTGACCTTATGATATCAAATCAATAAAGGCCTTCCTTGGAACCTGTAATCCAAGTTTCAAGTTTCTAGAACTATTCGTTCAAGAACTATCGTACATATGGTGAGGCGGATAGAAAGACAGATGGACTGCCCTTTGACCTTATGATATCAAATCAATAAAGGCCTTCCTTGGAACCTGTAATCCAAGTTTCAAGTTTCTAGAACTATTCGTTCAAGAACTATCGTACATATGGTGAGGCGGATAGAAAGACAGATGGACTGCCCTTTGACCTTATGATATCAAATCAATAAAGGCCTTCCTTGGAACCTGTAATCCAAGTTTCAAGTTTCTAGAACTATTCGTTCAAGAACTATCGTACATATGGTGAGGCGGATAGAAAGACAGATGGACTGCCCTTTGACCTTATGATATCAAATCAATAAAGGCCTTCCTTGGAACCTGTAATCCAAGTTTCAAGTTTCTAGAACTATTCGTTCAAGAACTATCGTACATATGGTGAGGCGGATAGAAAGACAGATGGACTGCCCTTTGACCTTATGATATCAAATCAATAAAGGCCTTCCTTGAACCAAGGAACCGGTACATCAAGAGTTATTACACAGATGGGCAGAACAGGCAGACAGCCTTTCAATTCAAAATCAATAAAGTTCTTCCTTTATTCAAGGATAACTATGTACCAAGTTTTAAGTCTATAGGATATTTCTACGGAAAGCTATCACACCGATGAGCAGATCGACTGACTGAAAAGTGCTCTTCAACAATTTAATGTTTTTCTTCCTTGAACCAAAATGTACCCATATTACAAACAAGTCTTTACGGCTTTTTTACAAAGAGTTACTGCACAGATAGACGAACATACGGACGTACGAAGACATGATTCATCAAAGGTCTTGTCAGATCCCTAGTAAACACATTATTAAACAGAGTATATTGTGCAGGATAGTAATATGCCTTGTTTCAGTACTTACGAATACATGAGACGAAGCTATTTTGTTGGGTTGGTAAGTTTCGTAAAATGTTTGTAAAATTTAGCAACCTGCAACTTCATCTTCATACGAATAGCAAGCTTTTCAAATTAATCTGTTAAGTAAAAACATTTTATCAATTTTAAACTAACTTTGCAAAGACCTAGAGTCTTGGAATTTGCCACTGGACAGTGTAGTTTTATTGGTTTGCATTGTTTGCAAAACTCAAGCGTTTCTGTACACTCAATATACTACTACATATATATATATATATATATATATATATATATTAATTTTTTTATAATTTCTATATATATATATATATATATATATATATATATAGAAATTATAAAAAAATTATCTGTCCACTGGGGGTCGCTCTGAGGTCTAGGACGTTCTTCACTGTGAAGCGAACAAGAAGCATCTTGTGAGATCTAGTGAGATCTAGTCTGACAAGGGCCTATCTTGCTCTGACTCTCTCATTTACGAGTTACAGCCAATTGGAGTTTTTGTTAATGCCGCGTCTGCAAAGTTTTTTGATGTTATTAAAAAGTATTTATGATTTGTGCTACTACCCTAACAATATACAATTTTCTTATAAATGTTATTTCTGTCCGTTACACTATCACCGCTGAAGTGACCAACAGTTGCCGCAGGCCATCCGTTGATAATCTGGACACCATAACTGCTGACGTGTCTAACAATTTCCTGGAGGCCATCCGTTGACAATCAGGACACCATAACCGATGACGTGTCCAACAGTTGAAACAGGTCATTCGTTGACAATCTGGACACCATAACCACCGATGTGTCCAACAGTTTCCCGGAGGCCAACCGTTGACAATCTGAACACCATAACCGCTGATGTGTCCAACAGTTGCCGCAGGCCATCCGTTGACAATCTGAACCCATCACCACTGATGTGTCCAACAGTTTCCGCGGGCCATCAGTTGACAATCTGGACCCCGTCACCACTGATGTGTCAAACAGTTGCAGCGGGCCATCAGTTGACAATCTGGACACTATAACCGCTGACGTGTCCAACAGTTGCCGCATGCCATCCGTTGACAATCTGGACAACATTACCACTAATGTGTGCAACAGTTCCCCGTAGGCCGTTTCAGTATCACCGTACTTGCTCACAAATAATATTCTAACAGACAACCAGTTCAGTTTTATTAAGGACCGCTCTACTGGTGCCGCATTGGCGACTTTTGTATCCCATGTGGTCACGGGACTGGAGAGAAGACAGCGGACACTTGGTGTAATGATGGATCTGACTAAGGCGTTCGACTGTGTCAGTCATGACAGACTGATAGAGGGTTTGCAACGCCTAGACTTTCCAAATGAAATACTGAGGTGGCTAGAGTAGTATCTTAGGGATCGAAAACAATTATTCAACTCAATAACCACTGCTCGGAACTGATTGAGATTAAATTTGGAGTCCCCCAAGGGTCAGTACTTGGAACAATTTTGTTTAACCTTTACATAAATAATTTAGTGCTCACTATAAACCACGACAATACTGTTATGTACGCTCATGATATTGCCTTCATATTTTCTAATATTACAATACAGAAGAACTCGAAATTAATAGTAACATATTCTTATCACAGGAATATCAATTTCTAAAAAATCTGAATTTACATCTTAACAAAAAATAATCATCTTCAGCCCCCATATGTTGAAATAAACGAAGAAAAAATAGAACACCAATTATCAGTAAAATATTCGGGACTTCAGGTGGACGATGACTTGACTTGGCGATCCCGCATCAACTTTGTGTCTGCCTCTTAGTCTTCATCGTCCTACCTGATGTCCCAGTTTGCAAAATATCGTCACGTTCAGTTATTAAAACTAATATATTTTGGTTTCGTAGAGTCACGGTGGTGGTATGGACTTCTTGTTTGGGGCTCGGCACCTCAGTACTTACTAAAAAGGGTTTTCGTTTTACAGAAACGAATTGTGCGTGTTGTGGCTGGCATATCTCGCAGAAGTTCATGCAGAAGTGCATTTAAAGAGCACAGCGTTTTGAACTTTCCATCTTTGTATATCTACGAGACCATCATCTATGCCAGGTTTCATTGTGCAAATGTATTAGATGGAGCTGCTATACATGACCACAACACGCAAGCCCGAGTAGACCTGCTACAAACCCAACATCGCTCGGCTCTGGCGGGTGGACTGCCTCAAAATTCAGGGGCTAGGTTTGTTTGGAAGCTCCCCAGTAATTTAAAGAATATAACAGAAAAAAACCATTCTAAAAAAACAACTAAAAATATATCTATTAGAGGGTTGTTTTTATTCGGTTGGGGAGTTTCTAGCCTAAACTCTATTTTATTAATCATTTGTATTCTTTTATTATTTAATGTACATTAGTTCTTATTCAGTTTGACTTTCATACAAATATTGTATTTTTATATGTTAAGTATTAACAGTGTAATACTGACTTTTGTCATACGAGATGTAATACATGTCTACAAAAGTAAAAAAATTGAAATTGAAATGTGTCCAACTGTTGCTGCGGGCCATCAGTTGACAATCTGGACACCAACACCGCTGACGTGTCGAACATTTGCCGCTGGCCATCAGTTGACAATGTGGACACCAACACCGCTGACGTGTCCAACAGTTGCCGCTGGCCATAAGTTGATAATCTGGACACCAACACCGCTGACGTGTCCAACAGTTGCCGCTGGACAACTAGGCGTTGTTCCATATCATCATTAGTTCCGTAGCTATACGAAATAATCATAAAAATAACAACAACAAAAATAATAATAATTCTTTCCTACATTAAAAAAATTGACAATATTGTATTCCAAACATTATTTTATAATATTGATTTTAAGATTCTACAAACTAAACTTATAAGTTATTATGGGCACGGTACAGTCAGTTCCACATATTATTGTTGGAATCTAACGATACATTTATATTTCGCATGGTTCGGATATCAGAGGAGAAATAGAATATAATAAATTACTAATTTTCATCACAGCGGTCCATCGTAAATTTATCAATAGAGTAACATGTTTTTGACTAAAAAGGTTGTCTTAATCGAGATTTGAATTGATTGGGTTCATTGATTCGTTTCAGATCGCCAGGGAGCTTATTGATTATCTTGACACCAACTAGAGAGGGCAAGTGTTTGGACACAGTCTTTCAAGCTATTCATTTTTGAAATTGTCCCTGCCTCTGGTCTCCTACTGGTGGACGGACGTCCCTGCCCTGAAACAGTTCACATTTAAATCGGTAGTACAGGGTGACATCGGGACTATAAAGGCTGGGTGACGTCAACAGTCCAAGCTCCCTGAAGGCAATTTTACACGACTCTCTGGGTTTTATTTTTTTTTTTTTTAATTATTCTGACAGCTTTATTTTGTGTTCTAAATAATCTATCAAATTTGTATTTAGAAAAACTGCCCCATAGTTTCGAACCGTAGGCCAAATGTGGATGTATTATGCCAAAGTAGGCTGTTTTCCGTACATCCAACGAGCAAAATTTTGCTAGATTGCATATGTACCAGTGATGTAGTACGACAGGCCATATTTGTGTCACGATATCAATACCCAGGATCAAAAGCAATTGGAATAAATGTAGACAACAAAGTTGATATAGAAGTCACTCTCTAAGCGATTACTTTGTTATTACTTTGGGGACGCCGGGACGTAGTAACGTAAATTTCAGTCTTTTAGTCCTCCGTTCTATGTTATATGGATATACATTTGACAATACAAGTTTCTGTTTTTTAAAACTGATATTAACCATAATATACAAACATAAACTTTCGAGATTTATAAATGTTCATTTTCAATATTCAGATTGATTAAAGAAATATTTATGACTCGATTATTGGACGTGTAGATAACATACATAGTACAATTTCATTAAAAACAGTGAACTGTTGATGCTTCAACATGTTTGGTAGAAACCTGAGACATGTTTGGCAATTTTGTCAAAACTGTTTTAAGGCTTTGACCATGCTGGGACAAGACATGGCCCACGTTGAGGTTCTCAGCGAATAGCCAACAGTACACAAATTGAATAAACGGCAGCTCTCAATCATTTTGGTATAATTAGATTTGTGATAAAACCCTATAAAACTGATATTCTTGTAGTTCTTGAGAAAAAATGCTGGTTTTTTAATAATGACCGCCATTTTGAATAATAAAGATAACTTCATGATATTTCCTTTCAGTAACTTCTCCCTTTAGAAACATCGGAGCCAAATGTGATATAATTTACGTTATCAGTTTTTAAGATATTAATTTTTTATAAAAAACACATACTGACAGACAGGTGAAAAAGTAAGCATCGGAGACCCATGTTCATATGGTGAAATATATTTGTCTTGACCAGAGCAATAACGTGATATACCTTTGTCTAGAAAGTTACAGTACACTCTGTATAAAAAACAAAGTTCTCACTCACTCACTTATCCCTAATTCTTGAACTACCTGATGTTCCAGAAAGATTTGGCACACATTTACCTTAAAACCAAAATAGAAAAACTAAATTACTTTTATAAAGAAAAAACATCCATTGAAATGGGGTTGACACCTCTAGAAGAATTATATTATGTGTATAAAGTTCTTGACCATCATCTTGTGACCGTCAATTATTCTGAAGTGGATCAGGAGACTGAAATAGCATCCGGTGACCGGCAATTATTCTGAAGTGGGCCAGTATACTACAATATCATTCAATGACCGCCAGTTATTCTGAAGTGGACCAGAAGAATTAAATAGCATCCGGTGACCGTCAATTATTCTGAAGTGGGCCAGTATACTAGAATATCATTCGATGACCGCCAATTGTTCTGAAGTGGACCAAGAGACTGGAATAGCATCCGGTGACCGGCGATTATTCTGAAGTGGACCAGGAGACTGAAATATCATACAGTGACTGGCAATTATTCTGAAGTGGATCAGGAGACTGAAATAGCATCCGGTGACCGGCAATTATTCTGAAATGGGCCAGTATACTAGAATATCATTCGATGACCGCCAATTGTTCTGAAGTGGACCAAGAGACTGGAAGAGCATCCGGTGACCGGCGATTATTCTGAAGTGGACCAGGAGACTGAAATATCATACAGTGACTGGCAATTATTCTGAAGTGGATCAGGAGACTGAAATAGCATCCGGTGACCGGCAATTATTCTGAAGTGGGCCAGTATATTAGAATATCATTCGATGACCGCCAATTGTTCTGAAGTGGACCAAGAGACTGGAATAGCATCCGGTGACCGGCGATTATTCTGAAGTGGACCAGGAGACTGAAATATCATACAGTGACTGGCAATTATTCTGAAGTGGATCAGGAGACTGAAATAGCATCCGGTGACCGGAAATTATTCTGAAGTGGGCCAGTATACTAGAATATCATTCGATGACCGCCAATTGTTCTGAAGTGGACCAGAAGAATTAAATAGCATCCGGTGACCGTCAATTATTCTGAAGTGGACCATGAGACTGAAATATCATCCAGTGACCGTCAATTATTCTGAAGTGGACTATGAGACTGGAATATCATCCAGTGACAGTCAAATATTCTAAAGTGGACTAGGAGACTGGAATATCATCCGGTGACCGTCAATTATTGTGCGTTGATACATTTAAAAGGTACATGTTTATGACGTATTTGTTATTCAACAGCTAATTGCGTGAAAAGCCGCGGATAACTGCTAGTGTTATAAAACATTCACAATCCTCATGTTATGTCGATTCTAAAAATAATGCCAATATAAGTAACGTTTTGAATGATTTAACAGTAATAGTAATAATTCAAAACTTGTTTGAACGATTGTTTAAGCTATCTTTAGACTATTCTATGCCAGTTAAAATAGTTTGATGAATGATAAACCTAAATTTTGATAACCGTATATCAAGCTGCAGTTATTTTAACTATATATTAAACTTATTTATATCTAAGTTAATTATTCAGAATACTACCTGGTAGAGATTGACTGAAGGATCAGATTACTATAATGTGATATTTAAAAAGTAGCTAACTAGAGTGTGGTCGCTCATCATTTTGCCCAATACTAAAGTTTACCTTAAATTTAAAATGTTTGAAAACGGAGGAGCATAACACAAATTTGATTATATGCCAATTTTAATATAGTTTTCCAATAATAATAACTTAAATAACAAAGACAAAAAGTATTAGACTTACAAACAATAATAGCAGATATTTTCAGGGTTATAGTACTGGAAATACTCCAACTTAGATATAGGCACGTATTAAAACAATAGTATTTTGTGAAGTTTCAGAAGCTATGGTGTCGAGTAGTCATGGGTTGCTGAGATTTGTGACTTCAACCCCTTCATATGGACTCACATGTTCTTGGAAAAGCCAACCGCCGACTATTAAAGAACCAGAGATGAAATTTATCCTTTTTGCGGGAAGGATGAGCTCATCCTAAAACCTTTTTTGTTTTAAAACCCAGCAACCATCACAACTAATTTCGGTCTTGTAACCTCATTTTTTATCCCACGAAGATAAATAATAGTTTTAAAAATCGTAAGTTTTAAAATCTTTCCCATAAATACGAGTTATAATTTACGAGAAATTTGATAAACTCATTCGTCAATAAGGCACTGTTATACTTGCAAACTTAAGCAATAACTGTTCTGCTTCATATTTCAAAACGTTCTATCGGCTTCAAGTAGAATTACCAATCACAGAATCTGTATTTCCTAAACAGTCCAAGTTTCTCGCAGCTTTACCTAATCAAAACTTGGACGTGGCGCCTCTCTTTTGGTAGAATTAATCGGAAAAGTTTGTATTTGTTTACACTTCCAACAACGTCTCACTTCCGAAGTCTCTAATACAATGTCATATATATGTAAATTCTTTGTAGGGCTAGTCCTAAGGCGGTGAGTGTATTAAAGTCATAAGGTAAACTAATGAAATTCAGAGTCCAAAAAACGCAGATAGTTACATTTATACAATAGATTCATTGACAAACTTCATACGTAGGATGATCAAAAAGGAATAACCAATGTATTTGGATTAATGCCTACTGTTTTCAAATTAATGACGAATTGGCGATAGTATATATTTATACTATAGCCTATATATATATATATATATATATAATACATATATATATATATATACATACAATTCTCGAGTGTTGTAAGTTAATAGGATATTTCATATTTTTTATTACTATAAAAAAATAATTTTTTTAGTTTTCTATTTACTTTCACAGAAAACTTGGGCTAACACAGAAGTTTCCTTATAAAATTTTAAACGTATATTTGCTACATTAATTTTGTCATATTTTGAATATAATTATAAGTTTTAATACACCATTAATGAAAGAAATTTCTAAAAAATCTGGACTTAAAACTCATCAAGATTCCTGATCACACCATGGCTAGTGGACGATCGCAATATTGGATCTGCATAACCCACCTGGTTCTTTCTACTTCCAGACCTATTTTAAAATATTGCAGTTTGAAATATCAATACTAACTGATGTTTTATTTTGGAAAAACTGCGTAAACAATGGAAGGTTTCATTAATTACTAGCAGTTACCCACGGCTTGGCACTCGATTAGGTATGCTTTGCACGTGTATGAGAACATCTGGTTTGAGTGAATTGTACATACAACGCTGTTGATTTTACCTTGTTGACACTACCAAGAAAATATGTAAAGTGTGTTTATTTATGGCCATTGTAATTTAATCCGGTCTTAGTAATTTTTGTGCATTAGTTGATTTTGCCTAGTATCATCGATCAAGATAATATACATATATATTTACAGTACTGTTATTTCGGTTATGTGTTTTTTTAGATATCAAAAACGTTTAATTCTTACTAGACGTGATTTGTAGTAGTAGGTTACTCTTTAGCAAGCGTTCTCAACGTGGGGGTCGCGACCCCCCAGGGGGGTCGCTAAAGACCTTGTCTAAAGAGCACGTTCTTGTCACAAATAAATTACCAGTTTATCCTTGAGTTCATGATGGTTTCATTGTTCAGCGAGCAGTAACATCACCGAGAGAGGTGAGCCCAATCTTCAAATAAGACTCTTTGCATTTCCTGAATTTTTGTTTGAACTGCCTTTCCTCTTTATTTTGATCTGCCTCGTTACTCAAGGAAACACTACTTAAAAAATATTCATTACAAAGTTGAACTATCTCAAAACAGAAAAAATAAACACGTGAGGAGTAAGAAGCTTGCAGGTTACATCAGGGAAAGAGAAGACCGAGGTTATATCGCAGATCGCGCTCGTCTGCTGGCATTATAACGCTAATTATATATTTTTATTTTGTTTTCACGTTACGTATCATCGGTTTACTGTCGTACTTTTACTGGCAGAAAAATACGTTTAGATTTTATTCAATATTGTTATGCTTAGCTGTTCCTCGCGGCTTCGCACGCTTTTCGTAAGCTTTGCTCGTGTATGAGCACTTCTGGTTCAAGTGAATGATATTGTCAACGCCGATGTAGAGTTTACCTTGTTGACACTATCAAGAAAATTTGCCAAAAGTGTATGTTTATAGCCATTGTACACGTACATCTACTTAATAATAAAGTGGTCTAACATTCAAGCTATAAGGCCAAACAGAAATTCATTTGAAATAAAAATATCCATAAAAACTTACCGCCTTCACACACACACACACACACACACACACACACACACACACACACACACACACACACACACACACACACACACATATATATATATATATATATATATTGCAGCGCCTCCTGGTGGTGAGTTACATCAATGGGCATAGCATATAAACCTTCTACGTGGAAAAAAACATATACATACAAATTTTCATAATGATCGGTCAAATAGTTTCTGAGTCTATAAGGGACAATCACGCAACCATCCATTTATATATATATATATATATATATATATATATATATATATATATATATATATATATAGATTTAATGATGGAATACCCTAAAATAAAATAAAATCATTTTACATGATACTCTATTTATTTAGTAGTGTTGAACTCCTCTCCCCCCCCTCCCAAGAATGAAATTTACTGTCGGGGGTATTTAAAATGTCACACACAAAAAGGGGGTCGTAGGTTTAAAAAGGTTGAGAACCTCTGTTCTATAAGAGTATCTTAATATTTTTATGTTGCATGTGGCCATAAACTATTTTACACCAATATTTTATGGTACTGTTATTTAGGTTATGTGGTTTTTAGGTATCAAACAATCGTTCAAAAGTTTTATTTATACTAGCTGGATGTACGTGGTAAGTAATTTGGTAAGAAAAGTTGGTGGACCAATCCATGCTTACTGCTTTAAGCAAGTCTTGTACATTATTAAAAATTCACATCTCGTACCTGCAGAGTATTGCTGCGATGTTGACTGAAGCCAGTTAATTCAACACACCCTGGCACATAGATAACATGAGGATAACGTGGGTTAGGAACATTTCACCGAAGTTGTAAAAACTGTTACAACCTCTCCTTGGTACTACTCTGTTACTATTCTCGGCGCTCTCTGCACACAACCACCCTTCCCCTAGATCGATACCGTTAGTGTAATTAAGTAAATATTAAAATAAAAGTGTAAAATGTAAAGTAAAAAAATTTAAAAAACATAGGAAATGTCACGTATTTGTGTCTCTGTTTTTCTCGTGCTGGCCCGTACTCAGATTGGTTTTATCGGATAATTTTACCGGGGCCCGAGTCGGGCCCCGCCGCACTTCTATTTTGAGGGACCGTGTCGTTTCGAGCTCTCAGAGGGCCCGGGTCGGGCCCCACCGCATGTCTATTTTGAGGTACCGTGTCGATTCGAGCTCTCAGGGAACCCGAGTCGGGCCCCGCCGCACTTCTATTTTGAGGGACCGTGTCGTTTCGAGCTCTCAGAGGGCCCGGGTCGGGCCCCACCGCATGTCTATTTTGAGGGACCGTGTCGTATCGGACTCTCAGGGGCCGGGTCGGGCCCCGCCGCACGTCTACTTTGAGGGACCGTTTCGTGTCGAGCTCTCAGGAGCCCGAGTCGGGCCCCGCCGCACGTCTATTTGAAGGGACCGTATCGACGGACGAGATAACTCAATCTAATAACTGTAACGCTATTATAGACCAAATTTGTAGTGTCATTCATTACAATTTCCAAGGATCGTGACTATCACTTTTAAAATAATAATTTTACTTTGATTTAACAATCTCGATCGTTTTTGTTTATATCGTGTATTTAAACGGAAAAGTCAATAATTGTTCTTGAGATAAAACAACAAATACCTAAACACATGCGTATGGTCAGATCCGTTGAATTATAACCGAAATGTCGATACAAAAGACGAATTATCATCAACTGAAAATAAAAATAACATTTAGAAAGCTCACGTTTTGAATATCTTTCTTACAGTCGTTAATATCTAAACATCATTTTAGTTGGACAACTAATAGACTAATTACTGTTCATTTTTACACTGTTCGCAAAATTAATTAAAGCAATGCCGAAAATGGTCCGATTTATAAGATTTACCCTGAAGTTACTTTTAGCAACATAAAAGTAAAAATAAAGTAAACATGTCTCATTTTACCAGGCGACGTTAGGGTTAAGAAGCCCTCTCTAATACTTAACCTGGGGACCAACTGCTTAAAGGTGACTTCCGAACCACCACCAATGGCCGGGCAGGCGGGCTGCTTGCAAGGACAAGATCGCTCAGCGGTCACCCATCCAAGTAGCAGCCACGCTCGACGTTACTTGATCAGGTTAACTTGCGATAATCGTTGTATCCGCTACACTGCGCCATTGACTATATATTGAACGTAAAACATAGTAACATATACTGAATGTTACTATTATTAAATAAATAATAAAATTTCGTCAATGGGATAATAGTGAGCTAAAAGGGGAGGGGGGTTGAAACGATTTGACGGACGGCAATGCACGGTGGCGGGACATGACGGGGCCTGGCCGTATACCTTTTCCGGGGCCCTCAAAAGGTGAGTACGGCCCTGATATTATGTGTTCAATAAATGATGTCGATAGTAATTGAAGTAAGGTAGTATTGAAAGGGTTTGCAGAGATATAGTGTTTTAGAGCCATTCCGGGGATTTTCACAATACAATATCCGGATTAAAGTTTGTAGCTTGCGCAGTTTAATTCTTTGCTGATAGACTTATCTACTGTATCACGATGCTGGTTAGATTACATTATATTAACTCAACGTTGGAAGGAACACTGAGGATGTTTTAAGTCACTGAGTACGTTCCTGTTTTGAAAGAGAGATTTTAAAATGTACAATGTTTATTTTTAGCTTGTCATTTGCAATATAGTGAGTGCCTCACACAAGTGTGATTATATTTTAGCAGGATAATGTGTCTAAATAGATACATACTATTTAAATTGGTTGTCTTTTATAACCTATTGTAAAAAATCTTATGTTACAAAAAACCCATTACAAAAACAAATGTTACAGTCTTTAAATTATTTGGATGTGCTAAATTAAATGTAGAATGTTGGTATTTAATCCACTGTTATTGAAGCAAAGAGTAACCTAATATGAATTTGTAAAATACGGATTCTAAAATGATTTAACTATTTAAGGAAACATAAATTAGTACCTCTTGTTTGGACAATTTTTATTATATCATCAAGCTGTGCAATAAAGGGGTTCGGTAAGGCAAAATACTAAAAAATGCGTATTTTTATTTTTGTTTATTTGTTACGATTTTGACAAAAATACTCGTAGTACTAAATTTCGGTGCCAGGAAATAATAAAAAAAATTACAAATTGAACACAATTTTTTTAGTGCAAATATGAAAAGACTGTGGCTACAAACTAAAAGTATGATCATGAAAAACATGTTCACCTTCCTCTTGCCATGATGGAAAGAATAAGGATCTTAATGCACCTTATCTACTACAGAAATGCCCGCAGAATCAGAATGACTAATAATCTAGAATCGCCTACCAAAAACCGTGTTTGTAAGTTGTTTGTACCCTTCAATCTGGAATATATGATGCCATAAACACTTTTAACAAAGAAAATATAGCTAGGTATATGTGTTTACAAAGGCTGGGCATGGTTTTTGGGCAGAACCTTTGCAACGCCATGCCTTAATATATGCCGCCTAAAGAAATCCCAGTGCGTGGCCTCTGATGCTGCCAAGAAAATTCAGCAAACTCGTGTAAGTGGTAAGAGGAAGCTGAAAGATAAATGGGATACCTGGAGGATCCTGATGATCCTGGTTGTGGAGCAGGATGTCACTAAACCACAATTTACAACTTATTGAGTAATACTAATTATTAAATTGAATATACTTTCGATTTCCCATAAGTAGATTTTTTCTCTTATGTACCTTTATCTCAGGGAATGAATTGCCTTTACAAAAAAATAAAAGTTTTTCATTCCATCACTACACACATTTTTAGCGCGAGACTTTGAAAAGAAAACTTAAAATATACTAAAACAGTGGTGAAAAATAACATTTTTGTTTATAAGAAAGATTAAAAAATATACATAAATTCAAAATAAAAAAATTGAAATATTTTGCGTTATAAATGGTATAAGAGGACCATATAATAAGGTCCAAAGATTACATCATGATTAAACCCGTGGTTTCTGAGTAAAAGGTACATAAAGTTTAGCAAAATTACATTGTAAGAATATGCCTTAAAAGACCCCTTTAATAACCATTTCTCTGTTGTAATTTTGAATATTAATTTTATATAAAAAAATAATCATGTCTCATTAATTAAAATTCGTTAAATAAACTTTTGCATTTGGAATATGTTTTATAATAAGCGTTGTACGTTATTCTCAACATATGTACTGTTGAAACCTCCGAAAGGTTAAATCGTGGTTGATTTCAACATATCAGTATGAATAATCAACTAGAAAATATCGCCAATTCAAAGTTCAAACTGTTGATTAGACATTGCAGTTTAGTCGGAGTCACTTTTTAGTTTATTAGAATCGGATCCTATGGAATTGTGTCAATTAAGTGTTAATGCCAGTTTTGTTGAGAAGGCTAATAACGACCGTCATTGAATAAGTTTCCAGTTCGCAGCTCCCAGATTGAATGAGGTCTGATGACTCGTTAACTCGGAGCAGGCCGAGTCGTGAAGTAGTAACTGTAGCTCACTAGAGAGAGCAAAATATTGGAGGGGGAAAAATCGACAGATATAATCTGCACGTTTGTTTTATCAATACGTGTTTTGAAAACTCACATATTTTTTACTTGTTCCTAATAAAGGGAACTGCAGAATTCCATGCTTCCCTCTTTTGGCATCATCTTAGTTGGTTTCAATAAATAACAACTGATCAGAAGAATATCATACGGTAATTGAAAAATTAAGTACAACATTAACATTGAAAGTAAGATGGCCGAGTGGTCTACGACGTTGGAATTTGAGTCTGAGTTAGAGATAGCGCAGGTTCGACTCCTGTATGTGACCGTTTCACTTTTTATCATTACCATCGACCTTGTACTGTATCGACTCTCCCCCTTATTCTGTTTGATAAGATCCTCGCACAGGCCAGTGGCCCATGAGAATTAAGTCCTTTTAATTGACGGGCAGAATAAGGATTAAAAGGGGATCGACTTCTCCTTAAAAACAAAAACAAAAAAATACTAATTTAGTAAATCATAAGCACATTTAGTTGATAAACGTGCCCCCTAAAATACAAGAAATCTATAAAGCTTCTAAGCTAATTTTCCGTTGAAACAAAAACGAAAGTTTTATAAAAAATTATTAAAAGATTTCTTAAAGTCTCTCCCTGCTATTATTCAAACTGTTTCAGAATTTAATAATTGGTTATGGTTCTACTTACCATGGTACTATGGACCTACTTTTAAAATATTTACTCTTATAAAAATGGAGATTGTACAAAAAAGGACAAAATACTCGGGTTATGAAAGAAATGTTAGTTCCGAGGCAAAAAAGAGTTCTTCGAAATTAAAAATAACTTTTCCTTAAATAAAAAAACAATTACAGAAAAGTGTTTCAAGCAGCTAAAGCATATGGCATCCCTATCTTATAACAATAATAATAATAATAATAAAGTACAGAACGAAATAAAGTAGATTGAAGATATGCAATAGAAGTTTGCAAATGGGTTTTACATATTTTTGACGTATGTAAGATAATGAGAATGTAAGTTAAAATAGTTAAATAGTAGGCAGATAATTAAAACTTTGTTGTTATTAGTCAAAATCGCTGGAATTTATTATGTTTATTCGAGTTTCATACAGAATACATTTTAATAAATTCCAATGGGAAATTCAACAGGGAATCAGAGATATTTTATATCATCTAAGTAATATTCCAGTTAGAAACTGATATCGTCCGTTATAAAATTGAAATTATGGATTTTGAAGTCATATATGTTATTTAAAATATCTAATATTCTTTGTATTTATTTTCTTGGAGTTTAAGAATTGTATTAACAAATTATTTTTTTTGAAAAAATCGTTCACCTTTCTTTGCAAGTCACGTTCGAAACTATTAATACATTTTAAAAATATTAATGTGTTAAATCTGCTATACGTGTAAAAATAACTGTTATTTAAACTGTTATTCAAGCTGTTACCAGACATGAGGTGGTATAAAACCACTAAAATCAGTATGAACCTTTCAAACCACCCTGTCTAGTGTCAGTCCAGCACCATAGGTATCACATTATGAAGAGGGTTGGCTCCAAATCTGTTGTAAAAATCTTCTCCTTTTCACACGGCCCATATGAGAGCATATCCAAGGAATACGTCATATAAATATGATTACAATTCTCCATATGATTACTTAAGCTGGAACGTTCATGTTACATCAGTACGAAAATATGACCATCGCGGGGGACATTAACCTAATGAGTTTCATGAGGAGACAAAAATGGCGGTCGGGCATGGTGGGCAATCAAAGGATGCCGCATGATTTGGGTATTGATGTCGCCGCCGGGGTGTAGGCGGGTGGGGAGGGGGGCATGGCGGGGGTGAGACCCTGGATACAGCAGCCAGCTCCCGCCCACGCACCCGGGACTTGTTGCTGACTGCAGCCCTGCCCGGCGTCTGCATCATATACCGTACTGTTTCCAGAATTGTAATAAGCTGAGACAATAACGCTAACTTGGCAAGAACAATCCAACTTTTTGACAATAGATTTGTAAACTGGGTTCGATCAACAATGCTCCGTTACCTTTGATGTGTTTCTGATTTATGAATGAAATACTGTTATTAAAACTGTTTATAATTTGGTTAATATTAAGTTTTAAATTTGACAATATCACTTGTTGTTTTTCTTAGAACATGACGAAAATTTCATATAGTAATTTAAAAAACATTCTGCGAAGAATGTATATACGATTTGAAGTCTTAAAGCAATTGTAAAGAAGCTCGAAAAAATGATATTGCATCAAAATCACGTTTTCATTTCAAAATAATTACGCATGGTCCTAAAAAACAGCATGATTTAAAAATGAAATACTGTTATTAAAACTTTTCATAAGTTGGAATTTTTAACATTAGGTATTAAATGTAACAGTATAATTATTTTACTTAGAACATTGCGAAAATATTATATCGTAATTAAAAGAAAATATTGCGAGAATCTCATCGAATTGGGTAATAAGATCTAATTAACATTGCATCAAAATACTGGGGAAATACACCAGCATTTATACTATAATAACAATATAGTATCCACTTTTGGGATCACCAGCATAATATAGTACAATCTTAAATCTTAAGTCTAAAAGTAATTGTAAAAAGTCTAGAAAAAATGAAATTGCATGAAAACCAAATTTTGGAGAAAATGTTATATCATCATTTAAAAAAATGTAAGAAGAATTTCATAGAATTTGGTAACATGATCTCATTAAAATTACCTCGAAATACTGGGAAAATATACCAGCGTTTAAACAATAATAGCAATATAGTATCCACTTTTGGAATCACTAGTTTAATATAGTACATTTTAAGTTCTATGTCTAAGAGTAAATTGTAAAACATCTCGAAGAAATTAAATTTCATGAAAACCAAATTTTGGAGAAAATTTCATATCGTCATTAAAAAAAATTATGCGAAGAATGTCATATAATTTTGTAACAAGATCTCATTAACATTACCTCGAAATACTGGGAAAATAAATATATCAGCGTTTAAACAATAATAGCAATATAGTATCCACTTTTTGAATCACCAGCATAATACAGTACAATCTGAAATCTTAAGTCTAAAACAATTATAAAGCATTTCGAAAAAATTTCATCAAAACCACATTTTGATTTCAAAACAGTTACACATGCTCCTAAAAACTGCAGCAATGAGACATCAATGAAAATCCCTATCAACGCAAGAAAAGTGAAAGGACTCTCAAGGAAAGATGGAATGTTCTATGACTCAACAGGCGGTGTATGTGGTACATATTAATTTTAGTGAAAAAATTACAACTAAACGACTCACCATATGGTATTGTATCCAAAAAGTAGTTATTAATAATGAGCAATTTATGTGTTTTTATCGATCCTCCCGTTCGCAAGTCTAAAAAACATTTAAGAAGATGTATTACAAATGTTCTTGAACTAGTTAAGAGATTCAGGTGAAAAGAGATTATTCAATTGGACACAGCACTGCGGTATAATTCTTTATTCATCATGAAAACAGTGGGACAGTGATACTGTGGTATATTGGAAGTACGTAAATATTTTCAATTGTCTCTTTGTACTTTACGTCTAAAAAATGTAATATCTTATTTCTGACAGGATAGAACTTGTTCGGATTCAGCGTTACACGTTTTACTTCTGCTCGACCAGAGCGGACTTACATGTTCCTGTCGATTACATTTATGAAAAATAATCTAATCAATTGAAGTCAAGTGATTTTGTTCAAGTAAGAACAGTAATAATGCTATTTTAACTACTTACCAAAAGATGAATTCTGTTGTAAAAACCTGAAAAGCACTATGCAATTTGAGAAGAACATTGCAAAAAGTTTGTTTTAAAAATTTAGTAGATTGTAAATTTACAGTTAGAAATAAATTGTTTTGTTAAATTCTTACATAAAAAATAAAAATAACTACTATATTTTTTTTTGCTGAATTTGCAGATTGAAAATAATTAATAAAAAAGCCACTACTTCCGGCTCTTGTAATCTACTTTGGGTCTAATGAATTTTCAGTACCATAGTCGGTTTTGCTTTGTTTCCCTATTAAGAAAATATAAAACATACGTAGGAGTTAAAACCCTATTACGGTCTAAGGGAAAATCGTACCTACTTCTAATCTGCTTACGGTACATGGGGAAATCCTTATTAATAATTAATCACGCCACTTAGTCGTTTATTAGGTTTTACATTGTGAAATCTTGTTTTCTTCGTACTGCAGTCTGGGAAAGAATGGATCATTGAGACATGTTAGTGTTCATTTCTTGGTTGTTTCATGAGCCTCTGATAAAATGCCACCTGCGCAGCTTTAAAGGTTTATTAAGGTTGGTTTTAATAATATGTGTTTAAATAATATTTACAATGTAAATACAAATTACTTATATAATTTAACCAAGTAAAATTTGACCATGGCGGCGACAACCACAACAATACAATTTGTTTATGGGCTTTCTTGTACATATCAGATCGAGAATGTGCTCTAAAAAACTAGAATTAGTACTTTCTTGCATTAATTAAAAATGTGTATACAAGGAAAGTACAGTGCACTTTTAAATTCCATTTCCTAGCAACTCTCCTACAATAGATGTGACATCGATACAAAAATTGAGGCCTTCTCGTACCTGAAAATTTCGTACAGAAAAGTTTACTTAACTCTTAACTTTTATGCCGATTAATATAAATCTGTTCTCAACCACTATTGACTGACTATCAGTTCAGATAAAAATGTAACTCGTTTTTGAAGAGTTTAATTAATACAATAAAAGCTTGCAAGGACAGGATCGCTCAGCGGTCACCCATCCAAGCAGCACCCACGCTCGACATTGCTTGATCTGAATACCTTGCGATAACCGTTATACCCGCTACACTGCGAATTACTATATTTATTTTTATATAGAAAGCGTAACGGATCTTGTTTACGAATTAAAAGTACCTAACAATCATAGGTACCAGTATTAATAATATTAAATAAATTCCTATCTCCAAATAACTGTTGAAAACAGTACCTATCAACTAAAAGTCTTGTTTTGTATAAAAAAACTGGGAGTTTTTGGTACGCAGTAGAGTCCATAGCTCTCTGAGTTTATACATAGCCATTACTACTTTATCTAACACAAGAAAATTTAAGCTGATTATACGGTGCTCTTTGCCGTACAGCATATCACATTAACGTTACTGTATTTTATATCATCTTTACTGTATGATCGTTAGTAGAGGATTAGTGATGTGTTCCTATATTGAGCTCTGTATTAAGCGAGTGTTAGTATATAAGTATGCGTACTCGTGCGTGTGAATTGGATCTTTTGCAACCCTCAATAATGTATCAGTAATAAATGATAACAAACAAGGAAAACCTGCACTAAGAAGGCGAATTCCACAGTTGATTATAAGTTTTTCTTTTGCATTTATTTCCAGGAAGAGACTGTTTGTTGGAAGAAAACAAGGAAGGCCTGCCTGCACTAATTAGGTTAATTCCATAACTGATAGTAGATTTTCCTTTTTGTATTTATTTCCAGAATACCTACTAAATTTGGAAGTTTTCAATTACAAAACTCTAATTTTTAGAATTTGTTTATTTTCCAAGAAAATTGTAAAACATAGGGCTTTAGGGCTTCAACATATTTGTTATTTATGTATTCTTAAGAAAATCATTTGTTTTTTTAATTTGTAACCAAAGATTACAGCACTCATGGTATAGACATAACGGTTTCGGTAATAGCCATTTAAAGAGAAACAACAGCTAAGTCCACTTTTTAGACAACAAACAGTTTTAATAATAATGTAAAAAGTAGCATACACGTAATAAAGGATAAGAAAACATAGCTAGAACTAAGAACCAAATGGCTATGTATAAATTGTGCAATGTAAATGATTAATACACTATATGCAATAGAATGTGTTAAAATTACTCTCCATTGTACTCACTTTGATTATAGAATGGGTTTTCCAATTATGATCTCAGATTTTATTTAATTTTTGTGCCGTCAAGTCCTAAGCTAATCCTGGAAGGTTATTAAAAATAGAATACCTAGGTGAAGCAAATTAAATTTCGATTTAGTGAGCTTTTTATATGGAACCTGAACAAGATTTATGTTCCTTGTATTACATCTGTAGGCATCACTTCTTATTATCAAGACTCTTGATCTTCCTCAATGATTTATCATTTACCATAAAAAGAAAGAATAGAGGTCCAATGACGGAACCTTATGGGACTCCGTGTACAGCAGCACCTTCTCCAGAACTACGACCATTATTGTGACAACCTGCTCTTTGTCCACCCAAATACCACATGAAGAATCCCATTGGCTATCATGCACCATTATCGAACTCGATGTTTTTTGTATAGAAATGAATTTTTTATCATCGTGCAAAAGACAAACAAACAGAAATTATATTTTCCAGTCCCTCGAATTTATATAGGTATGATTGTTTACCTTATAAAATCTCCTAAAAAGGAAACGTTCCTTGTTTAAACGATCGGATCATAAAAGTTGTGCAAATCACAAAAAAAACGTTGGTTCTTGCAATGTCAAACAGCGTTAAATGCAAATAACACGGGTCTCAATAGTTTTTGTATGATTTGTATTGTTGCTCATTAAAATATGTGAGTGACTGCCTCACTTTGGAGAGATCATTCCTAAAGCCGTACTGACCAAACCACCATCCTCAAGAAACTTTAGGAGTCGAGTTTTAATAAGATACTCACAATCCCTCCCGAAAATTGGAATATTATAAATAAGCCTGTAGCTCTCAGGTAGTGGCCTACCTCCCTTCTTAAATATTTTAGTAACCTTTAACTTACCGGGATGGACACCTTCAATTAAACGTGCATCGAAACAGGCAATTAAGGGTAAGAAGATATAACTAATTGCTGATTTTACACTGCTATGTGTCATAGAATAAATATCCTTACTTTTACTGTCCATCATCCGCTGAACCGTGTGTAGAATCTAGTTTCCTGCAGTAGAGGTAAAATTTCTTGTCTTCCATTGGAGCATCCGCTATTCTGACCATGTAAATCGGACTGAAAGAAGAAGCTTGAAAAACCTAGAGGGCTCCATCCGAAATAGAAGGGTAATAGAAACTGTCATTACACTTGCATGAGAATTTCCTGCCTAATTACCTTCCAGGCTGCTGAACACTATTTACTGCAATTCCAATAAAAACAGCAACAAACCTAGACTTGTTAATTTCATGTTGATATACCTTTATAGCAGTACAGTAAATTCGTTTAGCCTCCAAACTCATTGTAAACTTGTCAATGTCTCGATAAGTCATTAGCCTCTCTTGTAACACTTTGAGTTCAGGGCTTAAACCATTTAGGTCCACAACTTGATTAGTCTCATGAGCAGGCATATTAAGATCTCTCACCCTAACATTAGCGCAAACTGAGTCTTGATTACTCAAACAATACTTCAGTCTCAATTACTTCATTCTCAAGTGTTTCAAGCGCTAGGTTGGTCGCAATATTATCCAAAAAAGACAGTCCTCTTGTAGGTTTCAATTAGTAAAATAGATATTTAATATTTTTAAATAGCCTAATTGTCCAACTTTTCTTAGTATTACGTTTGGCGAAATTCACATTTAAGTCTCCATCAACTCTAAACTTTCTCTAAAGCTAGAATTATTCTTTCTGTGTTAGACATAAACAGCTCCAGGTCAACACTAAGCGACTGATAGATAATTACAATGACTACAGAGTTCCTCTTTGTATGTCATCGATTTTTTTTCTAAACTACTGAAGTTATTGTGATGAATCTTTATGTTAATGGAAGAGGGCTACCTCATCGTGATCCCAAATAATTTTTGTATGAATTGAAAAATCATCTGAAAATTACTTTGAAAGTTTTACATATAAAACCATATAGAAACATCAAATTGTGAAGGTGCCGTTATCTTCAAACGGAATATTACCTCAGAAATGGCAGGAAACATAATTTTTTAGTACTTGTCTTTGAAATGACGTTCCTATTGGAGGAAGCGTAAAAAGTTCGTCATTAAGCAATGTGACAGGGTTGAGTGCGGAGTTTGAAACTTTCCAAATCACTATAAAATACCTCAGAGTTTCGGTAATTTCCTAGTCTACATCAGGGTTCCAGAAATCTCTCTTATATGAATCCTTCGAAATATGACGTAGAAAAACGGTAGGTATAAGGTATTTTTCTTCAGATGACAATAACATACCTCACATATGCTGGGGAACATGTATCTGTTCACGATAATGGTACCAGTAACGCCTCTGTTGGTGGTAATATAAAAATACATCATACATTCTGGTGTGACAGGATATCCTGGATGGTTAAGGTTAGGGGTAGCGGCCGCTTCCTGTTAAGATCAAAGGGAAAGAACTTTGGGCATTAATCTCATTCATGTCTCCTTGGAAGAGGATAAGCTAACCTCTCCAGTCAAAGCAGGCAGGGGTTGGCACGCCTATATGTTTAGACAATCAACACTCGTTAAAACTTAGGGAGTTCTACAAATTCCAACAGTCATCTCCCGCAGTAAACTAGACTTATCAATGCAACGCGACGGCGCAAAATTCAAATTTCTTAAAAAGTAAATACGTGCCAAAAATAACACAATTTGAAGATAGAATGCGGTTGCGTAAAACAGTTTTAGATGTTAAGAAAAAGATGTCGCTTTCAAATAAGAGTGGCATTGGGTATGAGTAACTTTTATTTTCTCAAATTTAAATAATATAATATTAAATTAGGTTTAATTTCATTTTTAATATTATATTATTATTAAAGTAAAGTAAAGATGTCTTATTTTACCAGGCGAAGTGAGGGCTAAGAAGTCCCCTCTAACATAACCTGGGGACAAACGGTTTAAAGGTAACTTTCGAACCATCACCATCAGCCGGGCAGGCGGGCTCCTTGCAAGAGCAGGACCACTCAGCAGTCACCCGTCCAAGCAGCAGCCACGCTCTACGTTGCTTGCGAAAACTGTTGTACCAGCTACACTACGCTATTGGTTATTATTGTGTATTTTGCAGATTAAAATAAACCATAGCAATTTTTAAATGAGTGCAAATATGTAAATAAATTAACATGAAAAATTGTAACAAACTGTTAAAAGGTATTTGAAATTTGTTGTTTTTATTAGTTAAACAAGACATTTTGTAGACATTGATGCACCAACTACCAGAGGAAAGCAGGATATAATGGACCTGTAGTCTCTTTTATTTAATAGAGATAGATTCTAATGTTGCCCTAGTTAGAGTAAACTATCGTATTTCCTTTATAATATAAATTATCGTTGGCTTTGAAGCCAAGGAGGTGCAGGATAGATTGATCAAAATCAGAAACGACGTTCTAAATGGTAAATATCCCAGGATGATTTTTCAACACCCTCTGAGACGAAGGGTTGGAGCTCTAGGTTTGGAAAAAATATTATTAATTACTTAATACGCTTTAATGTTAGATTGAGTTAACTCAATCTAACTCAAATTAGTATAAATGTTTTTCGGAATCCATAGTTAAGACACAATGGATTTTCTTCAAATTTTTCCCAAGAGAGCATGGTGGGCAGTTCTCAGGGGCAAGGAGCTACCCAATACCAAGAGCTGCCAGTTCCATAAGGTGCCAGTTGCCAGAATCTGCTGGAGATTAAGACTTTGCAGTTATAGGGAGTTCCCAAAAGCGAGAATGTGGCAGATGTCTGGACATTCCAGAAACTGGAAGCTGCCAGAGGCGGGAAGTACACAAAATTCAGAACCAGTCAGTGACCGTAAGAAACCAGAGCCAGGTGCTCACAGAGGCTGAGAACTATCATGGGTCTGAAATTAACGAATTCCAGGAACCGTCAAAGGTCTGGTGCCTGGCTGCAAGCTCTTAGAGTCTAAAAGTTCTCCGGAATCGGGAGCTCGCAGAGACTGAAAGCTCCCAGGAGCTGAGAGGTTCCAGAATCCAAATTCTTCCAGAGATAGGTATCTACCAGAGACTAGCAAGTTACTAGAAACCGGCACATGCCAGACGCCGAGACCTGTCAGATATAGAGATCAGACCATTATCAGAAGGTCAGTGAAATAAGGAGCTGTCAGAGATAGTGAATGTGTCTAGAGGCTGAGAGTTCTCAGAGGGCTTGCTTTCCCAGAGGCCTAGAGATGCCAAAGTTTCTGTTTTGTCCACCGGTGGGAGTAAACATTTATTTCTGTATGATTGCCTGTCTGTCTATCTATCCGCAAGATATCTCATGAATGAAAGGAGCTATAAACTTCAAGTTTTTGCATACAACGAGCATTGTGGCGTACTGTTTGTCCGTAATTAGATTGTTTCAAACAAAGCTTTAATTCCTCAATGAAGAAAGTAAACTTTACAATGGGAAAACCCTATAATAATGCTCATTACTTGATCATTGAGGTGAACAGTTTCATTTAATTTTCGCTCTTTTCTAATAACCTCTACACCTTTACAATAACCGATAGAACCCTCCAATTAATTTAAATGAAAATCAGCATTATTAAAATAAAGACTTTATTGTTATCTATATATATATAAAAATGAAACTGTTCGTGTGTAACAGCATCACTCATAAACGGCTGGACGGATTCGCCTAATTTTTTTTTTAATTTGTTCGTCTTGATCTGTAGAAGGTTATAGGATACTTTTTATCCCTTTCCCGATTCAGGATTCCGCCCCACTGGTAGTTTATATTTTGGTTCCTAGGCCCGTTACCTTCAAGGCCGTTCCATGCTGCAGTATTAATCTTTGTACTCATCGGCTCTTTTTTGTATAACTGTAGAGATAATACACAAAATGCAGACATCGTAACATCAGAAGTAAGAGCTGAACCAAGCTCACTACTCTACTTCTTTAGATGTAAGTGCTCATGCAGATGATTCATAAACAAACTGTACACGTGTTTGTTACTGTAGAAATGCTTGTTAAACAACTGTGCAACATTTATAGCCAGTGTAACTCGACTACTGTAAGGATTGTTTGTGTTGACCCAGTAATAGATGTAAGGGTTGATATTGACGAAGGGCGACGAGACGGTAACACGGTTACGTAGGCAGCGCTATGACGTCAGAGTTTTCTAATACAGACTTAACAGAAATAACACTGGGTCGCAATACAGATCTGCAACTGTTTGTGGAACGAGTCTTCTATACATTTGAATTTAGGATTCCAAGAAATATTTTATTAGTACCTAACGCAGACTGCACATTATTACCGGTAACGCTCCAGTTTATTTATGAACATAAAGGTGAAGTGTGTGTTGTTTTGTTTTATTGGCTTCATAGAGTATATATATATATATATATATATCAGGAATTGTTTAAGAGAGAGTTCTGAAACAATAAAGTCTGTTATTGGACTTTATTTATAGAAATATTATTGTTTTTTTTACGAGTATTTATCAAGAAGTAGTTTAAAGTTGATTTATCTAAGAGAAGGTTATTGTTGTATTTATACACAGTAGATGTAGAATAAAACATAGTATTCTATTTAATCATGTAAAATTTATAGTTGGGATTTTAATTTAACTTTAATTACTTTAATTCAAATATATATATATATATATATATATATATATATATATATATATATACAAATTAAATAAGCTTAAATTTTCATAAGCTCACACATAATCACATTTAATGATATATAAATATATGTTTATTTTTAGATTTTGTAAATTTATGCAGGTGCCTATTTAGTTTACTAAACTTCATTTTTCGTATAAGGGAGGTGCAAGTTAAACAATTTCCCATTTTTTAGTAGCACGAGTTCATTAAATGTTTTGAGTTTTTACGGAGTACATTCTATGCGGTTAGTTTGAGACAAAACACAGTTTGTCGAAGTACGTATGTTGCAGTATATCGTCTCGGGTCCCACGAGGGTTTGTACATAATTCCGCACATATTTTTCGTTTATAAGGCATTTTAGATCTTATGTACTATATCAGACTAAAATAAAATGTTATACGTTATTAATGTGTGCAACATCTAAACACTTTTCAAGTACCTCGGTCCTACGATTATTATTTATTTTACACGAGGATTTTCTTGATTCTGCCACAATTATGCTTAGTAAAACAAAAATATAAATTATAATATTTCCTATCTGGACCTTCCAAAATCTCACAATATGTTTGTTAGAACTTTTAAAATTTCGTTATTGTGTGAGCGAGGATGTTCTTATCAGTTTTAGGCAACGTTTAATGAATTATATAAAATATCTTTACGCTTAAACGCTTTAGTTTTACTCATTTAAGCGTAAAGATATTTTTACATAACCAACTTTAATCAATTTTCGGATTCTTGCTAGTTATTATTCATAAAATTCTAAACTTCATAATATATCCTGGAAAAATATAGTGGCTCGGTTAGGAAACCTGTAATAGCCATAAAATATACTATCTAAAGCCTCCTAAATGTTTAAAATTGAAATGATAACCGCTTCCAAAATACCCCTAAAAACAAATTCAACAATACGGATACTGATATTTTTGCAGATGAGGCCCAATGTATTAAATATGATACAATTTACAAATAGGGACTATTCACAACCATGTATGCTTAGATCGGCCGGCACAGTTTTAGAGTAAAAGGGCTTTAATTTGATTACCAAACACCAAGATAACATGCCATAGACCAGAAATATACCATAGACTCAACTATAAACCCTAGTCGCAAGGTCCAGTCAGAGAACGGGCACAGGGTTATGAATGAAACCCCCTATCGGGTGGGGAGGGGCAGTATCAATGTGTTTGGCAAGAGAACAACTCTTGGATCTGAAAATAGCTGCAGGATATGGTGGGTCGTAGGTCCTAGGGGTGGTGTAGGAGGTGGGGTACTGGCAGAATTCCAGGATCAATCCCTCACTGAATTATTCGCAGACGGCAACTCTGCTCGTGTGATATTGAAATAAGTGAGGACTAATGACACACCCCCCCCCCCCGTGTCCCCTCAGACTAACCCCCCTCCTTGACGTCATCCAACCGGCGATTGTGGTTTGTTTTTCTTTCGAACGGCTCATTTGTTTCCGCCCACGAAGAATAGAGCTAAGTCGTCGTGTTCGATTAGTTAGTTATTTTAGCTCATTTCTGCCACGCGCTGAGCTCAAGCTACGCATTGGAACAATGCTGCAGCATCCCGCCGCTGTATCTGAGTTTACCTAATGGTGACAGTAAAACCAGAATCACAGATGTAAATCGGAACACATTTTAAAAAGTAATAGCGGACCTTTTAAAATACAATACAAAATCATGTTTTTATCGTTTGAGAACCATACTTTGATAAGCGGTACTAAATAGGACCATTACGGTTTTTGACTTGTGATTTTGTAGTCCGACAATGTCGATCAGTTTTGCTGAAGGGAGTTAGAAGGGTGCAATAGACTCTTCCACTAAAAAAGGGAAAATAAAATATTATTAAACTATACTTCTAGAACAAGATTAAACACATAATCACATAAATATTATTATTTAAATTTATTTTCTTAATTCTTGAATAACTTATTTTACTAAAAACATAATATTGTTATTATTCTTTGTTTGAAGGTTATTTTTTGTTATTTTTTATTATTGTTATTATCACTGCTGACTTGTTGCAAAGCGTTTTGCAAATACTGTAATGTACGTTTGCACTATAGCGTTCAGCTTGTACTGTGATGAGGGCAATGAGGATATCAGAGGAAACTTCTTTTATAATAAAACGGTAATTAATTGCTCTCTAACACAATAATCAATTACTATTTGTTTAACTACTTAATTTGTCTGTATAGTTTAACCTCGTGTACATATTTTTAAACATTTATATAATTTTTGATTGTATGATTGAAAAACGTTGAAAATTCATATGTTGCAGTGATAACAATGTTAAAACACCACTAATTCTTAATTTTCTATATCGTATTGTCTATTGGTAATATTTCTGTGCTGGATCAATTAATTGAAATAAAGTCAAAACTCGAGAGAACTAAAACAGTGTTGTAAATTAGAAAGAACGACATTGTGTGCACAGAAAACAAGAAAACAATCCGATCCACATCTCTCATTGTAATACCCGACCCTCCAGTGAAGTTCATTGTGTCTACAAAGGGAAGCCACCATTTCCCCGCTGAGATTATGTGTCAGACGCCTTAAAGTGAATTTTCGACAATTTCCATGTGCCGAATTTTGATTATGTGTCAGACTTCTTAAAGTGAATTTTCGACAATTTTGATGTGCCGAATTTTGATTATGTGTCAGACTTCTTAAAGTGAATTTTCGACAATTTTGATGTGCCGAATTTTGATTATGTGTCAGACTTCTTAAAATTGTTTTGTAATTTTAATGTGCTGAATTTGGATTATATGTCAGACTTCTTAAAGTGAATTTTTGGCAATTTTAATGTGCCAAATTTTAATTATATGTCAGACTTCTTAAAGTGACTTTTTGGCAATTTTAATGTGTCAAATTTTGACGATATGTTGAACTTTTTAAGGTTAATTTTCAGCAATTTTAATGTGCCGAATTTTGATTATGTGTCAGACTTCTTAAAATTGTTTGGCAATTTTAATGTGTCCAATTTTGATTATATGTCAGACTTCTTAAAGTGAATTTTTGGCAATTTTAATGTGTCAAATTTTGACGATATGTTGAACTTTTTAAGGTTAATTTTCAGCAATTTTAATGTGCCGAATTTTGATTATGTGTCAGACTTCTTAAAATTAAGTTTTGTAATTTTAATGTGCTGAATTTGGATTATATGTCAGACTTCTTAAAGTGACTTTTTGGCAATTTTAATGTGTCAAATTTTGACGATATGTCGGACTTTTTAAAGTGAATTTTCAGCAATTTTAATGTGTCGAATTTTGATTATGTGTCAGACTTCTTAAAATTGTTTTGGCAATTTTAATGTGTCCTATTTTGATTATATGTCAGACTTCTTAAAGTGACTTTTTGGCATTTTTAATGTGTCAAATTTTGACGATATGTCGGACTTTTTAAGGTTAATTTTCAGCAATTTGAATGTGCCGAATTGTTATTATATGCCAGACTTCTTAAAGTGAGTTCTTGGCAATTTTAATACATGGAATGCAAATAATTTAAAGTCTTCCCAGTCTGTGCTGTAATCAGCAAAAAAATTGAATAATCTTTTTCCTAAAAAAATAAACATATTTTATTATTTATTATTAGAACCATAACAGAATAATATTTCCACAGTCCCGAATAATATTTAAATGGACCTTGATAACTTCAAAATTACTTATTACCTGTAAATTAATTAGACTAAATTACAATACTAATATCAGCATTTGGACCGGTGACTGTCTTGTTATGGCAGAGCACAGCGTTTTTGAAAACAAAACTTTTTTAACGTGAAAAGTGAAATTCGTGAAAATTACATTATATGACTTTTTTCAATCAGACCAGAATTATTACTTCAATTTCAGTCAAGCCAAGATAGATTAACCTTTGCGTTTTGATAGAAATAAACTTAATAATTTTGTTAATATATCTTTCGGTAAAATTGTAACTTTTTAATATAATATTATTAAGAGACAAATAGTTTGAAAGCACTATAAAATATCTCATTTAAAATCATGTAATATTTTCATGGATTTTTTATTACAGTAATTTTTTTATTTTCTTATATATCATAATTATTTATAGTTTTCATGTCTTCAAGCAAATATCATACTGTTAACTTATCATCTAATTTTATGCATCTAATTTTATCTCTAACTATACAGTACTATTTCCTAGAAAGGTTCATAATAATCGAAGAAGTTTCGTAAAACTTTTATGAGTTTCAAGACATATAAATAACATAGTTACCTACGGAATTTTCTCTCTAAGTAAAAAGGACCCTTGTAAACCAAGTATTACTTATTTTTAGTAATTTTTATTTGAGTTTTGAAATTAATATTCTAATCTAAGAATATGGTGATAAGATTAGCTATTAGGCTACACTAGTTTACTTTATGAAGGCGAAATGTGCATGTTTTAACTCTAATTGCTTCACTCTAATGAAATAGAAATACTTACATTGGAGGTTCTCCAATCATAAGGTTGTAAGATAAAATAAAAATAAAAACTTATTGATTTTCCAAACATAATCATATCTTTCTTTCTTTCTTATGAAGAATACTTATTTTCAAAGCCCACAAGTAAAACTGTAGATGAGGCATTTTTGGTCTAGTGGTAGATAACAGTTTATCTATGTCAAATGTCATTCGACGGCACGCAAATACACACGCCACAAGCTCATTCAAAAAAAGTTCTCATTAGAGTGTACAAACCATTAGAGTGTACACAGGACACACTGATTGCTAGGATTAGTCAGCTATGGCTTTACTAACTGATGTCATGTCACGCGATTTACTCCCTGGTACTCATTCAACAATGGTTCTAACTGGAGTTCATAGGAGTTGGGATCATTCATCTATGGATCTACCAACTGACCTCCTGTCACGCGATTTACTCCCTTGTACTCATTCAACAATGGTTCTAGCTGGAGTTCATAGGTCAGGGATCATTCAGCTATGGCTGTACTAACTGATGTCCTGTCACGTGATTTACTCTCTGGTACTCATTCAACAATGGTTCTAGCTGGAGTTCATAGGACCTACTCTCCGTATAGACTACTGAGACATACCTCTTACTAGCGCCATCCTCGACACATTCAACACACTGACTGCTGGGATTATTCAGCTACAGCTCTACTAACTTACGTTCTGTCACGCGATTTACTCCCTGGTACTCATTCAACAATGGTTCTAGCTGGAGTTTATAGGACCTACTCTCCGTTTAGACTACTGAGACATACCTCTTACTAGCGTCATCCTCGACACATTCCACACACTGACTGCTGGAAACATTCATCTATGGCTCTACAAACTGACCTCCTGTCACGCGATCCAGATCAAAAGATTTTTTTTTAAGTAAAGAGCTTTCTGACGATTATTTCATCAGCTATATTGTTACCTCATATAAAAGCGGAAATTGCAGTATTAATATTTCCTGCTCATAATTATACATTGAGTTTTAAATCTTTGTTTCTGTAATCTTGGTTAGAGAAAGCTTTTTAAGTTATTGTTTATAATCTTGACGTGCTAAACAAATCAAAACTTGGACTTTGCTAGTGCGTTATTTCTTACTCCCACAAACTTTCGTTTTCCGCTTTCAAATTTCCTCGTTATTATGTTTTAGTCTTAAAACAACAAAGAGCGTCTGCAATACTCATAATAACCTGTTTCCTTGATAAATAATATGCACGGAAATTAAAATATTAAAGGGTTTCACAATATAAAACATTTTTTTTTACTAATATAATATCACAATATTCTTGGTTTTATTGTTTTACCTGAATGAAAATAGTGTTCTAATATTTTTCGTTAATATCAGATAATTCTAATCTGCTTCCCTCTTCTGTTTTGATGTTCAGAAAACTGCACTGCATATTCACTTACAAGTACAAAGTAGTATATGGTTTTGACTCTCGTTGTACTAAGGTATGTACTACCTTATACTGATTGTGTTTGAATTCAATAATTATTGGTGAATCATTACAAAGGAGACGTACAATATTTCATTTCTAAACGTTATTAAATTTGTTCTTGTTTTATTTACACTTTCGATGTTATTTAAATACAATATACTAGCAATATCCCGCGGTTTCGCACGCCTTTCGTAAGCTTTGTCCTAGAATGAGCACTTCTGGTTCAAGTGAATTATATTTCCAACACCGATGTAGAGTTTACCTTGTTGCCACGATCAAGACTACCTGTCAAATTGTATGCTTATAGACATTCTTTACCTACATGTACTTTATTATAAAGTGGTCTAACACTCAAGCTTTAAGTTCAACGAGGAATTTATTTTAAAGACACGTATACATCAAAACTTAACGCCTTCAAATAGTGGTTGTGGCTATGTAATATACGTAACTGTCTCGTAATTGCTGTTTATAATGTGCAGGCGCCTTGATAATGTTTATTTTGCAGAGGCGCCTAGTGATGAGTTACATCAATGGGACATAGCATAAACCTTCTACGTGGAAAAATACATGTACTTACAAATTTTCATAATGATAGGTCAAATAGTTTCGGAGTGTATAAAAGACATACAGACAAACATTCATATATATATATATATATATATATATATATATATATATATATATATATATATATATATATATATGATTTCTGAAAGAATAAGAATGGCCCATAAGTGTTTGTTAATATCGTAAGAAGCGTAAGCGTATATATTAGAAGTAGAGTAAACAATATGATAGACTTCGATATCATGACTGTCTGTATCGGTCTCAGTGCCTCCGTGATCGCCATGACGTCAGGATAGCCTCATCAATAGTCAGCAAAGAAGCGGAAATTTCCAGCAGCTAAATGGCGGGAAAACGATGTTTAAGTCAGCGCCATTTTATGAATATTTAATGAGATACTCAGTAACAGTGACACTTTTATTTAGTTATTTCTTAATCCTTTTTCCTTACAGTTTCGTAAAAGTGAACACGGTTAAATAATTATTATTATTGTTCATTCTGCACATTTTATACATTCACTATACAGTAGATACGGTACATTTTTTTTTTTTTCAAAAATAGTAATGACAGCGTGCTGAGATTTTCATGATATGAATTACATCTCTGTAAACAACTGAAAAAAATAAATCGGAATTCTACAAATAAGTGTGTATAATTTTGTGGCTACATTTCCCGCTCACCAAAAATTGTGTTAAATATAAGGGATTATTCAATAGTAAATAATTATAATTAATACAATACAAACTCAACATACTCACTGTAATGGGTTAATTTGTTACTTGGTTTAATATATGTATGTAAATATTATTTTCATTCGTATTTTATTAGATTCTGAACAGTTTGAAAAATATTATACTACGCAACAGATTAAAAAATTTCTTCCAGTCAATGCCATATCACAAACACTCGTAAACAGTTTGGGGAAAAAAATTAATCGCAAATTATCATTGTTTCGTCATCATAATAGTTCCATACATAAGGGTTTTCCGGCAACTCTGTGGCATTTAATGTCAGTATAGTTAGCAACTGTGACACATAAACCTCAGGACAGTATTTAAAATACATTGCCTTTCTCTGTGAAACCTATATCACCAGTCTCAAATCGGTACACAATCTGAACGGGTATCAGCATATCCCCGGGTAGACCGCAAACATTCACAAACAGCCAAACTAAATTTGTCTCATGTTAAAAATATTCAAACTATTAATCACACCAAATTTACAGCATATTTTATATTTTCTGTATCCAGTTCTTACAGTTAGAAGAAACTATTATATTCCAACAATAACTATCAAGATTAAATTCATTCGGACCTTTTAATCAAGAGTTATCACACAGATGGATAAACTGATATTTTACCTTTTAGACCCCCAAAATCAACAGGGTTATTTCCTTAAACCAAAAGGAACTTTTTGTAAAGATTAAAGTCCTTAGGTCCTTTCTATAAAGAGTTATCACACAGACGGATAAAGTGAAATTTTACATTTTTGATCCCAAAATCAACAGGGTTATTTCCTTAAACCAAAAGGAACTTTTTGTAAAGATTAAAGTCCTTAGGTCCTTTCTATCAAGAGTTATCACACAGATGGATAAACTGATATTTTACCTTTTTCACCCCCAAAATCAACAGGGTTATT
Source organism: Homalodisca vitripennis (assembly GCF_021130785.1). Classification (NCBI taxonomy): domain Eukaryota; kingdom Metazoa; phylum Arthropoda; class Insecta; order Hemiptera; family Cicadellidae; genus Homalodisca; species Homalodisca vitripennis. The sequence goes on from NC_060209.1 coordinate 22,277,169, forward strand.
TCCTTAAACCAAAAGGAACTTTTTGTAAAGATTAAAGTCCTTAGGTCCTTTCTATCAAGAGTTATCACACAGACGGATAAAGTTAAATTTTACATTTTTGATCCCAAAATCAACAGGGTTATTTCCTTAAACCAAAAGGAACTTTTTGTAAAGATTAAAGTCCTTAGGTCCTTTCTATCAAGAGTTATCACACAGATGGATAAACTGATATTTTACCTTTTTCACCCCCAAAATCAACAGGGTTATTTCCTTAAACCAAAAGGAACTTTTTGTCAAGATTAAAGTCCTTAAGTCCTTTCTATCATGAGTTATCACACAGATGGTTAAAGTGAAATTTTACGTTTTTTATCCAAAATTCAACACGGTTTTTTACACCAAGTCTAAACTATTTATCAAGATTAAAGTGATTAGGTCCTTTCTATCAAGAGTTATTAGTAAAGACGGATAAGCAGAAGGATAAACTGAACTTTTATCTTTTGATCTCAAAATCAACAGGCTTTTTCCAACACCAAGAGGAACCTATTTATCAAGATTTATCAAGTCCTCATGATCTTTCTATCAAGAGTTATCACACTGACGGACTAACAGAACTTTTATCTTTTTTATTCAAAAATCAATAGGGTTCTTCCCAAACTAAGTGGAACCTATTTATCAAGATCCTTAGGATCTTTCGATCAGGAGATATCTCTCAGAAGAATAAACTGACGAATAAACTTAACTTTTACCTTTTGACCCAAAAATCAACAGGGTTCTTTCCTAAACCAAAAATAGGCAAAAGGAACCTATGTATCAAGTATGACGTCCTTAGGATATTTTCATCAAGGGTTATAAGCACAGACGGTTTAAATTAAGTTTTTTTTACCTTTTGACTCTAAAATCAATAGGGTTCTTTCCAAACCAAGAAGGAACTCTTTATCAAGATTAAAGTTCTTTCTGTCAAGAGTTACCGCACAGACGGACAGAGGCTCAGACGGACTAACGGCGGAGAACGACAAAAGTTTTAAAAGTCTCTGTCATCGGATATTTAATATTTATGAAGTATTTGAAATAAAACTTGCTTTTTTATAGAAAACGTTAGTTATAAATCCCAGTCACCTCTGTAGTATTTTGATTTTAGTTACTAACAGACCAATAGCGGACTACATTGCATTTATATTAAACAAAAGTGTTTAAGTGGAAAAAGCCTTTTAAAATGTATAGGTTATTATCACTTCTAAATTTTTTAGTTTGAATTGTGGATCCTATGTTTTGAGTTTCCATTATTAATTTAGTAGGTTTACCAGTAACGATTTCTGAATAATAACGAAAGGTAGACTATTTTTGTTGATAGTAATGTAAGATTTTTATTTTTACTTTTTGCAATATACTTTATACATGAACTATTATTTTTTTCAAATGAAATTGAATGTCTATAGCTTTCAGGTTTCAAAAAAGTAATAAAAATAGAATTTCTATAAACAAATATAACAATCCTCAAAAGCGGTATTTTCGAATTTTATTTGTAATATCGGTCGGTATTAGTTCTAATGGTTAAAAATTTTAAAATCGTAAGAGTAATTAAAAATATTGTTACTTTTTAGATTGATTAAGTTTATCTTAAAATATAGTTTATTCGGTTAAAAGAATCAGCAAAAAATTAGAATTTGAATCTTGTAGACTTATTTTAAAAATTAAATAGAATTATTTCAATCTTTACCACACGTAAATTGTCTATTTGATGTATATTACGTTAATTTTTACTCTTACAAAATAGGTTGAATCTAAATCAACATTGTTAAAGAATTATATTAGAAGAAGAAAATTAATGTATTATTAAAGAATTATATTAGTACTGTATTAAGAACATAAGTAGGAAAATACTGAGTATATTTTGTGAGATCATCCATACCATATTTTAAATAAATTAGCAATAAAGGTTATTTAAATTTTAAAGAGAACTTTAGAAGTAAGAAGATACGAGCAGACTTGCATGGATTTCCCTGGAAATTCGAGCAGAGCTGGGCTGACCTTTGGCCTTTTGTGACCTTCCCCAGCCGAGCACTTGGTCCTCACATTCACCTGACTACCGGGTTGATATTTTAAGTTGTTCGAAAATTAAAGAAACAACATAAAATAACACAATTGACAGTTCAATCACTATTCAACAATTAATTGTGTGCTGTACTGAACTCCTAGGCCATGTAATTACCTCAATAATCAGTTGCAGTTAATTACAATTTGATAAGGTGATTAAATAATGGCAAACAGAAATGTAAATATATTAAAATAAAATAATATATTATGTAATTTGATGATTACGATTGGTTAAACAATGGTTATGCAACGCTAAAAGCAAACATTAGCAGTATAAATAAGAATTACATTTGCCATGGTGCTATCAAGTGTAAAATGTTTGCTTAAGCTTACGTGTGTGGTTGCAATTTATAATGCAGTTATGATCCTTAAGCACTAAAACTCTTAAAACCCAAGTCGCTTCTTATCTCATACTTCTAAAAACATACTCAGACCTTTTCTTTGTTCTTTTAGAATGAGAAGAAGCTAAGAAGTTTGCACCTAGTTCTATGCAATAACCTTTGCGCTGCTTCCGGAGTTACAGGATATTCTGGATGGGTAAGAGTTGGGAAATGGGGCCGCCTCCAGTGAACATTCATGAGGTAAAGTTAGGGCGTTAATCTCAAGTCATGTCCCCTCAGAAGAAGGATAAGCCAGCTCTGAACCAGCCTCTCCAGTCAAAGCAGGCAGCGGGTGACACAGCCTTAGGTCTAGGATGGCAAGAACTTTTTAGGGCAAGTCTCTTAGGGAACAAACCCACCAAACTCCAACAGTCATCTCCCGCAGTAGACTAGACCTATCGAATTACCCTTGCGCCCCAGAATCTCGACAGTTGCGGTTAGTGATGTGCCGCTCCTGCACATCCAAAGGGTTGCACAGATGTAAGTGACACATCGGTTTTTGCTGCACCCAGTATACATTCAAGGTATAATCCAGCCAGAAGTGAACCCTCCTGGGGTGCTCAGACCTTAGAAACTGATTATTTATATACATTTTGAAATCGGAACGACTGTCGATTATGGTTGTGGGTCAATGCTGTTTGACCGGTTGATACCTTGTGAAACTACTTTGCTGATATGCCAATTGCCATTGCCGATTACTAAAGAATATTTAGTGTAACAATCAGGAATAGGTTTTATGCAAATACAAAAATTACAGGAAACTAAAATTACGACTACCAGATTTTTCGCATCAAAGGGCTTTCTCGGCAACAAATTATATATGGTTCAAATTTGTAAACACAAATTTATATATGCTGCACAAATTTATATATAATTAGCAAATATACATATGCTAATTATATAAATGTTTGGAAACATTTAAAACTATTTCCAGTTTTACTTAACGATCCTAATATCGAAATCCCTTTGCACAACTTTGAACGCATCATTTTGACGCCAACAGATTAAAATATATACAACCAAGATAAAAAGTTGCCCCAATGCAAACGGCCACCATCTGAGAACCGTCCTGTAAAAGTAGTTGTTTAACGAATTATATAAGTTTCTATCCAAGCCAAATTTGCTTGATGTGAATTGGAAATAATATTCGTTGTGGTATTCGCTGGGCTTATATTTAATTTTGGCATAAAAATTAATAGTTTCATCAACAGTTTTAATACAAAGAGGGTCCTATTACTATTCAACTGTAATTTAAAATTCATACGTTTCATGTCGATTCCATTTTGAGAGAAATCGCCATTTCACTGCAACCGTCCGGAATCTCGCAAACTCCAACAAAATATCATTACATTTCCCCATTCGCGTACTATAATCTCATGACGGCAATATGTTCGTTGGGAGAAATCATCATTTCTGCACCTCATTCAATCTCGCTGCATCCTACTCAGAACCTTGGCAACTCCCACAAAATATCATTACATTTCTCCATTCGCGTGTGATAATCTCCTGACGGCAGTATGTTCGTTGGGAGAAACCATCATTTCTGCACCTCATTCAATCTCGCTGCATCCTACTCAGAACCTTGGCAACTCCCACAAAATATCATTACATTTCTCCATTCGCGTGTGATAATCTCCTGACGGCAGTATGTTCGTTGGGAGAAACCATCATTTCTGCACCTCATTCAATCTCACTGCATCCTACTCAGAACCTTGGCAACTCCAACAAGACAGTCATTTGGATGATGTTTCTGTGGATTCTTGAAGGCTGTAATGATTACTGGAAGAAATCCCAATCCCCGTATCTCCTCCTGGATTACTTTAAACTTTACCAAACCGTGAAACTCGGGACCTAGAACAATGTCGTCATCAGGAACCCTCAGCGGGATACTTATAGGCATCCCAAATGCTAATTGACAACCCACCTCTGCAATCAGCCCATTTCGCTGCACCATATCCGGAACCTAGTTTCTGCACACGACTTTTAACTGGGCACTTTTGCAAGTTAGCACGTCCGGATTGATTGAAGTACTTAAATAAGAAGTTTGCCATGTTTCTTAATGAATATAGATGTGTTGCACTTAATATTACACTCAAACATACATCACGTAAGCCCGCTCGTTGAGAAAAGGGAAGAAAAACTACAGAACTGAAAATTATTTTCACTGATCATTCTTAACTATAATTTATTTTACGTTACCAACAGTATTTATTCAATTTGAATGGTTAGTTTAGCTCCAGTTCACCTTCCTTTACTACAGCGTCTCTTATCCGACCTATTTATACGTGTCTCTGATATCGAAACGATGTAAATGTTCGTTTTGAGCTTCTTCGTCGCCGACGATCATGACTCCAAATTCCAGGATTAAAGTCTGAGAAAGCACTCGATACCAAACGCTGAAATAAAAGGACAGTAATAATAAGACAACAACAATAATGCAACAAATAATACAATAATCCAGTTTCAAAGAAAAATTCCAAATGCTGAAGTTTCTAATTTCACTTCTTCATTTAGTTTTTGAGACTTTATAAATAATAAACTACTTAAAAAGCTTTTAATACAATTTATATAATATGTTTGTAATATTATTTTATATACAGTGTTGAGTTAAAACTATGGATACACTCTGTTTAGTTTTTGATGCATGAAGATGGAGGGATGGAACTCGGGACACCTTTCTAGGAAATAGAAGTGAAATTTTTAGTCACTGTTAAAACTTTTCCCATTTACCCAAAATGGGATTTTGGGTGGGTGGCTCAAATGTTTAAATGCAAATAAAAGAAGAAGAACAGTGGAAACTAGAACGTTCTATCTCAACCCAGTACAAAACGGCATCTCACTGAAATTCATTATTATGCGACTATACTGGTTGAAACAATATTTACAGACTTAATAGTAGGTTAGAGTATGGGATAATGTGCTGGGGAGGAACTTATTTTACGAGCTTAAAACCACCTGTTACATTGCAAAAACTATTTGTGAGATTGATTTTAAAAAAGGAAAAATTTTGTTCGTCTTTTCCATGTTTTCAACAGGTAAAGATTTTGCCACTAAGATCTCTATTTCTATATAAAGTAATAAAAATGTTTTTTATTGGTGGAAGATTCTTAGTTCAGGAGAATATTTACACATTAAGATAAAGAAATGCAAATCAATGTCAAGTTCCGAAACCTAATTCAACATTTTATACTAAAACGTTCAATTTTATAGCACCAAGATTATTTAATAAATTGCCGAATAACATAAAAAGTGAGACAAATTGTATAAAGTTTTTGAGGTTATTGAGAGAATGGTTAATGATTCAGCAAAACACGGAGGCATTTTTACAAATAGTAAGTTAGTTATATTTAATTATTGTTCAATTTATATTTCAAAACTGCGTTAAAGTTGGTTGATTAGTTGTTTACTAAAAGTAGTATTATCTGGTTTTATTTTGTCTATAAATAGTAATTTTGTTATTATCTGAAATTTAATAATAGGCAGTAAGCACACTTATTGATTGTGATGTTAGATGATTTTAAATTTCTACTTCTATTTTAAATAAACTGTTTCGCTCTGAGCTCTGAAAACTTCAAGTTTATTTCTGGTTTTATTTTAATGAAGGAACCCCTAATCAAATTAATTATAATCTTAGGGGCCCTATATTTTTCTCAAAGTTGTATTTTATTTTTAGTAAAAATGTTATAATAAGTTTAAAAGTTAAGTTAGTATATAGGTCAGCCTGGGAAAAAAGTATATTTTGTAAAGTGATAATTGTTGACTTGATATTCATAATATTGTTTTTCATAATATTGCTATGTGCAAGAAAAATAAATAATTTGATTTGATTTGACTTGACCCGTCATAGCCCAGATTAATGTACACAGTGTTTGTGTTTTCTGTAAGTGCTGACGGAGTATAAAATTGTGTCTATACTGGAGACACAGGCAGTTATGGTAGTGCCCGTAACTACACCAGACAAAATTCCTACCAATAGTTGTATATTGTCTATATGATGCAATATAAACATATATTGAATATGTATGAAATATTATAAATTCTAATGTTGCATATCTCAGAAATAAAATACAAATACAATAACATTTTAAAGATATGGGTGATCTTCGTAAACTTCACGTTTTGTTACTACAAATTTGTTATTTCTGCTATACTCCAATAACATCTCCATTAAACACTATCAATGCAATTAAGGATTCATAAAACCTGATAATAAATTCCAATGCTTTTGACACTTATAACCCCGACGTAGAGTTTTGGCGGGACACTGACGTCATAAAACGTATGAAGGGCCACCGACCCTAACTGACTGTGACTCTCGAGCCAAATGGTGCTCACAGACCGTTTTACTCTTGCCAAGTGGAATTTAACCATTCCTTCAATGTCTTTATCGTTTTCCACTACACTGTTGGGAAGAGAATCCACATTAATATTACTTAGGAAAGACATTGAAAACCGTCCATTGCTCCGCTTTAATATTATGTCGTTCCAAAAACCCTATTGGTTGGTTTTTAAATCTATTCCACTTTTTACTTAATTATTTTAAGTACTTTTCATGAAATTTTGATCACTTGATTTAAGGATAGGCTTATATATTTCATATAATCAAAATAACAGTTTTTCACTAGAATTCTAAACGGGTCCTCAGGGTAAAAAGCTGAAGTAAAAATTACCCAGATATGTGGGACAGAGATAACGGACGTAGCCAGCGCTTGCGGGGACTGCATAGATCTACCGCTTGTGCCGAGATATTATCCTAGTTCAAAATTAAAAGCCAACAGGTGAGTATTTTCTAATTATCTATAAGAACTGTTCGAGATGTGACTGTTAAACTAAAGATGCTTTTATTATTTTTTTATGTGGGATTAAAATACTTTTTACTATTTATGTAAACAAATTATGAAACTGGTGCAAAAAACGTGGGCGGATTATATCTGATTTTCTCGATAGAATATAATATTTAAAACTTCAATAAACAGTTGGTAAGATATAGCTTTAAGAAACATTGAGGGTATAAAACCTCGTGTAAAAACTTTTCAGAAATCTACCTTAATGTTCAAGAGAATATTCCTTAGCGTACTCAAAATCATGTGTAGTGCTAATCCGTAGGTGAGCGAGACTTGATCATGGTTTAAATTGTTTGAGAAAAAATTTGCCTGTTGGGTTGCTTGAATGTTATTCAATTATCTGGCTATAGTTGTTATAAATTCTGTTTGTGTTATTTTTATCGTTAACTGTAGATTTATTGCTTTATTTATTGTTGGAACTTTATAGTTTATTCTTGTTAAATATTGTTATGGTTTATTTCTATCTGTATCGCTGTTCATAGTTTATTTATCTTGTTATCTACCGTCTGTAGTTATTCTCTTTGTTATTTATGTGTATATTCATTCTCTCTGTTACGTACTGTTACATAGCTTTTCCTCTGTTACGCTGTTACAAATAGTTTATTCCATGTTACTTTGTTAGGTATTTAAATTATGTCCAGGTTTTTTTAATTTATTTTTATTTTTGGCGTGAGGAAAATTTTTGAAACTATTATAAATTTGAACGTGTATGCTTAGTGTGAGAGTTATTATTCTATTTGTGTTGCAACTGACTTGCTTTATTATGGTGGATACCACTTGGTAATATTATTATTTATATTTATAGTTTAGTAGGTATATTATTGCAGTCTTTCTGGTCAGTTGTTTCTATGTCTTGTATTGTCAGCTATGCCGTCTTATTGTGTCAAATGTGTTGCAAGAATTATAATGGTTTACCGTTGGAAATGAATAAATGAATAAGAGAGAGACGATAACAATGGCAAAATGAAACTTAAAGGTGAAGTTGTCTACTAATAACTGAGGAAGTAGGTAAAACAGAGATAACAAACGTCACGAAAATGAGGCTCGTTGCAACTATACCAGGGCATCTGTGAAAGGAAAAACGTATGTGAGGTAAACGTAAGGTCCAACTCCGGTATACAAATACCACCAAACATCATCTGCAGTCAATTGTAAAAATTAGTGTCATTAGCCCAATGGAAATAACATTTCTCAGCAGGTCACTTCAAGATGTAATATAAATAGAATAATAATAATTGTAGTGAATATTGATTTTTAAATACATTCCCTAGAAATTATCCTTTGTGAAAAACACATGTATAAACATATTTTTGTACAGGTTTAGGAATCAGAAACAGTTCTAATGCATTTGTAACTGTTTTCCAGTAAAGCAAACAGAGAAGAAAGAACTAACCTTATGGCAAAAACAATGGCGACAATATTCCAAAAGATCTTTTAAATGAACACCAATCCAGTTGAGTTCTGAGATTGGAACTTGCTTTCTGTCCCAATTGAAACGGTTCAGGATAGCTTCTGTTAGCAAGAAGATGACCTATGAACGTCATGGGACTGAAGCTTTGTGGTTTCATGATTATACAACTGATTACAGAAGGGGAAGCCTCATGTAATCAAGGGGTTGTTTATTGAACCACATGACAATTATTATAAATTAGGAATTTGTGTCAATTGGGTGTCAAGTGTACGGAGAGCTTTTTTTATCAACAGGGCTCTTGAAATTAACTCTCGCTCAAAAACCGCATCAGCCCATGCATCACACCCTCTCCGGACCCTATCTCTATTACTTGTAACTTTAAAGTTCTTTTGAGTTCCCAAATGAACTCAGATACTATTACTTCTCCGGAGCAACACTGATAGTAAAACAAGAGATCCCGTAAGACACTCCATGTTTCATAACTGGCTCCCATCGTACTGATAGTCTCTGAAATTGCCAGACATGTGTTGTCTTGGATCAACTTGGACCATAAATATCTCTAATAAACTTGGCCATCCATCGGCCCCGTGTCTCTCGCCTCCAACGATCTCGCCAGTCCTCTAGTGCTCGGGATCAGAGTGGATGACTATCACATCTCCATCGTAAACCCAGCTTTACTCTCATAAGACAGAATATGTATATGAATATAGTGTGCAACAACAAGAACTGATTGTTCGGCTATTTCGTGGGTACTCTTTCTCTGATAACTACATCTTCGTCCATTCTGAAATAATTGCGTCCACCGATAAACTCAAACTTTTTTTGTTCTGAGGGAAAAAGACGGTTTGTTCCGCGCTTAGTCCGAAAAAGGACCTTTGCGCTTCCCTTTCTTAAATTTGTGTCCTCAAAATCTGAGGATTTTACAGAAGCCTATCAGATTTGAAGACTCCTGTTCTCTGAAATCATTGGGGCTGAGGAGACATGTATGCTCCAAGGAATCGTTTCCGAATTTTTGTAGTGGCAGACAATTTAACCAAATATGCTCTGCTGATTCCTCCTCTTTTCCGCAGAGCCTACATTCGTCAGTCTGACTATGTCCCACCCTCATAAGATGTTTCCTTAGAAGGGCCATGTCCTGTCAACATCCCTAATATCAGTCTTTATCCTCATTACTCTGATCTAGGAATCTGATTATCTCAAACATTACAAAAGAACGAAGTGTTTGACGAAGTACTTGAGCAGACACCGCTTACTATCCACAAGTTCATTAGAAGGTTCATTTGATCTATTCACTTCAGAAAAGATCAAATTCTTTTCGGGATCTTACTTTAATGGATGCTCCAAGCCATTATTATGAACATTACTGAGTAGTAGGACATAATAACCCAGGAGAAGAACTATCAATTTTTCTCTGAGTTTGTTTCTCCTCCACACTAATGCTGTTCTTGGAACTCATGATGAGTGAAAAGAAACAAATTTGTGAAGGTCATTTTACCTCCTACTTAAAGATATCCACTCTTATTCTTATATCCAACCTACATTGAAAAAGGTTGCAGATAATGAACGTTGACACTGAATGTTAAGTTTAGCTCCAGTTCACCTTCATCTCACGTGCAGCATTTGAAATCGTATGCTGTTGCAGACTTGTCTTCTGAAATCTGAATTCATGTTCGTCTGAAGGGATCCAAAACAGTCGGTGACGGAGAACGTAGAAGCTCAAACCGAAACCCCCGCACCATTTCGACATAAGGGATACCCAGACTACAAAAATTAGTGCAACCTAGGTGAAGAGCATGCTCATTGTCTCATCAGGTGCACAATTGCGTGCACTATGATGATCCCAAAGCACGGAGGAGCAGCCGAGTCTTCTACACATAAAATTCTACATCTCAAAACTCAACAACTGGAGCTAAACTCAACATTCCGCATAAAATCAACCCTTCCCATGGTGGGAGTATGGTACTTCCGTTATGGTTAAGTTGTAATAAAAGTTTGAAAATTACCATTGTTAAAATCAAAGAGCTTCTTTTAAAAAATATCTACATCTGTGATCCTGGATCAATATCTATTAATGCTTTGCAAATCTTTCTAGTACTGTACTGATTGGGTAATTATTTTCATTGAGTAGTTTTCTGTGTCTTTCATAGAATGGATGTTGGTACCACTGAATGAATTTATTGAGTGGATCAGGTGAATTTGAAGATTTAACTTACTTTCTCTTTAAACATTTTAATTCGCAACCTTACGTCGTTTAGTCACGTATGCAACATTTGGAGGCTTTCTACAGAAACGGGATAAAAGTGTATAAGAATATTCATTCCAGCAATAATTTTATTTCGACTTCATACTGTCATCTCGACTTTTGTAAACATTTTCAGTTACCAGTTTATTATTTTAATAGCGCATGGTCAGAGAGGACGAGATATGGAACAACGTGTGGGAGAGAGAGGGAGAGAGCTCCATCGATTCTCTCTCCCTGTCCCTCCCACACTCCGTGTTTATGATGCTCGGGACAACTTAATTGAGTACAGCCATCTTATCGGATTTACTTTCAAAGAACTCATCCCTTTCCCTCCCTCTTCACCGACACATCCTTCTTCCACCTACCCCCCCCCCCCTCCAACCATACGACCCACCGAGCCTACTATGTTACTTTGTAATATTACCTACAAAGAATAATTTCCTGTTGTATTCAGTTATTACTTTAATAACACAATGATGAAAAATATACTATGAAATAGAATTTTATTAATATGTTTATTTATATTATAAATAAATATAAATTTTTATCGGAAATATAATTAATAGCACACCTGTAAAAACATTTCTCGCAATATTTCTTAACTCCTCACCCATTTAACTATGCCCACTAAATATGTATAACTGGTACATGACATGTAACTACTTCCGTTTCGTATCATAAGTGATTTGATTACTTTTAATGTTAGGATACTCCACATTTTTCTAAGATGGTTACTGAAAGCGTGGGAGCTATTTAATCAAATATATACAATGTTGACGAAAAATTGCAGGCGAAGCCGCGAGCAAATGCTGTTTTTTTATACAGGGTGTAAAACAGTCCTGCACGGACTTGATAATTTCCGAACGATTATAGGTAAAGCAATAACACTTGTTACATCATTAATGTACCTATAAATGTACTTTTAAGTAAGTACTATATTTTTGGCATGTCAGGGGGATGGCCTGCAAGGAACCAGTAAGAAATCTTAAATGACAGCAAAGGTTGAGTGGTACATAAAATTTAAGGTATTAATTAGTAGAGTACAACGCCGCAAATTCGACCTAAAAGGCTTAACTCTTTAAAAAATTACGCTGGTTTAGTTTGAAACATTTACAATGTAGGTCCTGTTCTAGATTGTTTATTCTTCTTATCTTCAGTCAAATTGTGAAGGATAAATTTAGTAAAGGAATACTGGACTTATGAAATAGTTTTTAAGGTAGTTAGTGGCTCTTCACATCCAATGGAGGATGGTTTACAAGGAGTTCGGAAAAAATTTTAACGTAAGCATAGCTCAAGATGTACATTGTTTTAAAGTGTAATGTAAGATGTACATCTAGTGAAGTCCAAAGCCCAACTTAAAAATAAGAATTTTCTATTATAATAACTGATATCATGTTTTTCCTGTAGCATTCATCTATGCTAAACAACCTCTTTGTAATTATGTATACTTTGAGCTAAGCTTACGGTAAAAACTCCTTATGGACCATACTACTCGTCCTATGCTATGAAGATGCATTTCAGATTTTCTTCTGACTCCTTGCCGGCCATCCTATTCACATGACTAAAAAATGGTAGTTACTTAAAAAAGTAGATTTATAGGTGCAGTAATTATGTAAAAAGTTTTTTTGCTTCACCTGTAATCTTTCAGGAGTTACAAAGCCAGTGCGGGACTTATTTTATACCTTGTATATTTGAACATGTATGTCAGTTAGAGTTTATTAATTTTCTGCTAAATAAAACAGTATCAAGAATATCAAATGATGTTAACGAGACAACAATTAAATCAAGTTACTACCTGAAGTTATCCTTCAGGGTGAAATAAAACGCTGTCCTGAAATAAAAGGATTGTACAAATTAAAACCTGTAATAACATAAGTATTATAGAAAACACAAATTTGTAATCTTCAAAATTAATGTCGAATACTCAAATATGTAGGTAAGATATTTATGGAACATTATAGCATGTAATTGATATTAGTCTATAATTTTCTAATTGATTGACTCAAACTGTTTTTATTATATTTTTTTATTTAAAATGGTCGTTTAGATGATATTTTGGGTGGTTTGGTAACTAACTATAGGGTTTATAAGAAACATTTATACTTCTTGTTCATCTTGAGTCAGTATTAATTATACTTTTGAATGATACTCGAAATTTGAAGTTTTAAAAACATATCAGTCGTAAAGTGAATGTTTTGAAGCCCCTCTCTCAGGATATAGTTTTACCGCCCTTCTAACAAAAATACCACAGGAGATGCAGAGTTTCAGTTTGGCGCACTTGCTCTTAGGTTCGTAGAAACAATACAGGCAATGCAAGACGATAGAAATATTTTTCGGGTTCAGTTATGCTTTCGAACTACGAACGAATATTACTATTAAGATAGGCAGAGACCATACTAATTATTCAACTTGATATCTGAGACACATTCTAAAAAGGAAACTTTAAAATCACAACCGGTATTAGTTTTCAAACTGAGTTCTAATGTCATTATTGAAACTTGAATTTAAAACTTATTCCATTTATACCATGCCCATTAATGATTACATTTTGAAATTGTATCTACTGTAATAGATTGATTACTTTACAGTATGAAACTTTGTTGTTATCTTAGGACAAGAAGCTGCAAAATTGCACAAAATAACAAGTAATTGTTAATCAAATTCATTAAAGCACGATAAAATTGCATTTAATAATTTTTCATTATTTTTTTTTTTTAGAAAAGTAATCCCTGGATACCTTAGATACTACTTTAGCGATTAAAAGTAGTAAAAAATCGCACGAATCCGCTTAAAAATAAGGTCAAGACGACGTTTTGAAAGTAACATTGGGCATATGGGACTAACCTCGCGATTCTCTAGGGGTACTGCGCCCTCTTAAAAGGCTGCTTCCAGAGTGACAGGGTATTCTGGATGGGTAAGGTTGGGGCCAGGGACCGCCTCCTGTCAAGATCCATGAGGAAGAATTTAGGGTATTAATCTCAAACATGTCTCTTTGGAAAAAGGGGGAAGCCAGCTCTGAATCAGCCTCTCCAGTCAAAACAGGCAGCGGGTGACACAGACTCATGTATAGGCTAGCAAGAACCTTTGACACCTAGAACCCCATCATCTTTATATTATTATGCTAAAATAGGCAAGGACCATACATACAAGAATCATCTAAATTCATCAAGAAGCTGCAAATTTGCACAAAATAGCACGTTGTTGTTAATAAACTAAAACATATATTGCCGAAATTAAAACAATGATTTTATATCTAAAAGTATTTTTTGTTTAAATATCACCCTATTTTGTTAAATATCTCGTTAATACTTGATCCAATCAGTCTATGCGCCTTGATTTGCTCGCGATCTGGCTTGTAGTAGGTTAAGTTGAATTAGTATCACACTATTATATAATAAGAAGAAAAGTTGTTGCTGCAATCTAGATTCATCATCTCTTGTACCACACCCAACATACTTATATTTGGCTGCATTCATCGTTTACAATGTTTGTCTCATAGCTCATTGTGTAACTACTTATTAATATGTAACTAATCATTGTTAGTGTTTTTGCTATTTGGGACGTGCTATTAAATGTTAAAAATATATAACACCTGACATTTTAAAATTTTATAACGGAGAAAAAAAATAAAAGCCGTATTTTTCGTGAACATTTTTAATATTTTTTGAAGCGATATAACTCGAAAAGTAAGTGGTGGATTTTAATTATGTTTACTTTGTCAATTTGATAAAGCCGAGCATGAATTTACATAGAATCAAGTTACTTAAAAATAACTATTTTTAACTTTTTGTTTTTATTTAAGGTATTTGAAAATTTCAGGTATAAATCTACTAGTTTTAGGTACATATTTAAAGAGTGTGGTAATAGTTTTAATAAAATACTTCAAATATTTCTTGGGAAATATTGATTCTAATTCCTAAAACATGAGCTTGTAGAAAACAGTAGTTAAATGAAAAAGTTCACTAAAATGATGTAAAAACAAATAACATTTTCTTAGTAAATGAAGCAAAAGTTGTTTTAATCTTTATAGGTGACTATTTAATTGCATTGTACATTTACAACGTACATATACACCGGTAAATAACACACCTAAACTGAAACCAAATTAAGAAATTTGTCCGTTTTCACCCAAAACTGTGAAAATTCGCCAGCTACGTACGGTTCATTCTTATTGTTATTTCTTCCTTTCTTCTTGTAAAATTTGTTGGCTGTCTCAATTTTGTTCTGTATTTAGTAAATTTCATGTTTTTACACGAGTCTCTGGAAGTTTTAGTCTACTCTTGCCGAACGCCTACCCACGATTTAGTGGGTGGCACCCAGGACTTAGTTCCACTGATCGCTAAAGGGCTATTTTTTTAGAGGCAAATATAGATTTTGAGCATTTTGTCCAAATTACCCCATGCAGCGCCTCTTAATTGTCTCTCCAGTAACACATCTTTCTAGTAATACGTTACTGGCTAGTCTATAGAATAGAAGAAGTATTTTAATAACAACTCTCAATCAAAGGAATTTTAATTGTGATTATATATGATTTTTGCATTTTATCCTGTTAGGCATTTTGCGTGTTTTGCATTGTCATAAGAAGGATAAAATTACGTAAATAGCAGTCTTCTACTTTTGAACATCTTAGGTTATTTTGTTTGGCATTACTATAGTTAGTCAATTTGTCAATGGTTGTGGCTTTCAAAAGTCCGTAGGTCTTACTGCCCAAAGATGCCGCTTTGCACGAATTGTTAGATACAATGTTTCTCAGGCTTGTGCCTAGACAATAACAACGGGGTTCAAGCACTTAACCTTTTAAATTTCTAAAAGTTTGCAAACCTCGACGTTATTTAGATGGCCAAATTTGTTTAGTAACCATCAGAAGCTACCGTAGTGTACCTGGAACAGCTTTTTTTCAGATCGTGTCCAAAACCGCTCAGCTGATATCCGGTTCCGTAGCAGTAAAAATGTAGTCAGCTGGTTTACATTCTCTAAAATGTACTTTAGCGGATTTTCATCGACACATATATTTGGCCAATGTACAAAGCCAAATTCTTTCTAACTTCCCAACAAGCTTCTCAGGAATTGAATTAACTATTAAAGTGCTAACCTAGAATTGTACAAGGACATAACCTCACTTCCATCATCATCATCACTACTACTTATTTACACAGTTGTCACTAGTTGTATAGGATCAACAATCGTAAAGATAAAAACAAAGATAAAGTTGTTTTAATTGAAAAAAACTAAATACTATATAGCTTATAAACTAAGTGGAAATCGAAAACAAATTCTTCGTCTTGAACTTAGAACCACGCATAGAATTTGAAAATGCATAGCCAGTCCAACGTTTTTGTTACTCTCTGTATAGTTTATATATAGGGTGTATGTATATTTTGCTAATTTTCCCCGCTTATAGCGTGTAAAAATATAAAAAAATGTTGTTCACGCATTCAAAATTTGTGAAAATTGATTTCTATTGTATTTTTATTACGAAGATGAATATATTACATAGTATAAAAACTGCCATAACCAAAAACAGTTGTAACTATTGAAAAATAAAACGGAAACCAAATTTCTGTATTACAAAACAGGGACTTTGCTAATTTTGGCTACTTGCAGTTCGAACAAAAAGTTTTTTACGCATTCGAAGGTTGTAAAATTAATATTTATTGTATTTCCATTACGATCACGACCTAAAGAACAAAAATATGCAAAACAATTGTTTTTAAATTAGTTGTTTTGGGGGATTTGGGCCATTTTTAGAAGCAAAATTCTTTAGATGATAACATGATTATTTTCCAAGCGTCATACTGATGACGTCCCTTAATACCTTTATAATGTTTAACATTTGCCGATTCTGGACATTTAATGTTTTCCTTGTGCATAGTTCAACAACCTTTTTTAGAATTTGCCGTTTAGAAAGTCACGATAACTTAAAACAATGTTTTATGAATTTAATTATTTATTAATGAGTCTAAGTACACACGCATTTTACCCAACACAAACATATTGTAGTGTAACATTGTTTTGCAAAACCAACAATTGAAATTTCTTCAGTTACTTACGTAGGTAATAAAATGTAGGTAGACATTTATAGTACATTAGATAATTTCATATATTACATATAGCGAGATAGTTATTGCATATTAGGTAGTTACATATATTATATGTAGGTAGACATTTATAGTACATTAGATAATTTCATATATTACATATAGCGAGATAGTTATTGCATATTAGGTAGTTACATATATTATATGTAGTTAGACAGTTATTGTACATTGGGTTAATTACATATAGCTAGATTATTATAGTTACACATATTATATGTACCTAAATAGTTATTGTACATTACTTCTTTACATATATTATATGTAGTTATACAGTTACTGTGTATTAGGTATTTACATATATTATACAGGGTGGAAAAAAAGTATGAAAACGCTTTCACTAATTTTGTATGGCTTCACTTATACAAATTAAATTTTGTACATCACCACTGGTATTAAGAACCTAGTTTTTGAGACCAGTGGGGACATTTTATCTTTTCAGGGGGACGGCCCGTGAGGAGTCGGACGAAAATCTTAAATGTAAGCATAGGCCGAGTTTGGTATCAAATTAAAGGTCTAGTAAAGAGGAACTCATTACCGCAAACCGCACATAAAAAGGTTGACCCTATCCAGAGTACGGGCCGTATGAATTTCATGACAAAGAAATTTAGTAATTTAGTCTTTTGAAGTAACTAATTTACTTCCAGTTGTATGTTTTATGTCGGTTATGTAAATTTGAAAAACAATTTCCAACAAAAAATTATTATTTTTACCTCTACATTTGTTGGATAACAGTAAATAGGGGTTTTCCTGTCTTGTCTTCAAGAAACTGAGAGTATTCAATAATACCACTGTAACTCCTTATCAACATGAGGTCAAGGTCCAGTCCCTCCAGCCCTTTTATATCAGGCAAACATAAACTGGTTTAGGCAATACAAACAGTACTGTCACAGCAAAACTCCACAGTTTTGTATTTTTAATATCAGCTTGGTTTTTAGTCTACGTTATAATTTCGTCCACGTAAGATAAAGTTGAAAGTCTTCACTAGAAGGTACTGCGATAGTTATAAATTTTTTTACTTAAGTGTTTACATTTTATTCTACTAGTTTTAAAAGCAATGTCACTTAGTGAGTTTGAGAGAATCGCGCTGCTTATGATGCGTGGGTATGGATATCTAGTTCGTCCCTATGAAGAAACAGCGCATTTGTTGAATGACACTTTTCTTGATAGACCCCCTATTAGTAAGTCAACAGTGTTTAAGACAGTAAATAGATTTGAAGAAACTAGAACAGTCAAAGATCGCGAAAGAAGTGGCAGGCCTAAATCGGCAACAAATGAACAAAAATCTTTGGATGTACTCCAAACATTTGTTGAAAATCCCAGCACCTCGGCCAGAGTGGCTGCAGAAGATCTTGATATGAGCCATACCTCAGTGTTGAATATTTTACACAAAAACAAGTATCACCCTTTTAAAGTAACCCTAACCCAAGAACTTGCAGAGGATGATTTTGATCGAAAGACTGAATTTTGCGAAATAATAATGAGAAAGTGTGACGAAATTCAAAATTTTTTAAGTTCGATATTGTTTTCAGATGAAGCTACATTCTTTGTTAATGGACAAGTTAATAGGCATAATTGCCGTTACTGGGCCGACCATAATCCACACTGGATGATAGAAGGCCACACACAAAGGCCTCAGAAAGTGAATATGTGGGCTGGAATAATAAACAATAACATTGTAGGACCGTTTGTGATAGATGAAAATCTAACAGGCGAAATTTATTTCAATATGTTGACAAATAACATTTTGCCAGCAGTGCGTGCTCTTCTTGGGGCAAATTTTAATGCAGTATGGTTTCAGTAAGATGGAGCACCGCCCCATTACTATTTGCGGGTGCGCAATCTGTTAGATGAAGTGTTTCCTAACCGTTGGATTGGTCGCAGGGGCACCGTTGAGTGGCCGGCTAGGTCACCGGATCTTAATCCACTAGATTTCTTTTTGTGGGGCTTCTTAAAAGATAATGTGTATAAAACTAAACCAGCCAACATTGAGGAGCTGACAAATCGTTTATTAGAAGAAGCAAGAAGAATTACACCCGAGATGCTTTAAAATGTGACTGCAGTAGGTTTTTATAATAGACTAGCTCATTGCCAACAAGTGTTCGGAGAGCAGTTTGAGCACCTCATTTAAAAGGTATGGTTATTTTTTGTAATACATAGATAATTTTAAATTTAATTCTTTTGGATAATTGTGTTCCATAAAGTGTCATTTTCAGTCAGAACAGTTTACTTGAGACTGTGAAATTGCGGAGAAATAATAATTAATCAAACTTTACTTATGAAATTCAAACGGCCTGTACTCTGGATAGGGTCAACCTTTTTAAGTGCGGTTTGCGTTAATGAGTTTCTCTTTAATAGACCTTTAATTTGATACCAAACTCGGCCTATGCTTACATTTAAGATTTTCGTCCGACTCCTCACGGGCCGTCCCCCTGAAAAGATAAAATGTCCCCACTGGTCTCAAAAACTAGGTTCTTAATACAAGTGATGATGTATAAAATTTAATTTGTATAAGTGAAGCCATACAAAATTAGTGAAAGCGTTTCCATACTTTTTTTCCACCCTGTATGTGCCTAGACTGTTATTGTAAATTAGGTTAGTTACATATATTATATGTTGCGAGATTGTTATTGTACATTAGGTATTCTACATATATAATACAGGGTGAGGCAGACCACCCGTACAGTACGTATAGCGGCCAAACCAAACGAGGTAGATTATTCGTAACAACTTAAAACCCCCTATTTCCACCCCAAAGAATTTGGAAAAATTATTTTGAAATCTCTAAAACTCCCCAAAAGGGTAGTTTTTGGGGGTTAGAGGTGGTTTTTGGAAAATTTTCAAATGTAAAGGTATGTTGAGTTATACCTCATTTTAAAGGTATTTATTCACTGATAATTTTGATGCAAAAAGTTTGAACCTATTTTGCCGCTTATGTACAGGGTACACAAAAACGTAAAAAAAATCAGGGGGTTGTGGGTAAATTTATTGCAACTACCTGCACAAATGTAGAGAGACGATATTATTATTCAAAACTAATGATGAGACGGGTTATCGAAAAATATCATCAAACGCCACCCTACCCCAAAATTTACACATTTTAAAAATACATATATAGATTTAGTATAGATTAGATATTGTCTGCGTTTTTAATCTAGTAGGGGCAATTTAAACTAACTGGTATTAAAGTAACGCCTTCGTTAATTAAATTTCTTGACCTCAATACCCTGGTCAAATTTTGATATCCGTCTAATTAGAAGTTGCGGTCAGAAAGACTATTAAAACCAGATCTATTATAACTCTTAAGATTATCTTCTTACTCATCCTGAGCCCCTGATAACCTCAACGCCCTCCTGTTATCTGACTCCGTGCTAAAACTACCTCCTTGTTAAAACTACCTTCCCTGATGAACATAATTATCCCCAGTCTGATAACCCCTGTGCACCCAACTTTCCCCCAACTCCTGGTAAACCGAGTCCACTGTTTAACCTGGCCGAATACGAACTTAATTTCTCTGTCATCCTGGTAAACGTAACCCCTGATCGGGTTAGTCCACTGGTATTCATTGAAAAAATATTATTTATAGATTAGTTAAATTAATTAATTCTCATTTTATTATAATTAAGAAAATTTGCTAATTATAGTTTACTTCATGGTCGACTTAGGTCCTCAGTCTATTTGTTTTCCATATACGATACCCGACAACAACTAGAGGATATAATATTTTCTCAAATAAACGAACGTTTCCTAACGTCAAATGAACTATAACGTCTAACTGACTCCCATATGCCTTTTAAACATACATATTTTGGGATGTACTGATAAAAAGTAGTGAAACAATAAAAGTTTTACTTTTGCTCCTTTTAATGTAGCCTACAACTTCATTGGTACAAAGTTGCTTATAGTTTACTTCATGGTCGACTTAGGTCCTCAGTCTATTTGTTTTCCATATACGATACCCGATAACATCTAGAGGATATAATATTTTCTCAAATAAGCGAACGTTTCCTAACGTCATATGACCTGTAACGTATAACTAACTCCAATATGGCTTTTAAACATACATATTTTGGGATGTACTAAAAAAAATTAGTGGCACATTAAAAAGTTTTACTTTTGCTCCTTTTGATGTAGCCTAATGTGCGTTGGTGCAAAGTCGCTTAGAATAGTGTTCTGGGGAAAGACTTACAAAACATATGTACATAGAGCAAAGACATCTACTTAGATTAATTTCATATACAAACAGATTTGAATGTTCTCGTCCTCTCCTGCCACAGAATCTTTGTTTTTAAAGCATTGCTGCTTTTTATAACAGAAGTGGAGATATCCCACTCATTAAGAACGAATACAGAAATAAGCTCAGAACAGTCAACATTACATTTCAAATTCCAAGACCTATGAATACATTGTTCACTAAAACTCATAACTTGATTGCTCCGAGAATGTATGTATGTGTGTTGTGTTTATTGCGCGACATTATAAAAACACAAAATAATGTTTTAATAAATTAAAAACTGTTGGGAAAATAAATCATTATTATTAGGTCCTTTTTTGTCACCGACCGCAAAATTCTGATATAATCTCTTAGAGCAGTTTCAAAAGAAAACTACAATTGTTTAATGTACAATATTTAGGTGTATTAGAACTTTGTCAAACGCACTTGTAAAACATACACAGAGTAAAATCAAATAAACAAACAAAAGAAGAAACACCTGATCAATAACTTTCTAAATGTAACTACAATTTTGACATGTAAACAAGTTTTGATTAGTTGTTAATTTAAAAATAATAACATAATATAATATAAAATAATTTTGTATTTAGGTAAATTTGTATATCGGAACCTAAGGATTCAAGTGGAAAACAATAATTTAACAATGTTAAGTCCGTATGGTTGTTTTGATTTTAATATAAGTTGGTGTGCCAATTCATTATTCCTTAAATTTAAATCATTTCGAGAGCTATTTTCACAAGGTGTAATTTTGCTTATAGCTTTGAGTTTATAACAATCCTCAAAGCTTTTGTTATGGTGAATAGCGTGTAAGGCTACTGGTTTTTTCGTCTTTGTGATTGATAGAAAAACGGTGACCGGTAATTCTTAAACTATATATATATATATATATATATATATATATATATATATATATATATATATTATATTAAATCACAAAAAGTACTTCCTCCGCCGGGACTCAAACATCTTATTTGTTAATAATAGTCTAAAATATTTTGCTACAAACTAGTGCCGAAAAATCTTCTTAGTTGGATCATATTAAGCATTACTTTAACTTAAATGCTTTAAACTCTATAATGTATAATAATAAGTCTATTAATTATCCGTTTGAAATTATTCTTAGATATTAATGAAAGTTTAAAAAAACCTTTTAAAGGCGTGTTTTTTAATTTTATTTTTTATTCTCAATTGAAGATAATTCGTGCTTTGTATCAACATTCCAGTTATAATTTATCGGGTCAGACCGGCACAAGTGTTGAGGTATTTCTGTTTGATCACAGGAACTATTATTGACATTTCCACTTAAATGCACGATGTAAATAAACATGATCACGATTGGTAAATCAAAACTAAGAATATTATTTAAAAATAATAGTCGCAGTTTCTTCGAAATTGTAATGAACAATATTCCAAATCCAAATTTATCCTACAATAACATCACAGTTATTAGTTAGATTGAGATATCTTATCCATAAACACGGCCCTTTCAAATAGCCGTGTGGCGGGGCCCGGCCCAGGCCCCCAGAGAGCCCGGGCCCTGGTAAAATGTTTCGAAATCCTCGGTCTGAGTACCAGTCTGACTAGGTACTGCATATGCTTTATAATTATTTGCAATTATTTGTATTTCCCTCCTGCAGAAAATGCAAAGTAACTTTATTTTTAATTGTGTTGATTTATGAAATTCTTTATTTATAAAGTACTATACTATCTATACCGTTCTTTATATTTTATTTGGAAGACTTCATTTCACGGCTTAGTTAATATAAGTTTATTACCATTTAAGAACAGTAAGGATTGAATATGAATGAATATTATAACAGCACATTATATGTGGGAATACATTACCATGAGCAGTTTTGTAAACTAAATCAATACGTTACCAAAAATAGTATGAATGAAACTATGTTACTGTATTTCCTCTCCCCCCCCTCATGCTTCATTGGGCGCATGCGCAAGGAGTATTGATCTCGACAATGGTCCATTCATGTTCCTGCAGAATCTCACCATGATCCGCTGTCTGGACACCCAACCAGTGCATTCAAGTTTAGCAAACCAAGGAGTTTTAAAAATCACCAATTTATCTCATAAATGAATATAATGATATATTTAATAAATTTAAAGCTACCTCTTCTTGCAGACCTTGCCAATACTTAACCCTTTTTATAGTTCTGTGCACAAATTTATTTTCCTTCCACAAAATACCAAAGTTTGGATATATTTTGAAAAGCCATTCTGTTCCGAAATATTATTTGAAGTTACTGTTTGATTGAATAAGAATTCAATCAAATGTTAGGGCATATGAACACTAACTTGTAGGATTCAGCTAAAATCTGATATTCCACAGCATTATATGACTAGCCATAGTATTAACATAACACTGCACATCGAACCTCCCCCCCCCCATCACGCACTGTAGATAAATGCATGTATTACAGTATTAATATGATGGGTATATAAATTATTAGCATTACATAACATTGAGATCAATTAATCTATTACAATGACATGAGTATTCATAACTATGCTTAAAGGCGTTTATCTGAGGTAACGAATGGGATACGGATATTTTAACGTCGAAGCAAAGTATTCATACAATATCAACTAATGTATGATAAAGGAATAATACCGTATTTATTATTTACAAAATTCATAAAAATGGAGTTAGATACAATTTTTACTGGAACATATTATAAACCTGAATATACTCGTAGCACTCAAATGACGTTCACATCGTTGCGTAACTTCCACCTGCTACTGAAATAGAAGCGATTACGTCACTTACTAAGTAAATATTGATTTAAAACAGCTAATGGAATGCAAGTTGAATGAATGCGAGTGAGTCTTGTAATAGTAGTGTAAATATGTATAACGTTACATTAATGATTGATGCTTGTTTTTAAGCTAAGGTTCATTATAGTTAATGGATTTATGTTTAGTTATAAATGTATACATTTTAGTTTAACTTGTATGAGGTTATGGTAGACAGGACTTTAGAGTCTTAACTATGCCTCTAATAAGGATATTTTTCATTTCGTTTCATTTTTATCGTAAATATGTATAAAGTTTCATTAATTATTGATCCTTTTTTAAAGCTATGGTTCATGTAATATATAATTTAAATAAATAGATTTATGTTTAGTTATAAATGTATACACTTTAGTTTAATTTGTTATGAGGTTGTGGTAGAGAGGACTTTAGAGTCCTAACTTCTCCTCTAATAAGGATAAATTTCATTTTCATTTCATATTTATCCATCAAATTGCTATTATGAAGAAAAAAAATCGATTCCCACAGTCATAATACAAATTTTTAACTTAAAGTTTACTGAAATATTACGAAAGTTACAAAATTACAGTCATATACATGTAGAAATTGCCAACATATTACTATTATTGATGTACTATATATTTTGCATCACGCTTCATCATGTACAATTTAACAAAATTAAAATTACTTAAGGCTATGTAGGATACAATGGGGGATGGGTGGTGTGTAGTTGTACTTTGTACATCAACAAGAGTCGAGATAGCTTCAAATACTTGGGGCCAAGGCTAACACATCCCCCCTCATCTAGCCAGTGTGTGCTTACGAGCCTTATTTACGTTTTTGTAAGAGTCAAAATGACAGACCACATCTCTTTTGCTTTGAACGCCTCCTGTTTTGAAGTTTTGCTTGTTTTAGTACTTCAAAAAGTAACTTCACACGTCCCTGAAGAGCTCGTTTCCCTCAACACCTTTTTCACGTATAACTCAGTATAACAAATGAAATAATGATAATTTTTGCAAACTAAAAATAAATGTTTTTATAATTTAAAAGAGTTTTCGTGTCACCCCTTGATAAATGAGTTCATGTAAAAAATCTAAAACGAAGATATACCGGGTGATTGATTATGTTGATACTTATTTGAAAGTGTACATATTTCTAGTTTCACGGTCCATCTATATAATATCCAGTTGAACTTGAACTGATCTATACTTAAATTGTAACAAGAATTACCCGAGTGGAACAACTATCCACGCTGTTACACCGATAAGAATGGATTCCGTTTTAAGTCGTTTATATTACACAATGTTAGTGCAAACTGATCTATACTTAAATTGAAACAAGATTACCCGAGTGGAACAACTATCCACGCTGTTACACCGATAAGAATGGATTCCGTTTTAAGTCGTTTATATTACACAATGATAGTGCAAACTGATCCATACTTAAATTGTAACAAGAATTACCCGAGTGGAACAACTATCCACGCTGTTACACCGATAAGAATGGATTCCGTTTTAAGTCGTTTATATTACACAATGTTAGTGCAAACTGATCTATACTTAAATTGAAACAAGAATTACCCGAGTGGAACAACTATCCACGCTGTTACACCGATAAGAATGGATTCCGTTTTAAGTCGTTTATATTACACAATGTTAGAGCAAACTGATCTATACTTAAATTGAAACAAGAATTACCCGAGTGGAACAACTATCCACGCTGTTACACCGATAAGAATGGATTCCGTTTTAAGTCGTTTATATTACACAATGTTAGTGCAAACTGATCTATACTTAAATTGAAACAAGAATTACCCGAGTGGAACAACTATCCACGCTGTTACACCGATAAGAATGGATTCCGTTTTAAGTCGTTTATATTACACAATGTTAGAGCAAACTGATCTATACTTAAATTGTAACAAGAATTACCCGAGTGGAACAACTATCCACGCTGTTACACCGATAAGAATGGATTCCGTTTTAAGTCGTTTATATTACACAATGTTAGTGCAAACTGATCTATACTTAAATTGAAACAAGAATTACCCGAGTGGAACAACTATCCACGCTGTTACACCGATAAGAATTGATTTCGTTTTAAATCGTTTATATTACACAATGTTAGTGCAAACTGATCTATACTTAAATTGAAACAAGAATTACCCGAGTGGAACAACTATCCACGCTGTTACACCGATAAGAGTGGATTCCGTTTTAAGTCGTTTCTATTACACAATGTTATTGCAAACTGATCTATACCTAAATTGTAACAAGAATTACCTGAGTGGAACAACTATCCACGCTGTTACACCGATAAGAATGGATTCCGTTTTATGTCGTTTATATTACACAATGTTATTGCAAACTGATCTATACCTAAATTGTAACAAGAATTACCCGAGTGGAACAACTATCCACGCTGTTACACCGATAAGAATGGATTCAGTTTTAAGTCGTTTATAACACTATTTATTACACAATGTTATTGCAAACTGATCTATACCTAAATTGTAACAAGAATTACCCGAGTGGAACAACTATCCATGCTGTTACACCGATAAGAATTGATTTCGTTTTAAATCGTTTATATTACACAATGTTAGTGCAAACTGATCTATACTTAAATTGAAACAAGAATTACCCGAGTGGAACAACTATCCACGCTGTTACACCGATAAGAGTAGATTCCGTTTTAAGTCGTTTCTATTACACAATGTTAGTGCAAACTGATCTATACTTAAATTGAAACAAGAATTACCCGAGTGGAACAACTATCCATGCTGTTACACCGATAAGAATGGATTCAGTTTTAAGTCGTTTATAACACTATTTATTACACAATGTTATTGCAAACTGATCTATACCTAAATTGTAACAAGAATAACCCGATTGGAACAACTATCCACGCTGTTACACTGATAAGAATGGATTCCGTTTTAAGTCGTTTATATTACACAATGTTAGTGCAAACTGATCTATACTTAAATTGAAACAAGAATTACCCGAGTGGAACAACTATCCACGCTGTTACACCGATAAGAATGGATTCCGTTTTAAGTCGTTTATATTACACAATGTTAGTGCAAACTGATCTATACTTAAATTGAAACAAGAATTACCCGAGTGGAACAACTATCCACGCTGTTACACCGATAAGAATGGATTCCGTTTTAAGTCGTTTATATTACACAATGTTAGAGCAAACTGATCTATACTTAAATTGAAACAAGAATTACCCGAGTGGAACAACTATCCACGCTGTTACACCGATAAGAATGGATTCCGTTTTAAGTCGTTTATATTACACAATGTTAGTGCAAACTGATCTATACTTAAATTGAAACAAGAATTACCCGAGTGGAACAACTATCCACGCTGTTACACCGATAAGAATGGATTCCGTTTTAAGTCGTTTATATTACACAATGTTAGAGCAAACTGATCTATACTTAAATTGTAACAAGAATTACCCGAGTGGAACAACTATCCACGCTGTTACACCGATAATAATGGATTCCGTTTTAAGTCGTTTATATTACACAATGTTAGTGCAAACTGATCTATACTTAAATTGAAACAAGAATTACCCGAGTGGAACAACTATCCACGCTGTTACACCGATAAGAATTGATTTCGTTTTAAATCGTTTATATTACACAATGTTAGTGCAAACTGATCTATACTTAAATTGAAACAAGAATTACCCGAGTGGAACAACTATCCACGCTGTTACACCGATAAGAGTGGATTCCGTTTTAAGTCGTTTCTATTACACAATGTTATTGCAAACTGATCTATACCTAAATTGTAACAAGAATTACCTGAGTGGAACAACTATCCACGCTGTTACACCGATAAGAATGGATTCCGTTTTATGTCGTTTATATTACACAATGTTATTGCAAACTGATCTATACCTAAATTGTAACAAGAATTACCCGAGTGGAACAACTATCCACGCTGTTACACCGATAAGAATGGATTCAGTTTTAAGTCGTTTATAACACTATTTATTACACAATGTTATTGCAAACTGATCTATACCTAAATTGTAACAAGAATTACCCGAGTGGAACAACTATCCATGCTGTTACACCGATAAGAATTGATTTCGTTTTAAATCGTTTATATTACACAATGTTAGTGCAAACTGATCTATACTTAAATTGAAACAAGAATTACCCGAGTGGAACAACTATCCACGCTGTTACACCGATAAGAGTGGATTCCGTTTTAAGTCGTTTATATTACACAATGTTAGTGCAAACTGATCTATACTTAAATTGAAACAAGAATTACCCGAGTGGAACAACTATCCACGCTGTTACACCGATAAGAATGGATTCCGTTTTAAGTCGTTTATATTACACAATGTTAGTGCAAACTGATCTATACTTAAATTGAAACAAGAATTACCCGAGTGGAACAACTATCCACGCTGTTACACCGATAAGAATGGATTCCGTTTTAAGTCGTTTATATTACACAATGTTAGTGCAAACTGATCTATACTTAAATTGAAACAAGAATTACCCGAGTGGAACAACTATCCACGCTGTTACACCGATAAGAATGGATTCCGTTTTAAGTCGTTTATATTACACAATGTTAGTGCAAACTGATCTATACCTAAATTGAAACAAGAATTACCCGAGTGGAACAACTATCCACGCTGTTACACCGATAAGAATGGATTCCGTTTTATGTCGTTTATATTACACAATGTTATTGCAAACTGATCTATACCTAAATTGTAACAAGAATTACCCGAGTGGAACAACTATCCACGCTGTTACACCGATAAGAATGGATTCAGTTTTAAGTCGTTTATAACACTATTTATTACACAATGTTATTGCAAACTGATCTATACCTAAATTGTAACAAGAATTACCCGAGTGGAACAACTATCCATGCTGTTACACCGATAAGAATTGATTTCGTTTTAAATCGTTTATATTACACAATGTTAGTGCAAACTGATCTATACTTAAATTGAAACAAGAATTACCCGAGTGGAACAACTATCCACGCTGTTACACCGATAAGAATGGATTCCGTTTTAAGTCGTTTATATTACACAATGTTAGTGCAAACTGATCTATACTTAAATTGAAACAAGAATTACCCGAGTGGAACAACTATCCACGCTGTTACACCGATAAGAATGGATTCCGTTTTAAGTCGTTTTATATTATTACACAATGTTATTGCAAACTGATCTATACCTAAATTGTAACAAGAATTACCCGAGTGGAACAACTATCCACGCTGTTACACCGATAAGAATGGATTCCGTTTTAAGTCGTTTATATTACACAATGTTAGTGCAAACTGATCTATACTTAAATTGAAACAAGAATTACCCGAGTGGAACAACTATCCACGCTGTTACACCGATAAGAATGGATTCCGTTTTAAGTCGTTTATATTACACAATGTTAGTGCAAACTGATCTATACTTAAATTGAAACAAGAATTACCCGAGTGGAACAACTATCCACGCTGTTACACCGATAAGAATGGATTCCGTTTTAAGTCGTTTATATTACACAATGTTAGTGCAAACTGATCTATACTTAAATTGAAACAAGAATTACCCGAGTGGAACAACTATCCACGCTGTTACACCGATAAGAATGGATTCCGTTTTAAGTCGTTTATATTACACAATGTTAGTGCAAACTGATCTATACTTAAATTGAAACAAGAATTACCCGAGTGGAACAACTATCCACGCTGTTACACCGATAAGAATGGATTCCGTTTTAAGTCGTTTATATTACACAATGTTAGTGCAAACTGATCTATACTTAAATTGAAACAAGAATTACCCGAGTGGAACAACTATCCACGCTGTTACACCGATAAGAATGGATTCCGTTTTAAGTCGTTTATAACACTATTTATTACACAATGTTAGTGCAATCACAAGTACATCTCTATGTATCTGTAATGTTTAACGCATTGGCAAATATTGTCTATAACTTAATGACATGCTCCAGTTGGCGATGTAAGTAATAGCCAATAAGCGCAAGAGTGTGAGCGGGAAATATTAAAACTAGGGGTTCTATTCCTAAAAAATAAACAAAAAGTATTGGAATGGGATCCATTTGACGAAAAACAACCACGTTGCTGCACGTTTTGTGTCATCTCAGAGGTATCACTAAGAGTTTTCTCTATCTCCATAGATGTTTTGCCATTAAAATTAGGGCTTGGAATATATTTGCAGCATCTGTTGAAGACCTCAAAACATTTTAAGAAGCTAAGCTCAGTTGATTTATTCGAAAACTTATTATACAATTATATTTATTGCTAATCTCCAATATCCTTCAGCAAACCAACCTAGTATCAATCGGTTTAGTACAATATAAAAGATGCCATAATTTCAAACATTCCACAATTATGGCCCTGGATCAATAACTCCGGCAGGTGGCCAACATACCAACCATCGGTGATCCATTTACTATTGGCCACTGATCAGTTCTATGTGGTTGGCCGGTGAGTTCAGACGTATTGTGACTTGTATTCTGTACTTCAGTTTTGTCATATTTTGCTCATGGAAGACTTTTTTCCAATCTCACACGAAAAGCCTATTATTAAATCGATTGTTTCCGAACTTATATTTCAAGGTTATAATTCTTGAAGTTCACTGTAATCTTGTTTAACCGAATTTTGAAAACATTCCCATCATGTTACATTCTGAAAGGTTATACACTTTTTTTACAAATGTTGCTTTTTGATAAAAAAAAATTGCGAACAACCAAATTAAATCGATTATATTCCAATTTTAAATCGTTTTAAAGGAAATTAAAATATTTTTCTAACTCTCCAAGATTCTGAAGGAAATTCATAGTATTTAAGTAAAATGGTATTTAATATTAAAGAAAGGGTATTTATTTACAATACCGTGACCATGAAAAATGGACTTTTTTTTCATGGGTTGGGCATTTATAGCCAAGTATTATTATCACAGGTGCATATAAACTGGGGGAAAGTATATCATTGTATTATATTGATGCCTTTCGGGCATTATTGCATTAAGGATGGAAAATAACCGACAAAATTTTGTTGAACAACACTTGGGAGTTAAGGATCAGGGGCATCACGTGATCTGGGATTCGACTTTTGCAAGCTCGAGTTAATTTTTTTTTCTAAAAGAGCAAGCAGTGCGCAGCACTGCGCAGCGGGCAGGCATCGTTGACAGGATTAACGTCATCATTTCAGTAAAATTGCCAGAGGTACTGTCAAAAACAGAGTTTTCAGAGGATTTCAAAAAATCGTAACTCCTTTGATTTTCGTTGCCGACGAATTTTTTCTTCACTATTGTTTTCAGGAAAAATTTTAGTTTTCAGGAAAAAAAAAATTAACATACCTTTCCATGGTCACGTTATTGTAAATTGATACCAAAGAAAGAAATGTTTTCTGGAATATTTTTTCTACTTAAATAGATTTAGTTGTATACCTAACAATCATATTCTATTATGTTCTGGAGCAAGCAGTAAATCTCTATGATTTTAATGTAAATTTTCTGGATATTCTAGATTAACTTCAAAAATACAACAGATTCGTCGCCAGTGAGCTCTGCAAGTGTTTCTTTCCAATTATGGGAGCTGTATAAGTTTTAGGATCCGTCCACTTTATATCGTTATACGGTAAACTTTGTGATAGCGCCCAACCATAGAGAGTGTTTGCGTCAGCATGTAAGAAAAAATGCTCCGGTTTTGTATCGTAAAAATCTTTTAAATATTTAAAACATGCTTTGAAATATCGTTTTGAACACTGAGAAATTTCGCCTCTAATTCCCTTTTCTATCATCAAATACATACTGTAATCGAGTATCAATTGTAACTCTGTTTAGGTTATATTAAGAGTTGCATCTCAAGTTAGACTTGGCAATAATGTGCAGGATCTAGTTTGTAACGGTTTAAGCAAATAGATCTAAACTTTTAAAATATATCTGCGAGTAAATAAAACATCTTGAATGTTGTGTAAAATTCAACAATTTCCTAAACCTTTCACTCCTAATTTGTTCCAAACCTTTAAATAATGCTGATTATCTTTTTTTCAGAAATATTCTCATCTGTTACAATTGAGTAGAAATCATTAATTTTTAACTCTGTAGTATGATCAAGTTTTTCAATATTATCGATAAATTCGAATCAATTTTCCTGAAAGAATTTAAAACATTTATTTTCATAAACTGGCTGCCTTAGAAGTATTTCTTTTAAATTTTAGAATCTTCGAATAACATTTTTAATGTGTTTAAAATCATCTTTTTAAATTTTTAGTAAGATTTTCAATAGATGAAGCCGCGAATCTAAATGTGTCAATAATTGAGAACTTTATATAAATTTTCAAGGCTTATCATCTTTAATCTCGTATCTATAACCAGAATTAGTCACAGAATATTTTATGTATTTTTCGTCTGTGTTTGCAATTAAATCAACATTTCCATATTGTTTAGCTAACTCTTTTACACAAACATGAGTGCCGTAACTTGCCATATTGTGACAAATAACTGAAATATTTTGAGGAAATTTTAGATTTCGATCATAAATATTATGAGCTGCACCTCTAAAATTTCCTGTTAAATGCCAATGATATCTAAATTTTTTAAATGCGTCATCGTATCAATCATCTGGCGTAAAACCAAGGTTTGTTCTATATCGTGATGTAAATGTTTTTTACAAATACGACAAAGATTTTACCGTTGATACTAATTTAATATATACACACATTTATTTATTTATTTCATTATATAAATGTGATTGGTAGGCTAGGGTATACTCATGGGAAATACTTAGTAGTAGTTAATCATAACTAGATACCTAGGTTGACTCATGGGGTTTCATGGAACAATATACGGCCTCGGTTTCGACCGTTCTCGGAATTGAGGCTGTAATGTTCCTGGAAAGCATGCTACCTAGGCAACCCGCGAACACTGATATCGATCAACGTGGCACACAACCTGCGAAACACTCTCGCATGCATTAAGTTAGATTATGCTATAACTGCTACATATTAGTTCATGCACAACTAGTTATTCAACTAATCGAGTTAGTATATAACTAGTTTTGATTTCAATCGAAACTGAAACTGATTCCCAATGAAGTAGACAAATGAAATTGTTTTTGAAACCTTATAGATCCCTCAAGTACAAGAGCATTATGATAAAATATGTTTTTCACATATTAAGGTGGGTTCTACAAAACGGTTAGGGGATAACCCTGCAAGCTTCTCACGCAAGCGCGCTTCCGCTGTGTTAGATTGTCTTATTTTTCTATAGTTCCAGAAATTGTGGAAGTGTGGGAGTAAAACATACAATACTATGCCCCTCTTTTGTAGTTTAACTCCTCTCTGAACTTGGAATATCTTAAATATATTTTTTGTAGTACTCGATAAAATATTTCTAAACAATATTTAATTATAAAGAAAATTCACACGCATTCAACTGTTTCATAATGCAATAAACATATAAAGTTATAAATTCAAATTATTTTTGTGGAAATGACGCTTATAAATTAATACTGTAGTAAGATTGTGTTAATAGTATATTTCAAAAACTGTCTAGTTTAAAATATTTAGACGATGAGAGTAAGAAGAACATAATACTAATAAAATTATTAGAATATATAATATGTATATTGTGTGTGTATGTGTGTGTGTGTGTGTGTGTGTGTGTGTGTGTGTGTGTGTGTGTGTGTGTGTGTGTGTGTGTGTGTGTTTTGTTCAGCCCTGGATTTGTCGAGATTATGATTGTTTTTGTTGTTCATAAGAAGATTGTTACCGTCTTCAACGCTGTTCCTCTTTCTCCGACCTCTAATTCCCTGCGGAACCCCCCAGGAAGAGGGTCTAGGACTACTGCTCTTCCATCAGGAGGTTGAACTTACTTCTTCTTCTCTTCTAGCAAAGGCGTTATTTTGCCCTCTTCCTTTCGATGGACCGCAATTCCTTAACTTAATGACGTCCGTGCCAAAACTGCTAGTCGTGTTCCAAGGTCTCCTTTGAATTTGAAGTCAACATTGCTTCCACTATCTTTCCTGGTTGAATCTTCTGATTTAAAAAAGTTTCCAGGTCATTGCGTGTCCAGTTGAAACAATAAATAATAACTTACATTAATATTTCAGTTATGTTTGCAAAGTGTTACAATACTAATTAAACTCTGCTTGTTTAGTTCCTTTAAATATTTTTTTTTGTTGAGTGGTATAAATTAGTGTAGATTTCTAATGTTTGTTAATTTAAAAAAATCCAAAACTTAAGAGAAACACTGTTTTACACTAGTTTGCTCTTGATTCAAAGCGTACAGTTTGTTCCAGTTTCAGCCTAAAGAGTATTTATTCTACACACCATGTAGCCATGGTGGGAAGGATCGTTTTAACTGAAAGTTTAGTTCCAGTTCACGTTCCTCTTAATGCAGCGTCTGGGATCTCATGCTGTAACAGACTTGACTCCTGGAATCTGGAGCCGTGTTCGACTGGAGAGATTGAAAAAAAGTCGACATCGAAGAAACTCAAACCGAAAAACTAACATCATTTCGACATCAGAGACACCTAGATTGCAAAATATGAAATATGTTGTAATCCAGGTGAATTGGCAATGTCATTGTCTCATTAGGTATACTTAAACATACTTTTGTTGGTTTATGTCTAATAAATTGTTTTATTGCATTTTATCACTTACTAATAATTGAAAAAAAGTTGAGAGCTTTGAATTTTAGTTTAAATACCGAGAGGACTCATAACTTTTTTCCGTATACAATTATATACGTACAAAAGACTTTAACCACGGTTTCTCACGCAATTTCCTTTTGAAAATCAAGGACATCATGGTCCTTTAAGTGACATTTTAAACTTTCCTTGATAAGTGAAAGTCACTGAAATATATTCTTAGATCCTGCTTCAATTAATAATTAAATTTAAATTTAGGACTTTTAAGACGGAGAGTAAAACAGATTTATAAGCACCTGTGAAATAACTTGAATGTCCCTACCACATTCTTTGATATTTTATTGGATAGCTTCAACAAATTCAGTAACAATTTAACTATTAGCCTGGTTTGGAGGAATATTTAAATCAGTCATTGACTTTTCACTTAAGACACTTATGATGGGTCTCTATGTAGTTCTGAAACGGAAGTAGACATACTGTAGCTACATATTATTACAGCGTTTATAGGTGAGAACTTAGATGTTAAGCAAAAATGCGAATGGTTTTTATTGCAGGTTTTATGCATGTATGAGCACTTAGTTGGAATGAGTTATATTTCCGACGCCGTGGTTGAATATGTTTTGTTCCTCCGATAAAGAAAATATACAGCATATACATATACGTAGGTCAGAAAACCCACATACATCAAAAAGGGACTACTTGTGGCCATTGTAATTTACTTAATTGTACTGGTGCCATAGTTGAGTATAGTTAGTTCCCCCAATCAAGAAAATGTATACATACGCAGGTCTAGGAAGCCTACTTCTCTCAAAAAACGACAAAAACTATTTTAATTCGTAGTAAAAGTAAGATAGTAATTTTCACTTTACATTTACATTTTACATTTTATTACATTCCAACGGCAAACAAGCCAAAGTACAAGTGGGTAGTATACATATAACTATTTAAAACACTTTATAACTTTGATTTTTACACTTCTGATCAAGTAACTACGTAGTTAATATTTTCTGGAATTTAATTTTTAAAGTTTATTTTTACTAAAATTTCTTATTTAATTATCTGGATAAACTTTGTGCTCAACAGCGCTTCAGAAAATGTTGAAATAAGAAGTGTTGTTACTATCAAGCTTAATATACAGGGTGTTTGAAAAGTATGGGTACGGCTTAATATTTTAAAAACCATAGGAGATAACATCTATAAACTTTGCACAGCGTCATATGGCTATGTAAACTATTTTTCCTTGCTATTACCATGACATGCCAACCATGGGGGGACGGCCCACAGAGGAAAACATGGAAATCTTGAATTGAAACATGGGTCGAGTGATACCTCATTTGAAAGAGCTCACTTAGTAGAGTTGAATTCCGCAAACCGCATCTCAAAAGGTTTATCCAATCAGAAATGGCGGCTTGTTTTAGGTACACAT
Organism: Homalodisca vitripennis; assembly: GCF_021130785.1. Classification (NCBI taxonomy): domain Eukaryota; kingdom Metazoa; phylum Arthropoda; class Insecta; order Hemiptera; family Cicadellidae; genus Homalodisca; species Homalodisca vitripennis. The sequence goes on from NC_060209.1 coordinate 22,313,312, forward strand.
TGTGAAGTACATTATGCGCTGCCATTTCTGACTGGATCGTCGTATTCTGATGCGGTAGGCGGCGTTTATATAAATAAACCAATACCAAAACACTAAAACAATAAATACCAATGTTTTTTAGTTTTATTTATTGTGTTATAAATTTATGACATAATTTGCTAATTAAAAAAGGTCAGTGAAAACACATTGGTTAGTAGAGTGAAACGCCGCCTACCGCATCAGAATACGACGATCCAGTCAGAAATGGCAGCGCATAATGTAATTCACAATGTGTACCTAAAACAAGCTGCCATTTCTGATTGGATAAACCTTTTGAGATGCGGTTTGCGGAATTCAACTCTACTAAGTGAGCTCTTTCAAATGAGGTATCACTCGACCCATGCTTCAATTTAAGATTTCCATGTTTTCCTCTGTGGGCCGTCCCCCCATGGTTGGCATGTCATGGTAATAGCAAGGAAAAATAGTTTACATAGCCATATGACACTGTGCAAAGTTTATAGATGTTATCTCCTATGGTTTTTAAAATATTAAGCCGTACCCATACTTTTCAAACACCCTGTATGCATTCAAACCATACATATAGAGAAATGTAATGGGTACTTAAATTAACTAAAAGTATAACTGTGTGGTCACATTATGATGCTTACAAAGAACAGTTGAACACATTTTAACAGGGGTTTTTTTAACTAATAACTTGTGTTTGCTGCAATACACTTTTCGCAACATAAGGGGCCAGTGGGGCGGAACCCTGAGGTCTGGAGAAACCCTTGTCCTTAGCGCGCCTTTAAGGCACAAAGTAAATTACACCAAATTTAATTTCTATGACTTTCATGGTTTATGATGGCCGTTGAAGAATCAGTCAATAAAGAAATCTATTTTTGTGTATAGAGATACCTAAATAGTGTATGCCTTGTTGCTAACCGATCAGGTCATGGAATACTGAACCATCCCTTTTTCACAAAAATGGAATTGACAAGAACTATCAGAATAGCGTGGAACCACAAGGCGCTCTTAGCGGTATCTTGGCAAATTAGCGGTAAGGGGTTGCCTTGATTAGTTACAAACAATACATCACCGAAGGCGTTTACGGTACTGGATAAAAATGATCTTCCTTGCCAGTGAGCGCAAGTAATATCCTAGAAGCCTGAGACACCAACTCCATAGCCAGAACATTGCTGAACAATTATCCTGGGAGTCATTCCAAAGAACTATAAGTTGGTTTTTGGTTACAATCCATGAATATTTAAACACCCATTTACAATATGCTGTGATCCTGGGACTAAACTAATCTATTACAAATGTTCAGTATACACATAACAAAATAATGTATATACGAAAAATGTAGTTCTTTAGAAGTTTTTCAAGTTCTTAGAGCTTGAATTTAAATTTAAGGCATTCGCAAATGTTTATGTGTCAACATTAATTGATCATAGATGAAATTATTAGTAATGTGTTTGTGAAAATATTTCGTGCATAATAGTCAATATAAACCTTTAATTAAACTAAAAACAGTTATTTGGGATTATTTACTAGCTAACTCCAACACATCCACATCAAATGCTCCATAATGATTTGACCAGAGTTTAAAACTAGCAATGTGGACTAAATAACAGTAACCATAAAAGGAAAAAATACACACAGCCATTATTTAAAAACTAGAATATTGGAATTAGATTTACCATTATTGCCGACCTTAAAACGTGGATATTCCAAGCCAGAAGATTTCTTCCAACTAAATACTGTATAAGGGAAAGAAAAGTATACACATTGCACATACAAAGGGTAAATTACTCTTTCCGGAGATACATTGAAACTTCAGTAAATCTTATGATTTTTCAAATATTTATGTAGTATTATCAGAACATAATAAACTAAAAAAAAGATTTTAGGAGCTATAACCAACATCCAATGAACTGTATGACAAGAGTGGGAGTATATACAGTTACGATGTGGGAGGAATGCATCTCGGCTAGCACCCACTACCTCGCCTGACCTTTCAACAGACAAACATGTTTGCGCATTATTACTACCAAAGAGCTCTATGACAAGAGTGGGAGTGTAGAGATACGAACATGGGTGTATACAGTTACAATGTGGAAGGAATGCATCTCGGCTAGCGCCCACTACCTCGCCTGACCTTTCAACAGACAAACATGTTTGCGCCTTATTACTACCAAAGAGGTCTATGACAAGAGTGGTAGTGTACAGATACGAACATGAGTGTATACTGTTACAGTGCGAGAGGAATGCATCTCGGCTAGCGCCCACTACCTCGTCTGACCTTTCAACAGACAAACATGTTTGCGCCTTATTACTACCAAAGATCTCTATGACAAGAGTGGGAGTGAAAAGATACAAAAATGAGTGTTTTGAATAAAACAGTTTTGTTTTATAAATACTGCTATAAAATTAAATAACATTACGATTACTATTATAATTCTAAATACTTTTTTTAATTTTACTCGTGCAATAAATATGTAATACCGACGAAACCTCTTGAGATAAGGGTTATTAAAAGCAGCTCCACGAGGGCTGGTCAAAACCTTCATAAGTTATTATAAATTTAATATACAATTTTACGTATTGAAATTCTCAAAGGTCAACAGAAGTGAGCAGACAATAAAAAATTGCATTCAATGAAGCTCAGAGCTCAGGCTACTCACCACTAGGGTAACTCGCTCAGTGCTCCGGCTGCTCGTCACTAGGGTAACTCGCTCACGAATCTCAGTGCTCAAGGTACTCGCTAATAGTGTCACTCGTTCAGTGAAGCTCAGTGCTCCGGCTGCTCGCTACTAGGGTACCTCGCTCACTAAGCTCAGTGCTTAAGGTGCTCGTCACTAGGGTAAAACGTTCAGTGAAGCTCTGTGCTCAGGCTACTCACAACTAGGGTGAATCGTTCAGTGAAGCTCAGAGTTCAGCATGCTCGCCACTAGGCTGACTCGTTTAAGCTTAGTGCTCAGGCTGCTAGCCACTAGGGTGACCCGTTTATGAGGCCCAATACTCAGGCTTCTCACCACTAGGGTAACACGTTCAGAGAAACTCAGTGCTCAGGCTGCACGCAATTAGTGTGATTCGTTCAGTTAAGCTCAGAACTCTGGGTGCTTGCCACCAGGGTGACTCGTTCAGTGTAGCTCAGAGTTCAAGATGATCGCTATTAGGGTGATTCGTTCATTGAAGCTCAGTGCTCAGGCTGCTTGCCACTAGGGTGACTCGTTCAGTGAAGCTCAGTGCTCTGGCAGCTCCCCACTAGGGTAACTCGCTCACTAAGCTCAGTGCTCAGGCTGCTCGCTACTAGGATGACACGTTCAGTGAAGCTCAGTGCTCAGGCTGCTCGCCACTAGGGTGAACTCGTTCAGTGAAGCTCAGTGCTCTGGCTGTTCGCCACTAGGTTGACTCGTTCACGAAGCTCAGTGCTCAGGATGCTCACCACTAGGGTGACTTGTTCAGTGAAGCTCAATACTCTGGCTACTCCCCACTAGGGTAACTCGTTTATTAAAGCTCAGTGCTCAGGCTGTACGCAATTAGGGAGACTCGTTCAGTGAAGCTCTGTGCTCAGGCTACTCGCAACTAGAGTGAATCGCGTTCAGTGAAGCTCCTTGCTCAGGCTACTCGCCACTAGGGTGAATCGTTCAGTGAAGCTCTGTGCTCAGGCTGCTTGCAACTAGGGTGAATCGTTCAGTGAAGCTCTGTGCTCAGGCTGCTTGCAACTAGGGTGAATCGTTCAGTGAAGCTCTGTGCTCAGGCTGCTTGCAACTAGGGTGAATCGTTCAGTGAAGCTCTGTGCTCAGGCTACTCGCCACTAGGGTGAATCGTTTAGTGAAACTCTGCGCTTAGGCTGCTTGCAACTAAGATTACTCGTTTATTGAAGTTCTTCAACTTTCCTCTTATACTGGAAACAATTATGAAACACTATTATTATAAAACACTAACATTTATTTGTTTAAATTAATTTTACACGGTCGTAGTATATCATGTTAAGAACAATATTATATCAAAGAGTTTAAATGTCCATACAGTAGAGTATTAGTATGACGTTTTAAATCCGTAGCTGTAGCAATTTTACCTGAATGTTAGTAAATATAAAAACTATTACAATTATTAAAGTATGTAAATTATCTCCCCCAGGAGGGTTCACTTCTAGATGGTTTATACTTTCCAGTTGAATCAACACTGGACACAACAAAAAAAGCGACGTGTCACTTAAATCTGGGGACCTCATGGACACATCATTAACCCCAAATATCGAGATTTAGAGCTGCAAAGGTAATTCGATAGGTCTAGTCTATATGGGGTTCGTTCCCTAAGAGTCAAAGGTTCTTGCTAGCCTAGACATAAGAGTGTGTCAACCCCTGCCTGCTTTGATTGAAGAGGCTGATTCATAGGCAGAGCTTCTTCCGAGGGGACACGACTTGAGGTTAGTGCCCTACATTCTTCCTCATTGATCTCGACAGGAGGCGGCCCCTATCCCTAACCTTACCCATCCAGAATATCCTGTCACTCAGAAAGCAACGCAAAGGTCTTTTTGGACTAGCTTCATTTTTCTAAGCTTCTTGCCCTAAGAGTACAAAAAGTGTTATTTATTACAATCACAGGAAGAAACACATATTTAATTTTTTAGCCTAGGCAAGACATTATATTTTTCTGTTAATAATACAACGAGGTTAGATGCAAGAAAACAAGGAAGTAGGTCATACACTATTGTACTACTTGTGCTTGTTTACCTCGTCACTGCACGAAAACCCATCAAAGCTTGTCTTAATGAAGCTGGTTAAACGAAAATTCTTCGTTTTATCTGTTGCACGACTTACAACGGACAATGAAATTTTGGTTCTAAAGAGCAAAACGATATGCATGACGTCATTGGTTAACGTGGTGACGCTCATTCTGAAGGGATAACGACACGCTTCTTCTGTACTGTATAAAGTGCTCGCTTCTTCTATCAGCAAATATTTATACTTATCAGCAGTAGACTCTGTTGTTATCGTTTGACGGCACTTCGGAATAATTCTTTCGTCACTTTATAGCGAGCGTTAATCCCACCTTGCGAGTTTTAATCTTGTATAAATTTTAAACTCACTTGTGTAATACTAAATAATAAACTCTCTGAAAGTATAAAAACCTTATAATGACCAAAGTTAATTCAAAACTCGCCTCATACGCCTTTTGGTATAAAATCTGTTTTACTCTGTTGGTGAATTCATGATAAGCCGCAAGTGCTGGATCTAAAGTCATTGCAACTGTATTTAAAATTAGACTTAGTTTAATAATGTGTAAATGACTCGCTCGCTGAGGGGGCTCGGAATTGGTTGCCGATTGCGATACAATTTACATTGTAATATACAATACATTAAAGGAAGTGGCCTTTAAACCCTTGGTCCCCAGGTTAAGTGTTAGAGAGGGCTTCTTACCCCTAACTTCACCTGGTAAAATAAAAATCTTTACTTTACTTTACATTAAGGATTTAATAGTACCACTAGTGAATTACAACACATATTCCAATAATTTAATTTATTGCAAGATTAATGCAAAATTAAAACTAATTATTGGAGCAATATAATTGCTATAAGAACAATACTGAGAAATGTTTATTCAAAATTGTTATTACTTAAACTGTTTACAACTTATTCATCAAGAAGTTTTATAAAACATGTTTACATAATTTTAAAGCGCTACCTTCAGAAAATAAAATTGTCTTTTCGGATTTTACCTGACCCGTTCTTATTTGTTTGATAAAATATGCAACAATGGTTTTCTCTCATTACGAATGTACAAATAACACAACTAGCTAAATATCTAGCAACCTAATTGAATACAACTATTAACAATACTGCGACAGCCGGTAACAAAGATAGGTGCAAAGTGACAATTCAAGTTTGTGACTTATTAGGCATTTTTTATGAAAGGGATCAAATCGCGGGGCGGCCAAACACAACATATTATCTGAGTGCACGTTAGAGTACCTGCCAGTACGTCACTGTGAGTCGACCAATAGGAGAGGAGATCTGAGCGCGCGCACCAATCAGCGCTCAGCTCGTCGCTTCATTCAACTTACGTGGGCGACAGGGAGGGAATTGAGCCTTTATAAGGGGGTAGTCAGCCACCCTGCCGTTGTTTCTGCTGCCAACTTCCAACTCATGGTGAGTACCGATATTAGGTTACTGTATCTGTTTAAAATAAAGAGAACAACAAATCAATTATTCATTTTTTACAATTGTAACCACAAGTATTTCATGTTATGTAAACTATTTAACGTAAACACATTTAGAGGTTAGAATATCTAATTGTGCTACTTTCTAAGTAATTTATTTTATACATATGTATAGTAATTAAATAAATTTCAAATAGCGTTCGTATACATAATAGAACAAATACATTTGTTTGTATTTCCAGTTGAGACATTAATACTTGAAGAACTGTAAAGTATGTATTTATAATTATAAACACATTTACAGTTCAATGTAAAACGAAACAACATTCGCATAGCCGATATAGCCATTCTAGTAGTATTTAAATATTTTACAATTTATTTGTAGTGAAATACGTTTATGTATAATGAGTTAGATAAAAATTTGCTGTAAAAGAAACAAAAATCATACTAATTTACAAGATTTTAAGCTTAAATGAGAAGAATCATGTTGCCGACGTGAATAATCAATAATGTTTGTTTACAAAATATAGTCAATATTATACGAAATTAAAAAATGGAATAGTTTAATACTGTTAATTATTAGAAATATTTAAATTACGTGAATGAAACTGGAACCAAGATTTCCCATTGAGTCTCTGTTAACCTTAAGTGCACATTAATATTTAAATAACGTATTAATTTTAAAATTTATTCATAATGAATATATGTTTATGTATTTTAAGTTGAAGTACATTTATTAATAAATACTATCAAAATCACTTTGGGGAAATTGTTTAATGTTAAATGTTGAACGAGTGGAACCGTTTTACGAGTACTAACCAGGAGATGCAACAGTTAATGAACAGGTGTTATTCAGTTGTAAAGTTAAGAAGATGGTACAAGAAAAACAAGCTATAATTAAAGGTAAGAAAAACATTTTTTATTTATTATAGAATTATGTATTACGTATTGGACAGTGTTTAGAATCCTAGAATATATTCTCTATTGTTTAATACCATATTGTATTATAGCTATTAAACTCGGATATACTGCGTGCATAAATCTATATGAAGTGCTACTCTTACTATCTGCCTGTACCTCGTTCATGGTCCAATCGTATATAATTTTATAAATTTAAAACATAGCTAGGAATATCGTTTAGGAATATGTACAGCGCTTTAAACAAATGCCACTTTATATTTTTATCTCCGTTTAATTTTAGCATCTAACAATATTTACAGACTGGCTTTCATTTTGTTATGTATTAACTTAGACATATTCATATTCTCTTAGGTCTCGTATAATTTATGTGTATTACTTAATCATATTCTTTAAACACTAAATACAAGATGGGAAAGATATAAATCGAATACACCCATTGCATAGAAAACACGTAAATGCGAATAAAAACATAAATTAAAACTAGATACAGTATTAATCTAGTTTAAACAAGCTTACTGTACTTTCTACAGCAATAAATGAAATTCAAATTAATATTATGACTTTAAAACGATTAGTTAAAATAATTTGACGCTTATCTTTAATCTATTTGTACATAAGTCAAACACATAAATTATATATATATATATATATATATATATATATATATATTATACATATATATACATATATATATATATATATATATACATTAAATTGTATAAATGGCAATTGCCTTATTTAATTTCAATAAACGTTGAATCGCAAAAAGTAGACTTGCTCTGCCGGGAGTCGAACCCGGATCTCTCACTTGCCGGGTGAATGTGCTACCAATACACACACACACACACACACACACACACACACACACACACACACACACACACACACACACACACACACACACACACACACACACACACACACACACACACACACACACACACACACACACACACACACACACATATCAAAGATTTGCATTGATAGTTAATATTTCCAAATTTTGCCAAGCAAAGTTCGTTAAACATTTAAAGTAGTACCTATATAATTATTTAACACATTTTTCATAAGCATCTTGGACGTGGTAGTTAACGTCCAAGTTCTTAATTTACGTGACACAAAATTTAAAGAATCAATACCAATATTATTTTAATTTATGTGCATAGAATGTCTATACACAATTTATGGACGGAATCGTTACACAAAGAAAAAAAAGAAAGCATTAGATAATGATTTTAGAAAAATTGAACTCATAACGAAGTTTAGATGTGCGTCAAGGTAAGTTTTCATTTATTAAGTTACTTAAGTGCATGAACTTTATAAACTAATATTGTATGTACATTTGTACCATTTAAAAATATTGAACTTTTTACTCGTAACTTGTTCAACAACTATATTGAAATAAATTATGTGTAAATACGAATGCATGAAAATGTTTATTTTCGATTTAATGGTCTGTTTATTGAACGATACAATACGATTAAGAATTATTTCACTATTTAAAGTATGTGGTTAAATTTCACAGGATATTTAATAAGTAATTTTTTTTACAGCGCAATAGTGTATATTTACCAGGCGACTTCCAGAGTTATACAATACTAGTTATTAGAATTTCCTAGGACAGCGCTCTGGTGGAGGCGGTGCGGTGGAACTTAGCGTGGATTACACGTTATGGTTATAACCTACAGCGCAATAGTGCATTTACCAGGCGACTTCCAGGGTTATACAATACTTGTTATTAGAATTTCCTAGGAAATCGCTCTGCTGGAGGCGACGCGACGGAACTTAGCGTGGATTACACATGTTATGTTTATAACCTACAGCGCAATAGTGCATTTACCAGGCGACTTCCAGGGTTATACAATACTTGTTATTAGAATTTCCTAGGACAGCGCTATGGTGGAGGCGGTGCGGTGGAACTTAGCGTGGATTACACGTTATGGTTATAACCTACAGCGCAATAGTGCATTTACCAGGCGACTTCCAGAGCTATACAATACTAGTTATTAGAATTTCCTAGGACAGCGCTATGGTGGAGGCGGTGCGGTGGAACTTAGCGTGGATTACACGTTATGGTTATAACCTACAGCGCAATAGTGCATTTACCAGGCGACTTCCAGGGTTATACAATACTTGTTATTAGAATTTCCTAGGAAATCGCTCTGCTGGAGGCGACGCGACGGAACTTAGCGTGGATTACACATGTTATGTTTATAACCTACAGCGCAATAGTGCATTTACCAGGCGACTTCCAGGGTTATACAATACTTGTTATTAGAATTTCCTAGGACAGCGCTATGGTGGAGGCGGTGCGGTGGAACTTAGCGTGGATTACACGTTATGGTTATAACCTACAGCGCAATAGTGCATTTACCAGGCGACTTCCAGAGCTATACAATACTAGTTATTAGAATTTCCTAGGAAATCGCTCTGCTGGAGGCGACGCGACGGAACTTAGCGTGGATTACACATGTTATGTTTATAACCTACAGCGCAATAGTGCATTTACCAGGCGACTTCCAGGGTTATACATTACTTGTTATTAGAATTTCCTAGGACAGCGCTGTGGTGGAGGCGGCGCGGCGGAACTTAGTGTGGATTACACATGTTATGTTTATAACCTACAGCGCAATAGTGCATTTAACAGGCGACTTCCAGAGTTATACAATACTTGTTATTAGAATTTCCTAGGACAGCGCTCTGGTGGAGGCGGCGTGGTGGAACTTAGCGTGGATTACACATTTTATGTTTATAACCTACAGCGCAATAGTGCATTTACCAGGCGACTTCCAGAGTTATACAATACTTGTTATTAGAATTTCCTAGGACAGCACTCTGGTGGAGGCGCGACGCGACGGAAATTAGCGTGGATTACACATTTTATGTTTATAACCTACAGCGCAATCGTGCATTTACCAGGCGACTTCCAGAGTTGTACAGTACTTGTTATTAGAACGTATTTTAAAAAAGCTAATTTTATTATTAGCTTTAGTGAAGTATGTTTGTTTTAAAATGGTGGTCCTTTAAAAACATTTTTTTTATTATTAAGTGTTTTCATTGCACCTTAAATCTATTAAAATGATTACAGTTTTATACAACAATTTAAATGTATTACAGGTTAGCTATATAAAAATATTATCGGCCAATCCACATGTCGTCTTTAGCTAATTTCGCTCTCCATATATCATGTGGACAGAATGCCAATCATTTTTTACATCCCCCAAGTATTGTAGGCGAGTCACAAGACTACCCCTGGCCCAGTACACGGTGCAGCTGTGTATTGCAGTGGTATCATCTTCTTTTGCAGGCACGTAAGTCAGTAATTACGTCTGCAACATTAGTGAACACTATTACAGTTAGTCTCAAGAGAGGCAATTAGCTCCTTGAATTTGCAGGTATGCAAAGATACCAGGTGTAATATCGTGACTCGGCTACAGACAGGAGAAAATTGTCTGTAAATCACACAAATGTTTACTAGAAGAGTAACATTGAGTAACAATACATGAAATAAACAAACAGAACCACACTAAACATGGATAAATTGATGCAAAACAAAGAGAGACAAGCATACAACTCAAGCTCACCACTGCTTGAAAGATATGCATTGTGGAACCCTTGATGTAAAGTAAATTAAAGTAAAGATGTCTTTTTACCAGGGCTAAGAAGGGCTAAGAAGTTAGGGCTAAGAAGCCCTCTCTAACACTTAACCTGGGGACCAACGGCTTAAAGGTGACTTCCGAACCACCACCAACGGCCGGGCAGGCGGGCTGCTTGCTTGATCAAGTTATCTTGCGATAACCGTTTTACCCCCTACACTGCGCCATTGGCTGTGGAATCTTTAGGAGGAGTGAACTGTATCAAATAAATGTAAAAATAATTTAAAACGAATATTTTGGTGTGATTAGCACTAATCTTCAATGAGACTGGAAGTGGCGGAGGGTGCACTATGTCCATGAAGCGCGGCTGTAGTGAAGAGATGATGACTAAAAACATTCGCGTTGTAATTAATCGTTCAGTATAAAATGCATATACAAAAACAAAATTTTACTAAGACTTTGATAAGGGTGTGAGCAGTGAGTAAGCATGTTATGTTCATTGGTAGCGGAGCTGGAATCGCCGATTTGAATAGATAAGCCGTTAGAGGCGCTTCTGGTGGGGTTTAAGGAAACTACATTTCGTCTATGTACGCGTCTATAGACCAGTAGGCCTGGTACAGTCGGTCACGTTTTACAAAGTGGTCGAAGAAATTAATAACGTTATTAATTCAATACCCACATGAAAATCTTTAAAATACACTCCACGGCTCTTATGAAGAGCGAAAATTAAAATGTTGAGTACCTTCTTAATAATTGAGTACCAAACTCATATTACCACAAAATTTGGGTCTATTCATTAGTTATACGTACTCTAAACTAAATGTTTCAACACTTATATATGAAACTTATAAAAAGATTCAAATCAGTAAACCAAGTTAAATATTCCATTAAATGAATTCATTATTTGATAAATTCGCCCATTTACTGATAAATGTAACGATTAAGTTTTATTATTTGGATTCCCAATTTTTATGGTTTGTACGAAACAAATAAAGAAGGTATGCTAAAATTACAATTAAGTTAGTTACGTTTCCAAAAACGGTGTTCGAACCGTTGCTCGATAAATCAAGGCTTGAAACAACAAAGATTAGCGGTAAGATAAATCCTCGCTCGCCTTCAGACGTGTATAATTAATTCTTAAGAGCTAGGATGCTCACTTGAGCCACTTTGACGGAAGTTGCCCTTGAGGGAAGTAGTAGTTCTTCATCGTACAAACACTCAGAGTACTTCCTGTCTTTCCCTTTCTTTCGCACACTGCGATTATTTTATTAAAATGCAATAAATCTCATCCAGATACATTTTAGCGTTTATTTTCATAATAATATTCACTAATTAGTAGACCTACTTTTCTAAAGGATATTAAATACCCATATCCTATTTTTATAGATATTGAAGTAAATAGTGTTAATAACACTTTAATAAGTTATTAATATACTGAATTATTGATTGATTAAATAATTATTCAGTTCGCAGGTAATATACGTTGTGCAACTGACAAAACAATTTGACTCACTGATTATAAAAGTACATCGAAAGCCGTTTTGAAATTTCTTGGATTTTTCAGGAAATTTCCACGTGGTCTCCGTAAGCTCTCCGAGCATATAGGATCACTTGTGTCTGGATTCAACTTGAATCTTTTGATAACTACAGATCTATACAAGGGGGAAAATTGGTAAGGCCTTTTTGTATCTTATTGCCTCTAGATGGTTGATATCTATAGAATTTCCGGACCTTTGAAAGTTATTCTACATAAAGTGCTTCCAGTCGATACTATATGGCCTGTATACGATACGAGCGAATAGAAGTTTTAAAGCCCTTTGGCCCTGGAAATTCTGGTATCTTTTCGACAAATGTAAGCGTCTGGCTTTATCAGAGTTTCTGATATTCGAAAATTTGCCGCTTTTGGAAGCTTTCGGCTGCTAGGAAATTGCAGCAATCGAAACGCTTCCAGAATTTCAGCCATTGAGAAAAGGAGAGTTCCTAGTCATAGTTTGAAACCATGAATTCAGAATACATTCATACCACCTGAACTGATCATTGTATACGATTAAAACTCATCCACTTGTCAACCGTAACCTTACAATAACTCTCCTTTTCTATTAAACCTCTAATATCAATTTAAATTTAAATATTACGGCCTGGAATATTACAACACCCAATAACATTCCTCAATTATATTTTTTTAATAAAATAGTTGTTTAAGTTTTATTAACGTGAGTATTAATTAAAAATAACTTGCATAAAATTGTTCCTTAGGAAAACGTTATTGTCTGGATCTCAGACCATTTAGACCAATTACTGCTAATTATTAAAACTTTATCCATAAAACGTTAATGGTAATTCTTTTTGTCAAATTCCACGAATTCATAAAACTGTTGTGGTTGTCGCGTATAGGCGCGTATCTTGTTGGCTTGAAAGCATTTTAGTACTACTCTTAATTAAGAGTAACAAAGTGTGTACAATCTAACACTTTATTATTGTGGTCTAAATCATTCCGGAGAGTAATAGTTTCGAGTTGGACAATTTCAGCTGTGTTCAACTGCACTCCCTTGTCTCAAAGAGCATTTAGTAGCCATCCCCGGTTACCCAGAACCTTAAGTCACTACGTTTGGATAGGCCCAACACGGAATAGAAACCTGTAATATAGTTGTAGAACTTATGCCGATCTATAGTCAATAGTTAATAGTCAAGTATTTATTGGGGAGATAAAAAGTACATTTGTATAGCAAACGTCAAGAATCTAATAATTTTGACACACATGTCACATCGAACTCTCATTTATACATACATTTTGACCCTCACTCTGCTCCATACATAGCCATTTTTTCCCACCTCAATTTGAGAGTAAAGGTCTGTCCCACCTCAGATCTTCATAAAGGTCTGTCAAAACAATATGTATTTTAATAAATACAGAGTAGTGTAAAGTACCTAAAAGGTATTCTTATAATTAAAAAAGCAAACGTTAAGGGTAACAAAAGAGATGTTTATTGTAATCCTCACTCCTCTACCAAAGTCATTAAAATGTTTTAAATTGAACTAGAGTTAAAGCCTGTAGTTGCCTTAATAATTTTGATAAAATGTAGGACAGTTTGAACATACTTTAATTTATTACCTGAATTCTAATAAACAACGATTGAAAAGGTGTTTTGTTCTTTAATCAAGTTTTAATATTTATCACTCAATCAATCAATCAATATTGAATGTATTTTTTGAGAAATCTATTTTTTTGTTTTGGGTTTTTAAAATTATGAGATCCCAACCAAGAATAGGTTTCTTTCAATACAATACAAAACGAAAATAGAAAAAATTCCCTTGCCCACTGGGATCTCTCCCCTAGTGCTTTTGTTACCTTTGCACAGAATTGTGTATCGGAACTTCTTTTATCGCGGAGTGCTCACCACATCTTCGGACTTGTAGTATCTCTCCCCGGCCCTTCCCCCTCAAACCTGCACCTTGCCGTGGTGAGGGGGCTTACAGGCCCACAGGGCTTAACGAAGCAGTCATCCATCAGAGCACTCCGCTCTCCATCCTCAAATAGAACATTACTGACCCGTATCCAAATTATCTGCTACCTATGACGTGTACCACGCCATCAGGTCAATGATAACCACATTGCTACTACACTGTCAATAACTACACTACATCATAAACTCGCTAAATCATATAAAAAAAGTTCTTTAAATTAACTTAACCTTTCTATTTTAATAAATTTGGCACCTAAATATATATACATCGCATTATTCTTCCTACTAAAAAATATTTAATAAAGTATAATTAAATTATGATTTTTTATATCCTCATCTAATCAAAGTAACAAGATATTACGAACCGTACTTTTGTTTATCAGACTGGAAGTACTCTCAAAAAGATCAGAGATTTCTCCCCGCGCGGTAAATATTGTACGGCACGTGTACCACCCCCGGTCATCGCCCTACCCCTTCCACTCGGTCACCTATCTAGAAAGTGCCAAACTGCCTCGAGCAATTCTTTTCTCCTTACTTACTTGACTCTGTTTCTTTTTTAATTTCACCTGACACTTTGTACCGTGCACAATACTTGTCCGTCACTTACACACACTCATATTAAAATTAACACCCTGACCGCAATTTTCACCCAATCAGTGTATGGTGGTAAAATGTCACTAACCCGTTCTCTTCCAGCTTGTGGCAGTTGTCTTATAAAAATTTATAACACAGCTGTCACGTATTAGTAATAAGTTTTATTGAGGGAGGAAGACTGAATTTAATTTTTAAGATTCTATTGTGATACATGACCGTTTATTGTTATATGGTGTCTTAGACATGTGATTAATACGATGTTCTGTTGCAGCACTAATCTTTTCCCTTTTCAGGATATGTTTAATACTTGTTTGCATCATGCAATAAGCGTTGGGTCCCGGGTGGGGTTGAATAAGAATTGTTTTAATCGTTTGAGTGTTTAAGGCAAGGGGTGTCGTCTCGCATCTTGATGACGGACGTGTCCTTGGCCCGGTTGGGCGGCAAGGGGTAGGACCTGTTGCATGAACCAATCGATATTCATATCCTCGTGATTGCAAAGTATTATCTGTAGAATACAGATAATGGGTTCAATCATTTGTATGGGTATCGATTGGTACATTGCTCAGGAGAGGGGAACAGCTTGATTGGTAAGATGGATCTAACTCAAACAGAGTTAATTAAAAGTTAAAAATTAGCACCAGAATAGGAAAGCTCAGGTTATTCATACACAGTAAAGTTACATATAACATAACTTTTTCATACCACACAATGAGTACCTTAAAACACACACATAAGTATTTACCACAACCACAACGCCCACTACATGCAAATGTATCCCCAGTTTTTTATTACACTGTTAGGTGTAGCACAGGTCTATACTACACAACACTTTATTAACTTTTACAAACCCACAGTATACATTAAGTATTTAAACGTATTTCTGCCAGTAAATTAAGTGCTAAAATATAGTGTTAAAAACTTAGCACACAAAATATATCTTAGAACGTTTAAAGTAATATACTGTAATTTTTTATTTCCAATAATGGCGTTAAATAAGTCCAAACTTGATGGAAAATACACATTCATTTGTATTCTAATCACAGCCATGTATGTATGTTCATATTAAACTTCTCGGAATCCTTCTTATTCAAAAACTGTTCATTATATTAGAGCGCGAAAATACGCGTAATATGTAAACTCCAAAACTTAAAGACTTATCTTAAATAATAGGAAAGCTGATGTAATTTTCGTGACGAAAGCTTTGCATTTTCGTGACTCCTGACTCATTTTGTGATACTAGTACGGTGCGTTTTCTGTTAGCACTTTTTAGCATTTTAGCACGCGTAAATTACTTGAATTTTAAACATGTAATATATGCATCAACAAAGGTTTGTGCATAAATCATGTTAATATGTAAAATTAAGTACTCAGACTCTAAACATGACGTTAGAAAAATCGTTCGAAAGTTAAGCATTTTAAAATAAAAATATTTGAGATAAAAATATTGTAAGTGTATAGGATATTCGTGAAACTATTTAAAAAAGAATAATTATTTTTGTAACATTCCAAACTTTTACTGTTGGGCACTCTCAGTTTTACATTACACCTTACGTACACCATCCACACAAAATAGACAGGCAACATCGTTGATCCTGCATACTTGCCTACACTATGTATCTGTTAGCAGGCAAGGCCCGTGCCCAACCCTTACTTGGCCCAACCAGTCTACGGCCGGTACGCCCTCTAGAGACCTGGCAACATCGCTCCAAATCACCGCCCAACGCCCAACCGCCCAACAGCTAGCCCACCACCTTACCTCCGCTTCACTCTGGCTATGTAGTTTTACTGTATCGTCTAGACAGACGCTATTCAACTGTTGCAACCTTTCATCCAATTAGTAGAGCCTTTACCGATAAGACCCCCAGTCTATGTTTAGACCAATTAATTAATAATTGATCTGAATTCGGAAATATCTGTGTGTACTCGAGTCTACTGTTCAAGCTTATCAACAGTGGTTTTCAAGTCGTTGTCACGACTGAAGTTTTCTCTATCACATTTTACTGGCAAAGCCTCTAGATGACGCCTCAATGTCGCTGAGCCGACACCAAGGACAATAATAGGCCCTGAGTACCCGTATATAAGATGATATATTTTTAATATTTCTACATGTTTTTCGAGAGTCTGGCCTCGGCCTAAGGCCGGACTGGTCGAAATCGGCGCTTCCTCACCGCTTTACGTCAACTGACCGACAATACTCCGACAATAACTAGGGTGCAACGCTAGAGTTACATTAGACTTCTGAGTGTGCTTATTCTATACAGTCCGAACTGTAAAGTCAATTTGTGGTCAAGTTACATGTTAGTCTAGCTCCTCAAGCCTTAACTCCGCTCAACGTCTCTGTATGTAACGAGGAAAAGAATCAATAGTTTTAAGGTGTGTTTAAGTACGGTAAGATTTTGTGAGTCCTTCATCACGTTGTTAACGCACATGTGAAATGGTTTATTCTAAACTGTTAGCCCTTGGTAGTTGATTTTTAGCCTAATGAAATGAGCTACCAAGTCATCCCGTAGATAGAGTTCTAATCGATCATATCGTTCACCATATCCCCCGTGTTATTGTAATCGAGACTCGTATACCAGCTGTAAACATTGTAATGGACCCCTTATGTAGTTAGTGGTGAATTTACAATTGCCTATACCTCGTTTCATCTCCGTTCCTTCAATCGACGAGTTGGATTTAGGCCTAAAAATCCAAGTTTCGGGATTGACGGAAGTACTTATTCTCAAGGTCCAGACTGATGTAGGTAAATTTAACTAGAACAGTGTAATAACTTGATTTAAAGTAATATTCTAATACATCATTACGTTTGTAGAAATTCAATTCAATATCGATGAATGGTTAGTTGAAAGTCTATGAAATCTTTTTAATTTCATGGGATCCTTTCAGCGTACTGTATTTTGTTGTAATTAAATGCCAGATGCGTTCATTAAACAATTAGTTTACTCCGTACATCGTTTCTTATAAATTAGAAAGCTCGATTCTTCAAGAATGTTCAATAGATTATCGCAACTCTACATTTTTATCTTAGCACTTGGAAAGTATTACTACGGCATATTATCAGTAAATATTTCAAATTTCTAGGATCTTGATATGGATAGTGATATTTACATTAATTCTCAATGCTTACTGTAATGATATGTTTAGAACCTGCTACTATATTCCTTTTTATCTGTCAGGAAAATAAATATAGGCCTAATATTTATTTTTCTGAATTTATGGGTGCTTTTGATTATCTTTTACTGAATACGTTGTTAGAAATTCTAAGATAGAGAAAAATTTGTATCCATCTCAAACTAATTATTGTGTATACAATCAATTTCTTCCACTTTCTTAGAATTAGTTAAGGTTAGGCTATCAAATGTTCAGGGTACTCTAATATTCTATTTCATCAAAGATTAATTATAAGTTTAAATACTACTATATCAAGAAATGTTTGAATATAAACTATATCAACAAACATAATGAACCATATCAAAGATTATTTTTGTACAAATATTCACCATCATTTTCTTAAAGAGCATATTATGTAAATGATCTGGTGAAAGTTCAAGTGGCAATTAGTGTAATAATATATTTTTATGGTGTAAATTATTCGCTACAAGAAGCAAATTTTCGATCAATACATTGCTTACTGATCATTTACAAATTGGTTTATTCTTTCCATGCTGCTTATAGCTAATGCGCTAAAACTAAGCTATACCAATATATGAGCATTAATTTTTAAAGATGCAAAAATCTTGACTTTTTAAATAATTCATTTGAAATATAGTATCGTTCATATTGAAGATATTTTTAAACATTTTTACATCAGTTGCCAATATTATTTTAACTATGAACAATGATCAAAGGTAATAATGTTTTTATTTATAAAATTTGTTTTAAATAAATACAATTTTGCAGGAGCAAACAGAACACTTTATAGTACATTTACTGTATTCATAATGACTATTAATAATCAATAATTTTGTTGTAACCGGTTTCGTGGCCTAAGAAACCTGTAGGTAGTGTCTATTGATCATTGTTGTGTCTCCATCAGATCATATGGTTCCACTGAGTTACTCTGTAAGATCTATGACACTGACAATAACAAAGTGTAATTTAGAAGAACAATAATGTAAGGACAATAAGTTCTCCCGACAATAAATACGCAGCTGTTGCTGCACCCAATATGTGTATTCATTTTATTATTATTAATGCTGAAATATATTGCATTCAACTCACTCCATTGTTTGATTGACTTGACCTGTACTA
Source organism: Homalodisca vitripennis (assembly GCF_021130785.1). Lineage (NCBI taxonomy): Eukaryota > Metazoa > Arthropoda > Insecta > Hemiptera > Cicadellidae > Homalodisca > Homalodisca vitripennis. Next base: position 22,332,286 of record NC_060209.1, read on the forward strand.
CTATATCGCGCTGCCGTACTTGTTTTTAGCAGACTTTGTACACTTTTTTTGTTCTCTTAGGACAAGAACCTTAGATATAGCACTCTTCTTTGCGGTTCTTCCGGAATGATAGGATATTCTGGATGGGTAAGGTTCTGGGTAGGGGTCGCCTCTTGTCAAGATCCATCTGGAAGAATTAGGGCACTAATCTATGTTCCCTCAGAGGTAAAGAGAGCCAGCTGTGAACCAGCCTCTCCAGTCTAAGCACACATAAGGTGGTACATCCTTATGTCTAGGCTAGCAAAAATCTTTCACTCTTAGGGAACAAACCCACCAACTCTAGTAGTCTCCCGCAGTAGACTAGACCTGTCGAATTACACTTGCACCACAGAATCTCGACATTTGCGGTTAGTTATGTGCCACTCCAGGATATCCACAAGGTTAGGCAAATTTTAGTGGCACATCGGTTTTTGCTGTGCCCAGTGTCAGTTGAACTGGAAAGTATAAACCAGCCAGAAGCGAACCCTACAGGGATAGAATATCTGGTTTTCTATTATGGAAGCATGAAAAATATTGATTTTTGTCTAAAATTTAAATCATATAGACTAATTGAGCAGATATAAATAAATGTATCAAATTGATTTACAAACACAATTTTTGTTCAGTTTTGAAACAGCTTTGTTATTGATTTTGATAATGTATCCTGTTACAAGGAAGGTGACAATCTATTAAATAAACCAATACAATGGAGTAACTACAGAAATTAGGAATTTAGGAGAGCCAGTTAACAAAATATCCGGGTGTTCACATGAACCAGGTGGTTTAATATTCTTGTCTTGGCTGAAGTTGTGAAAGTTAAACTTAGTAAATTAATACTGGGCTTAATAAATAGCTTTTAAGGTAGTTAGTGACTCTTCAAATACAATGGAGGATGGTCTAACAATTTAAAAATAATGTACATCTAGAGCTATGCTTACGCTCAATTTCCCACCCAACTCCTTGTAGACCATTCTCCATTGGATGTGAAGAGTCAATAACTACTTTAAAAGCTATTTCTTAAGCCCAGTATTCATTTACTAAGTTTAACTTTCACAACTTCAGCCAAGAAAATATACGTATATTTAAACCATTTAGAACAGGACTTACATTGTGAATGTTTTGAACTTTAAACCAACGTAATTTTTTAACGAGTGAACCCTTTGAAATCGGATTGGCATTGAACTCTACTGATAGAGACCTTTAATTTGATGTACTACTCAAACTATCCTCTAAATTAAGATTTCCTTCTGACTCCTTGCGGGTCATCTTTCTGGCATGGTAAAACAACGTTAGTTACTTCAAAAAGTAGATTTATAGGTGCTGTAATGATGCACCAAGTTTTATTGCTTTACCTGTAATCGTTCGGGAATTATCAAGCCTTTTAGGCTTTTTTACACCCTGTATAGTAATCATATAGAGATCTTAAGTAATAAAGTATAACTTAAAGTAATAAGTTAGAATATTTATTGAAAAAAACTTCTTTAACTATAAAATTGGTATCTCCATGGACAGTTACTCGGAGGGGGGAGTGTTACTGGTATACCCCAACTCATCTGCTTAGAATAGTCACTGATAGTTTTCTCTTGCCAACTATAAAAACTTTAGACTGAGTAGTAGGATTATTTACCACAAGATAACAATTACAACCCTTATTTACCTACAAATGTCTACTATAAGGGCTGTCCTCAAAATTAATTTCGTTACAGTTAAGTTAATCAGTAGAACATGTTGCTCCGTAACTTTAACTCGAAAAGAAACCACACAAGTAAAAACGCGTATTCGCGCGTCTTAGTTGAAAGGAAGTTTCAACGTTGCTTAGAGAACAATTTGAAAATATAAAGTTAGTTTAAAACATCGACATTGAATTATATACTCGCCAGTTCGAATTTCCTCCAAAACATCAAACGAAAAAACCCATTCAATGAATTACACAACTGTAGTTATAAATGACGGAGTTAAGGAAAGTCGTTTACAAAATGCTGTGAAGCTCTACAAAAAAACGTTTGTAACTGTAATGAGAAATGTCGAGAAGTGCTTGCTTTATATCCATTACGTAAGTTGTAGCACCACCACAGTGGTTCTTCACCATGCAAAAGAGAAAGTATAAACAGCTCCTATTTGTAATACGCATCATAGAGTTTGAAACCTTGATAAGATTGCAACGAATCCTTAATCATCAAAGGAGCCACCAGAACCAAGATCAAGGTTGAGTGTGACATAATAGATGCTGATACTATTTTACTGCCCTAGAGTATCACCATCAAGTCTAATAAATCGGAAGAGGGCTTTTAGGGCACGAAAATAAACCAATTCTTGAAGGGCAAATCATGGCTATGAAGCATCGGTAAGCTTTCTGTGCATTGGTGTGATGATTGGCAAAATATTCCTCAACTAAATGTACAAAAAGAATAAGATAAGAAGAACAAGAAGAAGTGACGTCCAGTAGTCCGTTGCGTTTGGGTTGGACTCTAATTGAATCAGACGATAAGGCTGTGGACTCATCTGTAGTTGCATGCCAATGATGTCCGGTGTACGGTTGCGTCAAGGTTGGACTCCGAAGCAATCAGACGATAAGGATGAGGAGACATCTGTAGTTGCATGACAATGTTGTCCGGTGTACGTTTGCGTCAAGGTTTTACTCCGAAGCAATCAGACGATAAGGATGAGGAAACATCTGTAGTTGCATGACAATGTTGTCCGGTGTACGTTTGCGTCAAGGTTGGACTCCGAAGCAATCAGACGACAAGGATGAGGAGACATCTGTAGTTGCATGACAATGACGCCCGGTGTACGGTTTGCATCAAGGTTTTACTCCGAAGCAATCAGACGATAAGGATGAGGAAACATCTGTAGTTGCATGACAATGTTGTGTACGTTTGCGTCAAGGTGGACTCCGCCGGGTACTTGCATGACAAGTTGTACGGTTATCGAGGTTTTACTCCGAAGCAATCAGACGATAAGGATGAGGAAACATCTGTAGTTGCATGATAATGTTGTCCGGTGTACGGTTGCGTCAAGCTTGGACTCCGAAGCAATCAGACGACAAGGATAAGGAGACACCTGCAGCTGCACGACAATGACGTCCAGTAGACCGTTGAGTCTAGGTTGGACTCCTAAGCAATCAGACGACAAGGATGAGGAGACCTTCCAGGTCCTGAGCTACAACCTCGACGGATATCTGCATCCAACTGTCCATCTAATATTCCAGATACACTTTTCTCGACAAAGCCCATAAAGAATTGAACAAGACGTTGATTTAGAAACCGAATATCTGTTTAGAAACAAAAACAAGTAAAAAGATTTGAAATGTGTTCTAGTCGACATGATCGTTAACCGTATCTGGTTTTGATGCCACAACTACCTTACGGAACTTCAGTCCTACGGATGTCTACCCGAACTTCTATATTATGTAGAATTGTATGTGTTTATCTAGCGATATGTAAATTTCCCAGCTTCATTTCATCAATAAAATTATATTTTCCCCTTTAAAATGATATTACATTTTTATAAACTAATAATTATCAGGTATTATTAACACAATACGCAATATGTTGTAACCTAACAGTGCTCAAGCGTCCGGAAACTGAAGGACATTTCTCCAATCAATATGAACTTCACTTATATTACGTTTAATTTTGTTTATACAATGTGCTATAGAGTTTAAGTATAATTCAAATAAATTTTAGTAAGTTAATGATAATACAACTGAAACAAAACCACCTTCATTCTCTTGGAAATGCTTTACCACAACATTTTCAACTCGCTTTTTTCTAATTGCACGGATATGTGATTCCATGTAAATTGCTCATTGGAAGATATACTAATGTTTTTATCGCCACTTAATAGTTCTTAAAAACAATTCGGTTGATTTTGATTGATAGTTCTGCTCAGTTTGTGGTAAAACATTTATTAATATCTTCTAAATAACCTGTTGAGTTCTGGTTTTTGTAATCTAATATTTCATCAACGTGAAATATGACATTAATTGTGTTTGCTTTTTAGTATTAATTTGGAGTATGTCACACAATGCATATCTATACAAGGACAAGGAAACTAGTTAATTTTCATTAATCGAATACTATCGTTAAAAATAATATAATACTAAGTCTCTTACATACGAAGACCATCAAACCAGAATTCAATGGGACATATTCATTTCTCATTTCTTTTTCTTCTCAATCTGTATTTTCACATTCTTCATACTCTCTATTCTTTTCCACTTTCTACTTCTCCCCCTTTCCTTGTCAATTAAATCACACCTAGTTACTGATTGAATCTTTCAATTTAACCTTTAAAACCATAAAATAATGATTATTATTTTATATTTTGGACCAATTGCGATTATAAATCCAACTTTCCTAGGTGACGTATTATTTTTAGGAATTTATTTAGTAAAAATTACCCCCATATTCAATTAAAGGTATTTAAAATTTGTTTTGCTTTTCAACTTGGTTCTGCTTTGAAATATATTCTTTCTTTAAACGTTAATTTTAAAACGCCGAGTATATGACATTTAAAATGTACAACTATAGGTTCGGGATATGAAATAAATATATAAACTAAATGAGATTATACAAAGTAAAGTAAAGAGTCTTGTTTTACCATTCGAAGTTAGGGCTAAAAAGCCCACTATAACACTTCATGTGGGAACCAACTGGAACTAGGTGACTTCCGAACCACCAGCCGGGCAGGCGGGCTGCTTGCAAGGACAGGATCGCTCAGCGGTCACCCATCCAAGCAGCAGCCATGCTCGAAATTGCTTGATCTGGTTATCTTACAATAACCGTTGTACCCGCTACACTGCGCCAGCGCAGTAGTAATTATACCGTACCTTTAGTATTAAATTACTTGCAAAAATAAGATAACTAAATAAGTTAGTGGTTCATGGCCACAAATAATACATTTAATAAGTTCTTTTCAAAAATTGTACACCTCAAATCTACCATTACTAAAAATCATCTCTTCTCTCTTCATGGTCAACATTTCTTGTCGTAAGAACCCGCTTTTCTCTTTCACTCTGTTTCTTTCTGTCTTTCATTTTCATAGTTGTTTCTCTCTTTCCCTTCCTCCCCATGACACCTCCTTACGGTCGGTTTTGTTTCAGATGCTGTTGTCCTGTCTGGCGGTGTTGCTGAGCTGTCGGCTGGCCGCCGGGTCGTACCCACTCAAGGGACGCTATGGCCGCTCTATGACAGCTGCCTGGCCTCCACTACCCGTCTACTACCCGCCACGAGCCGCTCGTCCCTTGTACTACCCGGAGAGTGAGTACTACTACCCGCAAGAGGCTTTCTACTACCCGGCAGTGGACAAATACCCGGTATACCAGTCGGTTATACCCAGCTACTACGTGGACCAACAGCGTCCCTACTACTATGGCTATGACGAGGTAGGTCACGTTATCAAAACGCAATACCTCTATTAAATTAGTACGTAGCACCCAGATTCTATGACAAAATTCCCGACTGTATAAAAACATCAAATAGTAAATATTTATTTTTAAAAAGCTTAAAGATTGATTACTATCTTTAGAAAACCTCGAAAGTCTTATGAATATTCAAGTATAAAAAAGATTTGTTTTTGTTCTTTTATGAAAACAGTCCATGACTGTGTAATTTTATTTTATTTCACCAATGTTAATTTAATATAAATGGTACAATAATGTTGAGCGGTTAGAGAATTGATATTATTAGTTTAGCACTGGTATATTTCTTTTTTAGTTATTATGAGCGTATCCAATTTCATTAATGTAATATTTAATGCTAAAATGGAACCTCTAAACAGGCTTAGCCTTCTGAGGTCCTAAATTATCTCGCTAGTAATTAAGAAGTAAATTGTATTTAAACGTCCAGTATTTTATTTGAGAAAGGTAGTATGTTTTGTTTAAACGATAATCGCTTATGGTACCAAGTATTATTTTATTTTAATTACTTTGAGTAATGATTATTTTTGTATCAATAAGTTTTATAAATCACGTTTGCTTCTGTTTGTCTTAAAAAGTTATTATTGTGTGTAAGAGAAAATAAATATTCTTATTCTTGTTTTAAAAATGCATCAAATAAGTTGACCATCTATTTAAAACGTATTAAAAAATACACTGTTTTTCTATGTTTGTGTTCTTTAGACACTCTTTATAATAACAGAAAAAAAGATATTTTATTTGTCTGAAGTAGGAATTAAATTAAATCTCTTTTGTCTGAAGTGTAAAAGTAACTAGGTAGGGATAAGTTTACTCACATTTCGTCCAAATTCATCGAAAGTTCCATAGATTGTACACTATAGATTTGTCTTCAAAATCTCCAGATTTCCGAGCCTGTAGACGACCTGCCGGAGGATATGATGGAGGAAGACGACCGAAGCGACTCCCTGCCGTACGGCCAGGAGAGCTGGGCCTCCGACAGCAACGCCGACGTGAACGCGAGGTTCTTGCAGAATCTGATACTGGCTCAGATGTACAACGACAAGTACGGTAGCGCCGCGGAGTCAGAGGAAGGCGACCGCTGGGTGTACGGAGAGCCTGTCAAGGTGTCCAAGCAGAAGACGATGGCCAAGGAGGACGAGGACGTGAGAGAACTCAAGAGTCTGGTGAGGGGACCGGAGAGAGACCAGAGGAGAGACCGATCAGACAAGAAATCGAGAAAGCAGAAGGAAGACATCTTCGCCGCCCAGACAAAACCCAACAACTGGGATGAATTTAGGTAAGCGGAGATCTTAAACTTATCCCGACGATTCATAAAATTGATTGAAGTTTAAGTTACCTAAACGATTCAATAGTATAATTTAGTTCTGTCGAAGTAGAAACGTCCTTGTAAAATCTGGTTTCCAGGTAACCCCTGCAAATGTATAAAAGCAAAAATGAGAAATTCTACTGTTTTAGAGTAATATATTTGAATAAATTACATTCTAGAGAGGTTTCCCTAAGAAAGAAATTTACCGTCAGCCACACAGCCGAGGAGTTTTAAACAGTGGGTACCTAAAGGGTTAAAATAGCAATCGATACAACTTTCATAGGCAATAAGGACATAAAGAGACTAAATATAGTTTGATATAAATAAATCGATCTTTACACCGTTGACTAACGATGATTTAACCCTCACTTGCTGTGTGATCGCTGGCTATAAACGTGTAAAGCATGTGATGTAAAAATGGATCATCTATTAAATTTTGTTACTTAAATCTTCTACTTCTAACTCCACCAAAAACTAGCCTTGTTAAATTCCTCTATCGATTTCAAGAAAAGCTGGGTTGTGTGCGTTTACATTGCAAATTAGCTCTAGTATCCCTGATACTAACTCGACAACCTTTGCCCGTGATCAGGTCCAGCAATTACAAGAGAAGTAACGATCTGAAGTTCTCGACACGCAAGACGTGGCAGCCTGCGACGACGGTCTCCCCTGCCGTGACCTCCCAGCCACTCCGCGGACAGAAGGAGGTGGTTCTCCCTCGACCCGCTAACCCTGTCCGCACGCCAGACTTCCACCAATTCTCAACTCGTAGCTCGCAACGGGAACCGTCGGTGTTTGACACGATAAAGAAGCTCCTGCACATGGAAGAGCAACTTGATGAGGTATGTGTACTTTTCTTCATCTATGTAGCCTGTACTTCAATAATCAGTTTTACACAGTAAAAGTAGTATGTGTTTAACGCGTAACTTAATCAGGCGCATTAAATAAGTATTCATTTGGCTTGAAAAACAGTATATATACAGAAAGGCTGAGTTGTGTCTTATTTTAGACAGATTATCTTGGTATCTTATCTTCCTTATCAAATCTCATCTTCCTTCTCCATTCTTATCTTCCGTACATAGGAAGTTATCTTGGTTTTTAACATAACGATGATGTATTTTTAATTACGCCTGGTTAGAAGAGAACAAAGCTAAAAATATAAAATATATTATTTGCCACTTTCAACTTTTCCAATACCCTCCTATTTCGTCCTCCACGGAAGGTAAGGGCGGGTGCCGATCAATATCTTCCGATAGGATATTGTCTTTTTACTCATTTCTATTGTGTTAATTTCATTTCCTCAACAGAAGTACAAATAACGCAATTCACTTATGTGACTCACTTTAATTTAGCAGTCATGGCACGACGAGTGCACAAGTGAGAAATTAGAGTAATTAATTTATCACTACGTTGGAGTGATTATTCTTGACGATGATTAGCAGTTCGCAGAAGAGTAGACGGATACAAAATAGCTTGTTTTTCCTCGAAAGTAGGCGGGTGTGGGGTGGGAACCGTATTGATCAGCTGGGTGGTGGGGTGGGGCCATTCATGGCACGTTGACATCAATACTTGGTCTCCAGCCAGCAAACATCTCATTCAAGTGCTGAACTTGTCTGACGTCATGGCGTGGCCCACTAGACCCTCAACCTAAACAATTCACATCTGACCTTTTAAGAATAAACTACATGACGTCAATCCCCATTCTGTAACAAGGACGTGTGCCGAGAGCTCTAGACATCGTTAGAGGACCTTTTTGTTCTCTTAGGACAAGAGCTTAGAGAATTGCACCTTTGAGATGCTTCCGAAATGATAGGATATTTGAGAGATCCATGAGGAAAAATTTAGGTACTAATCTCAAGTCATGTACCCTCTGAAGAAGAGGAAGCCAGATCTGAACCAGCCTCTCCAGTCAAAGCAAGCAGGGGATGGCACACCCTTATATCTAGGCTGGCAAGAACCTTTGATCTTAGGGAACGAACCCCAAAACTCCAACAGTCATCTCTCGCAGTCGACTAGTCCTTTTGAATTACCCGTGAACCCCAGAATCTCGACATTTGCGGCTAGTGATGTGCCGCTTCTGGACATCCATAAGGTTGTCAAGATTTAAGTGACACATCGGTTTTTGCTGTATCCACTGTGGGTTCAACTGGAAGGTATAAACCAGCCAGAGGTGAACCCTCGTGGATAATCAGTGGAGGACCTTTTTGAAACCATATTGAGGTCTATCATCAAGAAATTTCATCGGATTTACTCATCAAAATGCTTTTTCTCAGTACAACCCATTCTTCCCTAACAGTGAATTTCACCATTGCTTTAACATTTCTTTGAATTCGCTCAAAGTGTGTTTCAAATTCATTCACTGAGTTCTACCTAATTGTGTTTATAGCAAAAATAATGTTCGAGATATTGATAAATTTAGATGTATTGTTTATTTTTATTAGATATGTTTATTCGGTCTTTTAATTTTTTTACAAAAATGTATTTATTTCTTCAGGAGGCTGGTGGAAGTCGACTCCAGAAGAGATCCTACATCCCCAGTGAAGAATCACTTGTAGCTCAACTCGGGCGCCTTAAGAAGATGGCCTAAGGATCTTAAGAGCTCCCAGTGACTCACCATCAACAGAGACGAAACTTCTCAACGAATTATAACAAGAAGATTGATTCAAACCCCAAACGATTTGGATAATTAGGATCCCAATAATTAGATTTCCGGAAGGTTCTAAACTGAGATATTATTTGTGTTTCAACAAATGCAAAACATTTCAAGAAAGTAAATAGAGCAAGTAACAAAAGAAACACAGGTTATACGCATGCAATTTTACAATTTTGAACTTTTAACTGCAATTTTATCTGCACTATATACGAGGTGATCAACTCCCACTGACTCAATAATTGTAGTTATATAACTGACTATGATATTACGTCAATATCGTGTTGTAAACTAAACACTTTCAGCCCAAAATTCATAACGCACTGAGCCTTATACTACCTAACTTATATATACAAAATTGTGCTTGGCTAATCGAGTTATACCCAGATTAAAAGCCAAAGGTAGTCAACTCAGAACATAATTTTTCCATTAGGCAATTCCAAAAGGAAATACCTGGTGGTTGTCTCGATCACGCAAAGCGGTGTTGTGATATTTGATTATTGAGGTTTGCTGTTTTTACAATAATAAATGTGCTCTCTTTATTGTTGGAAAATGTGCTGTATTGATAACAATGATTGAAATTGTTTCTCTTAAGGTACTTTGATCACATTTTATATTGTGTGTTCCGGTAGGCACTAATGCTAGTAATCTCGTAATTAATAAATGGAAATGTTAATTAATTTTTATAAATAATTAACCGTAGGAGAAATTTCGCATTTTTCAATTTCAAATCACGTTTGAATCGTTTAAAAAGAATGTTTATATTTTGTGAAGTCTTTTGAAACTATTCTTAGAAACATTCATAGCGATTATAATAAGCCCATATTGTGATATACGTTCCAAATAAATTTTAATTTACACGCCTGTACCATACCAATATTTAGTTTTGTTTAGAAAACAAATGCTCATATAGCCCCATGAAGAACTGTTATGCCATATACTATTATTTAATGTTGTTACTTTCACTTTACCAATATGGTACCTTGTTACTACATAAAACTGAAGTTTATGACTTAGAAATGACTAAAATCCTAAAAAATGTTATTGCCACTCTAACTTCAGTCAATTGTCTTTTGAATGTATATTGTATTGTATATACCACTCTTTGTTCAACCCCTAATAAATAATTTTGTATGCCTTTCAAAGAGCAGTGTATCGATTTGTGATAATTTCTCAGTAGAATAGAGTTGTGTTTCTCAATAGGTTGTTTCGCGGTTGTCTACTTAATGTACAAGTTGAGTGTAGAAGCTTTTCTAGTGGAGGAAGTACCCCTCTTTTTATTAAATACACGGAAAATTAGTAAAATAAATCCAAAATCTAGTTATGTACAAACCTCAAGGAGGCATTTGTGACATTTTAATCTCAGGATTCACGTTTATGTCTAATACATAGAGAGCAACAGTTTGTTGAATAATTTACACAATGATGAGTTTGAGTAATCACAATAAATTTGACTTCTTGAAAAATTGATACTATATTTTCTAAGTGTTTATTGCCTAAATGATGATGACAATACTAGGTTAGTAAGATGTGGAACTTGTACATTATGTAGATCGGGCATGTTCATCGTCCATAGACTAAACTAGACTGGGCTATGGTCGACAGCGGTTGTTACTATAGTACCACTCCCTACTATAGTACATAGGAGAGAGATACTCTGAAGCTCCTGCCAGTTCTAATACTCAGGAGGTTTATGTCTGCTTTGTTCATGATGTGTTTGGTCTTTATTTTCATAACTGTTATTGATTTAAAGTTATCGGCTGGAAATGCAAAACTGACGGGTTGTTCTAAAAAATTTATATAATAATCTGTGTACTATTGAGTATAAATAGAGTATAAAGCAGATGTGGCTGCTGCAAAATGCTAATTTAGTCCAACCACTCTGTATTTTTTGGACTCTTTACGTATAAAATTCTCTAACCCTAAAGTTATAAAATTTTCTGATTTCCTTCCTCCTTTTGGTATTATAAAAGGAGAAAGTTCTAGTAAACATGTTCTAACAACCATCCAGCCGCTAACATGCGTAGTTTTATGCTGTTTTATGTTGGAAATACCATCGACTCCATGTTTGTAACATAAGGTCTGTTATAAAAACATATGTTGGCTCACATTTTCAACACGTGGTGTAAGATTAAAGATGAATTGCACCATGAAGATTTACAAGAGCAAAATAAACCATACACCTGCAATTTACTGAGAAATCTAATTTTTAACAATCTTAATAGTTTTATGTTGGGCGAACATATGTTTGGTTAATGATATTGATATCTGTCAAACTACACGCTGTTTGTATATACTACTCTAAGCCGTTATTTGATATCACGGACCTTCAGTATGTCAGTTTGTGGTGAAGCTTTATTGCGAGAATTTTTTATAAATGTTATTTAACAAGTCGAGATTGAATTTATGTGAAAATGTACAATACATTATATGTATGGTATGGAAATAGCTATTACACAACATACTTGTAAAGGTGTAGAGAAGCAGACGATTACCGTTGTAATATTTTCTTTACTTTTTACAAGAATGTAATGTACAGGATAGTTAGATACAGAAAAATCAACTGTTCTCCAGAATTTGACTATGATTCGAGACATTAAATGTATCTAATTATATACCTAAGTATTTATGTAATTTAAATAATAAATTATACTTCTAAGAACTTCAATCATACTAAGGTATAAGTTTAACAATTATTTTCATTGGTTTTTATTGAATTGCTACAATTTGATGGTTTTTACTAAATAAAATGTAGTATATTTTATAAGTAAGGAAGGTATTGCAACGTAACATATTACGTTATTATAATCAACGATAGTTTTTTTTTGTATGAAAATTCTTTTAAGTTGATGTAAGTGAAAACAGTTCAACATGAATCGTTTCGTAAAAAGCTTCGCCACAAAACTATATTCTAAGAGGCCGTATTTATCTGAAGACTGGTAGATGTCCTATGCTTAGTCACATACCTGCGTGTCAGTTCCTACTATCAGTTGTTATCAGTCCTTCGGTTCTTATCTCTTATCAGTTGCGCCCGACCGTCCACGGGTGCAATCACGTTCTAAAGCTATGGCCTACCTTTTCTTGCTCAACTTTGCGCTAGTTTAGTTCTCTCTTTCGTGCAGGTCCCAAAAGGCCTACAAGTTGTTAGCATTCATTTTAACGTTGTTTTGTTTCCAAATGTTTATTTTCATACCGCCAGCTTATTACAAGAGCTAAATGGCTGTTGCTAGTGCTTGATCTGAGGAAGGGTATGGTTTCGGTGCATGTCAGAAACATTTTCTTCTAAAGGATGGCTTGAGCAGTTGATTGGTGATAGGAAATGACCACATCTCAGGTCATCCTCAGCGGATGTCAGAAAAATTGTCTTCTAAAGGATGGCTTGAGCAGTTGATTGGTGATAGGAAATGACCACATCTCAGGTCATCCTCGGCGGATGTCAGAAAAATTGTCTTCTAAAGGATGGCTTGAGCAGTTGATTGGCGATAGGAAATGACCACATCTCAGGTCATCCTCAGCTGATCTGTAATATTTAATTCGTTAATTAAACTATTTATTAGCCACGACTACTTTGAACAGTTTGGAAAATAGTAAGACAGTACAAAATTACAATGTAATACATCTAGAAGACCAAAAGAAACCATATTCAACGAGTAAAAAACTTGAGCTTTGATTGTAACAAGTATCTAATAAAAAAAAGTCACTTTATCAATTGGATCACGATTAACTAATAAACCATACCACTCTCTTGGATCATAGTTGAAACATAGATAGACCGAATACGTCATTCATATAAAATGTAATTTTTTTTATTCAGATCTATTTTATCTACTAGACTCATGGCTGCTATGTCAGTAGTATTTTTCTAGGACCCCATAGTTGCTAGTTTCGGCGCTTCTATAGAGTTACACACCTATCTAAACATATCCTGTGCTTATATAAGAATATATCGATGTTACTTTTGATATGAAGTTGTTGTAAATAATATTTAACGTATTATATTTTGATAATTAACAAATATAGATTTGTATAAAAAGTAAACTAAAGTGTTGGACCTCAAGATGTATCGTTGTACCAATTCAGTTTATAAAGGAAATAAAAAGTCAATGTAAAGTTTTGTTTTTCATTGCCCCGTTTGGTGTGTTGTGTTGGTAACAATGGTGGGTTGGTGTAATTTAATGGCAATTTTAGTAACTCTTTTTAAGTGGTAAAGAATATGGAGAAGTATATGCTATTGCCTAGCAGCACCTTCAGAAGATTGGATGAGAAAAGTACTATCTGAATGTTTCCCTTCCAATGTTTGATTTCGCTACGAAGAAAGACAAATTAAGCTAAAACTATTACAATTCGCAAAACATGTGGTTTTTGCATTAGTGATTTCTGATAATATCTCAGCACCGGTATTATCAGTCTTAGTACCAGTATTAGATGGACGCGTCAGAAAAATTGACTTTCTCGTAAAACCCTGTATCCATAATACCCATTGGGGTATTTTCAAAAAACACGATTCTGGTAAAGCGTTTCTGCAGTTATTATACTTTTGTGTTCCGCACTCCATTCAAAAGAAACGTTGTCATAAAACATGCTTCTGAAACTGATTCCCACTGTAGGGATGAAAGTAACAAGATCCATTATTTCAAAAACTCCAGATTACAAAATCGTCCGATATCAGGACTGATTTTGGGGAACGACAAAAAACTCTTTAGAAAAAGGACAAAGTCATTTGATGAACAGTTTGCGGTATTTCGTATAATCATCTAGATAAACCAACAAATAACTTCTTACACACGAATAGAAAAAGTGGCTGTACTTTTAATATAATAACTTCACTGTTATTAAAACATTTTATTTGATATATCTTTTTTTTACTGTTGCCCACCCACCAGATACACTATCCGACTGGATGTCTCCTGTGTACAATTAAAAAGTTGAGGAGGAATATTATCATCTGCAGGTTCAGACCTCTGCAGACTTGTGGTGTGCGATACTGCTACAATTTACTAAAGTAATGGCTTGCCAAGCGGGTAACCAATTGGAAGATAACCAAATCAAACAACGTCTAGCGTGGCTGCTGCTTCGATAGGTAACCGCTGAGCGATCCTGTCCTTGCAAGCAGCCCGCCTGCACGGTCATTGGTGGTGGTCCCCAGGTTAAGTGTCAGAGACGGCTTCTTAGCCATAAGTTCGCCTGGTAAACTAAGACATCTTTACTTTACTTTTTAATTTATTTTGAGGATATAAGCTATCAAATGGAAAGAAAAATATCTGAGACTTTGGTTGGAAGTTATGATGTGACGTTACCACAAATCGAATTTGTTAAAAACTTGCTCGATAGAGGAGTATTTAAAATAGCTCAACATTCTTTTTTCATTTTTACAAATTCTCTAACAACGTAAATTATCCATCTGTAACTTTTAATAACTACCACGAGTGCATATGTTTTGCAAATTCATACTTTAGTTTGAGTCTACTACTTGGCTGGAATGTGTCTTCTTTCAATCAGATTTTTCAAAATTTGTCCTTCACGTTTTACCATTTTAGAATGTGTTACACTTTCAAATACCAAACAAAACCTATTATTTCGTACTAAATAACTTCTTTAGTACCAAGGAGTAACACTGTGATCTAACAATATTATAACAGGAATATCACGAATTATTGAGGTCTCTCCTGGGGATCCCGCCTCCACCCCTGACTATAGGCACAAGGCTTTCTTAGTCAGTTCCTCAAGCCAATATTTTCTTTCGTCCTTCCCGCTGTTGGCCAAGGTTCTTCACCTCCCACCGGTCCTTATCTTCAGGATTACCACCTTCTGTAGCGGGATGCCCCCGTTGGAAGGGCGTATCTACTTCCTCTGATCCTTAGTCGTGCCCCCTCCCCCTGGTACCCTTTGTACTGCGGATCATCGGGACATTTGGTCCCAAAAACTTTTCTGCCATTATGCTCTTACCCGGGATGGCCAATCCCTTGGTCTGCATTCATAGGTACAGACGAGTGAGGCCAAAGCCCCCTTCCACTGTGGTCTCTAATCTCCGGATCCGTTGCCCAGACCCTGGCTAGCCTGGGGTGCGGTAACGAAAGACTAGTTCTATACCTCCAAAGGTACAATATACACTGGGATGGTCAGCCTCCTGAACTGTACTGTAAAATACAGGCCACGGTGAGCAATGAATCACCTTCCTCTGTGGACTTTGAACATCGGTCTTTGACCCAGAGCAAGTCTGGGATAGGGTACCTTTGGTCAGTTTTAAGGCAAATTTTAGAGGTACAGGATAAACCCTCGTTGAATTAATACCCTCCGAGGCCCGATGTCACGCCAACTTCTATGCTTGTAGGTTGCAGCCTCAAGCACTTCATGAGCCTAACAGTTTGGACAACTCTACTGTACATAACATAAATTATCCAATTACAACTTCGCAGCAATATATTTTAAGACCCACTGTACGTTATGAAAGAATACAATTGAGGTTTGCGATATTACTTGGACTGTATTGAAAAATGTGAGTTCCATTTTATTCTGGAGGTTTGGTTGTATAAACGTGCTCAGTGGCTATCTATCATATCAGAATTATCTAATCAGTATCCAGGGTGGAAATAGAGTATCACCTCCTCTTATGTTTTGAAAAGCTGATTATTTTAAAACGTCCAATCAGTGATTTTAATAACATAAGTTGTTTCTTCCAGTTTTAAAATTACGCCTCATCACTACAAAGTGGAGGATTGGGGGGAAGCAACTCAAAACTTTTAAATTACAAGACCCATTAAGTAGTACCTCATATTAAGGCTCATAATGGGACAAAACCAACCCACCAATAACACAAAACGGCGGCCATTTTAGTCTTATTTATTTATTCTTCCAACGGAATTACATCAGTAGTACACATAAATAAGTTAAAAAGAGTATAAACGATTAATAGCACTAATAATATTTACTTATATAATTAAATAACAAACATTGCAAAAAATAAATAATCAACAAAACAACGAATAAGTAATAAATATAAGTTAGTTAATAAATAATCAAAAAAGTAAAAAAGTTATGGTTGCCTGTAAAGTCGGTTTTACGGGCGAAGATTTTACGTGACAACGTCTTTTTCTCGGTAGAATATTTATTGATATGAATATTATTAAATTGCACAATAGGAACAAGGAATTGAATGAAAATAAGAATTGCACAAATTTTAACTATAGAAATATATTTTGTTTACTAAAACATTGTACATAATTTGAAATTAATTAAAATTTGTTATTGTAAATGGTAAAGTTGAATAAAACATTTACTAAAATTGGAATTTGAAATTCTTGCTAAACACAGTTAAATTCTAACTCCGCGCGTGGTGATTGGTCGGTTTAGTTCGTTTGTTTGGTCGCACTGTTATGACAAGTTAGAGGTTATAATTTGTTATTTTAAATGTTTGACTAGCAATACGCGCTGTTTCTTCTCAATCGACTGAATTACGATTGATTGCAGAGTGATTTAAACTAATAATTTACTTAACACTATCAACATTTGTCAATAGTATGACATAACCTATAAACTCAGTTTCTCAACTTTTGTGTCAATCTAACAATTAATCAATCAATCATAGTTTACGATAATGAAATATCAGTGTACAATTATTTACCTTTATTGTTGTAGTTGTTGTAAATGACGAATCTAAGCACTCCACATTTTCACGAATAAACATAGTTATCTGCTTTATCCCG
This sequence comes from Homalodisca vitripennis, assembly GCF_021130785.1. Lineage (NCBI taxonomy): Eukaryota > Metazoa > Arthropoda > Insecta > Hemiptera > Cicadellidae > Homalodisca > Homalodisca vitripennis. Next base: position 22,349,379 of record NC_060209.1, read on the forward strand.
TGCGGCGGACCCACAGTCATCTGCTTTATCCCGTGCGGATCCCGTGCGGCGGACCCACTGGACGGGCATCGTAACGTTACCGGGCGTTACACTTTTTCATGAGTGACTCCGAGCCGCAACCTAATTTAAGACGTTGTCACGTCAAAAATGTAAAGACAATAATAGATAGCTAAATATCGAAACGAGCAACAGTAATAAATTTTTAGTGTGTGATAAGAAATAAAGAACAACAAAGTGATAAAAAAAATTGACAAATAACCATATGCAAAGATAATGGTTATACATTAATTATATTTTAAGAATGATAATTTTAAGCAGTAAAAAATTACTTAGATCGTAAATTTAATTTTTAAAGTCATTATATACAAGTGTGATAGAGATCAATACTTTTAGTCTAAATATTTTTTATACACGAAGCTTTTGTTGCACGAAATAGACACCGCACTACTGTCTATTAAAAAATTTCACTTCTAAAGATGAAATCTCACGATCAGCATTCAACAAAATTTAAAAAATGTAGACTTTATAAGCCAAAATTGGCTGAATTTTTAAGCTTTGCATGGGTTTTAACAGTATACAGGATTTCATACGTGACTTCTAAATTATAGTAATTAATCGTAGTTCTCTTACTATTGTACATATACTATATATTATATATTGTACTATATATTAACTTTGTATATTTTTTTTAACATTTATACCTATAGATTATATAAATATATACATCTTTCGACATTTTATATGAGATAATTTACTCGAAATTAAAGAAACACATTCCAATGGCAGTAGATAAAAATTTCGCTTCTTAGAACTTCTTGTATGCCTAACAGTGTTCTATAAAACAAAATCAACGTAAACATTGCTTACGCTAAGATTTTGAAAATTTTTTTACATACAGTATGTTGTTCTTGTTACATCTGCATTATGTAAAGATTAACAAACATCTTCCCTCTAAATAATCATTAAGTATAGCATATGATTTACTATTTTCACAATAAATACTTAGCATAAAAAAATTAAATAATAAATAACGAAGTAGCTCCGTGTAGAATTAATTATATCACATTTCATGCCAATTACCAACTATAAATAAATATTTACATAATGTTAGAGATTTACAATTATTAACGTTGCGGAACAAATCGTCAATGCTCTTTGCATTGCTTTGTTAGCATCCTATTTTTGATAAAATAACTTGAATATATAATAAAAATTCGAAAATAAATATATTAATGATATTTATGGTAAAATAGACGTGTATTGCCAATTTAAAGATTGTTAATGTCATTCATTTTGAAAATACAGATATACATTTTAACGATATACATACAGATATAACTTACTACTAATTGTACAAACGTACGAATAAGACATACAAAACTCTAAATGATTAATTTTATAAATATATTATAAGTATATATATATATATATATATATATATATATATATATATATATGTGTGTGTGTTTGTGTGTTTATCCTTTATGGGATCGTAAACTATTTAACCGACCATTATGAAAATTTTTATGTATATGTATTTTTCCACAGAGAAGGTTTATATACTTCCCATTGATGTAATTCGCCACCAGGCAGTGCTGCAAAAGATACAAGTTTTCAAAGCGCCTGCACACTAAAAACTGCAATTACGAGACAGTTATGTATATTAAATAACCAAACACTATATTGAAGTTATGATGTATATTTGTCTTGAAGATAAATTTCTGATTGAACTTAAAGTTCGAGTGTTAGACCACTTTATAATAAATTACATGTAAGTGTATGATGGCTATAAACATACACAGATTTTCTTGATCGTAGTAACAAGGCAAACTCGACATCGGCGCTGGAAATATAATTCACTTGAACCAGAAGAGCACATACACGGGCAAAGCTTACGAAAAGTGTGCGAAGCCGCGGGATACAGCTAGTACGTAATAAATCACGCAAACCGTGGTTGGTCCTTGAAGCGAGCTGTTGTGTAACTCACTTTTTACAATTTGTTAATACTTTAAAAATGAACTAAATACATTGAAACTAACGGCTACAGACTATAAAATACGCTTAATGTTTATTTTGTGGAATAGAAAAATTTACTATTGTTGAAGTTAAATACCGCAATATAAAATCCCTTAGGTATAAGAGAGCCTACCTCCCCTTAAGGGGTTTTCAAGAATTACCAATACCAAATTCATCTTAAAGCGTACCAAACCATTCATTTTGGTATAAAACGGGGCATTGCTCAGCTATAAGAATTATAGTACTTATCTGCCAAGATTATCACACAAAACACATTAAGAATATAAAATTGAAATCCAATGAGACCTAGGATTATAAGAAAAAATATAATGATACTTTGGAGTATCAATGGATCTATAACTACCGATGTATGCTCAGACAACAACAACATGTTTGTCACAGCTCATTTAAAATAGTGAGAAACTAGATTTTAATGAAACATAAACAAGATTACTACAAGACAGGAAGGAAATTACGATAGGAGGCACGTGAGGGTTTCAACAAGTTATCCACAGGTAGATGGATACGAGATGAACCGCCTCACCACACGTCAATAAGCAGGCGGCTAGTTCCTGCAACCTCCGCTGCTTGCAGACAGCAGCACTGTCCACCCGACTGTTGGTACACCAGTCCTTGTATAAACGTAGCAGAATAGAATGGAGTCAAAAGTGTTATTGTATCTAGTAGAAATTAAACATTTTGTCTTACTGACATCTAGCGGGGGTCTAAATAAGTAAAAGGTGAGAGTCAAGGTATAGGTTATAACTAACAGATGAGAAATTGAAAACATCATTTATAAACAAAAATTCAGATTATATACATTCTTTATTGTTTTCTTGCGTCATCCTCTAGGAACTTTTTGTATATAGTTAATCTGCATCTTGGCAGCTCTTGGTGCTCCTCGCTTCTGGAAGTTTCGGTTTTGTAAGACTTACTGACATCTAAGATGATAAGAGCTCCCCGACTTCCATAACCTGCCTAATATGGAAGTTTCTAGCGTCTGAATAACACTCACTCTGGCTAAAGATTATTTCGGCTTTTCGGAACTCCCAGAATATGACGTTCTCGGTTTATATAGATGCGACATAAATAAATTTCCGATATATGTAAGATCCCAGAATATGTCGTTCTCGGTTTATACAGATACGACATAAATGATCTTCAGATATATGTGGGACCCCAAGATATGACATTCTCGGTTTATACAGATGATGACATAAATAAACTTCCGATATATGTCAGATCCCAGAATATGACGTCCTTGGTTTATACAGATGCTTACACAAATGAACTTCTGATATATGTAAGATACCAGAATATGATGTTCTCTGTATATAGGCTACAGTTGCGACATAAATGAGCTTCAGATATGTGTGAAATCCCAGAATATGACGTTCTCGGTTTATAGAGATGCTGGCATAAATAAACTTCAGATATATGTAAGATCCCAGAATATGATGTTCTCGGTATATACAGTTGCGACATAAATGAACTTCAGATATGTATGAGATCCCAGAATATGACGTTCTTGGTTTATACAGATGCTTATACAATATATGTGGGATCCCAGGATATGAAATTCTCGGTTTATACAGATGCTGACATAAATAAACTTCAGATATGTGTGAAATTCCAGAATATGACGTTCTCGGTTTATAGAGATGCTGACATAAATAAACTTCAGATGTAAGATCCCAGAATATGACGTTCTCGGTATATACAGTTGCGACATAAATGAACTTCAGATATGTGTGAAATCCCAGAATATGACGTTCTCGGTTTATACAGATGCTTACACAAACGAACTTCTGATATATGTGGGATCACAGAATATGACGTTCTCGGTTTATACAGATGCTTATACAAATGAACTTCCGATATATGTGGGATCCCAGGATATGGCGTTCTCGGTTTATACAGATGCTTATACAAATGAACTTCCGATATATGTGAGATCCCTGAATATGACGTCCTTGGTTTATACAGATGCTGGCATAAATGTACTTCAGATATATGTAAGATCCCAGAATATATGATGTTCTCGGTATATACAGTTGCGACATAAATGAACTTCAGATATGTGTGAGATCCCAGAATATGACGTTCTTGGTTTATACAGATGCTTATACAATATATGTGGGATCCCAGGATATGAAATTCTCGGTTTATACAGATGCTGACATAAATAAACTTCAGATATGTGTGAAATTCTAGAATATGACGTTCTCGGTTTATAGATATGCTGACATAAATAAACTTCAGATATATGTAAGATCCCAGAATATGACGTTCTCGGTATATACAGTTGCGACATAAATGAACTTCAGATATATGTGGGACCCCAAGATATGACATTCTCGGTTTATACAGATGCTGACATAAATGAACTTCAGATATATGTGGGACCCCAAGATATGACATTCTCGGTTTATACAGATGATGACATAAATGAACTTCAGATATATGTGGGACCCCAAGATATGACATTCTCGGTTTATACAGATGCTTACATAAATGAACTTCAGATATATGTGGGACCCCAAGATATGACATTCTCGGTTTATACAGATGATGACATAAATGAACTTCAGATATATGTGGGACCCCAGAATATGACATTCTCGGTTTATACAGATGCTGACATAAATGAACTTCAGATATATGTGGGACCCCAAGATATGACATTCTCGGTTTATACAGATGCTGACATAAATGAACTTCAGATAATATATGTGAGATCCCAGAATATGACGTTCTCGGTTTATACAGATGCTGACATAAATGTACTTCAGATATATGTAAGATCCCAGAATATGACGTTCTCGGTATATACAGATGCTTACACAAATGTACTTCTCATATATGTAAGATACCAGAATATGATGTTCTCGGTATATACAGTTGCGACATAAATGAACTTCAGATATGTGTGAGATCCCAGAATATGACGTTCTTGGTTTATACAGATGCTTATACAATATATGTGGGATCCCAGGATATGACATTCTCGGTTTATACAGATGCTGACATAAATGAACTTCAGATATATGTGGGACCCCAAGATATGACGTTCTCGGTTTATACACATACTGACATAAATGAACTTCAGATAATATATGTGAGATCCCTGAATATGACGTCCTTATTTTATACAGATGCTGGCATAAATGTACTTCAGATATATGTAAGATCCCAGAATATGACGTTCTCGGTATATACAGATGCTTACACAAATGTACTTCTCATATATGTAAGATACCAGAATATGATGTTCTCGGTATATACAGATGCTTACACAAATGTACTTCTCATATATGTAAGATACCAGAATATGATGTTCTCGGTATATACAGATGCTTACACAAATGTACTTCTCATATATGTAAGATACCAGAATATGAAGTTCACGGTTTATACAGATGCTGGCATAAATGTACTTCAGATATATGTAAGATCCCAGAATATGACGTTCTCGGTTTGTACAGATGCTTACACAAATGTACTTCTCATATATGTAAGATACCAGAATATGATGTTCTCGGTATATACAGTTGCGACATAAATGAACTTCAGATATGTGTGAGATCCCAGAATATGACGTTCCTGGTTTATACAGATGCTTATACAATATATGTGGGATCCCAGGATATGAAATTCTCGGTTTATACAGATGCTGACATAAATGAACTTCAGATATATGTGGGACCCCAGAATATGACGTTCTCGGTTTATACACATACTGACATAAATGATCTTCAGATATATGTGAGATCCCAGAATATGATGTTCTCGGTATATAGGTACAGATGTTGAACTGACCAAAATGAACTTCCGATAGATGTGGGATCCCAGAATATGACGTTCTCGGTATCTCGTACAGGTGTTAAAACAAAAGAACTTCCGGTATATGGGAGCTCCCAGAATCTTTCCCCCCTCCATCACTTCCAAAAATAAAGAACAACCTAAACATATAGCTCTAACATAGAGTTCGAGAAATCATCAAGGCCTACCTATTAATGCTAAAAATCTATGAAAACAATGTTTATCACCTCTGCTGTATAATTTGTCCACATAACTAAATATAAAAATAAACATAATACTTCATTTATTGGGCTAACCTCAAAATTGATATAAATGCCTTTGTAAAATAAAAATAATAAACAATTATACCCTTTCGTTTATTTATCTGTATTACAGTTCTTATTTACTTACTTTCATGTTTTATCGTGTTTGAATAAATAATAAAATGTATTTCTTTTTTATCCCTGAAGGGATAAAAAGAGACGTAACGGTAGATACTTTAATGATAAGTCAACCTTAAACTTGACACTCTGTTGGTTTCATTTATTTTTGGCCAAGCGTTGTAGAGGGTCTGGACAAATTTTATTTCTCTCTTTTATTGTCCCTCTGCGCAATACATCGTGGCCGAACAGACCTGGAGACTTTAAATGTTGGATGAACTTTTATTTATGATCATTTACATGTAGGCAACATCAAATTCATAACAGTTTTACATTAGTCTTATGGGCAACGAGGAAATCGTAAAATACATAAATTTGTCTAAAAAATTTAGTTATTAAAAAAAAAAGGAGAGGCCGATCTTCTTTTAAGCATTATTCTGTCTATCCTCATGGGCCACTGGCCTGTGCGACAATCTTATCAAACAGAATAAAGGGGAGTGTCAATACAGTACAATGTCGATTGTACTGATAAAAAGTGCTTCAGTCACAGACAGGATTTGAACCAGCGCTATCTCTAACTTAGACCCAAAGTCCAAAGTCTTAGACCGCTCGGCCATCGGCAGTCCCAATCATATGAAATTCTGAACTTTAACATAGTAATACATATGTACTACTATACATACATATGTCTCACTCAGCCTGTGAACTCCTCTGTCAAATACAATCTAACCTACGCAACAGTAGAACTGTTTAAGAATAAATCCATGTTGAATACAGATTCTTCGCGTTAAAATGAAGAACAAGTAAGTGATGATAATGTTGAAGTTTTTTATAAAAAATAAATTTAAGATCTGTGACAAGACAACTAACATCTTCTTTGGACAGCAAGGAGATATATCGATCCAAAAACTATCGTAGGTACAAAGACTGGAGGCGTTACTAAGCTGAAAACTGCCATGAAGCGATCTTGGATTTTTATATCGAAGCTGGATATTGAAATAACAAAATCTGACATTGAATCCTATATTTCCGGCTCGAACGTAAACAATTATGTCTGTGAAGAAGTCAAACCTAATTTCGACACTTATAAGTCGTTCAGGATAAGTTCAAGTTGTTGGCGAGGGAAATTTCCAAACTGTTTTGGATCCTGCGTTTTGGGACGAAGGTGTTCTCGTGAAGGACTATGTACCACCACGAAGAAACATTACTAAACATTTGTTTACCCCTAAGTAGAGGCTAGTTTTTCTCTTCCTCTAACCTCTCTGACAACCACCATAGTTCATTTTGCCTTGAATCTTCTTTTTTAATATTCAAGGGATGAGGAATAAAACTCTTACTGGACGATTTATTAAGCGAAGTTAAGGTAAAGTAAAGTTGTTATCAGTATTTTGTGAGCACTGGCTTAACTATGATGAATTGTTATTGCATGTGCCTAATTTTTACCTGCTGGCAAGTGCCTTTTTGCAGAAAAGGGCCATGTTCGTGTTCTGCAATATTTGTACATTTGAATTACCAACTCAAAGTATTAGATGCCAGTGGCATCTTTACAGAGGTTATGTTTGAGGTAACTGCTATTGTGTTTGATTCTTTTAAAATAATTGTGGTTAGTTTATATCGCGTACCTGATAAAGATTCCTATCTATACTTAGATTTATTAGATAGGCTATTAGTGTTTCTGTCTAAGTGGTACAGTTACACTATTCTGGTTGGTGGAGATTTCAGTGTTGATTTTGATTCAAATCATTCAACCTCATCGTAATAGTCTTACTGCTTTCATAAATTTTTTATGGTACGGCAGTTTAATTGTTATTGTTTGAATAATGCTCTAGCCATAGGCAATGCTTGTCTTGATGTTTTTACTAACAGTAAGGGTAGAATTACTGATTGCTATCCTTTTAGAAAACTTTCTGATCATGCTGGCTTATTTGTTGTAATAAAACGTGCTATTAAATCTAATATGACTGAGGACATTCCTAATTCAACCTACAAAAAGCCTAGGCTTATTTTTCCAGATCGAAATGTCTCATTGATTATAGATAGACTTAACAACGTACGAGTAGATTGGGATCTTTTGTTGCAACATAATCATTTAAGTGCTTCCGTATTGTTTACAGCTTTTTTACCACTTTAACAAATGTAATATATGAACCTATAGTGGTTTAAGGTCAAGTCTAATAAGAGTCAAAGTTGTTATACACCTGAATTACCAAAGCTACCAAAGCCATCTCGTGTTTGGTAGCTTACAGCGTACAAGAAAGGTCCTTGAGATAAACCAGAAAGTTTTCGTCCTATTTCGATAGTTGCTGTTCTTTAAAAAGTGCTTCATATCATTATTTATGATCAAGAGAGTGCTTTTCTTGAAAATAATTGTATTTTGTCCAATTCAGTTTGGCTTTCGGAAAGGTAGAGCAACGATAGATGGTGTGGATGAGCTTGTTCAAGATCTGAAAATTAGATTGCAGATGCTGCACGTAAGAGGAAGATGAAGGTCTAGCTAAACTCAACATTCGGTAGTCTTACCATGTATGACGGAATGTAACAAGAATTGATTTTTTTTTTATATTTACACTATAAATACCCTTGCAATACAAAGTACAATCGTCTTCCTACAATAAAAAATTATTATTGTTATTAATTTATATTCTAAAGAAGCAATATATTTTAATTGTAGTAAATCTTCTAACTGACAACTGAAACCGTTGCCATTGTCACTAAAAGATTATCTTAACAAATTTCTCTTTGGATAAAACCGAATAACAGATATTCTGCCCACAATGTTATAACTGTTGAAGTCAGTAGAAACACCGAATCAAATAGCTGAATCTCAGCTCACAATCGGAAATGTTCGATCGTGCGGTGGAGGGGGTGTTTTTGTTTTTTCCCGACGCGACATTTAGGCGTCATTCTACAACTTTCTCTTCTTTATTCAGTATGCTATTAAAATATTTCTCATGTCCACGCTATGACTTGTACGTATTCTGCTGCATCATTATTTGGCTAAAAGAGCGTACTCATAATCCAATGCCTTGTCACATGTGACATGTTCCATTGCTATCGTCTATGTACAAACTTCACATTTAATCATTCTGCGATTACATTCAATTTTTATGCTTTCAGATACAAATTTGTGTAAATTAATCCTGTTTGACATTTCCTCATAAAACAGTCAAGAATATATTTACAAACCTTTCATTGCTTTGCAAATTTAGGACGCAAAAACTATGGGTGAAATATATGTAATAAACTTTTTGGAGGACTAGAAACAAGGAAATAACTTAATGAAATGTATCACCGAAAACTGATGCCCGAAAAAATTGTATTATACCTTTTAAAAATGGTGGTATTTTATATGTACGATGGCAAAATTTTTCTAAAATTTTAGGTTTTTACGAATACAGTAAAGTTATCAAAATTTGTAATATTTTATTACCGTACATAAAAATTATGCAATGTTTATAAATTATGGCGGAATACTTTGAAAAACGCACCTATATTTGGTACGACTATGAAGCTTAAGGGTGTATATACATAATTAAGATTTTATAAGCAATAGTTTAAAGTTGTGCCCAACGCGTCAAAATAATAAAATAACTCAATATTAAAGAGCCAAACGTATAAATCATCAAATAAAATGAGATCTAATTAGTTCAAAATTAATTCCACAAATGGTACATATGTTTGGTATAATTTTTTTATTAACCAGACTTATTGAACAAAACATTTTAGACAGCAACAGTTTCCTGTTTCTAAAGTAGATATTTAATATATATTTGCTATTTGGCATCGAAGATCTGAACTGATACAAGCATTATAACTCATATCGTTTACATTAAATGTTTTTTCTTTGAGCTTTTTTAGACAATTATATAAGTTTTAAAATATCTCTTAAATACATTTTAGAGAAATATAGCTTAAGGAAATTCCGCACTTGCATGGGTTCTGTCACATTTTTGGAAATTGGATAAATAAGGCGTAATTGTTTAATTTTCATTCAAATCAGCAGGTGAAGGAAATATAAAGTCTGTTAACTGTCCCGATTACTTAACAAGGACATTGAGAAGAACATCGAAATTTTAAGTTGTAATTTAAATAACGTGAATAATGTTTTGTTTAAATATCAGTAGATAGTTGGTGGTAACTTGAGAAAACTGCAAATTTGAGAACCTTTGAAAAATTCAGAGCGTCAGTGTAGTATTATTTGCTGTATTAATCTCAGCGTCTGTTTTTCCTTAAAAAGATACAAACATTTATATAATCACATCTGATAGTAGTGTATATAAGCGAGCAATAAGTACTATTATATAGATAGGGAATATTGGTGTACAAGGAATGAGAGACAAGAACAAAAGTGTGTATTATCCTAGACTATTATTAGGTACGCTTTATGAATACAATCATTATTAACTGAACGTGTCTTATATTATCTTGGTGTCTTATAAAAACGCAAAGGTTTATAAATTCAACACGATGTTTCAACACCTTCTCAAGTTTAGTTCCCTTTTTAAATCTAAATACGGTCCGATTCCGTTATATGCCCCCAACGCTTAAACTTTTCTCAATGAACTTAGAACGTTATAAAACGATGTAGTTGAGTAACAGAACTAACATTATGCCCCCAACGCTAATTTTTCATTCACGTATGATTATAATGAATTACAATTGGTTACTAGCTAAGAAAAAATGGTACTTACGTATTATATCGACCACACCCCTACATTTCTCCAAACACAAAAAATCAACAAAAACAAACATTACCAAACAAAAACTAAACTCTTTATTGAAAAAAAAACACACAATACTTGTTTTTTATTCTTAATCACACTCCGCCACCCAAAATGCGAGTGCCTCCGGCCGCGAAGGTGCTGCCGAAGCCCGCGCTGATGTAAACGAAAGAAAAACATCCCTCGAGATAGTACCTATCAGTAAAATATCAAATTCTAGAGGGGCTTATCAGAAATATAAATTGAATTGTAATGGAAAGGCAATTATGTACCGTGTAAAAAACAAATAATCGTGTGATGCCGCGCGGCCTGCAGTAATCGGGATTCTCGAGAAAGATAAGATGACAGAGACAACAATACCGACCGCAATGCCTAGAAATGCTTGTTGATTGATGGAATGTTAGTTCTGTTACTCAACTACATCGTTTTATAACGTTCTAAGTTCATTGAAAAAGTTTAAGCGTTGGGGGAATATAACGGAATCTGACCCTAAATACTGTGATATCTATTTGTGAATCAAAAGCTCGATTTTGAATGGCTATGTATCACTAGAGAGTAATTCCAATGCAATGTCGATGCACAAATTACGCTGATCGTTAAGTTTCTTAAACCATAGAGTTGGTTTATTTTCTTGAAACTACTCACCAACTCACTTCCACAAGGATAAATTTTGAAAACAGTAAGATAAGTTGCCTGGTCTCTTATTGGCCGAGCGTAGCGAGGTATATGATTCGAGGGGCTGGACACATTTTATTTATGTTTGTCTGACTTTAATACCTCGCTTGTTCCCTATGTTGCAAGTTTGGTATTTTTTCCAGTTATTACAGGAAGGAAAATACTAACCCACTCCTATGGGTCTCCGTAATCCAACGTGAGCTTTATGGGCTCATCACGAGTTCATCCCAAACTGATAAGAGAGCCGCTATCTACTCCCTGCTGACAAATAAGATAAGCGGCCATCTGTGTGACGTCACACGGCGTGTTTCCATGACAACGATATCAAAACAGTGTAGCGATCGTACGCCACACAGCCTTGACGAATTACATAGAGGAAACTAATATATACATCAATTAATTAATTAATGTGATGAAAATGTTACTCCTGATAGTGAAAATAATTTTCACTCCTCCTCAGTGTTTTCACATAATTCTTGTCTTAGAACAGTGATATTTTAATATTAAAGGTGCTAAATTTCAGAAAAGTTTCCAACCATAACCTAACTGTGAAGGATCTATTCCGCAGTTTTTCGTATAATATGAACTAACACACGTTTAGTTCCTATTATTATTGTTCCTCCTTATATTGACTTATTTTTACAAAATATTTTAATCGTACAAAATAAGGGCTTCGATGTGTAGTGGTAGCATGCTCGTCAGGCTAGTGAGAGGCCCGAAGTCGAGTCTCAGCGGAGCAAGTACAAAAGTACGCGATTCAAAGTACGCGATTCAATCTTTATTCAAATTAAAACAGTCCATTTCCATTCATACATATTTAATTAATATTAAACATCGTCTGACATGTTTTTTGTCTTCTAATCGTATGTTAGTTTGGTTATTTAAATACATATGTGACGGAAACCGCCAAATACAAAATAATTGAATCTTACTAAGTGAGGGCTCTGTGGTGTAATGGTAGCATGCTCGCTCGCCAAAAGAGGGAGCCTGATACGAGTCCCGTCTGACCAAGTATTTTCTGGTTAAATCTTTATTAAAATTGAATAGTGACAAACATATAAAACTATTAAATTACGTAGTATGCTACTTTTAAAGGATTTTGATTATTATGGAAAGCTTTTTATGTAGCAATATAATAGTTTTAAGAAAATTCTTTACATGGTAACTCATCAAAAAAAAATTAAGAAATATTAGAGAGAATTGCCAAAAATTGGATAAGGAGTATATAGTTATCCAGTATACATTTTACGTAGATAAATTTACTTGCTTGCTTGCGTGAGTATTTTTTTATTGGCACCTCTTGCATATTTTAAATAGAGGAGAAATATTAATTGTTTATACTAAATACGCATGATTAATTTCTGTCCAATTAGTTCCACATTTACACATATACAATAGGTAATATATCTAAAAGCTGTAAATAAAATGCGCTACAACATTATTAAAACCTTTTTCTTTTTAATAAGAAATCAAATTCAAGCTGCATGACATTCAACCAAAATATACTCGAAAAGTATTGTCAGCCATTATATTATCGACCTGGAATCATTGAAATTTATGTTTAATAAAACAGCTTATTTTAGGAAGTTTTAATAGAAATGTAAAGGGTGGAGGGATGTAATCTGTGTTTGGAGGTTAATCAAAATCAAGATAACAAATACATTGGTATTATTTTTATTTTTTGAGATTTTTAATACTCATAGGGAACTTACTGATGAGTCTGATTTGAGACGGTAATTTCTGATACGGCGGAACGTTTGAAGCGTATTGGTAATTTTCCAGCCTGCTTCCTCATGTTGGTGGACGTCCCTGCCTTGGACCAATTCGCAAATGAATCGGCACAAAAGGGTACCTCGAGAATAGAGATACGGGATAGAGGTAACATTTCAAGCTCCCTGACGGCACCTTTGCACGACTCTCTGGAGTTTAATTTTAAAAGAATTCTGACAGCTTTATTTTGTGCTCTAACAGCTTTAGAACAGCTGCTCTATAATGTCAAACCATGAAATACATGTGGATGTATCAAACCGTAATAGGCAGCCATCGAAAAGATTTTGCATGGACATCAATCCCAGAAGCACCCTTAGAGAAGGCACATTCAGTATGATAGTCTCATGTCAACCCTCGATCACCCACGTCAAACTTGTAGCATATACGGATGACGGCCGTGGTGAATGTCGCAAAAAGTCTCGACGAAATAAAGCTTGTGTTTGAAATCGCCTTCGAGAGAGTCAACCAGTGGATGAATGCGGTGAAACTGCAGTTGGCGCAGCATAAGACTGATTCTGTGTTAATCACTAGCAGAAAACAGACGGAAACTATCGCGCTGGAAATTGGAGAATAGTACTTCACTCCTGTTCCCTTTTTTGCCACCATCTTGTTTCCGACGTGACGATCGCCATCTCTATTGGCCTCTGGTCAGTCGTAGGTGGTTGGTAGGCGAATGCGGACCATTGTGACCTGTATTTTGTAGTTCGGTTTTAGTAATTAGTGTTGTGTTTAGTTTTTATGAAGTGCATGTTTTAGAGTTAGTGAAGTTGACACACAATAGTATACAAAGCAGTTGTGATTTCTGACTTACGCGTGGCACAACGCTCTGGTATGATTTGTTGCTAGTTATTTACCTGAAGAAGAAATCAGATTGCAGATCTCGAAACGTAGTGTTAGTGATTTTTGTATCACTGAACGATGGCAAATGTCCGTAAAATCCCGTTTCCTTCCCGATCCTTCCATCGTCAAAAACAAACTTCAAACGAAAATTATGTTTCATAACAGATAAAGTGCTTTACGTGTTCTCAGATGGGGTAGGAAATCATTTTCTAAACGATATGGCACGTGTGGTTTACATATTCATAAACAAAGCTGTTAGAAAACAAGAATATAAAACGGTTCCTAGTTTCCTATTTAGATATTCCGTAATAAATCGTGAACTTTTCAACTGAACATGCTGTAAAACACATAAACAAATATGATAATTTATCACGAGTGTCGGAGTACGGATCCGTTACAAAGTTGGTGCAGTGAATTGTGTTATGGCTTGTTTGTCGAACCCCTAGCTCGCCGTATCAGAAGTACAATACCTCGGCGCGGTAAACATAAGTGAAGTCAACCGTCGAACTCAAATCGATAACCACCGCCGATTTTGCCAAAGGGGGGTGCGAGGTAGGGAGAGAACAAGGCGCCAAAATGTCGCGACTCACCCAGCCATCCGAAAATAGCTCCATACACTTGTCTGGCTCGCTTGTGTTCCGGAATAGACTCTTTGTTCGTAGAGTTTACGATCTTTTTCCAATTATAAAATATTTATATTCGTGTCAATTTGTCATTATGCTTGTGAAACTGTACCGAATGGACGAAACATATGGGGTTGGAAATCTCTGAGGTGGTAGTAATAAATGTTGCACCACCTTTGGATGTTAAAATAAAATTATGACTTGCCACGTTGCTGCCAAATCGAGTAATATTAACTAAAATGATATCTTGTGGGTGGGTCTGGAGGTACCAGTGTTCTTTGGAATTTTCTTTACGAACTTAATCACCTAATAAAACTTTAAAATTACTTCCCTTTACTTTGTTGTGGGCTTATACATTTCAGCTGTAGTCAAGAAAAGGAAGATTAAATCAAATTAGTCCTCAAAGAAGTATAAGTCCAGGACTTAAAAACTCAATGATGAACTCTATGTTGGACTCAAACTCGATGACTAGGCGCCGGTGAACTCAAAAAACCAATTAGCTGTCGAAGAGCTACAAATTTCAAGAGAGAATAATTCTTGCCTCTTGTTCACGAGAATACCGAAAGATGGACTCTAAGAGACAGCCCTACACTTTTGGAAAAGACGCCCCTCTCCCCCGCACTCCCATCAGGCGCGTGGTCGGCCCGTACCCACAGATCATTTGGCCCATCTGTACCTAGATGGTATAATAGGCTTATTAATATAGTTTACATGTATCATGATAGCAGAGTATAGTTAGCTTCATTATGAAATACTGTCAATATTTAAAAAATTTAGTAAACTTTTCTCAATTAAACTGTAAAATGGTTTCTGTTAGAATTTATTTTTCCTTTTGAGCTAGAAATTTAAATTTTCTTATTTCACAGTTCGTGATCAGGATCCAAATCCAGATGAATAAATATCCTTGAAAACTGTCTACAATATTCTTTTGTTTTTCTTAACATATTGTTTTTAAATGACAGTCTAAACAAAGTCCGGAATGTCATAGTCACTAAGAGAATTTCCAATATCCCGATCCGTTTTAGACTTCAGTTAAAGAATAGTGTAAAACCCGTTTAAAGAACAGTGAATTTGGGACTTTAAGGTCGGAGAGCGAAACAGATTTTATAAGTAACCATGAAATAACTTGCAGTTCTATCCAAAATTCCACGTTATTTTATTGAGTAACTCCAACGATTTCAGTAACAGTTCAAATACTTTAGGCCAATGCGGAGGAATTATAATGTTTCATTAATGTATCAATGAAGTCCTTTAATGAATTGTGGTCTTCTATGTAGTTTAAAAATGGAAGTAGGTATAACTTAGGTTTTTATTATGACAGTGTCCAAGGTTAATAGCTTCAGATTTTAATCGAAATCGCTAATGGCTCTTGATGTAGGCTTTGCGCGTGTATGAATGCTATTGGTTCGAATGAATTATGTTTCCGACTCCAAGGTTGAGCTTCTCTTGTTGCCCTAATCAAGAAAATATGTCAAAAAAGTGTATACTTTTTGTCATTGTAATATACTTCCAGTCAAAGATATTTTTGGTGGCACAGTTGAGTTTGTTTCGCACAGATAAAAAAAATTATATTTACGTACTGTAAGTCAGAGAAGCCTATTTCTGTTAAAGAAAACAACTAAGGTTGGATTAATAACAGTTTTTAAATCTGTAGTAATAGTTAGATATCAACTTTCTCTTTGAAATCTGCATTACGGTACTGATCGAACATTGCATATTTTGTGTTTTTAAAATTTACAGTTAAAAGTATATTTTAATAAAACTTCCAATTTCATTATCTGAATAAACTCTGATTACAGAACCCTAATGCTGTTTGATATAAGGTGGTAATATTGATTTTTGGTTAGTATTTTTTATTTCTAAATCACAACCCTTTTAGACACATTCCATTATAAAACAAAAATGTGTCTTAAAATACACGAGGGATTATAATAATTTTAATACATATGAGCAATGTATGACTAAGTCCCAAATAAAAACAGTTGAAGTAAAAAATACTATTTTCACAGTATTGTATGAGTTATAATTTCAGGGCGTGACGGTTTTTAAGACTTATAATATAAAGAAATTACACAAAATTATGTTTAAATATTACTAAATGTTAATAAAAACACTACTTTTCCAAATTGTTTATTTTTTGGACGAGGCCTTTCGAAACCAAAGGTTTCATCTTCCAGCAATTTCATGCAGATTAAAACCTTTGGTTTCGAAAGGCCTCGTCCAAAAAATAAACAATTTGGAAAAGTAGTGTTTTTATTAACATTTAGTAATATTTAAAGAATTTTCCAATTGCTCCTAGAGTCTTTAACAAAATATGTTATTTAAGGAAATACGTGATTTATAATAAACTATTATTCCTCACATTGCATTTTTAAATAATGTAATAATAAACTATTATTTAATGAAATCAATGTTTATAAACGTAAAACTTGTAATTTCCACGAGTCTTATTTCATATTGTGATAGACTCTTATATTAACAGTCTCCTTTGAATATGTTCGTAAAATGTCTCTATGTATTATTTGAAATGCCTAAAACTCTTTGTGTAATGATAAAAATAGTTTTCTTCAACGAAACAATTTCAAAAATTAAAAAATTCCTGATAGAATACGGATTGCATCATCTTAATACAAAACTCATCTTCTTGGCAATCTCAAACTTCTTAAAGCAAGTAAAGAAGCAAATGGGCGGGAAGTATAGGAAATCGATGTACACATCAATTCTCATTTCCTTAATACCAAGTCCATTAGTATGTTTACCGGCATCTAGGGAACATCGTTCCAGGAGTTACAAAGTTTGTGTTATATCGATGTAATATTACTGATAAACTCAGATTAGTTAACACAAGTATTTGCTCATCCGTTACAATTCTCACGATAAGATTCTCAATGTAAAAAAAAAACATTTTGTCAATGAGTCTTTACATCAAATGATGTATTGATGTGACTATTTCAAGGTGACAGCCTTTTATATATATATATATATTAAAACGTTTTAAAACTGTAACAATAACAACCGAAAACAGCAACAATAAATAAACTATAACAATAGAAATATCATAATAAACTATAACATAATATAACAAGAATATTAATAACAATGTTTCAAAAACAGTAACAGTAAAAATAACTATAATGACAAGATAATCTATGGCGTGCAATAACAAAGAATATGAATTATATGTAGACATTAT
The DNA here is from genome assembly GCF_021130785.1 of Homalodisca vitripennis. Lineage (NCBI taxonomy): Eukaryota > Metazoa > Arthropoda > Insecta > Hemiptera > Cicadellidae > Homalodisca > Homalodisca vitripennis. Next base: position 22,367,398 of record NC_060209.1, read on the forward strand.
ATTAATATGTAGACAGCAAGTTAGCAGCGAAGACAACAAAAACTGATGGTTTAATATGTGAGAAATTGAATGGAGGCATTTAAGTTGGTAGCACTGCACCTTTCACTTTCCACTTCAATGTTCTCACACCATCGTGGAACAGGTCGACAGTAGAAGGCAGGTTGTTGCCGGCCCAACAATTTTTTTTATTATAGTTCATTTTCACTATTCCCCTGATTCTGTTACATATTGCCTATTCCAATACATGCACCTTGCTCCTGGCAACGAGTGACTTGCCGCTTACACCATGCACTTTGCCACTGAATGGAAAACTATTAACAAAAAAATACTGAATTGGAAGGCGGAAAAGAATAACAGATACACTGTTCTCGAGGATTGTACATGGGTCACGTTTCAAGTAAGTACGAGCATCTCGACCTGGCCAAAGCTTTTGATAAAGTCGATCATCAGATTTTATTGCAAAAACTGCATTTTTATGGCATATCATTAGGTTTTTTTAATTTTTTCAAATCTTACATTTTTGATAGGAAACAATTTGTTTTTTTATAATGGTTTCAGCTTATCAACCTTTAGTGTTCAATCAGGAGTTCCCCAGGGTTCAAATTTAGGGCCTTGCCTGTTCACTATATTAATAAATGATATAAGTAATTGTATATTCTCTTCGGGTCTTTTTCGTTTAAGGCCCAGCACAAAAGACCCTAGCTTACCTATTCAAAACTCAGATCACGCGATGCTTGCCCGCTGCGCAGCGCTTTGCGCTGCTTGCTCTTTTAGAAAAAAAATTAACTCGAGCTTGCAAAGTCCAAGTCCAGATCAACTCACCACGCTTTATTGAACAAGAAAAACTAGACAGAACTAACGAGGGTTTCATTACAGGCAAAAGATAAGCGGAGCGTGTTTATCACTGATAAGATAAGACGAGTTTATACTAGAAGTAGTACCTGGACTACTGCCCTACGAACTAATAACACAAAAAAAAAAAACGATTAAATGCACTGTCAGTCAGTTATAGTATGTTTGTAAGGTGCCGGCCCTTAAACGAAAAAGACCCTTCTCTTCTAATGCTCTTTTGTTCGCGGACGATTTAAAAATATTTAAGCAAATAAGGTCATATTCGGACGCTGACGAGCTGCAGGCCGATCTTAATAACGTTTTTAGATGGAGTACTGTAAATAAAATGTCTTTTAAAGCATCAAAATGTCAGGTAATGACTTTCAGAAGATCTCGTAATTACATAGAAAATGATTATTTTTTTAATGGAGTACTACGCAGTATCTAGAATGAACGAGAAAATTAAAGATTTAGGTATTTATATAGACTTTACTTTGTCTTTTAACTGTCATGTAGATGCGTGTGCTTCAGCAGCTAGTAGAATTAAGGGGTTTGTTATTAGACAGTTTCAATTTTAAAAATGTAGAAACTCTGATATTGCTGTATTATTCATTGGTCAGGTCGAGGCTGGAAAACGATATTATTATTTGGAATCCTATTCACGACATGTTAGAAAAAGTTCAAAAACTATTTTTAAGGTATTTATTTTTTTAATGCTTTAACATTTTTACGTACGCAGTTCCATATGACGAGTTGCTGGAGCTGTTTGGGTTCAGGAGTCTTGAATTGAGGAGGAAAGTAGCTAGCCTGATGTTCCTATACAAGCTGGTGCGAGGCTTGGTAGACGATCCTGCTAGCCTGGCCGTCTTATCTTATCGCGTACCTTCATTCAACAGTAGGAGCAACCTTCTGTTCTCAGTTCCATTCTGCCGCACGACGGCTCGTGCTTCCTCGCCACTCTACCGGGTGATGAGGTCGTACAATTTCATTCAGAGCTTATGGTCTGATGCAGACATTTCTTTTTACTCAAAAAATGTATTTAGAATTAAATGCCTCAAAAGTTTAAATTAATAATCAGCTGTGTATTACGTAATTAATTTTTTATTGTACTTATGTTTGTAACGTTTTGATATTCCATGCAATTAATTGTTTGTTCCTATTTATTTGATGTGCATATATTTATTACTCATTTTTGTTGTTATCATTGATACATTTATTATTATTGTTCTGGATTGTTATAGATTTATTTATTCTCATTCGTTAACTTATAACTTAAAAGTTATAGGTTATATAAGTTACAGGCAACAGCCTGTAAGTAAAAATTGTTTATGTTATCACATCAAATCAAATCAGATTTTTATTGCGGGAACATTCTATAATGCATGGCAAAAGTCAACTTTTCACTTGCTAGAATTTTGTCATACACCCCACAATAGATCTCATTCAGACATACAATTTACAAATTTACATACATTCCTTCAATCGCCAATGATTCCCACTTCCAGCGACGGATTTAGTCAGTCTTTTTAATTGGTGGTCTCCCAATCATATGCTAAAAAACTCGTCTACATTATAAAATGCTTGTGACACTAAAAAGCGTTTCAAACGATTTTTTAACACCTTGGGCGTTGGAGCGTTTTTTATTGAATTTGGTAATTTGTTGACATAATTTAAAACTATTTATAAAGTGAAGTGAGTGAAGAACACTCCCACAGTTAATTGTTTATATGTAATAACTGATTTATTGTAAATGGTTAATACTGTTATAAAGCATGCAAATGAAATAAAATAAAATAAAAATAAAATCATTCGGTGATGAAAGGTAAATAATGCAAAGATAACCATCTCGAGATAATCTAGACAACCCAGTCAAGAGAACATCGATCTAAGTCAATAATGTAGTTTTTTGTATCATCTGCACGGAAGTTTCGTATAAGAGCGTAGCTCGTAGCCCCTAGCAGGATAACACAGACAAAAGAACATCGATCTAAGCCAATAATGTCGTTTTTTGTATCGTCTGCAGGGAAGTTTCGTATAAGAGCGTAACTTGTAAGTCCTAGCAGGATAACCCAGTCAAAAGAACATCGACCTAAGTCAATAACGTTTTTTTTTGTATCATCTGCACGGAAGTTTCGTATAAGAGCGTAGCTCGTAGCCCCTAGCAGGATAACACAGACAAAAGAACATCGATCTAAGTCAGTAATGTCGTTTTTTGTATCATCTGGACGGAAGTTTCGTATAAGAGCGTAGCTCGTAGCCCCTAGCAGGATAACACAGACAAAAGAACATCGATCTAAGTCAATAATGTCGTTTTTTGTATCATCTGCACAGAAGTTTCGTATAAGAGCGTAGCTCGTAGCCCCTAGCAGGATAACACAGACAAAAGAACATCGATCTAAGTCAATAATGTCGTTTTTTGTATCATCTGCACGGAAGTTTCGTATAAGAGCGTAGCTCGTAGCCCCTAGCAGGATAACCCAGTCAAAAGAACATCGATCTAAGTCAATAATGTTGTTTTCTTTTTGTATCATCTGCAAGGAAGTTTCGTATAAGAGCGTAACTCGTAGCTCCTAGCAGGGTAACCCAGACAAAATAACATCGATCTAAGTCAATAATGTCGTTTTTGTATCATTGGTACGGAAGTTTCGTATAAGAGCGTAACTCGTAGCTCCTAGCAGGATAACTCAGACAAAATAACATCGATCTAAGTCAATAATGTTGTTTTTTGCATTATCTCCACGGAAGTTTCGTATAAGAGCGTAACTTGTAGCTCCTAGCAGGGTAACCCAGACAAAATAACATTGATCTAAGTCAATAATGTCGTTTTTTGTATCATCTGCACGGAAGTTTCGTGACTCGTAGCTCCTAGCAGAATAACCCAGTCAAGAGAACATCGATATGTCATTAATGTTGTTTTTTGTAGTCTTAATAAAATGAAGGTGAACTGGAGCTAAACTCAAAATTCTATTGAATAAGCCCTTCCTACCATAGCAAGTTGTGCAAAAACTCGACTGCTCCACCGTACTTAGAGATCGTGTCTATCAAATCGTAATGCACTCAATTGTGTACCGGATCAGACAATGAGACTGCCACTTCACTTATTTATAGGTGTCTCTGATGCCGAAGCGACGTAAATGTTTCATTTTGAGCTTCATCATCGTTGTCGACTTTCTTTAGATCTCTCCAGACGAACATGACTCCAGATTCCAGGAGTCTCTTCTGAGACATCGTCAAATACCAGACGCTGCAAAAAAGGATGGTGAACTGGAGCTAAACCCAAAATTCAATTAATAATTAAAAATTAATGAATTAATATTGATTATTACGGACTGAATTAAAGAACAAAACTCTGTTCGCTACAACCAACTAGTGAAGTATAAATTAGTTTTGAAGTCTGCATGTTACGATAGCTATCCACCTGTGGGAGAAATTAAATTACACGTATTTTAATGTATTGCTACTAATATTTACACTAAGAAATGATCACCAGAAACATCGCATATTATGATATCTGTATGCATTTTCTTTATTAAAATTCAATATTTATGAATGAATAAATACCTTTTGATCAATATCAATTGAAAAATCAGTACAACGTATAAGATATATAAGTTTTTATACAACAATGTGTGTCTAAGATAAACGGATAGTTTAATAACTGGATAGTTATAAATAAACTACGGAGGAGTCTAGAAATTGGTTGCAAGATAAAACCATTTTTGTCTAAGATTATCAGATAGCTTATGAAAACTAGTTATAAATAAACTACGGAGGAGTCTAGAAATTGGTTGCATGATAAAACAATTTGTGTCTAAGATTATCAGATAGCTTATAATAACTAAATAGTTATAAATAAACTACGGAGGAGTCTAGAAATTGGTTGCATGATAAAACAATTTGTGTCTAAGATTATCAGATAGCTTATAATAACTAAATAGTTATAAATAAACTACGGAGGAGTCTAGAAATTGGTTGCATGATAAAACAATTTGTGTCTAAGATTATCACATAGTTATAATAACTGGATAGTTATAAATAAACTACGGAGAATTCTAAAAATTGATTGCATGATTGTAGTCTAACTCTCCCGTCTAAAAAGGAACTTTAATACGCCCCTCGTAATTACCTTGTTCTTTGTCTGTTTCAGATCGTCAACCGAAAATAGACCGACTGCTGAACATGCCAGGTCACGAAAGGCCTTCAGTATTATTTTGGACGCCTTTATTACTTTTTCAGTACGTGTCGTCTTATTCCGGTCACGATATGGCGGTCACAACCGTTAACCGAACCGAAATAATGATATTTTCTTTCCAGTGTAACTGGACTATGGAAGAGAAGTAGTGTCGAAATCTACAAATAGTACAAATAGTTCTTTCCATCCAACAGCATTTTTTGTTTGAAGTGGTTACCAATAAACAATAAAAAGCCAAACATATTTTTTTTATTTCCGCAGACTTCAAAACAGTAGTAGGATCGTTCAATATAGAATCTCAGTGATGATTTTAAAACATCCAGAACAATGTTGTTTTCAATGACAAATATCCACAAAACTTCCTCTCTAGAAGAATAACGCGAATAATTGTACCTCTTGTATGAGCCACATTTAATTTTTGAATATACTCTTCAGCCATTCTTTCTTTAAGTACATGTATATTCGCATCCCTACATTTAACATGACAACGTTCACAACGAACTGGAAAGGTTTCCATAATAATCATATGTATGGGTTACGTGAATTTACTGAGTGCGTTCTCGAAACGTATCAGCGTATAAAATTTTAAATAACTTGTGTTTATGATTTTTCCCCTCTCAGTATTGTGCGTGTAAGTGGTAAAAAAACGTTTATTTAAAATTCCACAAAAATTCAATGTAACTTTATGCAATTCAGACTAGAACAGTTTAGTTTTACATTACTCTAGACATATTGGTGGATTTAGGTGGATCTAGTGTGGATTTAGAGCCAAGGAGGCTGATTTCACAACCAATAAAATTCACATACATTAATCCTGGTCTCCTAAGGGTGTAAACACCAAGAGGTCAGGACCACCTCAATACTAACATGAGTCACTGGTTGCTCTTAGGATCTGGAAGCCCATGGATACTTTAAGATGTTGAGAGTTCCAATATGTCTAGAGCTGGTAGCTTCTAGAAGTTGAAATATAACAAAGACTAAGATGATGAAATCTCTAGGTCTGAAAAGTTGGCCTTCCAAAGACTATAAATAGAAACCGTACAAAGGCCGAAATGTTCTATATGCAGAAAGTTTCTAGAGATTGAGATACTGAAGAGGCCTTAAGCTGTCAGAGATCGGAAGTTTCCATTGACTACAGGTTTCTAGAGACCACTATCTCTAAAAGATAAGGAACTGTTAGAGTCCGGGATCTTTCGAGAGCAAGAGCTCTGTCATCGGAAGCTGCCATATACCAGAAGCTATACGATGAAGACTTCTAGATGTGATTCAGCTACGTACAGATACTTTTGTACAGCTTTCCCAGAGACACAGATCACAGAAGTTAGATTAATCCAGCCAATGCGGTGATAAAAGCTGAATAGTTTAAAGTATTTGTGGAGGAAGAGCTTCGAGATCCTAGTAACCTGGAGGTAGTATAAACTGCTTGCTTCTGAAAAGTTGTTGACCTAGACGTTGTATACTGTGTACCTTTAGAACAGTTTGAGATGTCAGGTGGTTAAGTGGTGAAATATTTGTACTATAATAGCACTCTGATATGTTCTGTTGCAACTTTTCTCAATAAGAATGTCATTTTACAGCGTTCGACTCGATTTTACCGCCCCCTGATATTAACGCTGAAACTCGTGTATGAATACAATGTGCAACAAAGTTAGCTACACATCATTGAAAATTACAAAGCATTAAAGGAAATGTTAAAGTTGAGTAAATAGTATCCATTTTATATATATTATAAACATTCTAAATGTTTATAAAACTAATGTTAATAAACACAGCAAGTCAGTTCAATAAATTTGTGACGGAATTGCTCTTATTGCATCCTGGCAATTAATGCATTAAATAACGATACATGCATAATAGTAATAAAAATTACAAATTATTGAATTTATATATTTTATAGACAACTTTACGTTGTCACGAAAATTGGTACTAGGCGTAGGACTGTTATTCATACAGGACAAATTTACAAAAAGGTATTTCATATTGGTTGCTGCACTAACAAGTAATAAGTTATAATACTATGACCCAACACTCTTGACCATTGTATTTTGTCAAGAGATCACATTGAAACCCAAGGAAACGAAGGTGTTCTAATAAATAATCTGGATAACCTAGTCAATATAAATGAAAAGATACATTTTATTATTCTGATAGTCTTATGAAAAAGTTCATACTGATTCATTCTAATAGTTTTAAGGACTGAATTTTATATTTTTTGTCAAATGTATGCCGTTGAGAGAGACAGACAAGTAACATATATTGTTAACAAATAAATAAAAGGGCTTTGTACAATTAAAATTTAAATGCGCAGCTACAAGCTACAAAGACTTTTCTGCTATATTTAAACGAAATCTGACGGATTCTCAAATAAGTAGAACTTCCAGACATCACCGCCAGATCGCAGGCAGTACCTCTCCAAAAATATTGTGCTTCCATTATTATCCGAATAGATGGCAGATCCTTGGTGTGTTTCATCTTTGATGTTTACTTAAGCTTAACACTGCTTCAATTATCAATACCACTTCGTCTCAGATGTGATTTGAAGGAAACTGAAGGTTGTCATAGATTTATCATTAGTAATTTAGTGTATTATTGCGTTTATAAAAACATTTAATTTCACATAGTAAACTACTCTAAAAACTTAAAAAATTCTGAAACCTTGTTAAGAAATATAATAAATAATAAATGTATTAGACATTATCCTCTCAACGCTTCCGGTGGACTGATGTAATATAGATAATATGAAGTAGCCTAAATGTAAATATCTGTTTCGTTAACAAAGTTTTTGTATTTATATTTTAATTCTTGCCCCATGCATGCACAAGATTCGTTAGGTCATTATTTATTTATATAATATACGCTGTTTTGTAGAAAACGGAACAATACTAAACCATTTATGTTCAGCAAATGTATTCAGAGACAATGGGCACTACCCTTTGAAACAGATCAATTTAATTTTTCCTTTAACACACTGTGCTATATATGTAACAATAATTTTTTTTAAACTAAGTAAGTAGTAAAGTTTCACACTGTCTAGTAAAAATGTTGAACTGGTTGTTGTGGAAAATTTCAAAATAAGGAAACTATTTTAAACCATTTAATTTCTTTCTGAGTTTGAATTTACTTTCAGTTTTTAAGAATTTATTGAAATGACTGATCGGATTACTAAGATAAATAAATCTACTAACAGAACAGCTGGGTTGACAATATTTTTACATTTTTACATTGTATGCAAAGCAGTTGTTCTGCCAAGAATGCAGCTAGGAAAAAATTGGGTGGGGGGTCCAGAAAACTGATATTTTTTCCAAAGTGGACAGAGTAAGGCTCTATTTTGTTCCTTAAAAAGTTCTTAACCCGTTTCTTTGTTGAAAAGATCTTTCAGAATTAAATGTGGGTTATACTGAATTATTTAAATCAAAATAATCGTTTACTAAAAAAGTAATCAAGTTTTTGGCGGTTCAGACCCCTTGGACTCCCTTGCTGGCTACACAGTTGTATATATACCTTATTACTCTATGCTTGTGTCCTGCTAAGTTTTTTTGTTTATTTTTTAACACTGGTTAACACATTTCATTATTCTAAATGATTGCCCTTCTTGCAAGCAAGTATTTTAAACCATTACCATTAATAAAAAAAATTGCTATCTTATATTTAATAATGCACTTGAGGATTTCTTAACCAAATTTTGTTCTTTCTCCAATATTCCCAAAATCCTCCATGTTTTAAGATTTGATTAAGCAATCCTAATCGAGGTCTGCAATCAAAATTTGGTTTTGATATTTAAAAAATATTTTTTTTAACAGGGAAATTGAAAAACAATAAATAAACGAGGAATTTTAGGCATATGAAGTAGTATTTAAGGCTTTTATAATCAGGTCCGTGAACAAATTATAAAGAAAATGATCGTTTTTTACATTATAAAAATAAAAATAAGAAGGAATATCATGTCTTTTATTCACACAGAAAGTTCATTTTTTAAGGAAGTAGGACTTTTCCGGAGATTTGCCATCGTTCAGTGATACAAAAAAAACAGTAACACGACGATTCGAGATCTGCAATCTGATTTCTTCTTCAGGTGAATAACTAACCTAACACATTATTAAAATTAATGGGCCAGTCGTAGGTAGCTGGTCACTAAATGCAGAACTATTGTGATCTGTATTCTGTAGCTCAGTTTGAATAATTAGTGTTGTGTTTTTTTGCTACTAAGTGCGTGTTTTAGAGTTAGTTGAGTTGATACACAATATTGTGGTTGTGATTGCTTACTTATTCGTGTCACAACGCTCGTATGATTTGTGTATTTTAACCTAGATATTATTTATGTATCAGGTTAGTTATTCACTTGAAGAAGAGAAGAGAAGAAGAGATCAGATTGTAGATCTCGAAACGTAGTGTTACTGATTTTCTTTCTTACCACTGAACGGTGGAAAAGGTCCAGACACTTCTTGTATCCTTCGTAATCCTTTCAATCGTCAAAACAAACTTCAAGGAAAGGGATTTATTTACATCAGCGATATTTTATGAAAATCTTTCATTTCCTTAAATTATATGTGATACAAAAATAGAAACTTCTTAAACAATAAATCAGTATAAAAAGCTTACTGTCGGGATATAGCAAAGCATATTACATTTTTATCTTGAGTCGTTTTAAAATGGCCTTGGTTACAATATTGCCTAAATTGCCAATTACTCTGTAATTACACTGTGGAGTGATGAAAAACGTTTCTTCGTATTCAGAAAAGTATCTTCAAAGGCTCTTATTTATACATTCAGATAGATTAGATAGATTTCCGGTCTAGTTAAAAAAGATCTGGTATTTAAAAACTTGAGGATACTCAACCACCTCGCTCCTGAGTGTAGAGTACACTACCTCTGGAACACAAGTAAAGAAACCCCGCTGTTGTACTGGTTCTTAAAATTACCCAATTTTTACTAAATACATATACAAATATATAATAGTGTTCAGCGAAGGTTGTCGCAAACGTCTATACCACTTCATAACAGCTGATGCATGTATACTGACAAATTTAACGTTTGTTTCTTCCAGCATAAATTTAAAGTAGTCGTGCTCGCTTATACGTTCACTGTTTGCATAGAAAAAACATTGTTGTAAGTAATGTTTACAAAAATTATTTGTTAATTTTATTTTAATATTTCGAAATACAAAATTTTGTTTATATTAAAGAAAATTACATAATTATGTTGTTCCTTTGTTTGAAGATGGTTTTTGACGATAGAAGGATTGTAAAGGATACAGGAAGTGTCCAGACATTTGCCATCGTCCAGTGACATAAAAATTCAGTAACACTACGTTTCAAGATCTGCAATCCGACCTCTTTTTCAGGTAAATAACTAAACTAACGTATAATTCAAATCTAGGTTAAAATAAACGAATCATACCATAGCGTTGTGACACGCATAAGTAAGAAATCCCAATCCCTATGTTATGTGTCAACTTCACTAACTCTAAAACATGTGCTTAATAAAAACTAAACTCAGCACTAACTATTAAAACTGAACTACAGAAGCTCAAAATAATTCACCAGCCGACCAACCACCTACGACTGACCAAAGGCCTATAGTAAATGGCAATCGTCAAGGCAGAAACAAGATAGCGCCAAGAAGGAGGAAACGGGAGTGGACCTTCTGGTTGATTGGTTCATTCCAGATGAACTTCTTAAAACCACATTGTGCATTGTTTTATTACAAGCATGTAATCTGTTTGGTAATTTTTGTTTTCTTTTTAGTTCATTTTTTAGAATTGGCAACCAAAGTGGCCTAATCACGACTGACTTGTTAGTCTGGCAATTTGATTTGGCCAACCGTCAGTCGGCTTAAAAATATCTGTGTTATTTTCTTTAATATTAACAAAATGGCGTTTGTTCAAGTCAAATAACAAAAAAACAGTATAGTTATAAAAAATGTACAAGACACAAATTATTTGAACAATTTTATTATAATTCCAACATTAACTTGTTTCAACGAAATCCGTCAATGCATAAGCGAGCAACACCACTTTTAAGGTACGCTTGCACAAGCTGGGAGATCAAACATTTTGTATTTTCAAAGGCATCAGCTGTTTTACCTAGATTATAAAAACTTTACAGGTTACTAGCTTACTAATAATTATTCCAACGTTACTTTTTTAACGAAATCTGTCAAACGCATAAGCGAACACGACCACTTTAAAGATGCGCTAGCACAAGGCAGGAGAGCCAAACATGTCACAGTTGAGAGGTGTCAGTTAGTTGTTTGTTGCTGCTGGATTGTGAAAGCGTATCTTTAAAGTGGTCGTGTTCGCTTATGGCTTGATGGATTTCTAAGGAAAATGTACCGTTGTAATTTATATAAAAATTTGAAAATATTTGGTACTACCTATCTTGTCAATTTTGTATAACTGATTTAATACAGCTGATACATATAAAAGGCAATATGTTTGCTGCTCCTAGGCTGTAAATGTTTACCTTTAAAGTGTACATTTTCGTGCTCACTTATTCATTGACGGATTTTGTTGCAAAACGTACCGTTGGATTTGCATTAAAATTACTAAATATTTGGTATCTTATACATTTTTTATTAATATAATGGTTGTTTTGTTGTTTGACTTTAAAGACTTTCAACAGACGCCATTTTGTTACTATTAAAGCAAATGATATAATTATTTAAAATCTTTTCTTATGCATTAATATTTATGGTTGAATATGAGATATGAATATTTAAAAAAAAAAGAAACTGGCGGCTAGCGGCTAAACGAGATATTTTTTATTTATGTTTATATGACATTGATTGTTTGAATTTCTGTGTACTATAATCCACAGAGGTGTGTGATACCCTTTTGTGAACACCATGTATTCTAAGAACATCCAATACTTAGACGTATTTATGTATTGACTAACCTGGTATATTCCTAAACTCAGCCTATTGATGATATGGCAAAAAATACGTGGCTGTTTCCACTGAAGTTTTGAAACCTTCGTCTTACATCTCCTGACTTATAGCTCTATAGCTATGATCTATAGTCTGGAATCTTGACCTAACTCCTAACTTGTCGGTCTAGAGGATACTAAGAGTTTGAACATTTACCATCGTTATGTTATATAAATTTATCATTACGTTTCGAGGAATGAAATCTATCCTCATCCTCAGGGTGTCAACATCAAATGTACAGGATGGCTAAACATGTACAAAAAACATAAAACTGAAAAGCATGGGAAAAAAAACGTGCCACAGGCTAAACTACAGTTTAAAATAAAATTGTATGTGTAAAAAAAACAAAGTAATAATTCACTGGTACGGTAACAGCATAGATTCCTGACCGGCGAGAATTACTGGTAAGGAAAGACAGTGAACAGAACCAACAACACTACACAACATATGTCACACGCGCTATGAAAGGTGGATGACTGGGGAAAAAAATCAATTTTGTGCACTTCCTTCACTCAAACCGGGGGTTATCTGAAACAAAAAGATCAGAAAGGCAACGGTAAAGTGAGAGAGGTAAAGGTCTAGGGTCTTATGTTTTGGTTCTGGTTCTCATAAAGTCATGGTATGAGTATGAAATTTATTTAGTGAGGTTTCTTTGATTTTTAAAACATTTATACAGTTCCTAGTTAATTATTTTCTTAATAGCTAGCCAAAGTGGCTTAACTTGGTTCAATTAGAGTTTGATCTGCTACTTTTATGTAGGAGCTTCAATACATTTACGTTTTGTTAGAATTCCCCTCACGGTGTATTATGGCGTTATTTACCTGAGAGGTATCAGCCTATTGAAGGTTCCAGTTACTTGGTATTTTCTGTATCGAGGGGCTCACAGTCTCTGGACTCTGGGAGTTCCCGATACTGATAATTCTAAGCCTAACTTGTGACTGTGGGTCTTTTTGGAAGATCTCTACATATTGGATTTCCTAATATATAGACGTTCCACACGTATAAAAGGTTAAAGCTTCTAAAGGTTCCTCTGGAGCGTTCTGGTCCCTCGAAGATGCGTGCCTTTAGAGAATTTCCCACTAAAGCCCCAGTCATCTGGAGCTTCTATCTTCTAAAAAATAACTTTTCTCCGGATGCTACCAGATTCTAGAACCCCTCAGACTTTTAAAACACCTGGCCTTTAGGGACTACTATTCTGTGGTAGCTCCTGCCATCTTGAAGATTTTAAGATGTACGTTCTTCTAAAGTTATAGAAGACTCAAGAATTCTGTACCTTACTAAATACCTACTCCGAGCTACCAGCCTTTAAAAGAATGGTCACTGACGTCTTCCAGGAATCCACTTCTAAACGCGTTTGGTCTCTACAAAATGGAATTTCTTCACAAGACCTCTGGGAAGGTTTTACCTCCCTCCTAGGTACTTTTATCCTAGAGCTCGTCTCTATTGATAACAGAAGTGTTCAAATATATTTTTAAGCCATTTAAAATTAAAACAAGGATGTTTTTATTCAAATTTTGTGTGGATATTTCGTTTAACCCTTTAAGAATATTTTCACCAAAAATAGACATTCTAGGCATGAACCGAAATATATGTAAACTAAAAAATTATTAACTCAGTATTTTTATTAAAAACGTTAGATTAGCGCACAAAAGGAGTACAAAACAATGTTTACATAAATACCCTGTAAGAAACAAAATGTGTACATTTTAACCTAAATTGACATGCACGTTGTATGGAAGGGACTTTGGTCAAGAAGCAATGGGTTAATAGCTCCATTGTTAATTCCGATATCCACAATACTATTTTGAACGCAATATGAATCTACTAAATGAAAAATAAATTTGTACGAGCCATTTTATGACACCCATTTTAACAAAACACAATTATTGAGCTTTTTGTAGTATACAAAATCAAATTGGCTAATATGTTGGGTCAAACATATTTTAATATGAATGTATATATGTTTTAGTATTTTCAACGCACAAACGGTAAGGAAAATTAGCATGGATATTTTAAAAAGATATGCTTGCGACAAAAGAACGTTTTTAGAGACAAAGAGAAACCTCTCAGAGAGTAAGATCAGATAATACATCAGAGTCTTAAAACTTATAGAGATATGTAACATTGAGTGGTCGGAAAATTTACTTTAATGATCGAGACTTAGCAATATAAGTTTCACTCGGTCGGGAAGTTCCAGAGGCCGTTCCTCTTTGATTTATTCTGCAACTTTCACGTATCCGAGGTGTTCTAGAAGCTAGAACCCTCTACAGATCTTCCTGAGTCAAAATGTATTCAGAAATGGCATACTTTCTGTTGCTGGAATTTTACAATTGAGATCGATAGATCGAAAATGGTTGGAAAGGGAACCTTTAGATGCCGGGAGCCAACAGAATCAGGTTTCCTGAAGGCCATAGGCATTTCCCAATTTCTTTCCAAAATTTTCAGAGTGTCTGAGTAGTTCTATAAACAGTATCGTACTTATGCGTGAAATTCCCAGATAATTTAAAGGTCTCTTAGAATCAAAGAACTGGATGTTAGAACCATGAAGAGGGCAGGATCTTTTCAATAAACAATACAGGATCTTCAGAGGCCGATCCTACTAACCAAGAGTTTCTATAAGTTTAGATGTCGTGAACTGCCAAGACCAAGAAGCTCCAGAAGGTCGAAAACATCCAAAAAGATTCCAAGTAGACAGCTTTTGGTGACAAAACAGTGTTTTGGAACATTTTGGTTGTTTACCTTTTAGCTGAGTTTCATAATATAAGTTCCCAAATACTCTAAATACTGGAAACTCCAAAAGTCCAGAAGTTACAAGATTCTGTAGGGCGGCAGCGAGCTCATAATGACCGAAGTTCCCAGAATTTGGGAGATTACAGTAGTTCGGATCTCAGAGGCCGTGGAATTTCTTGTCAGAGATCTCTAACTCTAGGAATTCTCTAAGTCTACACACTTTCCGTATCCGGAAACTCACACAGATCAGGTGCCTCCAGAGATTTTTAGCTCTCAGATAGGGGGGGGGAGTTCCATAATCTAGAGTGTGTGATTATAATAGTAAAACAGATTCCGGAGGCGAGAACGTCCCAGAAAACTTGTTCTACTGTATAGAAACTTCTACATATGTAGGATGCTCCAACGACCGATGTCTGCCAGAGGCCGACATTATGAAGAACCCATGGCCCAAGAACTAATTCTAGAGATACGCGTCCTCCAAATTTTAGAATATTTTAAACGCAAACGTCCGTAACATAAAAAACTTATAAAAGATATCTCAAAGCTACCACAATCCGTTACTACCGTACACTGAACAGTACAGGTCAAATGCACTAAGACATCCACTACAACCAAATATATGAGGAGATATTTCCTCATATATTTTTCCGTCCAGAGATCGTCCGTCAATGTACTGAATTAATCAATACATAAACAACTCTTAACCATACATAAAGTAAATTTCGTGTAGCAGAAAATCATCGAGGGGGTAGCGGGTCCAAGGCAATACTGGGTTAAATTAGTTCATACTAATTCTGTAAATAAAGTAAGGGAACGATAATACGTTTTATTTACAATATATTTATATATGAAATCCATCTCCCTCAATCTAGTTCCTCTGGGAAGTCACACGTTGCTTCTTTCGGTTTTCCAACTCCTCGTAGCAGTGTTGAAACTGTCCGAAACTGGAAGGTACTTCAGCTGGTCGGACACATTTTTGTTTTATGTGTTCTATTGATGTAAAGTGATGCCCTTTTAGGTTGCATTTTTAGCTTAGGAGGCAGGAGAAGTCACAAAGACTACAGTCAGGAGAATATTGTGGTAGAGAAATGACAGGAATGTTTTTTATTTGTCAAAATCTCAGTAACTAATAGCACATTGTGATAAGGCGCATCATGGTGCAGCATCAAGTTGTCTTTGATAGCTGGTGTCACGCGCATGACTATTATTTTCCTTAAGGCTTTTTAATGATTTTACGATAAAAGTATTGATTTACTGTGTCCTGTAGGCAAAAAACTCATTATGAACAATGCCATTGGAATCAATATATAAATCAGTTTGGATTTGCTCATTAATACTTTTTTCGGGCGAGGTGAATTGGAAGTGTGTCATTCTTCGCTCTGACGTTTTGTTTATGGGTCGTACTAAAAGATCCAAGACTCGTCACCGATGATAACGTGTTTAAAAAAAATCATTATATCTTTCAATTCATCCAAAAAGATCTCACCAAACTTCCGTTCTGTTACTTTCTCATTTTTTTGAACGCACATCAAAAACATGTTTTGCTGGAAGTTTGTTTACAACTCCCTTAGCAGACTAATGAAATTAATAATCAATGTTGATCTGCTCTTTGGCTAAACATACGACTACTTGTCAGAGTTTCAGTGTTGCCAGTTTGGTAGATAAAGAATCAGTCTTATTACTTTATTTACTGAAATCGTTGAATTCATTCAATCAAATATCATTCAATGTTGGAGAAAAATTGTTTTCTAAGAGTTTATTTATTTTATTGATACTTATAAAAAGATACAAAACGTATCTTTCTAAACTCCAACCATTCTAAAATGAATTAGGAGATAAAGTGATCATCAGTAAAATGGATCAGGAGATAAAGTGACCATCAGTAAAATTGGATCAGGAAATAAAGTGACCATCAGTAAAATGAATCAGGAGATAAAGTGACCATCATTAAAATGGATCAGGAGTTAATGTGACCATCAGTAAAATAGATAAGGAGATAAAGTGACCATCAGCAGAAAAGATCAGGAGATAAAGTGGCCATCAGTAGAATGGATCAGGATATAAAGTGGCCATCAGTAAAATAAATAAGGAGATAAAGTGACCATCAGTAGAATAGATCAGGAGATAAAGTGACCATCAATAAAATGGATCAGGAGATAAAGTAAATATCAGTTATCTCAAGCGTGGGGTATACCATTCAAAGATGATACGGTTGTGAGGTTACGGTTATCCAGCGAGAAATTGTGTGCAGAGTCGCGGGTAACTGCTAGTTTTCCCACAAGTGAAAGATTTTCCCCTACTTCTTTAAAATACGCGTCCTTAAGTTGGGATCTTCCTCATCGTAACTTTTACCACACATTAGTCTCGCCTATAACTCGCCTGACCCGTCACCACTACATAGACCGCATATAGTGACTGCAGTTTCGGAAAGTTGGGAGATTCGTGGCGGACCGGCCCCATTCAGGTCGGCTGGGTGCACTTATGAATGGATGAATCAATAGTAGACGCAGTCGCAGCTTGTCGACCAGCGCCCGCGCCACCTTCTCAGTCGCGACCTCCATCTTGGATGGACTTCGTCGACTCTGCGCGCCGAGTCTGTAAGTCTCTGTTTTTAATTATTTTCTTTTAAAATTACACTTAAAAACAACTATTTAAGGTGTTATAATAAACACTGTGACGTGCTGTATTCTTTTGTCAGTCTGTGTTGATTTCAACACTTCCACCTAACAGTAATAAAAATGAATCAACGTTAATGTTTTGGTTTATTTTGGTTAGGTTTTAACACAACATGACTTTTCTATGTTTGCACTGTGTTTGTTACGATTTATGATGAAATTTCAAGGTTTTTTTCCCTCATCTCACACCCCTGATGATGTCGATGATTGTTAGCAAGAGGTGGCGAGGGCGGCAAGGTGTTGACGGGTGCCGCCTTAATGACAAAAACATACTGCACACTTGTGTGATTTCGAACACAATAGGAACTTTACTTCATCTCGTACACGGCACTATTAGTATATCCTAGCTGTTATTATTAATATATTTCTAAGTAATGTTTTCAAAAATATAATATTAATCGTTAGATAATAAGTTTACATTCACGATGAAACTGCGATGATTCTAATGTCTACGAAGTGAATATAAATCACTCTTCTATCATTTACTGTTAATACATGTACATGTTATAGTTTTAATTCTCTCTGGTTGGAATTAGATCATCATTTTTTTATTTTTTAAATCAATTTTTACGATAGAACGCTTTGATAGAATAAATACACAAGAGTGAAAATGCAATTTAACACTGAAAATAAATCATCTTCTATATATACTGTAAAATGCATAAAGTTTACCGAAGATATATCATTTGTTTTGGCCGTTTTTATATTTGAGTATCCTGGATTAATTAGTATCTTTGTTATTCAAAGCAGAGTCCATTAAATACAATATAAAATAAAAGCATTATGGTGTAATATGACAATATTAAATAAAATTGGTCATGCCATAAATAACACAGGGCAGAATGGTAAAGGCACTACAATAAAGCCATCATCTGTTACTCTTATTTAATATTATGATTTCACTTCCAATCTGTTCCTACTATCTAAATACAACCAGAGTCAATTAATACAAGCAGTTACTGTGTACTCAAACAAGAAACTTCTGTCAACGTCAAGCACTTTCAGCTCATTGTTATTGATAGTGATAGTGTGGAATTCTGCCTCTGTACCTGCCCCGCCTCACTTCAAACACGCCTGGTAACTCTTAGTCTGCAACAGGGTAGTCTTCAGAAACCCCTACTTTGATAATAGTTATAATGACTATTTCCATGTCAACGGTACATCAGTTATATTGGTAACAAACTTTGACACTCTATATTACAATAATGAAAATTATACTATTGCTTAACAGAATTCCTATATATAAAATATTCTTATGGTATTCAGCATTATAAACTCCAACAGTCTGGCACATTAAACATGATATGTTTATTACTTTTCCTCCTGCTTTGTGACTGCAAGAGTTTGAAATTGTATTGTTACTTGCTTCTGAAATAAAATATAAAAATATATACTTGTTTATACAAATTTTTTCTCTTGACAAAATAGCAACTCCCCAAAATTTTATCGGTGAGTTCATAAACACTCAGTGTAATCAGAATAGAACAAATAAAGTCCTTAAATATAGTTACAAAATAGGTTTTAAGAGAATACATGTAACAAAAGTTTTAAACAATGCTGAAAGACAAAATAGAATGATGTGATAAATATATTCTTTAATACATAAATATACGTATTTGAATTATTTTAAATATTGGATAAAATCACGTCAAGAGAAAATTTTGAACAGAAACCGAGAGTGGATAACACATTTATGAAGCATTTAAATTCTGCAATAAAATCAATTATTAGAAAGATATTTTAAAATATATTGCAAATTGAAATAAATTCATTACATTCACGCTCACATACGCGTTCACGCCCACGCGTCTCCACCCACCTACACATAGGGCGCCCACAAACTGAAATATAAAATAACGCAAACTTTCCTGGTACAGGAGCAGATTTGGGTAATCATCCTTGTTAAATGTATACTATATGTCACGTGATTTGACTTTATATGGAGAATTTCAGCCCGATCAAGAAATGAAAAGTGGTTCCGTTAAGTAATGTATTTATGGATAAATGAAATAAAAAACCTTTTACATTATAACATATGTAACATTGATAGCAGCTATTTTTACTTAGATCTAACAAATACATTAGCTTCTGATATTAGTTATTTTCTAAAATGTACTTCGCACATAAGCATAGTTGTGCGTGGGAAGGGTCACTATTGATAATTGCACTATAATTTTTACACTCTATCCCGTATTATACCACCTGTAGACTAAGGTGCCAAGAAGTTCCGAAAATCGGTTGATAATATATGAGGTAATTTTTTATATATTCATTAATACTTATTCCATTAGGTTTGCTTATTAGGATAGTAAATTTAGGTGGTTATTTATAAGTATTAAAACAAAAGCGATTTTCGGAATTCTTGATATAGTTTATTTTTGTGTTTGGATTTCAATTGTGTAATTTATTATGCTTTTATTTTTTATTTGAGTAATGGTTTAAATGCCCTGGCTATATAAAGGTTTAGAGAAATAGGAAAATCTCTACTTCCCCAAACCCCACACATACTCAGACCTCACACGTAGAGAGTTTGCAATCTAATGGTGTAAATTGAAAAAAGTAATTAGTTTTAAATTTAAATGAGCTACAACTGTATTCTATGAAGCTAGCGGGCAGGTCGTTGTACAATCTAAGGCCAAAATATAAGCTCCTCTCCCATTTTATCTTTTTCTTATTTTGTGTTTTAAGGAGAGGCCAATCGCCTTTAGAGCCTTATTCTGCCCGTCCTCATGGGCCACTGGGCTGTGTGAGGATCTTATCAAGCAGAATAAGGTGGAGAGTTGAGTTTGATTTCATCACGCATTACAAAACCTCATAATCAAGAGCGATCCTCTCACCTATGTACGTCAATTCATGTACCAGATAGTATGGGATGACGTGAAGGACTTTTATATGATTTACGCAACTCTAATTTTAATTTGTTTTTGATAGCTGAAGTCAACAAGTGGTCTAACAATTTGATCTAAAAACGTTTAGTCTCCATAGAATTGAGGTGGTTTAAAAGTCTTGGATTGAGTAATACAGATTGTACTTCGGTTGACCTTTTGTCTTTCCAATCTATGAAGCTCATAATTACCTAAAAGGGCTATTAGTCAAGGTATGTCTATCCCATTTCTGATTGGCCGAATTTTTAAACTAATAACGTCAACTGCAAGCAAACTAATGCAATACTGTATCGAAGACTAGACTGATCTTAACTTGAATCGATAGTAAAAGAGATGGAGCAATTTTTGGGTTTTGAAGACAACATTGTAGACTATTAAAATATACCATTTTAAAAATGAAACTAACCAGTCTGAGAAAATAACTTCATCAAATGTGTTGATAACTTACTGAAAAATGTCTTATGGCTAACTTTTGCAGTGTCAGTAAGCCTACAAATTTATTTATTATGCGTTTCTCTAGTTCCCACTATGGTTACCAATAACCCTTTCAACTTTGTAGTGGAAACCTTTCTGCCCATTATCACCAAAATAAATTGACCGAGAGGAACATACAGTGCAAACCAAATATCAGATATATGAAAAGTTATCTCACGGACGGACAGACAATCACGTGATTAAAAGAATGTTCTGTCAAGATCCTTAATAAATAGTCATACATATTCATTATTCTTATTCTTACATTTCTTGCTGTTGAACAGCGAATTATGTGTTTTATGGCTATTTTTATCTTTATTTACTGATTTTTTTACGAAATGTATTAAGACTTCTGTTAACATTTATTGATTTTTTGCGTAATGTATTGATACTTCTGCGTTAACGTTTATTGATTCTTTTACGTATTGCATTGAAACTTCTGTGGTAACGTTTATTAATTCTTTTACGCATTGCATTGAGACTTCTGTTAACATTTATTGATTGTTTACGTAATGCATTGAGACTTCTGTGTTAACGTTTATTGATTCTTTCCGTATTGCATTGAAACTTCTGTGGTTAACGTTTATTGATTCTTTTAATGTTTTGAGACTTTTGTTAACGTTTGATTATTTTACGTATTGCATTAAGACTTCTGTTAACATTTATTGATTGTTTACGTATTGCATTGAGACTTCTGTGTTAACGTTTATTGATTCTCTTAAGTAATGTTTTGAGAATTTTCTGTTAACGTTCATTGATTATTTTACGTATTGTATTGAGACTTCTGTGTTAACATTTATTGATTCTTTTTCGTACGTTATTGAGACTTCTGTATTAACGTTTTATCAATAATAAAATAATTTACTTTGTTTTATAACTAGTTTTCCTTCATTTTGTACTAACATTTTATGCATTTGAGTAAAGCAGATCTTCAGACATTCACACTGAACCTTTGGTAAATAACGCGTTAAAACAGTTAACGCGTAAACTTGTGTAATATTAGTTGCTCTGTATTTATTTTTAATTGACTGTACCGTCACTCTTAAATTTAATTAAACATTTTAAATTTACATTTTTTAATATTACTTATAGTTTTTTAAGTTTAAAAATAAAACGAAAACAAAAAATCGCGACACTGAAATCCTACATACAAACAGATTTAATTCGCTGGATGAATAAAAATACTCTGTTGAATAATTCATTTGGAACCCACGTAACTTAAAATACTTCTTAAAAGATTATAACATGATCTGAATTTAAAATCTTAATAGTACAGTTAAAGCGGATAGAAGGTCAAAATGTAAATTATCAAAGTAAATGTGTATATAAGATTCTTTCTAATTAACGAAGCTTTATTTGAATATGAACGACTTCCTCCCATGGATAAGGTTGTACTTTTGTTCATAACGTAATTGTAACTGCCAGTTTATTCTTGAACTAAAAGTCAGTTGAATTGTCCACGTTATTGCACAAGTTATCATTTTTATTTGTTCAATACAAAATATTAATTCGGGTAGTGATGTTATTTGTGATAACAAACAATAACCTTTTTTTACCAATAACCAATAAGCTTTTTTTAAAAGCAAGTTTTATACTCAGACATTTCATCAGCACTTAGAACAATTGTAAAACTGCTTAAGTTTATTGTTGTAACAAAGTTTTGTTCGAGTCACATTTTCCATATCCAGAATAACATAAGCAGCAAACAACGCAATAAGTACAAAAGTACTATTACTTTTTAAATAAACTACGTCTTACTTAAGTTTTCCATGAATGTGGCACCTCAATAAAAAAGAACCCTCGATATTTCGAATGTAAAAAGTACGATTATTTACAATAATCATTATGGTTTTATACATGGGTAAAAATAGAAATTTGTTAAAAATAATGCTAATTATTAAATTAGTGGTAAATTTCATACACCATTTTCTTATAATACTAATTATAATTCACTATATTTGTTGATAATGTTGAGTTATACATTCCTCTGTAAGGGGTATGGCTCATTGTACTTTTATAATTATTATAAATCACGATAATTATTTTAATTTAATATTTTTTCTGTTTTTATTTTTAAAATTAACTCTTTTCCATTTACAATGTCAACAGATTATAATTTTGGTTTTTTCTAATAATGATGTTTACTTAATTCCTTGAAATGAGTGAATAAATAGAAATCCATTTTTATGAGTAAAATATACAATTGTTTTTAGCTTGGGGCACACCCCCATGTATTGCATATAATTAAAATTAAAACCTTTTTAATTTTTTAGCACAAATTTAATTTATTCCCGTATAATTATTTTTAATTCTTTTCCAAATTGCAACTCAGAATATTCAGAAAATAGTTGAAGTAGGGGAGCTATAACGCTTTGTTATAAAAATATAACCAAATTCTTATCAGTTTTCGATGACTTGGTTAATGGAGTTTTAGTAAATATCAACATTTATACTATGAAACCTTTTAAATGATTAATTAGCAGATACATTAAGGTACTTTACACAATTCCTTGCTGAGCGAAACTCCTTGCATTATTCCTTCTACATATTTTATCGGGCTGTGTTGATGTTAGAAGAGTTTTAATGTACATATCTCAATTTATTCAATACCATTTTACAATAAATCATTTTTCATATGGAATATAATAAAATAAAGCAACATTATTCAAATTAATATTTAATCATTTTCTTTGATACAAATATATTCCAAACATTTAACGTTATCTTATACAATATTTTTGCAAGGATTTTATGGTTTATTTACAGAATATTCTAATGGCTGTCCCCCTAGAGTAAACCGTGTGCCTAATTTTAATTAACTTCTTAACTAGAGAAAATAATTGATCTAATTGATCTTGAATGATTACATTTTTCATAATATTCTACATCTTGATCTAGACGGCTGAGAGTAGTACGTCTGCAGGAGTGTACCTGTTTCTTATGTATCTACTGTATTACAAGAAATTTCATTTGATGCAAGAATGGAATTGTTTTTGCAATTCTTATAGGTCAAATATTCTAAAAGCTGGATCTCCCGGAGGCCTTGAAAGTCCAGAGACCGGATGCTCTCTAAGGACCTATAGCCAATATTTGTAAATACTATACTGGTATGTAATTCATGTGCGTATGTAAGCTTCGAGAAGAATAATGCTTCCAGAGGCTGACTAAGGTCGTAAATGTTCAGAGTCCGACAACTACCACAGAATTGAGAATAAATGGCGGCAACTGCTAGATATATAGTGGGGTCAGTTGTATTCTATTATATTTTCCCCAAAGACAGAGAATGTCCAGATTGGGTGAGTACAAACAAAAGTGGTCCTAGGCTTGAGACTTGTAGAAATCAGGTGAACCGTATATGGAGTACCATACACTCAGTGGGTAAAGTCTTCCACGGATCATGCTATTCAGTGCTTGAATGTTTAAAACTTGTTTCCTGTGGAATATAGCTTTAATCTGCATTAAAATTGCAATCGGTTGGACGAAAGACGGTATTGTTTACGTTTAACCAGTGACATGAGATAAGAGTTGCAACAATTCGTTTTCAATTAATTTTTCCTACGTACCAACAGAGAATAAACTGTAATTTTTCGTAGTGTATTAGATTTACAATTCTACGATAATGTAAGTATTTAAGGTACTAATAGTTTAAAATTATTGTTAGTCATTGGTAAGGTTTTAGTTACTTATGGATATCTCTAAATTCGCTAAAAGTTTATCCTAAAAAATGTTAAACTCTTCATGGAAAATAATAATTTTGCAGTTTACCTTCACTGTAATTTAGAAAAGCAACTTATTACATTGAATAAATCAATACTTTTCCAATATAGTTTATTTTTTGGAAGAGGCCAAAGGTTTTTTTGTGGAGTTGCCTGATGAAGAAACCTTTGGTTTCAAAAGGCGTCCCTAAAAATAAACCATATTGAAAAAGTATTGTTTTATTAATATCGAGTACCATTTTCCAATTGCTCCAAGAGTCATCAACTTTTAGATTATTAACATTATTGGTACACGTATATGAACAAGAGTTTTATTGAAAACTATTGAAGCTGTGAGGGATGGGAGAGGTGTCGAAAAATTGTAAAGTTGAGAGGTAGGTTACGGTTACGGCTAAGGAAGGGATGTAAAGGGTTTAGGGCTTTCCACCCCAAGAGTTACGAGTATTACCACGCTTCGGATTTACTGTTCCTTGTAGTGAATTTGGTACGTGTAATAAACTTGTATGTAATCTTTTTCTATGTAGCTCTTGCCATAAATAAACTTTCTTATTTATATAGAAGTAATGTAAGTAAAACACACAGAAGTGATTTATACAAGGCTTTCTTTTGTATCGATCACTTACATCTCTGTCTAAAAAGCCTGTACAATCCCGAGTGTTTGGTTAAAAGTAAAAAGTAAAAATAGTAGTCTTATTATACCAGGCGAAGTTAGTGCTAAAAAGCCCTCTCTAACACTTAGCCTGGGGACCAACAGCTTAAAGATGACTTCCGAACCACCACCAACGGCCGGGCAGGCAGGCTGCTTGCAAGGACAGGATCGCTCAGGGGTCACACATCCAAGCAGCAGCCACGCTTGACGTTGCTTGATCCGGCGGTTATCTTGCGATAACCGTTGTACCCGCAACACTACGCCATTGGTTCGTTTCTCATAAAGTGTTGCTCCAGTTCTCGTCATAGAATATTCATGGAATATTGAATATGCTCTATTAAATATCTCAAACAATCACCTAAATTTAAAAAATATCTATAACCTTTCTCGCTAATCCTTTTACTACCACTTAACTCACAAAGTACTTATGTTTCTCACACCGAGTTTTGTTCCATATCCTATTTTGATACTAATAGTGGCATTTAGAAAGTGTTTCAGAGCGTATATATTTTTGTGTAAAATGCAGGAAACCGGAAAGTTGTAACTGATGTATTGGACGTCTCTTGCAACTTGGTTTTCAGCCTCTTCCAGTACAGGTTTTATTATGTCCTTATCCGGTGTGGATTTATTCCTCTTACCACTAGTGTAGTGGCAAGAGTAAAAAGTAAAGAGTTGCAATTTAAGGACCGATCCTAGTCATTATAGCCACAGGTAAAAGAATTGGTCCCAAAATTGACCCCTGTAGGACACGATTGTTAATCTCTAACGGGGTAGAGCAAGTTCCTCCACTGACTCAACTTGGGATCTATTGTTCAAGTAGGACTGGACTTAAATTTTTCCAGGGCCATTCCTACTAATCTTAAGGATTTGGATACATAATAAGTAAAGAGTTAACCAGTAATCGTACTAGGTAGTTTAATAAACAAGGTAGTTTAATAAACAATTTTCAGGTTTGTATGAGAGGATTAAGAAACTATAGCTGTAAATCTAAAGCTTCTTGTAAATTATCGGATGGAGGTTGTCCCAGAACTCTCTACCAATAATTCACCTATTATTCCAAAGACCAAAGACAAACCGAAATTTCATATTAAAAACTTTCGAATACTCAATAATTACCAGAATACTCATTTTGTCTTGTTTTTTTTTTTTATCTGAGAACGGCTTGTTGTATTGAGTTGAAATTTGGTAAATAGCTTTATAACTTAGGCTACTGGCCTAATTATAGAAAAATTCAATTTTTAGAAACTTTATTTCCAAAATAGCGGCTTTCTAAAAACTTTAAATGCAAATATCTTGGAAAAATTTCATATATTACAAAATTACAAATATTATATTTTAGTAAGACGGTTCAGTTAAAAATCCATCGATATTAGTTTAAGGAAATCGGTTAATAAATAAGGGAAATAATGCGTATTTAAAAACTCCAGTACAAAATATTTTGTAATGAAATTGCCAAACGAAATGTACGAATTGTTAATGTTTAATATATGCAACTTTTAAGATCTTTGCACTTACGTTTTTAGGAAGCCGCCATTTTGGAAATAAAGCTACAAAATAATGGATTTTTCTGTAAGTAAGCCTTCAGGTTATAATAATTATCCTGGAAAATATTGGAAGAGAGGTGTGGGACACCCGTATATAAGTTTCATGAGCTACACAAATCTTTAACTTGAACGGGTTGCAAAACATATCCAGTATTCTTTAAAAAGATAATACTTGTTTTGTCTAATTTGATTATACCTTCGAATACTCTTGCTTATACAATTTTATATGATACACGATCAAACCTAACTATGTATTAGTTCAAATCACATTTCAATTCAAATTTACGTAGTTGTAATTAAATACGTCTTCGTTGCATACATCGCGTCGCTAGGGAAAACCAGAAGGTACATTTCACTCAAATATCAAGAGTTATATATCCAAATTTCACCGTAGCTAAGTGTCGGAAAAGTTTCCTGAGTTGTTCTCTCCCAACTTCGTCTTAGTCACGTCAGAAAGTATTCTAAAATCAAATTTCTTAGGAAGTAATCAAACGGAAAACGCGGTTGTCGATAAAACTTGAACCACTCAACTGAAATATATTGTTTCGTATCACTTGTAGAGTATTTTCTATTAGGAATTACTTCCTCCCTTGCTGGAATTGTATGAAACATCTGTTAGATTTATATAACATCTTCCACACAAACAATTAAAACCCTGACACACATCACGCTTCAGTAATGTTTTTACTGAACATCTCTAGTGACATAATTTTTGCAGATTGTTCTTTTACTTTGTGAAGTTTTATTCAAAACATAAGTCTAAATGAGTTAGCGTTTTGAAAGCTAATTCCGTACAATGACTTTCAAGAATGTTAATCAAAGCCGTTGAGTATTAAGGGACTTACGAATTAGAGAGTATTATGTGAGCTCTAAAATACAAAATGGGGTTTGTTTCATTCTTTCCCCTCAATGAAAAAGTTTTTCCATACTACGTATAATATGACAAATTACACCATTACAAAATTCGATAAACCTCAAAACATCCATGAGGGTTGAAATGGGGTTGCAACCCCTCGAACAACTACATTCCATTTCTCAACTTCTCGATATCCTAGAAGGATTGAATTTGACACAAACGTATCTTATGCTCCCAAGGGGCAAGTAAAATATGTTGTAATCACTCGTATGGGTTGAAATGGAGTTGCAACCTCTAGAAGAGCTATAGTATATTCCAATGACCGTAGTCACTTTTTGACCAAATTACAGTTTTCAGCTAACTGCTTTGATAAGGAAACGCTATTATAGTGCTGAAAATATCTAAGACCGGAATACTGTATTAAATGTAAGTATACGCCTTTTGACCGAACAAAACTATTTAAACTTTTGAAGTTGTATATATTTTTGATTGGAATCACAAAGTTAATGCTGATACGCCTCTAAAACAAGTTAGGCCGGAAGTAAACTACAATGACATGAATTAGCCTTTTCTTTACCAGAGTAAACTTTACAGACAACCGTATTATACAGGGTGTTTCACAGAACAGGTGCAGTATGTACAGCAGCCAAATAAACCGAAGTACGTAATTTGTTTCAACAGGTGTCCCTATTTTTCCTCCCAAAGAATTCAGTAAAACTATTTTTAACCCACAAAAATTTACCAAAAGGGCATTTATTTAAATTATCGTGGAGCCAAGGGAAAGTCTACTATGGCGTGTGTAAAATAATTGAATCGAATCAGAAATGCTTCTTCACACGTTACATCTGAAATTACAGCTAATGGGAATTTTGTTTAGCTTTGAACTTCTCAGCAATAAACAATAAAATAATACGTACCATAAACATACCTACTTCAAAACCAATATAGGATATATTATATACATGCTACTACTAAGGTGACTACTTATTATTCCTCCACTCTGACCTTTAATATTTCAGTTGTCACTGAAATTGTGTAACTACTTATTCAAATATTATGGAATGTTGCGGAGAAATTTATGTATTTCACTGGTGTACAGAAATATTGCTTCACTCTCTCACTGCAGGGCCTCAAAACATTGATCTGTAAACAAAAAAAGTTTTAAATATTTCAGTTACAATAAATTTAGGGAGTGTTTATTATACAATAAAGGATATGGCTATGACGTACTTTTTATTCAAAAACGCGTGCAAAGCTGCGAGTAAATGATAGTAATAAATAAAAGAAAAACTGCTTGACAAAAATTGTTCAGTAAGTACTCATATAATCTTTGCAAAAAGTAATTTAAAAAGGTAGAAACAATTTAAATTTCCATTTTAACACGCAAAACTAAATAGTTAGCCTACGCACAGGCTGCTTGCACATGTAGGCTGATTTCCATTATAGACTATATGTATATCTGTAATATATAGTTTAATAACTCATACTAAAATTATATAAATAATATTTATCCAACTTCTGTACTTAAAACTATAAGTATAGTAAAAGGGTAATTTACAATTTATAACTGTAAATAAATCTAAAATCTTGGTGTATATGATTTTGGAAATAAATTATTTTTATATAAAAAAAACCAAGGACCGCGGGAATTGGCTCTGTCGTTGAGATATGCCGGTTTGATATAACGGAAGTTACTGCATTTTTACCGGAAGTGGGTGTCAAACTCAGCCACGTCAATATATAAGAAGCGTTCATATAATGATTGCTTTATCATACTATATACGAGATGTAACAAAAAGGTTGGGCTGGCTATGTATTTTCAGATTCTATGTGTGAATCTAAGCTAAAATGAAGAATATGTTTTTTTTCCAATTTCCACTTCGTTTAGCAGCTATAAGCCATTTAGTTTTTTGTTTTGTTTTTTATTAAAACAATTTTATCTTTATTTTTATCTTTACAATTGTTACAACACTTGGTAAACGGGTTCATGTCAAAAGGAGTTATTATATCAGAAAAAAATATTTTTAATAATTTTTAATAAAAAGGCGATTTTTGTTTTTTAAAGAAATATTTAATAAACCACTGTTTTTATCAAAATTGTTTACGATACAAAAATATTTTTAAATAACTTTCTGTTTCTAAAGACACCTAATTTATAAAAATCGGTCAAGAAATAACCATTTATTTATGGAAGGATTCGTACTACACATGCAAACTAAATGGCCCCTAATGTAACAGTTTTTGAACACATGCTATTTAAATCAGCTGTTGCTGTAGTTAAAATGCAACAATGAAACCGACTATTGAACTTTTAACATGTAATAAATGTAAACATAACCAAAGTTTTTCTGATCAATACCTTCTGACATGGACCCTTTTACCAATTTTGGTTAAAACTTCGTCTCGTATGGAAACGAAAACCCTCTCAAGTTTTTCTGCTAGCATATTGAGTGACAAAACACAATCCATCAATCAGTCATGTATCCCAGACCCACCATGCCCCGGGGAACACAAACGTGGGCAGAACCTGTTGCCCCACTCAATCAATACTAGGACTCCAGGCTGAGATATTTATGCTGCATTCAAGATTAAGTCCTCTAATCTAAAAGACTTCACAAGAGATCGTAAAGGTAAAAACAAAGATAAAATTGTTTTATAAAAATAGCATACAGCTGCTGAACGAAGTGTAAATTAGAAAAAAGTTATTCTTCATATTTAGGTTAGAATCACACATAGAATCTGAGAATGCATAGCCATCCCAATCATTGTATTACACCCTGTATAATTACAATATGTTATATACGGTACACTGTAATTTCCCGATGGGAATACGCCATGTAAGATTACATTGTAACAGCAAATCCATACTTTTGTTGCCTTGAGCCACAGACGCACAATGCGCTTCTCGCCAAACCAGATATCAGGACACCTGGCTGATAATAGTGTCACCTGTCACTCACTCACTGCCACCTGCTCCACGAGTACCACCTGCAGATCAATACTCAGCACAAGCACGTGGACTGTTTATCACATAATAATCATTGATTTTATAACTGCACTGATTAATACGCGCAAGCAGTGAATGAAACTTCACGAATTGCAAAAATACTTAGTTTGGCTTAGGCTAAATTACGAAGTGAAGCTGTTGGAAAATACTCAACCATTTTTATGTGAAGTTGGTTTAAGATATTTTCATTCGAGTTCACCGTCAAACTACAAAGAAAATAAACAGTTCTGTTATTAGGTTATGAACTGTAACCCGATCATCAGTACGCGGGAATAATACTTTCACGATATCTCCATTTCAGGTTTTTTAGTGAAAAATGATTCATTTAGAAAAGAGCCAAACACTACATTGATTTATTTCCCCCCCCCCCTCGTATGCGTGAATGATCAGTATTTGCTTAATTTACGGAGTTTTAAATACAAGCTTTGCTAGTATTTTGTATAAAATATATACATTATTTAACTCTGCCCATCGCTCTCACCAAAAAATTAGATTTCTTCTCATCAGACAAAAACTACAACCTAGTCATAACTAGTTACCTAATACATATATTAGGTTATTTATTTACCTGAATAATAGATCAGATTGCAGATATCGAAACGTAGTGTTACTGATTTTTTGTTTCACTGAACGACGGCAAATGTCCGGAAAAATCCTGTTTCCTTCACAATCCTTCCATTGTAGCGGTCCCAGTTTGCTCAGTCTAGGGGGTGGGTGGGAAGGGTAGGTGTGGTTTTCACAAGTTAACGGGCGTAGTAGAGTTAACTGTTAACGGTACTATCCGAGGGCGCCACCTTGTTTCCAGTAGTAGTGTGGTAGGAGAACGGAGTAAGAACAAGGAAAAGACCCGTTACTGAATTATGTTGTAAAATTAATGACCTTGTAACCAACCAAAGTAAGAGTGAGTTAAATACAAGGTAAATTTAAGAAAAGGAAATACATGTAAGAAAGCTAAACTCATTCAATGTAATCATTAAGTTTAAAAAAATTCTAAGAGCCTGTTTTTTTTTATTGCACAAGAAACATTTATCAAATGAAAATATTTATTAAAATTATGTAATTTTACATTTCATATCATGGAAAAAGGTTTGATTACCATTTCTGTATTTGGATCTCAACAGTCTGAGGGTACAGGTAAACCCTTAGATTTATCAATACAATATACCCTAAACACCAGTAATTATACACTAAACAACATTACCTTGGCCGGCCACTAGTACTCTGGTATTTTACCCATAGATATCAATCAAACAATACTTACATAAACTAGGCACATATTTACACAAAGCACATTAAACATCAATATGTATCCAATAAAGAAAGATATTTATAAGTAATTATTCAACTACGTAGATCACAACCATACGCCCTCCGTAAGGGCTCACGGTCAGGGAGGAAGGCACAGTAGCAGGTATGGCACGGGCACTGAGTAGGTAGTGGTACGCAGACCTATGTGGAGGCACACAAACCGCTCCCGAACAAATCCCTGAGCACAATTCAGACAATAGAATCTACAAAAATATTTGACACTAAAAGATGTATAATAGTTTTGCTTCAGAATAGCACGTAAAATTTTATGTTAACAATAATAACAATGAAACCTAAATATTCCGTGAAATAATCTTAACATGAAGTATTTTGAGAGATATATAATCGGTTTGTAATGTAAATAACCCCAAAAATTAACTATTAGTCAATTACTCAATCTACAGTAGTCAATATAATGAGATATAGTTAATTAAATTCCAAAAATAAATTATTAACTAAAATAAGCTTTAAATAGAATTCACCTGAAAACATTCTTTTCATATATTTGTTTCCTATTCTACAAAATGCATTTTCTTACTTACATTTTGACAAAGCACGTAGCATAAATTACCAACATTTATTATCCTGAATTTACAAACAACAGCAAAAATAAAACAGACTAACAGATAATTTTTAACTTATAGGCCACACAACACTATTTATTACCTAAAGTACATTTTGTTGTTATTTCAAATGCATTATTTAAAATAAAAGTTCTAACCATTGCAACAACATATGTTTGGATCTAAGAAAATATGAACCATTAAAACACTATGATAATATTTACAATCTGAAAGGATTTATATTTATGAGTACAAACTTACAAATTAATAAAGGCTCAAGTAATTTCTGCTTCTTAATTTCACTAATATATTTACTCTGGTTGGTTGAGAAAAGAAAAATTAATTCCAAGTATCTGTATTCAAAAGTATTTATAATTTCTTGGTAGCACACATTATTTGACTTAAAAGAATATTAAAATACCTCACCTTGGCAACAATCCAGTAATGGGCCAGGAAGGGAGCAATGTAGGTAAAGACATTATAGATAACCTCGTGGAGACTCAATTTCCAACTGATCAATCTTCAAACTATCGCCATGAGAGAGAGAGGATCAGCCTCGTGAAGCCTGACAGACAGTAACAAAGTCCAACAGGAAGTAGGAGTCAATTGTTGTTTTGGCCAGCTGGAGCTGCAGCTGGTTTTAATAGCCAGCTGATATGGATTTTCCAGGTTGATCAGGCCTGTCTGCCAAAGTTAATAAAATCTAACTCTTACTCTCTGTTATAAAATTTAAGGTTCACATAAAAAAATGTTACACCACCATCGACAAAAATAAACTTCAAACAAAGAAAATCTTTAAGTAAATTAATCGTTTCAAGATTAAAGTAGGTACTCAAAGATTTTTTTTCAAGTCATGGACAGTAATGAGCCAAAAACTTAACTGGGTCTCGAAACAAAATACAATTTTCAAAAATTTCCTCAGATTGGTCCGAGGTTGAATCATTACGAATTAAAATACACAAGATTTAAATTAAACAATCAGCAAATCAATCTGAGTTTGTTTAATGTTCTGTACTTTTACCCTTATGATATAATGTATTCCTTAACATGACTAATATATTAAAATGGCTCCTTCATTCTGGCGATTAAAAGAACAAATTTAATGATAGCGTTTCTGTTAAACCCGATTTTTAAACTCCCTTAACCATTAAACTTTGTGCAAAATTTTACATTTCATGACTACTGTAGTTTAGATTACAGTTACTGTCAATTTTCCATAAATAATCATAATACATTCATAATCTGTATCAATAGCAGTAAAATTGTTAACACCATTCTACACACAACGCAGCTATGGCGGTAGCTTCGTCTGAAGGAATAAAAAATTTGTAATCTAGATTTCTACACAATGCAAATAGTTCGTTTTGAACCTCTTCGTTATTCGTCGCCGACTATTTTTTTGATCTCTTCAGACGAACATGGCTCATCAGATTTCAGATACTCGCGTAAGTAAGAGGAAGGTGAACTGGAGCTGAACTCTTCTTGGTTCTATAGGGCAGAAACATTAAATATACGATAAATCAAAATTAAATGTTAAAAATTTATTCGGAACTAGAGAAAGAATTGAGAATTCATATTGAGACACGCACGGTTTGAGCCACCCTGTTAACCAAATAAATTTTGAAAATTAAATCAAAACAAATTGGAAAACCTTTGGTAAAATTGTAATAGTTTTTAAAAACGTGCTTTTCTAAACGAAAACATTTTTTATAGCTAAAAAAGAGCTGTGATATCGACAGAATGGGTCAAAATCGGAAACAAACACACACGAATACACGTACACACAAATACGAAATGACATCAAAATCCTTTTCGTATTTCTGGTCACCTCAAAAGATAATTTCAAACTCTTTTTCAAAATCAATATTCTGTACCACCCAATTGTACTTCCTCCAGCAGTAAGTATTAAAGTACTTGTGCTATTGCAATAATTCTAAATCAACATTAATTTGATCTATTTACATAATTATTTCAAGTAATTTGCAACAAAATCTTGAAGGTATTTACGTCAGTGTGATTTTAAATAAAAATTCCAAATGTTCTTATTAAATTATTTTTATATATATTAGTGCAATCACTTATTTAACGTCGAAAAGAAAATTGGTGTTTTCATTATTGTACTTTAATTGTTTCATCGTAGAACTAAGTTTCTATTATAAACATTCTATTCCTCTTTTAATGTTGTGCTCTTGTATTTTATTAAACCCTACAACGAAGAAGATTCTTTCTAAAAACACGTTGAGCTACTGGTTAACTGTATGATAATGCTCAATCCATCAGGTAGTCATGTCCCCCCAAGACACGGAGATGTGGGCAGATGAGGCGGACCTGTAGCCTTGCTCCATATTCACACAATCAATACTACATCTCCATCCTGAGTGGCGGTGTTCCATTCAACTCCTCTCCAATTTCATAACTCCGCCTTTGGCACCGGAGTCCATTCATTGCCATAACACGGGCTCCATGACACGTAGTACCGTCGATAAAGTATTAATCAGTTCACTCACTTCCGGATCATCAAATGCTATTGTCAATACCAAATTTACCAAAAGTTATAAATTATTTTTATTTCCAATTATGTCAAACTTTTACAATATAGTGAACTTTGTTTGCAAATTTACTGGCCACTTTTACAAACAATATGACCAGGTTAAAGAAAATAGAATTTAAAAGAACAAAGCAAAAAGTGTGTCTAACATTAACTTAAAAACCATAAAATTGTATTCCGTCTTCTGCAGTAACTGTATGTTAAAAAATAAACTATTATCAGGGAAATGTTGCAAGTTATAATTACATATACAGTAGATACTACTGTTAACTAAAATGTAACAATATGACAATAAAAACAATATGACAGTAAAAATAATCATGAGAGAACATTAAAATTAACATCCTGCATAGACAAAAGCGAAGTAAAAGCTATTTTACAAAATTATTTCAAAGAAATAATATTTTTCAGTTGGTAGTTGATTTTAAAATTTAGAAGCCAAGTAGTTAAAAGAATGACGGAATATTTACTTTAGGGAGCCAAAGATGTTTTCATTGAGAAAGTATCGCGTATTATAATATAAGTTATCGTTTCCTCTGTTTCCACTTCTGTTTAAAAAAAATAGCTTAAGTACCTTAGAGATAAAAAGATGCTGAATTGATAAAATACGCATTTCTTCAAGAAAGGGGTAAAAATCTTTCTTTTCTCGGTTTCTTAAAAATTATACTCAAATAATACTTTTGTGTTTTTGTCAATTTTTCTATGAAATAATATTGTATGTTCCGCCCCAACAAGCCAATCCGTACTGCAGTCTAGAGTTTATAAGTGCAAAAGTAGTGTTCTTAAGATACTAGTGTTACAGAAATGTCTTAGAAAGTAAAACTTTCTTATTGCTAACTTCATTTTAATGTGCAATTTCCTAATACGTTTTTCAAAAGTAAATCTCTCATTTATTATGATTCCCATCGGACTAAACAATTGTTGATGACGTATAAAAGTTACTTATCTTTACTTGTTGTTTTTTGTCCACAATGAAACTCCTAAACAATTTAAAAGCAACTCCTCTTATTCCAACAGCTTCTAATTTATTCAATATAATGACGTGGTCGACCAAATCAAAACACTTCGACGTACGTTCGTTTAAGTAACTATGCTATTAAAATTTTGTTATTTGTAAAAATACATTTCACAGTTAATCCCAAATTTATAATAAATTAACGATCCCTACGCCACCTCATGATCGTACGTTGACATTAGCGAAGCCAGAATCTCAGGTGGTCACTAATTATTTACAACACTCTAATAACCCAAATGGGACGGTTCATGAGCTGTTTCTAAAAGTCGAAAAGTTGAGTACTGGTTACACTAAAAATCCATTTACGTGACGAAAAGTACAAAAATATTCAATGCATATGGTTTTTAAATTAGAGGTATGAATTTTCCAAAAGTCAGAGGAATCAGGTGTTCTAATATATGAACAATATTATCATATCCTCCTATTCTGTCTAATGATCTAAAACTTAATGACAACGGTATTTTGAGAACTAAAATGTACCTCAATATACCTTTCTTCATATACGTCTCTTCAATTGAAAACGGAGAGATTCCGGTGAGCAGTTCTCGTGGAGTTTCTGATGAGCAGTTGTCATCACAACTGATGACAAACCGTTTTAAACATCTTCGAACTTGTACAAGCGAACTTCTCTTCTGACTCAGCTGTGCTATAGTAGCCATTGTTTGGGTGATAAAGTTTTAGTGATTGTCAATGATTTGTGTTAGGAATTTAGACATTTCTGGGGATTTATTGTACGTAGGCTTGATTATATATAGTAAAACATTGCACCAGCATGTCATATAGAAATGGCCATGATTCTCTCTAAATCCACAAAATAAAATTCATATTTACTTAAGAAAATCGACATTTTGGAAGTCTGTATCTGCTTGAAAGGATAGAAAGATTGCAGAGATTTACCATCCCTACAAAAATAAAGCAAAAGTGTACACCGTCAATAAAAACCAAGCAAGCGCATTATTTGTTAAACAAATTACCTAACTTCAATAACAAACTTTAAATAAAGAATTTATCTGCTTTTTGAAACACCTGGTGACGTAATGATAAAGGGAATACATATACTTACCTAATACATTGGCTTGATTAGTGTATTTATTTACGTTGTTTGAACATCATATACCGGATTCTTCTTTATCAATAACACGGGCATTTAAATTATTTTCATTTTATGTAAAAGAACAACGGTGTGCGATAAACATTTGTTGGAATCTGAGAATCAGCTGTTATTAGGTTCAAATAGCCCCTCAGTCCAACTGTAGGCTATGGATAATAGCAAAGACTGCAGTACGAAATGATTAGTTTCCTCTTGTCAGATAAAATCATTCAGAGAGAGAGAACCAAGTAGACGAATGTAGTAACAACGATAGGTTGCTGTACGGTTATGTGAATGGATACTGTAAAATCTCGTAACGTACAATATTCTCTCAGCTCACCAAAAGGATCGGCAAAACCAATAACTTATCGGTTAAGGGTGACAGGAGGGAAATTAAGGTGGTCAGAATTGACAACGGAAGGGACTGTAACCAAGAGTGTAGTAAAACATTAGTTTACTATCTGACATTTAGTACGAAATATAACTTTATTTTACTTTACTTAGAAACACAATGGTGCATGTTTAAAATAAAACTTCCGTAGTCATTCTGTTTTATGTGTGTGTGTGAGTGTGTGGATAAAAAAAACCAAATAAACATGCAAGTTTCATGTTTTTAAGTTCATTCAATTTCATTCATTTTTATGAAGATGCACTGCACAGTGCATTATGCCCATTTAAACGTGCTAATAACTTTCCAAATGAAACAAGTAAATAAATATTTACATATAAATAAAAAGTATAATATTTTCCCCCATTTAACAGTGTCAAAAAAGTTCACTTTAACGTGCAGTAAAAATGAGATTATTTAGTTAGCATGTGACCTTGTTTTGGTGTGTTACTGCAGATCTACTGTGTGAATATTTTGAAAACCTTATTTTACTGGGGCATGTCTTAAGTGTTAAAAATGAAAAATTAGTGTTAAGTTAACTTTTTATAAATATCGTACCAATAGTTCGTAAATTTCATAATCTTCCTTTTCAAATCTTAACAGATCATAAGATTCCTTGAATATTTTCGTCAAGTTAGTATTAACACATGTCTAAAGGACAATAATATCAAGCGTTATATTTCAAATAAGTGTATTTTTCATGTGAAAGAATTTAAGA
The DNA here is from genome assembly GCF_021130785.1 of Homalodisca vitripennis. Classification (NCBI taxonomy): domain Eukaryota; kingdom Metazoa; phylum Arthropoda; class Insecta; order Hemiptera; family Cicadellidae; genus Homalodisca; species Homalodisca vitripennis. The sequence goes on from NC_060209.1 coordinate 22,405,511, forward strand.
AGAGTAATACAAATATCGGCAGTGAAGTAATAAATAAAAGGTATGGAAACGAAAACCCTCTCAAGTTTTTCTGCTAGCATATTGAGTGACAAAACACAATCCATCAATCAGCCATGTATCCCAGACCCACCATGCCCCGGGGAACACAAACGTGGGCAGAACCTGTTGCCCCACTCAATCAATACTAGGACTCCAGGCTGAGATATTTATGGTGCATTGAAGATGAAGTCCTCTTATCTGAAAGACTTCACAAGAGTCCATCGAATGCCACAGTTTGCAATAATACGTTAACGAGTCAATAACTTTGGCAGTTAACTAAGTCCAGTATCTAGTAACTATTTCGAAAATAACGCTGTTGTCATTATCATAATATTGTTTAGTTAGTATTTATTTCGTCTGAAACGAATATTTATTTCGTCTGAAACAGTATCTGATTTTTATAATTTATCGAACTAAGTTTCCGATGATAAAGGTGCTGACAAAACAAAAAAGGCTTTGAAATACTAGGCTTTAATATTACGTAACTCGTCTAGAAGTAACTGGCCCCCAAACATTCTTAAGTTAAAACAAGAACTTACCTAAATATTATACATATATTATATTTATATAAGCAATGTTTACGTTCATATAAGTTAATTTGGTAATGAATGGTAGTAGCTACTTACCGGTACCTTATCATTCTTCCTATCAACGCATTCATTCACTCATAATGTATATTCAATTGTAATAATGGTCTTAACGTTTAACACTCAAATGGATAATAAAAACATATGTTTTACAGGATACTGGATTTTCCAAACTAATGACCATGTTCTATGAGCATATTTTTTACTAATTCAGGCGTTGTTTCTAATAAATAGTTCACATTTTGTTATTGTAAACACTATAACTCTGCGCTTATTAATCAGAAAAATTTAGAGGTAGGATAAGAAATGCTTTTAGAAAACAATACTCGTTACCACTTTTCATCTGAAACGTTAAATAATTCTGTATGAAAGATCACTCTAAACCAAATGTGTAGGAAATGGCTATAATATGATCCAGTGAGAGTTGCTTTTTCATTTTATACCTTGTTGTGATAAAAAAACCTGTTGTTCAATGCATTTAGGGGCAAGATATATTGTTTAAACTTCGCTTTAGTATAGAAGATTAGTTTTCTCAATACCACTAGTATTACAATTATAAATTGAGATCACCTCACACTATTAATAAATAATAAAGCCAAACGTCTCGTACTATACTGTAATTATTGTTCTACAGTTTTCAAATTTACAAACAAAATTGTCTGTATTGTAATAAATGTAGAGTAAATAAGATATATTTTTACATATTGAGGAATTTTAAGGATCACGAATTTCCGAATAGTAGAATGAAGAAATGAAATTATTTAGAATTTCCAAAAGAGTGCATGAATTGAACGAATCTTAAAAAAAACTTAGTCCATGAATCATTCATAAAATAATCTTTATCGGTTGTTTTATGAATCATTGTCTAAGAAAATTTGTTTAATCGCTTGGAGAAAAATAGAGTGAAACGAACTGTTTGGTAAATAAACGCAATTTTCTTTAAATGCCTTAAGATATTGCTAATACCTAGTAGTTTGATCTAAATAATTACAAACAACGTCATGAAATTACTAAAATAAACATGTATATAGAAAGAAAATTAGTCATATCCTACTCCCAATAGTCCCATTATGCTTGGCCGGAAAATCACCAAACTGTGGTACAATAGTTACCATCCTTACCACATTAACATTGAGATTCTATACGTTTTCTCTTACCATATACTCATTGTTTAATTTGGGGAAGGGTGATTTCAAGGGAACAGAACTTAGATCCCATAAGATGTAAATTAAAAGATTTGTTTGCTAGTGAGTGATATGTGGAAATTTTAAAAACCAAAAGAAGTTAGCTAAAAATTATTTGCATTTTTACATTTTATATTTATTTGTATGCATCAACCTTAATCGTCGGATTTATAACTTATTTAAATATTAACAATATTTCTTGCTAATGTAGTAGGATCAATGACTGGACCACTATCATGTTGTCCAGAGGAGTCTAACAATCCGAAACTGAGGGTATAGAAATAAAGCACCATTGAATGGCGCTCAAGTCGTTAGGTTTGGTGAACTGTGAGAACCATTGTGGGGCAAAAGCGTCACCTTAACACCGATGTTACCATCCTGGTTGAATTGGGGGTCGGAGGAATTGTCCTGGGAACAGATTTAATCTCGTTTTATTAAGCTGTACGCAAGCAAGCAAAGCTAACTTGTTGCTGTTTCCTTCAAAGGTTTGTAACTTTAATTAAACCTTGGCGGAAGTGATTAAATTAGTTTCTATTCGACAGTTATTACTTTCAAACAATATTCTTTGAAAATACTCATTAACTTAATTAAAGAACAATTCGCTACATATAATGACACCTGAAATGTTAATACAGTGAAATATGTTGAACAGAACAGTACATATTTCTATAGTAGGGTTTTTACCAACTAAGAACAGTTCATACTTTATTAAATGTAACACAACTTAGGTTTTTGTTTTCTAGAACAACGAACAACACATTTCAAACATAGATATTATATTCCGACAATCCGTGTTTGTGTTTTATCAATCATATCTATGTAACTTGGGTTAGTACCATGTAACACTTGAAAGAGCACAAAGTACTGTAATAAATTTAAATGTATTTGCTGAATGCATAGGGAATTTCTTAATTTTCATTATGTTTTCATCCTTAAGGTTCTGCATATTTATGGCACAATCAACCGCCAAGCTACTGCGCACTTTAATACCTTAATACTTTGAACACATGTTTAATATTAAATTATTCATTACAATTTATGTTTAATTTAATTAACTATAACATTTACTACTACTTTTTATAGTGTTGCAATAAATATGTGTTCATGGACTAACGTGAGAAAACTTTCTTTTAAAATATCTAAACATAAATTTACATGATTAAAACAAATGAGTGACTTTTCCTAATTGAGAACATTTAAATAAAATATATAGAATATGAAAATATGAATTTCAATATTAAACTATTCATTTGATTTCTACACATTGTAATCTTTTCTTTTCATTACTTTAGGTGCAGGTACCTTGGAATTGTAAATGAGACGCATTAAAATGATTAATGAACCCTGATATATAATACTACGTTCCTAAAATTAAATACTAGATTATCTTAACTTACATTTGTTTGCACTTGACACTTATTACGCCTAAAAGATTCTTCCCCGCACACGAACACAAGCACTGTCACTCCCGAACGTCGCTTTTGGAATCCCGTCCTCGACTTCTTCCTCTCCTCCTTGCTCCTCATTTTTGATGTTGTTCTCCCGCCAGCTTAAGACCACGCCACTGCCAAATCTCTCCATCATAATTGGTGAGTACCAATTTTTCATATCAGCATGGCTGTCCCTTACATCGTCGCATGATTTTTAGAAATAACCATTTCCGCTGCTTAAACAAGCATTTCCTGTTTGTTCATCATCGGTGTCTGGGCGGATGTGCATATCCACTTACATCCAGAGGACGTTTGTATCGAATTGTAATACAAGACTTTCTTTCCAGCAACTATCTGTACATTGATTCTATAAATTTTGTTATACTAATAATTACGTATGTCTTACATGTCTTATTCCAGAGTATTGAGCAATTAATGAATTTTTCTCTTATTGAACGAATACCTTTTAACACACAAAAACGGGATATATGTTCAGATTAATGGACGACCTGCACTTCTAGAGTGCTGGTAAAGCGCTTTTGAAACAATGGGTGAATTTAAAAAATCTTTACTCTTTGAGCCAACAATTTTCAGTACTTTGAGACTATTAGACACGCAATTCGATAAAATTTGACAACTATATCTTGGTGCCAATGGTGCAGTGTAGCGGGTACAACGGTTATCGCAAGATAACCAGATGAAGCAACATCGAGCGTGGCTGCTGCTTGGATAGGTGACCGCTGCTGGGCAATCCTGTCCTTGCAAGCAGCCCGCCTGTCCGGCCATTGGCGGTGGTTCGGAAGTCACTTTAAGCCGTTGTTCCCCAGGTTAAGTGTTAGACAGGGCTTCTTAGTCCTAATTTTGCCTGGTAAAATAATACATCTTTACTTTGTTTTACTTATCAATTAATGGCAGTACTCTCACTCGTAATTCCTCATTACACTGTCAATTATGTTTCTTATGCTTGTTTTTGCCCACATTCCCTCGCAATTTCTACCTCAGAGTAACCTTCAATACCTGTAATGTGGTCTCGTTGACGAGACTCTATATTGAGTCAACATTGACTGGACTTGTAATCACAAAATGGCCGTACTTAATTTTCACTATCCGCGTTTAGCCGTGTATTCACATTATCGGCTAGTTACGTTAATTCAATATTCTCACCCCAGACTCATTAGATAGATGCCTGGCTTCACAGTAAGTGGACCGCAACACCATGCCTTGTTACTAGGCAACACTTACTGTTTATTACTAGGGGATGAACAGTAACTATTAAAGCGTGTGTTTTACATACACAATTTGACAAATATTTTATTTTATATCCCACATTGTCTGTGGCACCAACTGGCTCATCAAAGGCTTTGTCTGTCCCAATATGCAATCCAACACTTACGCAACTTTATGCAATAGGCAATAAAACTAAAAGTCGTCAGATCTAAATATAACCCTTCATAGTTCACCAAGGCACCATGAATCGAATTTTGCTACTTTTTTTAAAGTAGCAAAATTATAACATTATAACGAGTATTTCTTGACGTAGACACTGTAATTATGGTTTTTATAACAAACATAGATAAAGCCAAGCTCGGTTTTACCATATGTTTTTAAACTTACAGTGGATATGTGTGTATGCATTATTTATACCATAACAAAAGCTGCAAAACAAGATTAAGGTTGCACGCATACTTATTTTACAGCGCAATGGTATTTAAATGGAAATTTTTCTTTAGGCACATTTTTTTCCTACTTCTGAATTAGATTGATGCACAGCCGCGAATGTAAATTTAGAACCAATTTACCTGTGTACATTATTGAAATTCACGAGAGGTCAAAATAATTTCTAAAAAAGTGAAATTATTTAAAAGACTAAGCTTAATATCCCCATTACTCATCTACCTAACGTGGAACTTAAAATCATATTAAATACTTATTACGAAGGGAGATGATTAGTTTAGTATTCTTATCTCTGCAGTTTTAATAAAGCATAAATTCTTGCGTAGGAGCTCCACTAAACATTATTATAACTGAAGGTAATATTTATTCACATTTCTCTGTACATTTTCACTTTATTATACTTAGTTTCTGATGCATATCGCAATGCCATCCGTCTATATTTATCAAATATGAATAGTTCTGGTATTTTCAGTTCTGATAAATTGTCAATAAGCATCTGAAAGGATGATACCCTAATATCCGCATCGAAAGCTATTTTATAGAACTGTTAAAGCTTCCAGTCGCATTAGTAGCACTGATTTTTGCACACGTGTGGGTGGAATGCTGCATTACTTTTGTTGGCAATATCTTTAGCCCTCGCGATCCAGTTTTCAAAGGGAGTCTGTCAGTTTAATGGTTTATTATTAAACTATACAAATTTGTTATCTCTAAGACAAGTTGGATCATTCATACTCCAGACCTAATATCCATTGGATAAACATGGTTTTCTTGACATTTGTTAGGTACGTTTCCCCTAAGAAAGAAATCGAAAAAATGGGAGGGTATCAAAAGATTTAAAAATACGAAATAATATTTTTCTTAGCTTGAAACGGTTAGAACCAACCATTAGACATGTAAATAAGTGATATTTCAGCTTCAAATAACATTATATATATATATATATATATATATATATATATATATATATATATATATATGTATATATATATAGCGTTGACTTTCAATTTTTGCATCTAATTTTATAACGGCTATCAGCAAGCGCCTGAACGGTTGTTGTTATAAATATCATAATATGAAAATAAATGCGAAAGTACCTTTATTTGTTTGTTTTTCATTCACGCATAAACTATTCAACCAATTATAGTGAAATTCTACATGGATATCGTTACACGAGTTACGCGATTTGGCATGCACAGGCGTATTATTGCTGAGGGATGTCAGTTGTCTTATCTACTTGGCGGCTAGAGCCAGACTAAATATACTGAAAATCAAAGGACTCCTATACGTGGACTTATATAGGTATGTTTAAAATCCTTTACAGATATAAAAAAATAAACGTCCTCTAAACAAACGGTACCGCCCGTTACTCGAACCTCTTTGTGCAGGGTGATACAGAACACCCGGCCGTTATCTCCTGTAGTTTAAGCGTTTTACATAGAGTGCAGCAGTAAACTAATCAATTTCATGAGCAAACGTCGCAAAATTGATTTTATCACATGTAAAAGATAGGGTGTGTCAAAAGTTAAGGTCACAGGTTCGAATCTTGAAAATTTCAAATACGCCCATTTAAAATCTTTTAGGCAAGGTACTGTAAAGGTTTTAAAATTTCAATTTTATAAGAAAAACAAATTGACACACTTTTAATACACATTTAAATACGAAATTACTAGAAAGAACTTAAAAACTGTTCACAAAATCTCTCCTAAATAAACAAGACAGGATATATTCAAAATTGTTGTCCAGAACTGTTCAGCATCCAGACAATTAAAATGATGTGCCACATGACCTATTTTACTACTCGAAATGTTCTATATATGAACTTGTAACTCTCATTTTCGGGCACACCCTGTATTTTAAACGCCACAAACCATTTTTCGATGTTCGCAGTATGATATTTACTAGGGTTACCATTTTTTTGCATCACTCTATGTCAAACGGTTCAACCAGAATGCGGCCGGGTATATAGTCTGGAACACCCTATATTTTGGTGTCACAGGGAATTTTGGTCTCAGTAATTAATATATGCACTATTGGTTCAAATTTCAAGGTCACTAAAAGGGGACTCACCAACATTAGTTTATATATATATATATATATATATATATATATATATATATATATATATATATAAACCGTGAAGTAGCTAAGACAGATTAACACACACTGTAGGAGAACCACACTTAGAACTGTATTTATATTTCTTTACAAGCAGAATTTCAAAACGTTGATATTATTTCTAAGTTAATCTGAAATACATTTTTAATGTGGGAAACAACTTTCTTTGTATATGGGAACAATTTTTAAACTCAGTTTTTTAAACTAAATTTTTAAACTCAAACAAATTAAATAATGCGTTCAGGAGAAATACAATGTCACTTTTGATTTAATCTTGAGTAAAACTCTTAATAAATCGGGATATGTAGTTATGTATTTCTTGGTCAAAAACAGAATTAAAATATCATTATAGAAGGGATAAATTAATGCAATATTTGTTAATGAACTGCCAGGAAAATCTGAAGGCCCTACACTTAGTAGATACAATATTTATATGATTAGAATATTAAAACCTAAAAGCCCACTTCTCCTTTTAAAGGTTGATGATTATTAGGGTAGAGGTTTGGTAATAGACAAACAATAAATCTATTACAAAAACACTTGTTATTGTAGTTCTCATAGTTCTAATGAACTATTAATACGATAATCTTTAATATGTTCACAGAAATGTATTAATAGTATTGCTTCTGGGAAACAATGCATGAACCTGTTTTAAGTACAGTAACTTTACTTTGATGTTCATTCAGTTGTTCTTTCCATGATCAGATCCGCCTTTTTCTTCATTAAAGTTCAAAGTTTCCATTACTGAATCGACAACTGAAATGAAACATGCATATTACTTTCCGGGGAAGCGACTTTTACAACGTAAAGCACGACAGCATTATTCGTGCTTGGGCCCTCTAAAAAGTTGCAACCTGATATCAAAGCCTTGCTCTAAAGCAAGAATGTTCTTTTGACGTAAGTGTCTTCGAAATTATTAGGAAAATTATATCTTACGATGTCTAGTTCTTTCTGAATTCCGTCAAAGTTTATTTTGAATAAAAGTCTAAATGCTTAGTCAATGTCTCAATACATATGGGTTTATTTAACAGAGACATGGACTAATGAATTTACATTAGGTAATATAAAACATTCATATCATTCGCGGTTCATCTCCATTGCCATTGCTTGTTTCCCGTGCCGTAACATATGAGACTAAATTAATGCACATATCTAAATATTTAAAAGAAAATAAAAAAATGTGCAAGTTTCCTGATTTATTATTGCCTGAATGAGTAATAGGTACCCTTAACATAGGAACGGTTGAAAATTTTAAAACTCCCTTTGTAAATACCTAACAAATTTGTTACTTACCGTCTGTTTTTGGGGAGGGGTAGAACATTTTGTAACAGTAACCCAACACCGTGTCACATTATAATATCTTAATAAATATGACGAATGGTGAGAATTATACGAAGCCTATCTATGTTAGTGCCGTCGAAATAAAAGTATTTAAAAGTTTAAAGACTTTTTGAGTATTTCATATAAAGGAGATGTTTACATTATTCTAGAAAAGCATGAGTAACAATATGGTACTTATATATAGTTAATTATTTCGTATTAAAAACGTATTCTACGTTGTATACTATATAATGTTGATTCGTGGATTTTCAATTAGAGTACACTTATTTCTGAGTAATCCTTTCAATATACTATATAGACGTATATATAATGTTATCTGTAAAATAAACGAAATTACGTTCAAAAATAGAATAAGCTAACAAAATATTTGCACAGTTTCTCTAAAAACGTATTCTTAAAATAAATACATTTTCTTTGGAGAAAACACTCATACAAATACTTGTCGTCTTGAACTAAGTTAGAAAACTACAGAAGAAACTACTTAGAAATACCATTAGTGATTAAATGATATTGACAGAGAGAGAATGCCTTTAATGTAAGCACTCAAGGATAATTGTGATGTTTAACAGTGTTACAATGTATTCAAAGCGTAATTACTGACGCCTTACGCAGCAAAAACGTTGTCAAGTAACTAACTCGCGGTACTTAAGCAACTGGAGCATCCGCAACACACCTGCCGCAGCACTTCTACCGCAGCACATCTGCAGTACTTTTGCCGCACCACACCTCCCGGAGCAAACCCCCGCAACATACCTCCAGCAGCATTCCTTCAGCAGCACACCTCCCACAGCACTCCTCCCAGAGCACACCCCCGCAGCAATCCTCCCGCAGCACATCCCCCGGAGCACACCTCCAGCATCACGCCTCCAGCAGCACACCTGCCGCAGCACTCTTACCGGAGCTCACCTCCCGCAGTACACCTCCAGCATCACTCCTCCCGCAATACCCCTCCAGTAGCATTCCTTCAGAACCACACCTCCCACAGCATTCCTCCACCAGAAAAACCTCCCGCAGCACTCCTCCAGCAGCACACCCCCCGCAGCACTCCTACAGCAGCACACCCCCACAGCACTCCCACAGCACACCCCCGCAGCACTCCCGCAGCATATCCTCAGCAGCCCAACTCTCGCAACTGTTCTGTTGCTAAGGGTTAAAAACATAGTGGAGCGGCGAGGCTAGAGTGTAGCGGAGAAGGGAGCTGAGAGGGTTGAAAAGAATACAATGCAGTTAGATGCGTTGAATCATAGTGGAGCGGAGAGGGGCGCTGGTTCAAGTCTCGACACGCTAGCCTCTCCTCTCAGATATTGATACCCGATTTCTTTGCTCGAGGGTTCAGTCGAGCCTCGTTGGTCAAATCGACAATAAGTGCAGCTGTTATGGATACTGAAACATTTTATTTTATCAGTGCGTGAACGCAGTGCTGTCTGGGACCAACAACAATCCAGCCACCATAATAGATTCATTCTCGATCGTATGTGGAAGGAAATAGGCCAAAAAAACAACTGTACAGGTACGAGAAATTCATTTATTAGAACACAAACAAAACATTAAAATATTGCTCATTGTCTTTCTTAAATTTGATGGGGTTTTCCTGGAAATATGCCTTGAATGTATCACGTAAAAGCATTGCTGCAGTTAGGTGTCGGCCCCTTCGTCTTGGCACAGGTTCGGTATCGCCTCGAGTCTTTTCACCAGGTATTACCTCGCTCAAATGTCTTTCAAAATCCTTCTCTGTCAATTATTGTATTTTGAAGAACACAAACAGCTTTAACTGTGTGATCGGTAGTCTCGTGTTTAGCTTCAATACTCTTTGCGAGTATTCTCCATCTTGAATAACAATATTCCGAATGTACACTCAATTGTTTTTCTCGCCCTTGAGTGTCGAAAGTTTGTATGCAGTTTTTTCCATCGTTAGGTTGTCAGCTGGGTAAGGTGTTAATAATCGAAGGGACAGAGGATAAGCTTCATCGCCTAGAAAAACCATAGATGTTTTGACGTATGTCCCTGGTAAATAACTATCATCTGGAATATTTAGCTGATTATTTTTAATTTGTAAGTACATAATCTGAAGCTGCTAGTGTTGCTCCATCGTTCTGTTTACCGAATCCTCCAACATCGATCATAGAAAATCTGTACTGAGCGTCACAAACACCTTGTAAAGCTATTGAATAAAACTTTTTTGTAGTTGTAGAACATCGTTCCAGAATGTGGAGGGGAAATAATTCTAACGTGTTTGACATCTATGCATCCAATACAATTTGGAAATTCCAAATATTGTAGAACTCTTGGCTGGTGCGAAGAAAACGTATCTGACGTAGGTACAGGCATGTGTATTGGTTGCAAAACATTCCATAGTTGTTTCACAGTTCCGCTTACTATTTTGCTTACTGTTGTAGCTCCAATTCTAAATGTGAATGATAGGCTTCTAAAAGATGCGCCGGTAGCCAGATATCTGAAATTAAGAACACTATAACAGTTTTTAAGGGGTTATATCTAAATTTTTACTAAATAACAGAAAGTAACAACCCTATTCCTCGCTACATTCACCAAGGGTGTCTGCAGAAATTTTTCCCAGAGGGGGCAAAGCCTACCGGGGGGTTTGGGAGGTACAGTATAGATTACATCCTTCAAGAAAGCGGGGTCTAAGGGCCCTCTCCTTACATTAGAGTTATATTTAATTTAGTAAACACACTGAATTATTAATTCATTATTTTATTTCAGTGAAAGAAGCACAAAAGAAGTGGAAGGGGACTTCGTGATTACTACAGAAGTGAGTTCCGAAAAACGCAAAAAGAGAGATCAGGCCAGGGAGCAGATACTGTTTACAAACCAAATTGGCCTTACTTTATGAGTTTGGATTTTTTGAGAGGGACAATTTCAGGCAAGACCCTCCAGTGGAAATATAACATTGAGTGAATACCGCTCTGAAAAAGAGGAAAGCAGTTCAAACCGAAATTACAGAGGTGAGTGATAATAATCCTGATTCGCCTGATAATGAGGAAGACGAGCACAATGTAACTGATGATACACTGATGAATGACAATACCCCATCAGTAGCAACCACTACTGTTAACAATGAAACCCAAGCGTTTACTCATACTAATGACTTTCGAAAAAGAACGGGTAGGCAAGCAAGATTACATACAACAGTTAGTGCAGCTTGAAGAAAAAAACTTTCAATGCTACAAGAAAAAAAAAGAAAACAAGAACTGGACAAGGAACAAAAAAAGGATGACGAAGACTTCAAGTTTTTCGAAAGTCTAAGCCCCCATCTTAAGTTGATTACTGGAGTGAATAAATTAATGTTTCGTAATGATGTTCAAAATTTAGTCATGAAATACGCATACGGTAGTGGGTATGTCGACTCTTCATCACGTTCTACCCCTTTGTCTAGTCATGGTTCTGTGACTGGCCCTTGTACACCAATCTCGATCGATGAGAACTCGTACACTTTGCTTAACATTGGAAATATGCATGGTGCTGAGTCTAGTGTTCATATGTGGAGTGGCAATCCAAACTAATTATTTGTTTGTTTTTTTTAAAACTTAATTGTCAATTAACTGCAGTTAATAAATTGATTCGTTTTTATCTGTATTTTATTTAACTAAAATTACTGTACCTACCAACATGAATGGTCTAATAAATATGCAATTATTCTATTCTCAATTAAATTCCTATTATTAACGATTAGTATTAAATTACCAGACACGTGTTAACCAGTACACTACACAGAATACGATTATACACATAAGGGTGAAAAGTATTTTAATTGATTTAAATTTTAATACTGTAAATCAATATTTTATTACTTTAAACGTATTTCATTTAAATAAATAAATAAATATATAAATATATATATATATATATATATATATATATACATATATTAAATATTACGTTTACTTTAATGTGGAGTTGTATCGTTAAGATTTTGGAAAAAACACCCTGATTAGCAAATGCAATAATAAATTTGCATAATAAAACTTACCTGAGTGTAATAAGTAGCTTCTCGTCACATTCAATCGGCTGCTTTACAAAATTTGTATATTTGACCTCCATATGAGGAGAAATTAAGTTCAATATATATTCAAAGGTACTGTAATCCATTCTGGTGTACTGGAAAAATCTATCTGGATATTTCTTCAACTGGGGAAACAGATGGTGGTACTCTCCAAATTCCATACGCTGCCTATTTTACAGGGTGCACTGCACAACTTCTATTACCTAAAAACAATCATTTTCAGTGCACTATTCTCATACAACACAAAAATCGTCATCACTGTCTGAAGACATATTGAAAAGTGAACAACTGAAGCCTCTTGATTCACCGCGTTGATCGCCGCCGTACTATGTGCATGTGAAGCACCGCTAGCATCGGGGGTCAAAAACCCTCTCAGCTACCTTCTCCGCTACACCCTAGCCTCGCCGCTCCACTATGTTTTTACCCTAAGACAGTCCTCAGTTTCTGTGTTATAGTAGAACTTGGTCAATTCGAACGTTGTTGATTCGAAATCTTAAATAATTCAAACTTTTGTATTATGTGTAATGTACAAACAGAGTACTTAAATCTAGTTTCTTTTGGATAGTTCTTAGTTTTTATGGTGTAACTATTTTATGTTTAATGAATAAAAATATACAACGATACCATTTCTTAATACGGTAAATAAAAGAGCTTTCGTACTTTTATACACGTAAATGTATTTAAATTTCGTTCAATTATAGTAAAATTTATTCTTTAATTCGTTTATATACTTCAATAGATATAAGATACAATACCTTTCCTTCACTCTCGCTAAATACTCAAACTCTTGTAAGTTTATGTAGAAAACTGGCAAAAACTTACATAACGCAACTGACAATAGAGATATACTTCAAAATAATTACCCTTAATCTTTAGCTATATAAAATATATTATATTAATAAAATTATGTAAAAAGCTACGTCACCATGTTCAGTTTGGCCAAGGTAACAAAGCAAATAAAATTACGAGATAATAATTGGTTTAAAACCTGTTTGTTTATTAAACTCTAAAGTATTCAAAGTCAAGACCTCTCAACTTGGGTTAAATCAATTAATAAATCCTGGTGAACTTCTGGATGAACTGGTGGGTGACGGGAAATAAGACTAACTTTTAATGGAAACCCACAAATAATAGCTGATGAGAAGCTTCAGAGTTTATATTTGGTGACTTTTAATGGTAGACTACAGATAATAGCTGATGAGAAGCTTCAGAGTTTCTTTGTTGTGACTTCTAATGGGAGGGTACAGAAAATAGCTTATGAGAAGCTTCAGAGTTTCTTTATTGTGACTTCTAATGGAAGGCTACAGAAAATAGATGATGAGAAGCTTCAGTGTTTCTTTATTGTGACTTCTAATGGGAGGCTACAGAAAATAAATTATGAGAAGCATCAGAGTTTCTTTGTTGTGACTTCTAATGGGAGGGTACAGAAAATAGCTGATGAGAAGCTTCAGAGTTTCTTTATTGTGACTTGTAATGGAAGGCTACAGAAAATAGATGATGAGAAGCTTCAGTGTTTCTGTTTTGTGACTTTTAATGGGACGCTACAGAAATGAACTGATTAGAAGCTTCGCAGTTACTTTTAAACGACTTTTCTTTAAGTATACAGAGAAAAAATTTCCATTACAACATTATATCTGAACATTATTCCAAGATTAACTAAAACTTTGATAATTGGTTAAATGTTTACTTATTGTTTGCTGCCTGTTATTGATGCTGCTTGGAGAATCTTAAAGGAAAGAAATTTCTTTTAATACGTGTTATAATAGTAATCATTTTTTTCAATTTATGACTTTATCTGAATAATACTTTATTGTAATATTAGTTTGATCAAACAAAACTGCTTATTAAGAAAATCGATCTCAGTATGTTACAGAAATATGAATAAATATGGAGTAACACGTCCGTTAATACATAATTTTACTTAATGTCATAAAAGGTAATGATCAATAATACTAAATACCGGATTCTGGGTAGTAATTATCAGGTGGGAGTGTAAAACACTTTATTTTGTACTAGCGTTATCCGCGGCTTCGCGCTCAATTTCGTAGGTTTTGCTCCTGTATGAGCACCGCTGGTTGAAGTGAATTATATTACCAAGTAATGTTGAGTTTGTCTTCTTCTCACGATCAATAAATATGTTACAAGTGTATATTTATGGTCATTTTAATTTACTCCGATCTTAGTTTTTTCTTTCTTCCCCGCTGAAGAAAATATATATACGAGTGCATATGCAGCTCTGAAAAGCCTACTTTTGTCAAAAGGCAACTAAGATATGTTTCATAATAGTCTTTAAGTGTATAATAGTAAAAGTACTTACTCTCTTATATCTGCACTGCTAGTAGTTACCCGCTGCTTTCCACACAACTTTGTAGGCGTTGTTTCTGTATGACCACTTCAGTTTCGAGTAAATTATATTTCCGACGCCATGCTGAGTTTGCTTTGTTGCCACAATCAAGAAAATACACGAAGAAGTTTATATTTGAGACCACTGTAATTTACTTCGTTCTTAGTATGTTTTTTTCCATAGTTGATTTTCTTTTTTTTCCTATCAAGAAACTATATATCACAGATTATACAAGCCTAACTCTGTCAAAACAGAACTAATATGGGGTTTATATAAGTTTTTACATGTACTGTATAGTAAAAGTTAGATAGTAACTTTTATATATAATCTTATATATATATATATATATATATATATATATATATATATATATATATATATATATATAAATGAATGTTTGTGTGTTTGTCCTTTATGGGATCGTAAGCTATTTGACCGATCATTTCGAAAATTTGTATGTATATGTATTTTTTCACGAAGAAGGTTTCTATTCTATGTATATTGATGTAACTCGCCTGCAGGTGACGTTGCCGAAGATAATAGTTTTCAAAGCGCCTGCACATTATAAATTGCAATTGCGAGACAGTTACGAATATTTAATAGCCAAACACTATTTGAAGGCGCTAATTTATGATTTGTCTTGAAGAATTTCTGGTTGAACTTAAAGCTTGAGTGTTAGACCACTTTATAATAAAACACATGTACGTGTGCAATGGCTATAAACATATACAGATTTTCTTGATCGTGGCAACAAAGGAAACTCTACATCGGCGTTGGAAATATAATTTACTTGAGCCAGAAGTGCACATACACGGGTAACGCTTACGAAAAGCGTGCGAAGCCGCGGGAAACAGCTAGTACTTAGCTATTATTTGATAACAATTTACAATTATAAATACATTAACAATGGCACTATTGTTTTGTTTCAATTTACAAGCTGGAAAATATTTTCAATATTTTAGAACATTCAGAGCTGTTATTGGTACATTAGTTCAAAATGACAGTTCAGCGAACTTTCATCTGACATTGTTCTTGCCGACTGCTTCGAAGGGAGTCTTCGGAGTCACATTCTGACCATATTATGTTTGAGGACATTTTCTAAGGTAGAAGAGTACTTACCTAATTGCTGAAATCAAAAACGGCACTAAAAATAATGGTTACTCTTTAGAGAATTTACTCACTATAAATGTAAACAAATTTAAAATATCAAACAATGTTTACACAGAACAGTTGGTTACATTTGAGAGGGTCTTTCAATTAATATTCCACAACTTTAGAGGCCAAGATGGGATTTTTCACCACTTTAAAGACCAGAGGGGCGTAGGGATTTTCGAAATAAGAATAGTCCTTTATTTTTACCGAGGACCGTAAGATTGTCCATGTAAAATTTCAGTACGACCGGTTCAATAGTTTGCGCTTTAAAGCAAATCAAACAAACACTTTCGCATTTATAATATTATTAAAGAATTCCGGGCGTAACTTAATAACTGTAGGTGACATGCACAAAATATTATGAACAAATCAATCAGAATTCCGTTGTTATCTTTTTTGATTACTTGGAAAAAACTTTTTTATATTACAATTCTTTAAAATAAAAGTTTAATGTCAAGTTGACATTTATCCTTTGTTGTGTTGAAAGAGCATTCTGATAAAGTAAAGTGTATTATTGTGACAGTAAATTATAATACTGCGATGAAGTAAAGAATAATATTGTGATGAAGTAAAGTATGGTATTGTGACAGAGTAAAGTTGAGTTTTATGATAGAGTAAGGAACTCAGCAACCCATCAGAGTTTGGCTACAATATTTTTATAATTATTTGTTGATTGAGAACAATCCATCCTTTAAACATTACTGAAACCTTTTCAGAATAATAATTAATATTGAAATGTAATCATTGTTTTGAAGTTACATGCTTGAAAAGAAATGAATTTTTTAGGGTTCCATTGTTAAACTTATATTGCATTTTGTCTAAATATGATGGCTTAAAATATAAACATACGCTGTAAAAATTATATTTATATTAGTAAAACACTCTGTGCAAACAAAGTATAGAATATAAAATACATATATGACAGATATGAACTTTTAGTAGATAAAACTTTGAAAAGGAAATTATGGTTATACAATTTTCTTTTTCGATTATTTTTATAGTATGATTTTTCCTTTGTGTTCAAATCAAGATAAGGGTTAAAATCTAAATAAAAGGGTTAGAATTTTGGCTTCATCATCTAAAATTTACTTTTACCGTACGATTTTTGACAAACCTACGTGTACAATTTATACGCACTACTCAGTATGCAAAATTCAAAATATTTAAAATCTTTAAATACTCACAAAATATTTCTTTGTGCTGTCCTAAATTATTTTTTTATTTTACATTATCAGTTGCCCCATGACAACCATAAACCCCCCTTTACAAATAAATCAAATTTACTGTACCCTCCAAACGTCCAGCTAGTATAAGTCAAACAAATTAATCTGTTAGATTTGAGTGCGGATATAACTGAATATTGATGAGTTCACAAACGAGAGGCAACACTGGATAATTAAACACAGTGGCTGCGTGGGTGGCAGGACTGGGCAGGAGGGTGGGGGACGTCAGAGTGGTGAGAAGGGCAGGGAGGTGTTGACCTGTTGCCTCTTATGGGAAGAGCCATTTAATTCAAAATCGATATGATCTGATGATATTTGGTACGCTAGTGTATAATTTCAGGTATACCAACTACGTGTTTATTTCGTTGCATAATACCGAGACCACGCTGCGGTTCTCTTGATTCTTACAATATTACTGGACTATATTTTCGTCAGTATTTCCATTAAAATACCACTTAGTGTTTAGCCACTGCTATACCTTTACCAGTACATCCCAGACCATACAACTGCCTGTAATTGATTTAAAACATTCGTTTGATATTTGTTGTTACAGTTTGGCCTAGATCAGATGTATAAAATTCAGTTTTAAATGTACAGGATAAACATTGTAGTGATGATAAAGCGGTAAAGCCATTTCGCTCGTTACCTTTATCTGATAGGCTCACTACTCCACCACACTGTTTACAAGATAACATCAGTTTTATCATGACAAATAAAATATCCATGGATACAAACAATACTGCTAATTTTTGTACCAAGAAAATCATCAAACTGTACTGACCTTCGTTCCTTATTGCAAGGAGATGTAAGGCATAATCCTATTTTGTCCCAAAGGTTTTATCTCACCTTCCTGGTTTACATACATGTTTCCTGTAAACTTTCGTTTCTTGCACCATGTTTTCATCCTAAGCATTTGTGTTCAGAGAAAGAACTATACAAATATTAAAACAGCAATTGAAATAGCTTTCACAGATTCACAACACCAAAACTATAACCTTTCACAATTTCTCTTGATTAACATCAGGATTTATATACTTCTTACTGCACACAGCTGTTTAGACAGGTTAGCCAACACACAAGTTTTTAAAATAAAGTGCTCTCAACAAAACACAAATATAATAATCATCCCAAGTGAAGTGTCAATTATTCAACCAATTCTGCCTGTTCATGAAGAAAACAGTAGATGCAGGTTTATTTTAAAACTTAATACTTAGAAATGTCAAAAATATAACCTTTTGGCACAGTTCTTTTAAGAAAGAAACGTACTTCAACGACTAAAATTAAAAAGTTAATAAAAAACATGTTTTTCGTTTAGCCCCTCTTAAGGCTTCTTTCAGAGAATAAAAATTTGCAAGTATCTTCTTCCTTACAGAGGGTGCTGAAAATTCGCAAAGGAAAGTTTTTTTTTTAAATGCCTAAATAATACTTGATAATGCTAGAGAATAGGCACACTCCTTGCACAAATTGAAAACAGGATCAAACCAATAGCTGCGACTCGTTTAACAAATTTGTTTAATTTTCAATGAAGCAGTTGTAAAGTATACGGAGCTGGTAATTGCATACTGTTACACAGAGATAAAGAACCATTGCATTTTGTAGTTACTGTTAATATAACTTGTTCTTTGTTTATTGTGCGTTATGACACAAATCGAGAACAGTTATCACAAATTATCCAGTGTGGTCACAAATAAAGTCAGTCTTTTATAGCCATCTTTCTACATAAGTATACTTTATACAGTTCCACTTCGCTTTGTCGTTAGTTACATCTACTCGTTAGTTTTTACCATCAAACCCTAACAAATCGTTACATTTTATAATATTTTTTGTAATAAAACTATTTCACAATATAGCTATACCCAACTTGTTTTGGCCAAAACCTATGCAATCATCAGGAACATAAATCGTTTGGTTTTTACTTCTCTGAATAAGCTTTAGAGTCGCCCTCATCTCGAGTGTCTTTTTTCTAAAAAGCGGTAAGTGATTTTTATACTTATAATTAAATTTGTCCACTATAGATGGATACACGTTGAACATCTCTGTTTTGTCCGAGGCAATTATCTGAATCAAATACGAATTATTTCACACCATGTAACAAGCATATTTTGCTTATAATAAAATATGCTGCCAGGTTCAGGGAAGAGGAACGTCGTCTGCAAGTCACAGACAGCTACACTAATTGACTTGTCAGTTTCGGCTCTTTTCTTATCTTTTTCTTTCATCTCTCACAGTTTTTTTTTTAATAAGGACAACTTATTTTCAGCCATACATTTCTTTCATCATCAGCACATAATTTAAAAGCATTGCATAACTCGCATTGACCGTAAACTCAGATTAAACTATGAATTGAATAGGTACGTCAATGTACTGCTTCGATGTTGCAAGTGCAGTTTCACAATCCTTCCAGGTTTTTTTTTTTAATCCTTCCTTCAAATATGTTTGTTGCTTATACCCTTTTCTCACATTGTGGTACTCAACGCTTTTTAAAGATTCCCTTTAACTGGAAATTGCCGTATATCCGGAGGTTAGGCAGCTTGCGTCCTGGCGCTGCCGTATATGCGGCAGTTAGGCAGCTCGCGTCCTGGCGCTGCCGTATATCTGGCGGTTAGGCCGCTCGCGTCCTGGCGCTGCCGTATATCCGGCGGTTAGGCCGCTCGCGTCTTGGCGCTGCCGTATATGCGGCGGTTAGGCAGCTCGCGTACTGGCGCTGCCGTATATGCGGGAGTTTGGCAGCTCGCGTACTGGCATTGCCCTCTATACGAGAGTAAGCAGACGTTTCGAAAATCGGTTATTAATTACGTTTTCGATATTTCTGTCTAAAACCGAGTTTCAATCAATGGGACAGTAATCGAGGTATTGATTGAAGTCTATTATTATCCAATAAATCTAAATTTATTCCTCTTTATTTGGTTAGAATAAACCTTTGGATGAGTAAATATTTCGACTGTGACCAGCTGTTGGCCAACTATCTTGTTAATTACGTCTACTGTCATTGTGTTTTGGCATTTGCCTAATTGGTTTATTTCGAGTTTATGTCTGTTTTGGTCATTATTAATGTGGCTGATGAAGACACACTCAATTTTAGGGACAAATCGAGTGATGTGAGAGAACTATTAGATAAATTGGAACCAGCTTCCTTATCAGGTTATTTCAAAGTTCAATTTTTGTGTGAATAGAAATGTAGGAAAAAACAAGCTAGTATTATTATTCCTTGAGTTTATATATATAATAAGTCATTCATAGGTTGGATTTCAGTGTTTTAAAGCAATTTGTTGTTGGCTGAACATCCAATGTTAGTGAACATTTTGAAAAACTTCAAAAATTGCCAAAATAAGTAAACATAATTTAATTAAAGCCACTAAAACTGTATATATTTTTAGTAATTATAAATTTGTATTCATTTTGCATATTTTTGAATTTTTATAAATCTTTCACACATACTATATGATAAGATGCTGAAATTTGTAAAAAAATTAAAAACTATTCAAGCACCAAACTCTTTTTTGAAATTAAAAAGTAATAACAAATAAAATATATTATTATTATTTGTAATATTCTAAAAACAATTATATATATATATATATATATATATATATATAATAAGGTAAGAAGAATATTTACACAGTTTAAAGTAAAGCTTACAAACGGCTGAAAAAAGATACCAGTACAGGAGAAGACACCGCCAGTTGGATGGTTTCTCAGTGCGTGTAGTAGAATCTTATATATTACATGTATTTAATTATTTCTAAAATCATTACCATACACACCTACACTTAACAGTACACTCTAATCTTCCCTCAATATGTATACATTTAAGAACATATGTTGTTTAGGACATGTTGTTATGTTGTAACAGCTGAAATTAGACCGTTATCAGGGGATGTAGCACCTTGTCGACTGACAAATCAGCTGATTGACTTGCAAATGCAACACGATTGCCAACATAACTGAACTAGGTTGGCCAACTTACGGTCATCGCAGCCTCGGTGCTATCTTTACATGTTGTTATTGCATTAATACACTAGACTTACAGATCAACTGCAATGTTGCCTGTTTCTATAATAAAGTTTCTGTAAAACATTACAACATTGATCTGTACAGAGTGATCCATAAGTAGGGAATCTAACTGTGTGAAGTGGTCCTGAAGGTCTTTTTAATGAAAAATAAATCATTTTATTTGTGAGTAAAAAATGTTAATGATTTATGTTTTAATTTGATTTTTAATTCTTGAACTACTGATTTGTTTAATATTCAATAGTTTTTGTATCATTATAATTATTTTTATGAGGCCAGTATCAACCAATAATAAATTGCTTGTTGGTTAGTGACATGAGCTATCGAATTACGACTTTTAGAAGCTCATTCATGGAAAGTAAAAATAAAAGTGGACTATACATGTGGTTCTATACAAGTATTTTACTACATAAATCTTAAGTAGACGCATTTTTTCTATTTGGATATGATGAATGTGTACTTGGAAGTAGGACGTATACATCATTGATGAATGATACCTCATAAATCATAATTTTCTAATTGACTAAGAAGAATTTCATTACAAACTATGTCAAACACCCTGCTAATCTGTTTTCTGGACAGCAGCTCAGAAGTATGTTCGGCATCTTGGGAAACTACAGTCCTTCTTGCCAAAAATAGTCACTGCTTTCTACCTTGAGTACCAATAGCCAGATTGAACCTCCATGGTGTCTTTGCCCTCTTTCATGTCCTAACCACAGAATTTCACGGATAACTAGTCTCCACAGAAACCCTCGGAGAATTCTGAAAAGCTTTTTCCCTGTGGAGGCTTAGTCAGCAACCTGAGGTTATCTGTAGGAATCGGGCACTAGAGAACCGTCACTGGTACTAAAGGAGACCATAACCAACACCCACAGAAATTAAACATATGGGCCGGTAAGAGTGGTAATTTTATCATAGGACCTTTTTTATTGATAGCAACATTAATGGTGTAAACTAGAACAACATGCATAGATGATTTCAGCTCTCAACAACTTAATAAGGATATTTA
Source organism: Homalodisca vitripennis (assembly GCF_021130785.1). Lineage (NCBI taxonomy): Eukaryota > Metazoa > Arthropoda > Insecta > Hemiptera > Cicadellidae > Homalodisca > Homalodisca vitripennis. The sequence goes on from NC_060209.1 coordinate 22,427,641, forward strand.
TTTTCTCTTACACACAACAATAATTTTTTAAACAACAAGAAGGAAACCATATAAAATGTAAAATGTAATATATAAAACTTGTTGATACAAAAATAATCATAACAAAGAAATTTATAATCAGTACCATAAGCGAAAAAATCATTGAAAAAATATTACCTTTTTCAAACAAAATACTGGACATTTAGTAAAAATTTAGGACCTTAGAAGGATAAGCCTGTTTAGAGGTTCCATTTTAACATTAACCATTACATTACTGAAATTGGCCACGCTCATACGTAACTAAAAAAAATATACCAGTGCTAAAATAATAACATCAATACTCTTACCGCTCAACATCATTATACCATTTATATTAAATTAACATTGGTGAAATTAAATATAATTACACACACATGGACTGTTTTCATAAAGGAACAAGAAAAAATATATTATTAAAATATAAGAGAGGTGAAATATTTTGTCAACAAGGTGGAGCCCCTCTCAAATATCCAAGAGTTGTAAGGGATTCGTTAAACCATTAATTCCCTAATCATTGGTTTGGCCGGAGAGAAAGTATCGAGTGTCCCAGCCCGGTCACCTTTCCTACACTCACTAGGTTTTTGTTGTGGGACCATCTAAAACCAGTGGCATGACCAGAATCTATCGAACAATTAAGAGAAAGAATAAGAGGTGAATGAAGAAGAACTATAAATGAAATATTTCAAAGAGTCAAAAACATGTTTGTACGATGATTGTATTAATGCGTGGAGGTCCGCGGAGAGCAGTTTGAACAGTTTAATATGAGGTATGGAAATGAATATCTCTTATTTTATTAATATTTGCTAAAAATATTCAGTATTCAGTACTCGTAACTGATTTGGTTACAAAGTTAGCTTCTTATAGTTTTATTTCCATTTTAATATTTTTTAAACGCAAAGGTTTAACAAAATACATGAGTTGAAAAACTTTCTTCTTCAAGAAGGTTCCCTCTGATGTAAACAATTGTTGTTCTTGATTTTAAGCCTTTCCCTTCGTATTCTGAAAGATTGCATGCTGCAAGATTTGAAGTAATATCTAAAAAAAGTCAAGGGGGTGTAAATTACTTTTTTAAATTATACGTTTGGGGCTGCCACTACTTGTAGAGTGGTCTTTAAGTGTATTTTTATTGACTACCCAACACCAAAAAAATATGTTACAATAAGTGCTATTTGAAAATTTTTAGTTACCACCACCCCAGTTGCCCTATCCCCTGAGGGTCAAAAATTTGAAAACATCATTATTAGTGTAGCCTTTTGTAACTAGTAAGGCTGCCGCAAACAGATTCCATATACAAGTACATGTAAAACAACAAAAAAGTTTAGGAGGGTTGCAACATACCCGGTATAACAGACCAAAGAATTCTTCTAATTGTATTGAGACTGGACACCTGAGGTAGAAGATAGATTTCAATCCCCGAAACGTAGTGTACTATAGATAAACTATTCACAAAGAAATCTGCGCAGGCGCAAATATCTGAGCAGCCGCGCCCAGGAGGGGCCCCTCCAGTGGTAGTGAGTGGGACAAGGATCTCCTCGTCTCTATTTTATCAGCTTTGTGGATCGTATCTCGCTCGCGACGATTTTTACACTACAGCTACTTACCTATTATATAACTATATTGTATTTTTGTGTGTAGGCATATACAAGTGTCGCAGTCCAAGCGTAAAATATTCATTAAACAGGCTTATGAAGTATCCAGGGAGCTTGCGTCTTGGTTAGAGGTTAGCCGCTCCGTGGCAGTGGCCAGGTCAGGAGATAGAGTAAGCGGGCGAGTGCCGAGCAGTGGTGGGGGACTGGGAGAGTACGGCATAACAGCGGCGGAGGGGTATTTACCCCACCCTGCGTAAATTTAAATTGCCCAGTGTCCTTTTGTAAGTGGTTTACCTATAATATAAATTCTATTATCCCTTCAAAATATCTAAGTTGGCAATATTCAGTGAATGCTTACTGTCAGAATGACTGAGGTAATAAATGAACACTTGATAACCGACCCAGTCAAAATCTCACTCGAGAAGCATAAATATAAAATGAAATTAATCCCTTAGGCTGTAGATTGTAGAAGTAATAATGATTTTTTCCAGTGAGGTTTAATTAAACTTTAATAACTTACTGTTGGCTTCAGTTTACTTCAAAATAACTTTATAAGAATATAAATATGCGATAGTATTTGAACATTGTTACCAAAACCTAGTTTTATTAAAGCATCTATTTTGTCCAAATAGCGTTTATTTTTACCAGGAAAGTAACATAACATAATACTATACTCTATAGATTGCTGTTATAATATTACGTATTTTTGAGAAATATTAATAACTGACATTAATATGTACAAGCTAATTATACTATTCGATTTCAAAGTGATAAGGTGAGACACTAATACCAACCATCCAGGGACAGTAAAAATGAGATTACTGGTGCCTTAAGTAACGAAAGATATTGCTCACAAATTAGATCAAAACCGAGGTGCATTCTCTTTGCTGAAGAAATTAAATATAAACTCGCGTTTTATTATTAAGTTTACGCTTTATATTAATTTCTTTAGTGACATTTTATAGCTTATTTAGCAAGTTTATTGTATAATGAAAAAACTAATGATCAAAGGTGTTTTAAACAGTCATTTCAGAAATATATGTTACAAACTTACCTCTAAAAGAATAATTATTATTGAACCGAATAAACAGAATCCCAAGCTCATTTTCTTTTCTCAGGGACTTACCCCGCAAAGTATTGGCTCCCACTAGGATTAAGTGGTATTGACAGAGAGGTAGAACATTGTTAATGCAAGCACTCAGGGATTGCAACACGCTGTATAACCGTGTTGCGCTGACATCAAAGCTCTATTACTTGCAGTAACACATGCAGTAACAGCGTTGTCAACTAACTAACTTCCAACACCCCTAACAGCGGTGCAGCCACAGTGTTTCACTACCAGCTGTTCCTGACACTGCAGGCAGCCTGTTTTAAGTTTTTACTAAAGTTCACCTGTTTTATTAAAATACTAATTTATTTTTACCTGGAGGATAACTCGCCATACTTTATTTTATTTATACATAATTGATATATTGCTGGTTCTGCTAAGTTATACAACTTGTTAGCAGAGTCCAATACATAATGTAAAAAGTGATGCAATAAGTTTTTATGTATTTAAATTAATTTATTAATATTTTATTTATTGTCTCTATATCAAGTCGTCTATGGCATCGGATGGGCTTAAAATAACAATTACAATAGTGGCTAGTAAAGATAAAATTAAATGAAATATGCCTTTATTCAAGAGGTGGAGTTAGGGCTATTTAGCCCTCTCTACCACTCAACCTCACATAATATACAGATATATACATATATATATATATAATTTCAATAAACATTGAATCACAAAAAGTACTCGCTCCGCCGGGAGTCGAGTAATGGTAGCACATTCACCCGGCAAGTGAGAGATCCGGGTTCGACTCCCGGCGGAGCGAGTACTTTTTGTGATTCAATGTTTATTGAAATTAAATAAGGCTATTGCCATTTATACAATTTAACGTATATATATATATATATATATATATATATATACATATGTATATTTAATGACCTTAAAACTATTACAAATTACATTTGAATTAAATTTTTAAATTAACCAAAATATATTACTACTATGTAATAATTAAAAATCAAATTTATTAGCTTAATATATAGAAAAAATTCAAACAAAGATAAATTAAAACTTAAATTAACAATTTATTTTAAGATAATTACCAGAATCAAAAAAGACTGACATATCGTCAACAATATAACTAACGATAAATAGATGCAAAACAATAACAATAACTCCACTTGATGTTCGAGATTCCAATCTCGAAACGCTATTTTATACCTTTTGTAACATATAACGATGGCAAGTGTCCAAAATCCTGGTATCCTTTCAAACCTTCCATCGCCAATGATAAACTTTAAACAAAGCATAAAATATTATGATAAACTGCCACTGGTTTTTTTTTTTTTATTTTTGAGCCATATTTTCATATAGTATCATTAGGAAACTTTTATGTCCCTCGTAACATGAATGAGAGACCGTTAAAGTTATGCAGTTTTTTTATAACTTCGTCTCTGACCGTTTCAGGACGCAATACGGTTGGCCAATCGAGTTCACCTGTTTTAATCCGGTTTTCAATTTATTTATATCACACATGTCACTCGCAAAATTCACGTTGAGACAATTTAAACTTCTTCCTATTTAAATTTGTATACACCATTTTATGTACTAGCTGTTGCACGCGGCATTACACGCAACTTTCAAACTCTAATTTCTTATATTACTTTGTAAAATACTAATATGTATGATTAGTAAAATGCTAATATGTAAGATTAGTAAACTACTTGATGTAATACGATGAAGTGTTATCAAATCAAAGTCAAAGTCAAGTCTTTTATTGCCGTTGATAATAATACAATTATGTGGCAAAAGTCATACCGAATAAATCTAAAATTTTTACATTCGTTCACAATACCACATTCAGACATACAATCGTTACATTCATCCATACCACTTACTCGCCAATTCTCTCCACCGCCAACGCCAATGTCAGTCTTCTAGATTGGAGGTCTCCCAACTATAATTCAAAAACTCGTCGACGCTATAGAATGCTTTAGATGCTAAAAAGCGCTTCAGACGAGTTTTTAACGCCTTGGGCGTTTGTACGTTTTTCATGGAATCAGGCAAAGTGTTGATGAAACGGACAGGTGTTCATAAACCACCGTTCTGTGTCTCCCAGTACGGTAGTTGTTTCAAACGTTTCAAATGTTTCAAACGTAAGTATCCATAAAGAGGTAGATAATTAGTCGTTCACGGTTAACAATATCAGAGGATAACCTGATTCTTATATCATGTTTGGGACGTGTAGGATAATTTCTGGTTCAAATTAATTATATTTCCAATGTCACAGCTGAGTCGGCCTTGTTACCCCGATCAAGAAAATACAATTAAAAATGTCAAGGAAACATATTTCTGTCAAAAAGCGTTTACTTCCAGTCCTTGTCGTATATTTCCGGTCTAAGATGTTTCCAGAACCGTAGTAGGGTCTTCCTTGCTGCCCCGATAAAGATAATAAACGTAGGACTGTTACGGCCTAGAGGGAAATCCTAAATACCTCCGGTATAAAAAAGAAATCATAATTAGGTTCATGCATCCTTCCGAAATAATCTTTTACAAGATTTTGTGTCAAGAAGCTTTGTAGTTTTTCGGTCCGTAGTCTGGGAAAGAACAGATCGTTGATTTATGATAGTGTTCATTTCTGTTTTTCCATAAGCCACTGTTAAAACGCCATATCACAATGTTAAGCGAGACCACCAATTTGAAGTACTTAACATGAAACCCATTCACAGCTTTGTTTTTTAAGGTTAGTTTTTTTTATAAAAGTGTTTACAATACTGTTTTAAATTCTTCACTGGTGCAATCTGGAGAAAAATGTTGATGTTAAATTTGTATTTGCTATCTGCATTACACTACTGATTAAGAACTTTATACTTAATATTCTATAACTTTTAAATTTAAAAATTCGTTTCATCCAATTTTTCGAACCCAAACTGAAAGCGTCAACTGTTTAGTTCCAGTCAAATTTGGATTTTTTTTTTGTTTTTTTTTGTTTTAAAGGAGAGGCCGATCCCCTTTTAAGCCTTATTCTGTCCGCCCTCATGGGCCACTGGCCTGTGCAAGGATCTTATCAAACAGAATAAGGGGGAGAGTCGATACAGTACAAGGTCAATGGTACTGATAAAAAGTGCAATGGTCACAGACAGGATTTGAACCTGCGTTATCTCTAACTCAGACCCAAAGTCCAACGACTTAGACCGCTCGGCCATCGGCACTCCCAAATTATGAAACATAAATACTACGATTTTTCTGAATTCCCAAAAAATATACTCAAGGTAATTTTTCTAATACTAAACTATCCGACATTGCTCGGATTTCAATGAATATGTTTCAAATAGAATTAGCGGAATAGGTCGCCCCTCTCAAGATTAGCGCTAAGCAACACGTTTTGCAAATTATTTTTATTTATAAGATTAGACTGTTACACTTATCCCAGAGAATTAAAAAGATAATTAAGTATAATATGATAACGACACCCCTTTGTTTTACAATTTTCATGCCTCACCGTTCCAGATCTATCGCCCTTCATTGGTCCAAAAACATTTTATCACTGTCAATGCATGGATTTCTCAGCAAAATAAAAGTAAAGTTTACATCAATACGTGCTTACCAACGTTTATTCTTCAAACTCTATGCATACCACAAGTTTTTGTTCTTAATTGATATTTTTATATTCTTACGGTTACGCGTACGTGTTTTATTATTAGATTGTAGGACAATTTTTTTAACACAAGGAAATTTGTATAAAATAATATATATCTGTGGAAATATATCATGCACACTCAATTTGAAATACACCTAATATTTATTAGTGTTTTGTTCTCAAAAGTCAATTTAATTTCTGCAGTGAGTTTGCAGTGTGTATTCGTTTTATTTACTAATAGGATAACGCTGAGCGTTATAAAATTCAGGCTTTACATACTCCCCTTCAATTATCACTTGTCTAACTACATTTAATCATTCATCCTAAGTGAATAATCTTTTGATCGTTAAAGGCAATTAAGAATCATTTCTTATACGTTCATGTTTAATGAATTAGACATAAAGGTGTACAAAAATATCTCACCTCCTAACTTCGAAACATTTTATCATACAATATTGCGTGTATTATATTGTACATATATATATATATATATATATATATATATATATATATATATATGTATATATATTGTATATATATATATATATATATATATATGTATATATATTGTGTGTGTGTGTGTGTGTGTGTGTGTGTGTGTGTGTGTGTGTGTGTGTGTGTGTGTGTGTGTGTGTGTGTGTGTGTGTGTGTGTGTGTGTGTGTGTGTGTGTGTGTGTGTGTGTGTGTGTGTGTGTGTGTGTGTGTGTGTGTGTGTGTGTGTGTGTGTGTGTGTGTGTGTGTGTGTGTGTGTGTGTGTGTGTGTGTGTGTGTGTGTGTGTGTGTGTGTGTGGGCGCTTTTTACAGGGCGTTTTTTCTTAATTGAGCCACGTTTGTGCCGTCGCAGCCCTGGAAGTACTTGTTTCTCCCTTGTCAAAAATACATAAAGTCAGCTGCGACTCTAATGTTTTTTATTATTTTTGTATTTGTCTGAAAATTAACTAAAAAATATAAACGTTTGTAAATGATTTGTAACGCTTATGACTTTATAATATTTATATTTATTTAGCTGAAACCTCTGCTGAGAACGGAAGCAGCTGGAGCAGATTTCTTAGTTCCCACGTTACTTTATATCTCTATGAAGGTATAACCTCTTCTCATTTATAAATTAGTGACGAATCCATAAAACAAGATTGTTACTTCATAATGCTAACTTATAACGAAAGTTGTCTCGCTTGAAAAAATACGAGTATAACCTCCTTTCATTTATAAATTAATGACTAATCCATAAAACATGATTGTTGTTATTTCATAAAGTTAAGTAATTCAATCTTATTACAAAAGTTGTCTAACTTTAAAAAATATGAGAATAACCTCTTCTCATTTATAAATTAGTGACGAGTCCATAAAACATGATTGTTAGTTCATAATGTTAACTAATTCAATCGTATAACGAGATTTTTGGTGCGCTTTAAAAACGAATACTCTTTATGCATACCTTGAAACCTTTATCAAATAATAAGGGAGTTTGTGTACGAAATCTCTTGTATATCCTAATTGCATCCCTCACATGGCCACTTTACAAAACCAATATCATCCGAGTATTTTTTAACGTCTTAGATTGCAGGGGCTAGGGCCAAAATCCTTAACAATATACTGTGCTATTCAAATCAAATCAAAATCATTTATTTCTCTTGAACATTTACATGTATCAAAAATAGTCAGTACCACTATACCTAACGCAACTAAATACTAAACGTAACCTCAAAATGTGTTCTATTATCTGTGTAATAATAAATCTGACTGCCCAATAGAAACTAAGCGACAGATTAAAATATCAGTACTCTGGATATGTTTTACTGGTTTCGGTGGGTGGGGCAAAAAAATCAGCGAGTAAATAAAAACAGTTTTTCACAAGGAAGTCCTTCAGCTTATTTTTAAAAGATGAAAGGGAATAGCTGATTGTTCAATAATCTGGCAATCTATTATAAACTTAAGGTCCTAGATGTTCTACGATTTTCGGAAAATGTTATTATTATGATGGGGTACAATCAAACTGTTTTTATTTCTGCTAGAATACATATGATTGTGGATAGGAAAATTTTGAAGATGTTTAAAAGAGTAAACTGATACAGAGTAGATAAAAATGGAGGGAGGAGTTACGGTACGTTCTCGGATAAACACCTGCCCAGAGGTCTCCCTGCTCCAAAGGTTAAACACTACACGAATAGCCCTCTTTGCAATTTGAAGTCTCTTTGTAACAAAGAAGATAGAGCCTGCTGTTCCCTATAAAATCACGCCGTACGACATCACAGAGGGAAAATAGCCATGGTATACCATTTTTAGTGCACTACAATTCAGGAGATTTGAAAGACATCTCAAGGAAAACATTACGGAGTTGAGGTTAGAGCAAAGGGTTTCGACATACTGAAGCCAAGAAAACCTAGTATCCAAATGAATGCCCAAGACCTCAGTGATGTCGACCTCGTCCAAGCAACAACGCCCTTAGAAACTGTCTGAGATCGAAGAATTTGACTTATCATGGCTGCATGGATTTTAATCAAAACTGAACAACTAATGCCATGATATTATGTCTAAACACTCGTTAAAGGACTCATTGCATAATACTTTTAAATTATAAAACAGTGGTTTTGAGCCAAACGGGTTTTAATAGTGTTATTTAAATCAATCCTTTCAAAGACAAGAAAAACAGCGTTTCCAAATCTAAATCAGATATCTATACTTCCAACTTAAGGCATTGATTATAACCCAATGGTTAATCAAAATGTATTGTAAGCAATTGAGTTACACGGTTTTGTAATCGTACTCCTTTAACGTGACCATTTTACAACCAATGGTAAAGGTAAAAAGTTATTAAACACTTCATTCAAAGCCAATGGGAAAGGAGCCTCAGGGCCACTTTTGTTTTAAACACAAGTATCCTGAACGTTAGAACGCCATTCAAAATTGGAATGATCAATATATTGAGAAAACGAGCATTAACATTAAAAAATAACTTTTATAGCAATCACGAATTAAAACTATTAGACCTAAGGGAACAGTCTAAAAGTTCTTATAATTTTCCATGAAGATATTAACTTTAACCTTATTTGGATTTACAATTTCGCAGTATTAAACAAAGTAAGATTTTGTTATACCATATGTCATTGTGGTTACAAGCACAATTTATATATAGGTCATCTCATTATCAAGATATCTTGCACGGATATTCTCATTCTTGCAGACAGACAGACAGGCCCACTATCATACGGTAAAGAAATGTTTACACCTACTCTCTCCACCATGCGCTTATGATGCATTGCCATTTTTGTTCAATAGGTTAGGCTTTTTTTGTAACAGAAGGCCAGGTTTCCTAGGCCTGGTAGTTGCCTCTCAGCCATTCGGCTTATTGTGCACCCTCTCCCAGGTTTAAGCTGTATCAAATCCCAGGCCTTTACAAAACCATGAGATCTTCTGAACAATGCTTTCCTGTTCCAACCCCTCTTCCGTATGCATAAGAACACCTAGGGATCTTGAGCGTTTGCTCTGTAATGCCGGACATTCAAATATGATATGCTTGGCTGTTTCGTTAGGTTAGGCTTCATGGCAGTGTTAAAAAATAAAAGCTCTGATGAGCTAGTGGGGGTACTAAAATGCAAGAGTGCACAGAATTCAAATCTTGCCACCAAGTTTTAATACTGAACTTCCACTCTATTATTTATTTATTTTTACGCTATGAATAAAATTTAAAGGCTTACAAATTGCAACGGAAATGTAACGTGGCTGGTGAGCCAAAACGTTTTATTTCTGATTAGGGAAGATTAGAGAAGAAAGCCTAATTTTACATTATCTCAACATTTTCGTAGTAATTAAAGAAGAATTACAGGGTCGGTTGGTTAAGGAGTATTTATATTAAATCTACAAAATTGCTAAGATCTTTCAGTATTATACTCCTCTAATAGCGTCGTAACCGCTGATATAAGTCAGCTTGTCTTCAAAATTTTCTGACTAATAATATTCAATGACAGAGCTGCTATACAGGGTGTAAAAAGTCCCGCACAGGATTGATAATTCCCGAACGATTACAGGTAAGCAATAAAACTTACTACACCATTAATGCACCTATAAATGTACGTTTTGAAGTAACTACCATGTTTTTGTCATGACAGATGGATAACCAGTAATGAGTCAGAAGGAAATCTTAAATGAAACATTGGCCGAGTAGTATAAGCAACAAACCCAGCTGGTTTAAAAATTATTTGTTCTGACATTTTCTCGTTGCCACCATGTTTGTCGATAAGACCAGTATAAATAAATTCGCTAACGCCCATACAAAACGCATGGGGCAACGTTGCCTATATAAAAATGAAGCTTCATACAAAATTACGTCAATAGGTCACTTCGTTTTCGGGATATTGAGTGTATAGCCTGACATATAGGCAGACAGGCAGTCAGATAGAAAATTTTCCAGCCCCTCAGGTCAAAGGTCATAGGCTTCGCTAGCGCGGGGTATGAGATACAGTGTTTCCTTTTATCACACTTTTGATTTGATTTTGTTGAAATTTCGAATGAGCTTAATGTAATAGAACTAATTTAAAGTTTAAAAATTATAATAAGGCAAATGCCCCACTTAAGTACATTTATATTTAATAATAGTTACAGAAGCTGAAATATTTATTTACATGCAAAGTCTTGAATGTTTAGTAGCTATTTTTATTCTTATCATTTTATATTTATTGTTGTGTACATGATGATAAAATCGAAGAGTTTAATAATTATAGCTTTTATCAAATATCAGTTACACAGTGGTCTAATAACAAATGTCAGGTAACTATAGCAATTAAAAAACTATAAATAGCAATTAAAAACGTTTTAACAACATTTGCTGCTGTGAGAAACTCAAAATATTTAACATGCAGAGGATATTATCTTAACATTTTCCTCGAGATAATACGTTATCAGATTAATGTGTTCGTTATACTGCAGTTTGCGTTCTAAGCTGAGAGTAATAGCTAGTTATACAATTACTATCAAAATGTTATTCCTAAAACTATGTTTCACTTCTTATAATAGATTACATTATATTATTCTCAAAGATGGTAGGACTGAAATATATTAATACACATGGGTTGGTACTATTAATATTATTATAATAAATTAGTAATTAACCTGATCTTATTATATTATTTGAATAGAGAAAAACCAATCTAATTCAAGACTGGCGTGTTATATTGACTAGAGACAGCTATTGGTGAAGAGGGAAAACAATCTAATTCAACACTAATTGTTATATTGACTTGAGACAGCTATTGGTGAAGAGGGAAAACAATCTAATTCAAGACTAACTGTTATATTGACTTCAGACAGCTATTGGTGAAGAGGGAAAACAATCTAATTCAACACTAATTGTTATATTGACTTGAGACAGCTATTGGTGAAGAGGGAAAACAATCTAATTCAAGACTAACTGTTATATTGACTTGAGACAGCTATTGGTGAAGAGGGAAAACAATCTAATTCAAGACTAACTGTTATATTGACTTGAGACAGCTATTGGTGAAGAGGGAAAACAATCTAATTCAAGACTAATTGTTATATTGACTTGAGACAGCTATTGGTGAAGAGGGAAAACAATCTAATTCAAGACTAACTGTTATATTGACTTGAGACAGCTATTGGTGAAGAGGGAAAACAATCTAATTCAAGACTAACTGTTATATTGACTTGAGACAGCTATTGGTGAAGAGGGAAAACAATCTAATTCAAGACTAACTGTTTATTGACTTGAGACAGCTATTGGTGAAGAGGGAAAACAATCTAATTCAAGACTAATTGTTATATTGACTTGAGACAGCTATTGGTGAAGAGGGAAAACAATCTAATTCAAGACTAACTGTTATATTGACTTGAGACAGCTATTGGTGAAGAGGGAAAACAATCTAATTCAAGACTAACTGTTATATTGACTTGAGACAGCTATTGGTGAAGAGGGAAAACAATCTAATTCAAGACTAATTGTTATATTGACTTGAGACAGCTATTGGTGAAGAGGGAAAACAATCTAATTCAAGACTAACTGTTATATTGACTTGAGACAGCTATTGGTGAAGAGGGAAAACAATCTAATTCAAGACTAATTGTTATATTGACTTGAGACAGCTATTGGTGAAGAGGGAAAACAATCTAATTCAACACTAATTGTTATATTGACTTGAGACAGCTATTGGTGAAGAGGGAAAACAATCTAATTCAAGACTAACTGTTATATTGACTTGAGACAGCTATTGGTGAAGAGGGTGTACCGAATGACGATTACACATGTGGGTGGTGACTTCTGAGGTCGTAGTAATAAATACTCGAATTGCAAACTTTACTTATAAGTTCAATTTAATTAATGTAACTTACAAGCACCACTTTTAGTTGGTAAATTAAATGTATGCCTTGCCACGTTGCTGCCAATTAGAGTACAAGAACTAAAAATGTATATCTGATAGGTGGGCCTAAAATATCCAGTGTTCTATGCAATTATGCCTTCGATATTTTACTTTATAAAACTTTAAGATTTTACTTCCCTTCGCAATATGTAGACTCACAACCCGGGAGTCGGCGTCTTGGCACGAGACATTGAAGCTGTAGTCTAAGAAGGGTTATTTCTAGTCGGTAATTACTAGAAGAGGAGTAGAAGTTACGAAAGTGGTAGCCATCTACTCAAATAATACGTGAGCTCGCCTAAAACAAATTCGCGACGGTATTAGCCATTTAATGAGACAAAAAACTTATCACAACGTGCTCGTCAGAAGGACGACGCCACCAGTTGTATTCATTTCAATCAAGCAAATAAAAGATCTTCAAGGGTAAGTTACTTTACTATTTACAACTTTACTTTACGTTACATTCATTTTTATATGTTTGGCATCAAAGGGCTAATTTAATAATACGAAAATATAAATTTTACTAACGGACATAGCGCGCGAGGTGAAATCGGTCACGTAGTTGGGCTGCTACAAAGGGTTGGAATAAAATATTCATACGCGTGCCAATTAGTTAGTTAGTCCGCCGATAATTTAGTTCCGGAACATTGGATAAAAAAAATAATATTAAGTTGTACTGGCTAACTAGGTTGTGAAATGTTGCATTATATAAAATGGACTAACTAACGGTACAAGGGAAAACAATCTAATTCAAGACTAACTGTTATATTGACTTGAGACAGCTATTGGTGAAGAAGGAAAACAATCTAATGCAAGACTAATTGTTATATTGACTAGAGACAGCTAATCGGTGAAGAGAGAAAACACTATGTGATTCAAGACTAACTGTTATAATGACTTGAGACAGCTATTGGTGAAGAGGGAAAACAATCTAATTCAAGACTAACTGTTATATTGACTTGAGACAGCTATTGGTGAAGAGGGAAAACAATATAATTCAAGTCTAACTGTTATATTGACTTGAGATAGCTATTGGTGAAGAGGGAAAACAATCTAATTCAAGACTAACTGTTATATTGACTTGAGACAGCTATTGGTGAAGAGAGAAAACACTATGTGATTCAAGACTAACTGTTATAATGACTTAAGACAGCTATTGGTGAAGAGATAAAACAATCTAATTCAAGACTGACATGCTGTATTAACTTGATACAGATAATTGGATATTAAAAACACCACCAAACATTAATCTTGATAAAGAAACTATTAAACTGAGTTTATTCATTAATTTAGGCTATTTACAGATGGATTTGCCCAGGATACAGTTTAAAATCTCGTACTAACATTTTATATGTTTTAATGTTAATAAACACATTCCTGTTTGTCAATATTTTAAACATGACAGAATTGTTACAAATATCTCACAATGTCAAAACCCCCGTTAGCTGAACTCAAACAGATTAATTTGTTAGGTTTCAGTAAGGATTTAATTAAATATTGATGAGGTTCCCAAACGATAGAGGCAACACTGTATAATGAAACAGAGTGGTTGCGTGGGTGGCTGAAGGCTGGTAGGAGGGCAACAGGGGGGCGGCCGGAGGGTGGCAGGAGGGTGGCAGGAGCGGGTGTGAGGGTGTGACGACCTGTTGCCTTCCATTGGGAGAAACATTTAATTCATAATCAATATGATCATTTTCCTCCTGACGACTTATTTCCCTAATTCTTTCAAATCCTCCTTTGTTCCTTGTTCCAGCTCATTCCGACTCTACTAAATCAAATCAAATCAAATTACTCTTTATTTTCAAATATACAATGATTACAATTACATGATTATTATTATGAAAATACCGTCACATGGGCCGAGGCCTGTGCGTGACGGCGAGCTCTTATTTACAACAATTTTAGTAGAACAGACTTTTTTTTAATCCATACAATAAGCAAAATTCAGCTCACACAATCAGTCCCACAAAATAAAATAAAATAAAAGTTACGAAAACAAAAATATCTAAGCAAGCGGTTGAACATGTTGTATATGCTGACACGACGGCACAGCAACTGAAAGTACAGTAGTAATAGTAAATGTAGTTAATAACGGTAAGTGGGAGTGAGGAGAGACTCAGCGTTATCAGAGCCGACCATCCGCAGCCAGGTAGTAATCAGTCGTTTGAACAGACCAGTTGGTTCGGCCCGCAGGTCCCTTATCACTGGAGGCAAGCGCCTGTACAATGTACTCGCCACGTAGTATGCGTTCGTCAGGTTCACAGTCATCTCGATGACAGGAGCCCGCACACCACCCCCCACAGCGGCCCTGGTAGAGTAGCTGTGAGTAGTTCGACCGAGTACCGCCTCCCTGTGCCTATAGGTGTAGACCATCACATTCCTAATATACAACTGACGGATCGTGAGAATATCTGATTCTATGAACAACTGATTTGATGAAAAACGTTTAGGTTTATTTAGAGCTGCCTTGAGTATAGATTTCTGAATAACATTTAATGGATCAATGATAGTTTTGAACGCCCCTCCCCACGCTATTATTCCATACTGTAAAATAGACTGAACATATGCAAAATAGACAGTTTTTAATTCATTATAATTTAAAATTTGCCCTAACTGGTAAAACACGTATATCATTTTTCTAAGTTTAGGTTTTAAATAATTAATGTGAGGTTCCCATCTAAGTTTTTTATCAATAATTATACCTAGGTACTTGTACTGGTCCACCCTCTCGATAGGCTGGCAGTGACAGGCGGTGTTAACTGAATCGCCGCACGAGTGCAGTACTAATTGCAGCTCCGCGGGTGGCTCACTCACATTCCTTAATGCGATTGGTAAAAGTTTTGTTTTACTGACGTTCACGGTTAGAATGTTAGAAAGAAACCAATTTTGTATTTGCGTTAGCTCGTTCGAAGCAACCTGGTAAACTTCTTGCCAGGTTCTTCCTTTGAAAACAATTACTGTGTCATCAGCGAACAGTTGTAACATTCCAGTAATATTTAGCTTTACTATGTTGTTTATATAAACGAGAAAGAGTAATGGACCAAGTGTACTTCCTTGAACGACGCCATAATTTACTTCCAATGGACTACTATTTCGATTATTTATTATTACAAATTGCTTCCGATCAGTTAAATAACTTTCGAACCATTGTAATGCAATTCCTCTTACACTAACATATTGTAATTTATTAATCAACAAATTTCTGTCAATTGAATCGAAGGCTTTAGCTAAGTCCACGAAAACTAAGAGAATTTTAAAATGTTCATTTAGTAAATGCATTATTTGTTTATTAATTTTGAAAAAGGCGTCTGAAGTATTTGTTCCCTGTCTAAAAACAAATTGTAATTCCGATATTAAGTTGTTGGATTCTAAATAATTTTGAAATTGTTTTTTACACATTTCTCAAGCACTTTACCGATTACACTAAGCAAGGAGATAGGTCTATAGTTGTTCGTGTCCGATTTGCTGTTTCCCTTGTGTAACGGAATAACTTTAGCCAGTTTAAGTCTTTCGGGGAAAATGCCAGAAGTTAGACTAAGCTTAATTAAATGTTTGAGAGGAGGAACGTTTACTAAAAAGTGAATAAAAGTAAACCTATACTTAATAGTTTAAATCCATATGGACGTTTGATCTTCATTAAAGTGCTTTAGTTTTTCTATTTAATTTATGATGTATAATGTGCCAAATTCAATTTTTCTTTTTAGGTATCTAGAAGTTGGAGTGATGAGTCAGTTAATGAGGACTAAGCCTTTTTTTGGGATTCCAATGTTTTAAGATATAGTATCCAATGTTCCATTCATTGCTATCCAGGTAATGCGGAATTAATTTTTACATTTAGTCTCAAAAACTAATAATTTAACTTAAAAATACTTTCTTGGAATGTTGTTTTGTAATTTTGAAATATGTTTTAGGTAGAAATGTTCTACGAATTATAGTTTGAAATTTTTCTTGAAAATATTTGAGGCTTTTGTTTAGACCGTTACTGATTGTTCATGCTTGTTTCTATAAAAACTTCGCTGCTAAAAGTGTTTAAAGTTAGTACATATAACCCAAAACGTAATTTTATATCGTAATTTAGTTTCTATAATAATTTTAAATATGTTTAAAATGTATGCACTCAAATGATATTAATTTACAACAATTACATTAAGTCTCTGAAAACACTCCAATTTACCTATGTATGAATAATCACATGAGAGTAGTGATACTGCAATGAGATATGGATCAGTTAATGAAAAGTAAATAAATTATTATGAATTAACCATTAATATTATTATTAGGTTTTCACATTAAAATTACTGATTTGTTTACATAGCTGTTCTTTATGGCAAAATATAACACTCTTTAGTGGAATTTCTGTTTTTATATTTAGTTCCTGCTTCTGTAAGCTGTCCAAAATGACACAGCGATTCGTTAATAAAAGTTAAAGGGGGAATTGACCCTCCTATTAGAAGGGTAGTAGTAGTATTAGATTCTTGTCGAGTCACAAATTAGATGATAGACTTACGAAGTCCTTTTTCGAAAGATTGTTTTGTGAGTAAATCCACGCGACCATTGTCAACAGCATTATCATTCTTTGTCAGGGATATTGAAAACCCATTTGTTTCGCTACCCACGCCCAACCCCCCCCCCCCTCCCCCCGACTATTGTCCTGCTACGGCTTACTTCTTTTTTATACTGGAATAAAGTTGAAGTTTCAAAATGTTGTGCAAGTTTATTACGTGTAATATGACAATATTAAACGCACTACGTTAAACCAGTATTAAAATATGATTTACTTTATTCAAGTTCAAGAGACACGAAATAAATCTTATCATATTGGATAGTTAATTGAAAACAAGTGTTGTAATAGAATCATTTATAATCAAAGTATAAGAAAATTATTGTGGCCTCAATGTGCATAAATAATGTGACATTTTGCAAGGTTGTAAACGAACGGTTGAAATTAGACCATTATCAGGGGATGTAGCACCTTGTCGACTGACAAATCAGCTGATAGAATTGCAAATGTAACACGCTTGCCAACATAACTGAACCAGGTTAGCCAACTTACCTTCATCGAAGTAACAACACTGTTATTTACAGTTTATATAAGACTATTTTTGGGCTTAATAAACTAGTCTTTATAGTTTTCTATTTCCTTTCGAAATTCTTTTCCAGAAGTATTCACCCAGATAGCTCTGATAGTTAAAATAATAATTGAACTTTGTTAGATATTCCGACAAGAGCAGTTACATTTGGAAGGTGAGTAAATCATTAAACCCGGTTTAAGCTGTTCATTTGGTTTCCGCTGAGATCATCTAATGGAGAATTTTACTAATTTAGAAAGATGTCTAAATAGTAGCATATTATTTACATTACGTTAATGATACGTAAGGAGGGAGACATACTAAATTAAAGTTCAGGAGCTCACGGCTTCTGACACTTCCTGGCCTCTGAAAGCTCCGCAAAACTGATATATTCCAGCTTTATATGTATGTAAATCATTTCAAAGCAAAAATATCATATAACAAAAAGTCGAGATACGTCTCTTTCAGTCGCTAGCTGTCATTTTGTATGTTCGATAAAAAAGTATTATCTCTAAAACTTGTTAAACTAACGATACCACGTTTAGCACATAGTTTTAAGTAGGTAAGAGAAAAATATTAAAATAATTGTGTCACAGTATTTTCTTCAATGTCAACAAAATGGCGTCTATTTAAAATATTGTAAGTCAAATAAAAAACCTAGTATAGTCATAACACATTAGATAGAAACCAAATATTTGCAATTTTGTGTTAAAATTCTAATGGAACTTGTTTTAAGGTAATCCGTCAGTGTATAATTGAGCACGACCACTTTAAGGTACGTTTTTACAACTCGGGATCAGCAAACGTTTTGTCTTTTGATAGGCATAAAACTGGTTTAAATAATATAAATATAAAAATGTTCAAAAATTTATGAACATTCCAACTATTTTGAAATTTGTATACCAGTTCCAACACTCTATTTTTTTCAAGAAAATCTATCAACGCATAAGCGAGCAACGTGGCAATACATTATTTAATTTTTAACGTCTAGAAGCTCAGCTTTTATGTTTATTTGCCACAATTAAACATATTAGTAAACTTTGCAAATCGAGTATTCATTACTACGCCCTCAGCGGTATCCAACTCCATGACAACTCGTCCATTCGGTAAACTTTTATCATATAGAACGACCGTTCCAAATTTCTTTTAACCCAGCCGACCATATGGTGTCTAGTTGTAGTAGTAAGAAAGGATTTTGACCCGAGAGCGGGTTGACCCTTTCGATCTGACTGACCCCAACACCGAATTTCATCTTGCTATTCACTTGCAAAACGTCTATATCAAGTTTAATAAAGATGTGTTAAGAATTGAGACGGTACTCGTGATGATTCTTTCGAACACAGAATTTATAGCATCTAAACAATATTGCAATAGGTAGATTTGAAATTCACCTAAGATTGCTCTTACACACCATCCCTTTGAGTATGAACAGGTTTTAAAATTCAATTAAGGATTAAATTAAATTGAAAGAGAGCGAATGTGGTTAATGCAGGCACTAAGAGGGAATGATGCTGTGTAACAGTGTTTCAATACGTTCAAAGCGCTACTCCCGCCGCAAAACACACGCAGTAAAAACGTTGTAAAGTAACTAACACGCAGTGCTCCTGCCACACAACACACGATGTAAAATCTTTGTCAAGTAACTAACCTATTATACAATACTGTACAACGCATGCAGTAAAAGCATTGTCAAGTAACTAACACGCAGTGCTCCTGCCACACAACACACGATGTAAAATCTTTGTCAAGTAACTAACCTTATTATACAATACTGTACAACGCATGCAGTAAAAGCATTGTCAAGTAACTAACATGCAGTGCTCCTGCCACACCACACACGCTGTAAAATCTTTGTCAAGTAACCTTATTATACAATACTGTACAACGCATGCAGTAAATGCATTGTCAAGTAACTATCACGCAGTGCTCCTGCCACACAACACAAGCTGTAACATCTTTGTCAAGTAACTAACCTATTATGCAATACTGTACAACGAATGCAGTAAAAGCATTGTCAAGTAACTAACACGCAGTCCTCCTGCCACACAACACAAGCGATGTAAAATCTTTGTCAAGTAACCTTATTATACAATACTGTACAACGAATGCAGTAAAAAGCATTGTCAAGTAACTAACACGCAGTCCTCCTGCCACACAACACACGATGTAAAATCTTTGTCAAGTAACTAACCTATTATACAATACTGTACACGCATGCAGTAAATGCATTGTCAAGTAACTATCACGCAGTGCTCCTGCCACACAACACAACGCTGTAACATCTTTGTTAAGTAACCTTATTATACAATACTGTACAACGCATGAAGTAAAAGCGTTTGTCAAGAAACGAATTTACAGTGCTCTTGCCACACAACACAAGCGGTAAAATCATTTGTCAAGTAACGAACATACAGTGCCACACAACACGAACTGTAAAAGTGTTTGTCGAGTAACGAATTTGCTGTGGTCCTGCAACACAACACAAGCGCTAAAAGTTTTTACAAATAACTAAACCTGCCATACTTCTGCCACACATCACAAGCGATAAAAACTTTTACAAATAACTAACCTGCCATACTTCTGCCACACATCACAAGCGATAAAAACTTTTACAAATAACTAACCTGCCATACTTCTGCCACACATCACAAGCGATAAAAACTTTTACAAATAACTAACCTGCCATACTTCTGCCACACATCAAAAGCATAAAAACTTTTACAAATAACTAACTTGCCATACTTCTGCCACGCAACACAAGCTGTAAAAACTTTTACAAATAACTAAACTGCCATACTTCTGCCACACATCACAAGCGATAAAAACTTTTACAAATAACTAACCTGCCATACTTCTGCCACACATCACAAGCGATAAAAACTTTTACAAATAACTAACTTGCCATACTTCTGCCACGCAACACAAGCTGTAGAAACTTTTACAAATTACTAAACTGCCATACTTCTGCCACACATCACAAGCGATAAAAACTTTTACAAATAACTAACCTGCCATACTTCTGCCACACATCACAAGCATAAAAACTTTTACAAATAACTAACTTGCCATACTTCTGCCACGCAACACAAGCTGTAAAAACTTTTACAAATAACTAAACTGCCATACTTCTGCCACACATCACAAGCGATAAAAACTTTTACAAATAACTAACCTGCCATACTTCTGCCACACATCAAAAGCGATAAAAACTTTTACAAATAACTAACTTGCCATACTTCTGCCACGCAACACAAGCGATAAAAAACTTTTACAAATAACTAACCTGCCATACTTCTGCCACACATCACAAGCGATAAAAACTTTTACAAATAACTAACCTGCCATACTTCTGCCACACATCACAAGCGATAAAAACTTTTACAAATAACTAACCTGCCATACTTCTGCCACACATCACAAGCGATAAAACTTTTACAAATAACTAACCTGCCATACTTCTGCCACACAACACAAGCGATAAAAACTTTTACAAATAACTAACCTGCCATACTTCTGCCACACATCACAAGCGATAAACACTTTTACAAATAACTAACCTGCCATACTTCTGCCACACATCACAAGCGATAAACTACTTTTACAAAAATAACTTACCTGCCATACTTCTGCCACACAACACAAGCGATAAAAATTTAAGCAAGTAACTTGCAGTCCTCCTGCCACCAACACACGCTGTACAACCTTTGTAAAGCAACTGATTAGTAATGCTCCTGTCGCACACTACATGCGATAAAAATAACGAACTTATTCTGCATTTACAGCGCTTCATTGCCAGCTGTTCTCCAGAATGAAGGCAATCACTTCTATTAACCAAAGTCAAGGTCGCCTAATTCCTCCTTTTCTCATGATTTCAATTTGCATTTTTAATGTGTTCGATATGTGTATTTCACGTACTATACGTTAAGTGTGAACAGATAATATGTTCACTACAAACTCCAATACACAACTCTGAGCTACAATCCAATGCATCGCGTAGTAGTGTATTTATACATCAAATTGTGTTCATCATATACTACACACAGTTAAGTGCTGTCAGACAACGTATTCACTTCTGGAACTGACAGTGCGCCAGTACATTACTCTGAGCCCTTTCTAATGCACCGCATATGAGTGTTTGCATTAGTTTGCTCATGGTTCAAAGGTTGACTCTGAACAGTAGCCAATGCATCTCTTCGTAGTTGAAGTATATATAAAAACATTATGTGTGTGTGTGTGTGTGTGTGTGTGTGTGTGTGTGTGTGTGTGTGTGTGTGTGTGTGTGTGTGTGTGTGTGTGTGTGTGTGTGTGTGTGTGTGTGTGTGTGTGTAAAATGTGTTTATCATAAACTATACACAGTTAAATGTTGACAGACAACGTATTCACTTCTGGAAGTGACAATAGACCAATGCAGAGCTCAAGACATTAGCCAATGCATCTCTTTGTAGTCGAAGTATATATTAAATTGTGTACATCGTATACTGTCCATTGTGAAGTGTTTACTCACGTTTAATTCTAGAGCTCCTTGTATGCTACCTTGAACACTGGAAAATTCATCGCAATAGCAGTATAAGTGTTTAGGGCTGGCTTCGCTTTATGTATTGTGGAACAGCTGTTATGTCTCCCAATGCATACAAAACTTTTGGTCCCGGTCTTTCAATGTTATCTTTTTCTGAGCTGAAAGGCATATTTTGGTTTGTTATAAATATTATACAATTTGTGGGTTTCCACGCTGAGGCTTAATTGTGCGGATCTTCAATTTTGAACAAATGATATATGTATTTTTACGTGAGTTCAATCCTAGAATTTTTTCCTGATGCTTTAAACTTAATTTTATTAACCCATTTGAATTCTTTACATAAAAATTAATTAATAATACATTGAATTCGTAATCAGTGCCCATTTGGGATCAAAGCCTTGGGATTTAGTTTTGTGCCCAGTTCAGCACACTTTATTTTTCTACCATAAAATATAATAAAATAATTTATTCCTTACATTTTCTATATTTTAAGCATACATCTACAACAAAAGCAAGTATTAAGAGTTGTTTTTTCAAATTGATTTTAAGTTGTCCTTGAAAGGTTGTTTGTATTTGTTGTAAATATGTCATACTATCAAGTAAACAATGTTTATTATATATGCGAGGCAACTCAATTAACAGAACATCAAAATAAAATACATACAAATGTTAAAACAAATCAAAATAAATAACAGAACTTAATATGATAATTCTGAATATAATGGTTATATTGTTAAACCAGAACTCTGCAGAGCAGAGTCGATTGCTAATGGAAAAGGAACATCCATATAGCATTGTAAGCATGCGTCGTTTACGCACATAACAAAGTGAAATTCCTAACTAATTTAGCTGAATCAATGATATAGCTCTAATAGCTCAAAATCGCACTCATAGACGTGTAATAAATTGACCAAAAAGAGGAATTTATTGAGCAAACACAGACTTAGGTCGAGCGTTGTGGAACTCGCTATTTATAAATAGGCAAATGTAACCAACCCATATCAACAAAATACTCAAACCACGCAAAAAAGTTTTAGATTTGCTATTCAAATGAGAAAGACTTGTAACACTGTTGCAAACTAAATGTATTTGTGTTCATATAAACATAATCTGTTGCGCTCGAATGTTTTATTTTATATATTTCATAGACGGTTTGTTCAAAGTTGATTCAGGTATTTAAATAACTACACTAAGACAAGTCCATATGTGTCTTATATTCCTCATAAACGAACAAAGACTTTGTAAACTGCCTTCTGGTTGAGAAATTTTCTTTGTTGAGACAAGTTCACCCAAAACAACAATTCGTCAGACTAAAGGAAAGTTACTGAAACCATTTCTCTTTTAACGGAATCTTTTCTTATAATGAAAAATGTTGCTCGCAGTTGGATAAAGTTAATTGAATTAACAACCAACAAACACTTTCCTTAGCTGCAAACTCCTTCGTGGACCTTCAATAGACAAACGTCTCTTTGATCTTAACCCACTTTTAGTATGAATGGAACTTACGCATCAAGGCTTTTGAAAGAGAAAGCTGTCTTTAAATGAATCTGCGTTTTACTAACAAATCTAACATTGCTTTATTAATTTTATCAAGTATTATCAGTTATTGGTGTGTGTGTGTGCGCGTGCGTGCGTGCGTGCGCGCGCGCGTGTGTGTGTGTGTGTGTGTGTGTGTGTGTGTGTGTGTGTGTGTGTGTGTGTGTGTGTGTGTGTGTGTGTGTGTGTGTGTGTGTGTTTATTTATATGTAAGAAGCATTTATGGAACGATTATACTTGAATGTGGCAAACACATTTTTTCTAAAATATCTATGATTATAATTTTTCTCACCAGTGGCGTAGCCTAGAAATGATTTCGGAGGGGTATAACAGGAGCAGTGGGTGTTATAAGCACCAGAAAAGGGGGGTCCGGACGTGGTCCCTCAGAAAGTTAAAAAAAGACCTGTATAAAGGCTAAACACTACTTTCAGGCATTAATTTATTATATGAAGCCTTTTTAATTCAAGGTTAATACTGAACAAAGAAACATTTTAAAAACAATGCTCTATTCAAATTACGATGGCAATTTGTTTCAAACATTAGAAGTAAACAACCTTCTGAATTCATCAAGAAACCTCTTCTAATTCCTGATCTTGTCATCTCGTCAAGTACCTCATCTGCTGTAATGTAAACTGGGTAATGCACTGATAGTAGAGCTAATCCCGTAAGTCGATAATTTTCTGTGACATTTTAAGGTGCTTTTGTATTCTCTTCGGTGACGAAAATGATCTTTCAGCTTCAGCTGTAGATACTGCCAAAGAGATACTGCCGAGAACCCGGAACAAGCAGTTATGTTAGGATATAATAGTTGAATAACAGCTGTCCAAGATGGCCATAAATTGTTTGGGTTTATCATTGTCATGTACATTACACCATTTCCTAGACCACAGTGGGTACTCAGATTCCATAATGATTGTGTTTCTCTATCTTCATTGAACAGTTCAAGGTTACTTAACAACTTAAAATTGGTTGCATTTGCATTTTTTTTTTTTTTTTTTTTTTTTTTGTAGCAGTGCTTCAAAGACTTTTAACAGTGGTTTATTTGCACCAAACCGATCTACAAGACCGTATATCAAAGTTGTCTGTGCATGGTCTGAAAATTTTTCTCCTGTAGTACTACTCTGCGTTGATGAGAGGAGTATTTTCTCTCTTGTTTGGCGGATGGATTGTCGAGGATTTGTACATCAAAGTGATTTTCCACCAAGGTGTGCCTTCTTGAATAATGCAGAAGAAGCTTCAACGTCATTTTCCTTTGACGTAAACTTTGTAAGGCACTTCCCAAATCATCAGCATAGTTTATAGCTGATGATAAATCACTTTAGACTTTTTGGAGGTACTTTGATAAGGGCAAAGTGAGGTTGAATAATACTCACAAGTAACTAGTGAGATAAAACTACTCTTCTCAATTACTGAAAGAAGATTTGCGGCTGATGATGATACTGCCCTGTTACTTTCCGGCAACTTTTGAAGAGTAGCTATTATAGGTGGAATGAGCTCCAAAGAGTATTGATGAACCTCTGCCTCTCAATGAACCAGTTTTCTCACACAATCCCAAAGTCAAGTTAAAATGTGTTAAGCAGATAAATCAGCAATATGTATAAAAGAAATAAATCCTCTTTTAGAACTGGCTGAGCATCTTTTGTAATGTAGCTAATGTATAACAAAAATGACTTTTTACCCGAGACGTACATTGCTTCATCGCTTAGTATTGAAAAACAATCCCAGTTATCTCTGGACGCGTTTTTATTTGATCAAATTTCCACAAATATCAAAAATTTCATTTTGCACAGTAGGGCCTAAATAATTTGCGTTTCGCGCGCACTGACTTAAATGCTGCTTGAATGTTTCATCCGTTTCAGCAAGTAAGACTATGAACTTTCCATCTTTATTTAGAAGGTTTTGTACAGTTAGCAACCCACAGTCTCAATGACCACTAGGAGGGATGTAATTTTCTTCACAAAATATGATAATATCAACAAAGGGCCTCAAGTATTAACAATTTTACTCCTTTTCCTTGGCCCATAGAGTGTCAAATAGAGTAGCTATATCACTTACTTTACCACTGTACACTCGGAGGAAGTTTCAGGCAGTGATTGTTGAAAATTTGTGGTAGTCCGAATTAGTATGAGCTGTAAAATTTTCGGTTGTGCATTTTCATTTTCTAAATAGAGCAGCCGGCAGTAACCCCACTTTTAATGAGTTCCTTTGCCAGTTTATTCAGGTCCAAAAGCAAAGCAATTTTGCAATATGCACCATCTTTCTCCTTAGAATATGCAAGTTAAAGCCACTTCTTTAACCAGCTTTGTTGAAACTTACGTTTTTTATTTTTATGTTCGCTTATACGGTAATTAATTTTTTTCGGAAACAAAAAATTCAATCAGTCTTTGTTTTAAACCATTGGACATAAGGACCCTTTCACTGTCATGCAGATTATCAGATATTCACCTATGTCAAAAGAAGTAAGTTCTTTTCTTACGTTTATATCCATTTCTTCACAGGCATCAGATGTCGAAGCGCAATGGCTGGTTGTCGGAGTTGATGCTTTACACTCAGGAATAGATTTAGTTTTTATTACTTTGGTTTCAAAGAACTGGTCAATTGATGTCTCTCCATAATTTCAAATAAACTCACATTTAAACTGCACTGTTAGATGCAAGTTAAAGCAGTATAAGCCACATATAGTAATAAAAACAAACTGAATAGGAAATAACATAACCTTATCACTCCATGGATTGGTACAGTGTGCGGTGACTGCCACTGCTTGCAGATGAGCGCCGGACATGCCCGACCTCCGACGGAAACACCCGACAACAATCCCTTTTATCTTCACTGCGCCATGTCACCCAACCCTACCAAACCTCGGAGTCACGTGTGGATTGTGTTGATTTGAAAAAAAAAACAGCTGAGCGTCTTCGCTTACCTTGATTTCCACCCCACCTAATCCTAACTAGCCTACTCCTCACTGCCTAAGGATAGTCCACAGCCAGTTTCATGTAGGATGAATTAATTGGTGATATTACATGCTTTTACGACACTTAAAATTGATAACTTCTTATTATTAAAGTTATTATTTAATTATCCTGATGTTTATTCTATATTTTAAAACTGGAGCACACATTAGGTTGTATTGATATTTTTACAGTGACTACAGCTGAAACTACTTACAACAAATATGAATTCTCGATCTTCTTTCAATGTCTCGGGGGGGAGAGCCTAACCTTCCCGACCCACCCTCCCGATCCCCCCAGGGTTACGCCACTGTCGCCCATAGAAAGAACTAGACTAGAAAGGGGGGTTTTAGGGGAGTTATTTTATCATTAGGAGATATTTCAGATAGAACAAATTTCTTTTAATTACCATAGTTTAGCAAAACAAATATTCAAATCTTTAAGCCATTTAGCGTTTTTTTAACACGAGGATATTGAATTTTATTATTACACTATAAAAAAACTGTGTGCTCCATGGCCCAAACCTGATTGCCAAAAGAAAGATTCCTTTCTACCTGGCCATTAGGTATTAGTTGTTCAGAAGGAAATCCTATTAACTCACATATGGTGACAGATTGTCGATTCATTTATTTTTCTTCGTTTTTGAGTAGTTGGGTGCCATACCGAATGGAGCGTTAGTCAAGGTAACTCATTTTTCAGTGGTTGATGGTGTTTTTATAATTTAATACGATTTATCATCATTTACATTTATTACAGTTTCTATAATTAAACTGCTGATAGCTTATTGTAAACCACGTTTTTATGTTAGATGAAATTGTTGTTGCAGTCCATTTATCTTACACCATTAATTGCAGTGAAATGCCTAAACATCAAAATCAGTAGAATTTTAAATTCATTAGTAGTAGAAATGTAATATTGGTTAATCAGAAACTGGCACCATGTGGCAGATGCCGGAAACTAAGAGCCTCATGGTTCCGGTGTGTTACAATGCGAGAGCGCCTCATAATGAAATCTCGCTACCGGCTTTTAACAAGAACTTTCCACGCTATATATTCCGTTCTACGCTTTATGGGAAAGCTTATGAGGAAGGAGTTAATACTAAACTCTTCATCCAGTATCCTCTGGAAACATAAATTACATTATGCAGCTAATAATTAAAACCTGCTGCTGTACACTACAACGTGTTCAGCAGTTTTTACATTTACTATACAAATCCATTAATTACTTTAACAATTAATGATGGGGTTTCATTGGCCATCAGGTGTACACAACTGTTTTTTTACCATGAGGCAAACTGTTACATAATCCATCGTAGATTTGCTAATAAGTGAGACCTATCCTGCCATGTCTTTAGGGATTCTAATGATTTACACTTATTACTTTTACAAATTTAATAAGCAAACACTAATTAAATTTAAAATTACGTAACTACTGTTTACTTACTCGTAGTATGCGACCGGCCCTTGTTCCAGCACTGCGTGGCTCAAATACTACGCCATAATATTCCCGAGCGGGTCTATTTAATTCTGGGTTACCTGCATCATTTGCGATAAATAGTTATCGTCTTGTGTTATTCGCATTACTAGACAATTTTACTTATTGGCTGGGCGTTATCGAAGCCTAACACACGAGGAACTGGGGTACGTCTGTCTGTCCGCACATTTCGAGAACGTACTGACCTAGGCTCTATATTTAGCATGGTGTTCCATTTCTATATAATAACAACGATTCGATGATGGCGCATGCCTTTCCATGGGATTTGGATGAACGTTAGCGAAAATTTGTATTCTGGTCTTATAGATAACCATAATTGAATGAGCTATAGTCTTGAAATTGTGCGGGAAACCTAGTCGAACTCTATCGTTCCCGGTGGTGCAGAGTACTCCTACCTTATTTAGTATAAAAGTAATTAAGACTAAGACCAACACGTTCTTTAAATAATCCAAGTCAGTAGGCAACATAAAAGATCCCATAAGTGATTCTGATGGTAATTAATTTTTCATTGGTGAGATAATTAAAACAACCATAACTATTATCTTACGTATTAATATATTGCAGCTACATCACGAAATTTGAAAATAGTAATATCAGTTTCTTAAACAATACACTTGTATAATTATTTATTGTTTGTTAGCCTATTTATTGGTTTCTCGTCGTTATATTTATTTTGTTAAACTGTATATAGTATGTGTATTTATTTATTACCTCATTATTATATTATTTATTTGTATATGTGTATTATATTTATTTTTATATTTGTTGCTGTTAAATGTTTAATGTTCGTTTCTTTAATATAGTAACAAGACAAAGTTTTAATATCTAATCAATCGAAAGTACATTAGTCAAATAAGGCAATTTGTATTGATAAGATTAAGTACAGTGATTAGCAGGCGGCACGGAGTGAGCAGTCTATAAAGAAGGGTTTGGACTCTCGCTAATAAACATTATTAACACGCTTTTATTAGCTCGGTTGTATCTATGTAACGGAATCTTTGAGCATCTATTATTTATTTTTCTATTTTTGCGCTGCCACACTACTGGAAGAAGTGGCAGTGTATATTCCTAGAATGTAGATTGTTGTTAAACTGAATTTTTGTGGAGGAATAAACTCATTATTTCATTATTTCTTTCATTATTTCAAATTTTTGGCAATCTCCCGTATTGGTGCTCAAGTAGAAAATACATGTGTATATACAAAATAAAGACCAACCCTACATTGTAGACATTAAAGTTTGTCCACGAGATAGTTTCATCTATCATCAAGTCATTATAACAACTATAACTATTACTTTACGTATTATTAAATTGCAGCTACATCACGAAATATTTGGTGATCTCCCGTATTGGTGCTTAAGGACAAAGTATATATGTCCATACAAGATGAAAAAATCCTGGTTTCTCTAATTTACGCATAACTTATCAAAGAGATGCAAGAGTAAACCCCTTGTAGGCTAGCTTGCACCATTATTTACATAACATATTCTTATTTTGCATTTTATTTGTTCTATTTTTCTAATTTTTCCTCCATTAGCTATTTTACGTACTTTACATAAATTGCGAGGAAAAAACGATTGTCTTGGTTTCTACATAAATGTGTAAGTGGGATATTATAATTAAACTATAAGAGAAGGTTAGGGAAACACTTTGACCATAGTCCCATATCAGATTTTGTGTAAATCTAGACAAGCCTAACAGAACTTGTCAACATCACACTCTGTA
Source organism: Homalodisca vitripennis (assembly GCF_021130785.1). Taxonomy (NCBI): domain Eukaryota; kingdom Metazoa; phylum Arthropoda; class Insecta; order Hemiptera; family Cicadellidae; genus Homalodisca; species Homalodisca vitripennis. The sequence goes on from NC_060209.1 coordinate 22,457,595, forward strand.
CGCTGTTCATAGCGCTATCACTGGTGTGCTGGTGCTACAGTTCTTAGCGTGCTTATAGCAACTGCATCTTTGCGGGCTTATAGCAACTGCATCTTTGCGGGCTTATAGCAACTACATCTTTGCGTGCTTATAGCAACTGCACCTTTGCGGGCTTATAGCAACTGCACCTTTGCGTGCTTATAGCAACTGCACCTTTGCGGGCTTATAGCAACTGCATCTTTGCGCGCTTATAGCAACTGCATCCTTGCGGGCTTATAGCAACTGCACCTTTGCGTGCTTATAGCAACTGCATCTTTGCGGGCTTATAGCAACTGCATCTTTGCGGGCTTATAGCAACTGCATCCTTGCGGGCTTATAGCAACTGCACCTTTGCGTGCTTATAGCAACTGCATCTTTGCGTGCTTATAGCAACTGCATCTTTGCGGGCTTATAGCAACTGCATCTTTGCGGGCTTATAGCAACTGCATCCTTGCGGGCTTATAGCAACTGCACCTTTGCGTGCTTATAGCAACTGCATCTTTGCGGGCTTATAGCAACTGCATCTTTGCGGGCTTATAGCAACTGCATCCTTTGCGGGCTTATAGCAACTGCATCTTTGCGGGCTTATAGCAACTGCATCTTTGCGGGCTTATAGCAACTGCATCCTTGCGGGTTTATAGCAACTGCACCTTTGCGTGCTTATATCAACTGCATCTTTGCGGACTTATAGCAACTGCATCTTTGCGTGCTTATAGCAACTACATGTTTGCGTGCTTATAGCAACTAAATCTTTACGGGCTTATAGTAACTGCACCTTTGCGGGTCTATAGCAACTGCAATCATTTCTTCTGTTTTATAAAAGAAATCTCAGACGCCCTAAATTCCCTTAGCAAGCTGCATTAGAATTTCGTTGGCTCAGTACCTGAGAAATACAGGTACACAATTCAAAAGTTTTTGTTACATAGATTTTCTACTTTTTAGCAAATTTAAAGACTGTTTTACTATTATCAAACAATTAGTTTCTTTAGTTGTTTTAAACTGATATTATGGAAGACTGAGAAAATAAGTTTAAGGAGGCAATAGGATTTCTTCGCATCTTTTCAGCGTTAAGAATAACAAAAACAGTAATATTACGTTTTGTACTGAGCAATCTTAACCTTTGCTGTGATGGATAACTACAAGTAACCCAACACATAGACTACATGCCAGGTTAAACTGATCACTAATATCAGTTCTATTTATCTATTTATTCTGCTTTATCTATTTATTTTTAACAGAGGTTTATCACATTTATGTTATTTGCACCCGTATTTGCGTTGCTTCCTTTAGGCAAATAAAATTTGCTATATCTCATTTTATTGTATTTTATTTTAATGGTCTACTTTTGAAACCTTCTTTGATCAAAATAACAAGATTTCGAGAATGTTTTTGATTTCTAAAAACGTTGTAATCAAAATATCTGATTCTTACCTGCATACCACAATTGGGATACTAACGTTGAGCTTTTATGTGAATGTTTAATGTAATTAAAATTTCTCAAAGTTACTCAAATTTCCATTAGAAATATCATGAATATTTGAGAATTTATATAGTTGAATTATGTTTTTAAACTGTATCGTATGAACACTTATGAGCCAAAGGTAAGCTAGGTTCCTTACTATAAGACTCAGCAAAATACTTACGAGAATTTGGTGATTAGTTAACATGTAATTGTGATTAGTTAACACGTAATGGTTATTAGTTTAAAATGTAGTAGTAGTTTTTAACACGTAATGGTGATTATTTAACATGTAATTGTGATTAGTTAACCCATATGGTGATTAGTTAACACGTAATGGTCATTATTTAACACGTAATGGTGATTATTTAACGTGTAATGGTGATTAGTTAACACTTTATTTCCAAACGGTTGAATGGCGGTCTTCAATAGTTGTGGAGATCAGTTACGAAAACATAAAAAAATAATCTTGTAACAAACCTGAATGAATTCTACGGCTTACATGTATAACGTATCAAATTTATGGTTATGCTTTTTAAGCTCGTAGTTGTGAACTAACGACAATATATATATAGCCGAAACAATAAAATAAGTTTAAATAAGAATAAGATAACAGCTAATGCTATGAGACAGCTTAGAACAAAACGTAAATCAACGACAATTTTCATTGTTTGAAGTTTATTTTTGACGATGAAAGGAAACAGGATTTTCCAGACATTTGCCATCGATCAGTAAAACAAAAAGTCAGTAAGACTACGTTTGGAGATCTCTTCTTCAGGTAAATAACTAACACACACATAGTTACAAACTAGGCTAAAATAAACCAATAATACCAGAGCGTTGTGTCACGCCTGAGTCAGGAATCACAATCACCATGTTGTGCGTCAACTTCACTAACTAAAACATGAACTTAATAAAAAACACTAAACACTACACTAATTATTAAAACTGAACTACAGAATGCAGGTTACAATACGTCTGCATTCGTTGAGTAGGTGGTTGATCAACCACCAATGTGTGTTAATTATTTACCTGAAGAAGAGATCAGATTGCAGATCTCGAAACGTAGTGTTACTTATTTTTTGTTTCACTGAACGATAGCAAATGTCCGGAAATATCCTATTCCCTTAACAATTTTCAGTTATTGCAATGGAAAATTTAACCGTGTACAAATTATAGGCCTCTACTGACGTACAATGAAGTTCGCAACCTGTACATTGCCTGGTACAGAATGGCAACGTAGACGTACGGCAACAGTGCCATTTACATTGTTTTCGAACGTTAAATCGGCCTGTTATCAATGGTGGGAGTGGTATTGATTATGCCGAGAAAGTAGAGCAATGGGAAAGGCAACAGGTGATTGAGAGCGAGAGGGGGCTGATGTCCCCCCTCCGCTTCACCACCCCACTAACCCCTCACAAGCCACGGAGTTTCATTAAGGGTTGTCTGTTTCAAAACCGCTGTTCCAAACATTTAATTAAAACCAGTGTATACTTGAAGAATTTGTAAAATGTTTACGTATTCCATCTGAAATCGATCCACCTCCGCCAACACGTATGTCAATAATACTAAATCTGTTATTGGAAAATGCCTGAAATTCCTGAAATTGTATTAAAGCCAATGAAGGCTTGTTTTGTCCTTCTAGAGTTTTATAATATGAACGTACACAGCCATAATATTCTGCAAAGATAAAAGTTTATGGCAAAGTACATGATGAAAACTGAATTCCCCTTCAATCTTTCCCATGAATGCGAAATATTTGTTTTTGTCCTCTTCAACGTTTTTTATTATACCTAATATTAATATTATTACCTGATTTGGCATTGGCCGTAAAAACTTGGTCTCTTCAGAATTATGCAGTTGTGAGCCGTAATGACGAGGTGCGTCCTAGAAGGGATGTTTAGTGTATAAAGACAATTATTATTTGTGGCAAACATATTTTTGAGAAATAACAACAATTTTATTTTAATCGAGTAGTTCATGCGTTCTGTGCCTCACCCTTTATGACCGATTATTGATATATCGAATCATTTGGTTAAGAAAAATTATATTCCGTTCACAAATTAGCGCCTATTGACAAGTAAAAAAAGAAACTTGTTGCAGAACATTAAAAAATACAGAAAAATAAACTAAACAAATGCATTACAATTTTGAATATTTATGTTCAAACTAATACTTACTCTGTATGTATTAGAGAACCGGCTCAAATAGCATTCAAATAGAAATAATGACTGAACATGAAAAGTCCAGATGCGAGAAAATAGTGGAAAAGAGAAAAGTCTTGACACGGAAAATCACTTTGAAGCTTTTCTCATGTTCACTCCGTTTAGAGTCTTCTTCACTCAAACAGTCGGTTTCTCACCTTTTCTCCTGTGGCAAGAGATTTCATGACAACAGAAAATATTTCAGATATTATTTGTCAGTATTCAGTACAAAATTTCGGTCATATTTTTCTGTGGCAAAACAACCAATGCTTTACTTTACGACATGCAAATATCCGCAATCGTCAGTAACATTTGTAAACTTTATTAATAGAGTAGTTAAAGACAGGTTTAGACAGTGATATTTTGTCTCGTAATAATCTAGACATCTTGAAGGTTTTAAGAAAGTATACAACAGCAGTTGGTATATATATCATGTCTATGTATTTATGTTATTGCCTGAGCTTTGGCCACTCGTGGGGCTACATACATTTCATTTCTGTCTGTCTGTCTGTCCGAGTTGACCTACAGACTTGAAATTGTGCATGAAGCTTCATTTCTATATGAGGAACAATGAGTTCGATTAGTTACCACATATTTTTTACATTGCTCTTATGGGTAACAATGATGGTAACGAGAAATTAGAAGAATAATTACATTTATAAATAAACTCAATACATACAAGATTTAAATATCCTAATCCTAGTAATATTAAACATTCGAAAGTACCTTTGTTTGTTTTGTTTTCACACGTAAACTATTCAACCCATTTTACTGAAATTTTACATAGACGTTCCTATGCTCCCGTGGTATGACTATAGGTCTAGTCTTACATCGAAAATCCCTCTGGGCTACGCCCCTCTGGTCTCTAAAGTAGCGAAAACTCCCATCTTGATCTCTAAAGTTATAAAACATTATTTGACAAAGCCAGTTAAATGTAATAAACTGTTCTATGCAAATATTGTTTTATGACAGCACAAATGCGTGTTTAAATAATTTTTACCGATATTTTTAATTTGTTTACATTTATAGTGCGCAAATTCTATGAGGAGTAATCATTGTAATTTATGCCGTTTTTAGATATTAGCGATTCTGTAAGTACTCTACTACCTTAGAAAATCTTAAACTCAATATGGTCATAATTTGACACCAAAGACACCCTTTGAAGCAGTCGGCAAAAACTATTCTAGACGAAAGTTCGTTGGACTGTACTTTTGAACTAATGTGCCAATTCCAGCTCTAAACGTTCTAAAATATTACAATATTTTTCAGTTTACAAATGTACAAACATGTAAATAGTGTCATTGATAATGTACTTTTAATTGTACATTTTTGGAAAATATTAACTATTAGGTATATAAGACAAAGTTACTGTCTAACTTTTACTATAAATAAAAAAAAACTGCCATAATTTACTTTTGACAAAAATTGGCTTCTCAGATCTGTGCTATAAATTATCAATCAGGGAAACAAGGCAAAATCAAATATCGTACAAAAAAATAACACCACTGGCATAAAAGTCCATAAACGTACACTTTGTAACAAATTTTCTTGACTGTAGCAACAAGAAAACTCAATACTGGCGTCAAAAATATAATTCACTCAAACCATAGGTGCTCAAATTTATTATTTAAGGAATAATATAAAACCTAATTTAATGTTATGGGACGAATGAAAGGGACAACTTCAGAGCAAAAAGAACAAGCACTTGCCTTCCCAACTTTGTGTCAGACTCATTAATAAACTCCCTGAGGCTACACAGAATTTGCAACATTTCTCCTAGTTTCAAAGATTATTTGATTCTGTACATTAGAGATATTCCTACACAGATAGTCTACTACAGTCAATATTATAACTTATGAGACGTATGAGAGGGACAACTTCAGAGCACAAAGACCAAGTACTTCCCTTTTCAACTTTGTGGTAGACTCATTACTAAACTCCCTGAGGCTATACATAATACCTCCCGCTGGGAACTCTCATAGTCCGACAGCTCCCAGACTGAAGAGTTCTACTTAGATGGTCTTCCAGATTACATGATCTTCCAGATTCAAAAGTATAGAAACTAGAAGAAACTAGAAATTTCCAGTGGCCGAGAACTCCGGCTGGGAACTCTCATAGTCCGAGAATTCCCAGACTGAAGAGTTCTACTTAGATGGTCTTCCAGATTACATGATCTTCCAGATTCAAAACTATAGAAACTAGAAATTTCCAGTGGCCGAGAGCTCCGGCTGAGAACTCTCATAGTCCTAGAGCTCCCAGACGGAAGAGTTCTACTTAGATGGTCTTCCAGATCACATGATCTTCCAGATTCAAAAGTATAGAAACTAGAAGTTTCCAGTGGCCGAGACTTTCGGCTGGGAATTCCCACAGGCCAAAATCTACCGGAGTCCGAAAACCTTGAGGAAGGCAGTTCTCAGACGACTCAGTTTCTAAGAATTGTAAATTTTCTAGACACTGGAAAATTCAAATGATCTTCCAAGAGTTTGGTATACCCAGAGGTAGGAATTTTGTCTAGACCATATTCTACAATAATATTCTAATACACTAAAAGTGCATTAGATATTAACCACCTCTTAGAAGCTGGATGACATAAATGAACAACCCCTAAAACGATGTTCAAGCAAATCTTAAAGACGAGATGTAGAACATTACAGTAATATCTGAGCGTTACTGCTATATGTTAGTTCGTTCCAGAGGTACAGTACTCTCAGACGGCAAAATATTTCAGAAGCCAGTGCCAGGAAGTTCAACACCTCAATTCTTATGAGATACGACTTATTTCTATCTTATTTTTATAGCCAGTGAGCAAACTGATTTTTTCAATTATTTCTAGCCATTGGTAAAACATACATATAAAATGTATAGCATTTATATACCATAGAATTCCAATAAAATAATTCTATGTAATTTAGATTTGTGGTAGTTTCTCTGACGTTATTTTACGTTGAAATCTACTGGTTTTCCTATATTCTATTCAGAAATTACTATTACAGTTTTAACTAAGTTTCGGTCCTGGTAGCATGGGACCAATTTCACGAATACACATTTAAATGCAATCAACTTTAGGTAAAGACGACCATTTAATATGTTTTGACATGAGGAACAGGACATATGATTGTGTACACGAGGTTTTACGAAAATTATATTCAAAAATGAATTTATTATGAATATATTTCGTGGAGTATCCTTCAAATATAAATGATTACCCCAAAGTCCCCTGCCCTCAATGCGTACAAAATATATTTTGGACACACCCATTTTAACACACAGTAAAGTGTGTAGCTCTATAATTTAAAATTAATTTTTTAATTCAGTGTTTTCCAAATATCGTATTCAAAATTATATGCCGTTTTAATCACCCAATATTCAAAACCCATTTTTATATGACTCCTCTACTTTTTCAAATGAAAAAACCAATCCTGCATCCGTTAATATTATCTGCAAATTCACATGAGACATGTCACAGAGAATAAGGTGTATGAAGTTTATTTTTGACAATGGAAGGTTGTGAAGGAAACAGGATTTTACCGGACAATAGTGTTACTGATTATTTGTTTCACTGGACGATGGCAAGTGTCCGGAAAAATCCTGTTTCCTTCACAATAAGGAATGTGACTACACCTTAACAGATAGGTACTAATATAAACAACAGTATATACAGTGTCGATCTTGTGTTTCACTATTGTTAATAAAAACAACGGGTAGAGTACGATAAGCGGACCCGGTGTTTTATATCGAAATTAGCAAACGATATTACTTAATCATAACTATCGATATAATCAATCGATACTAATTAATTATTTTGAACAATTAACTTAAATAATCTATATCAACAGCTGTAAACACTTTCTGATAATACACGTAGAGTAATATTTAAATTTTACATAAGTAACATTTGATTATTGAAAATGGCAGTCCAGTCAATTTTAGTTAACTACACGACATTGCTTTTTGCTTTGAAAGATGATAAGAAATGTTTTTCGTGGCTTCAACATGTAGGACTCGTACCGAAAAACCCATTATGTGAAATTTGTGGGAAATAAACAAATGTAACTGTGAGAGGAGCAAATATGGTCGTCTTCAGTTTTCCTAATTTCGGTTATAATATTTGTTTGAACACCGTTATATTAAATTCACATTTTAATTTAAAACATATGTTTGATATTGCGGACTATAGATACTGCAATATATAGATTCAAATTTGTATCATTTATAAGTTAGCGTATTTATATCGATTGATAGTCTAGGATTAGAGATGTGAATATTAGGTATCGATGATTACATTCTTCGATATAAAAAAACCGGGTCCGCTTATCGTACCCTACCCAAAACAATAAAATCTATTATACGGAACTGAACCTTTCGTAACCCTCGTATTTGAAATGTATTTACCCTTTTTAGAGCAACCACAATAATTATTTTTACACACAATAACAATTCCAAAACAAATCGTTTTTTAAATAAACTTACCAACAGAAGATGTTGAGTAAACCCTAGATCATGAGTGTTTTACCATTGGTTTTAAAAAGGAAAGACACTTTCAATTTATAGGATCATTAAGAATGGTGTTAAGCCCCCAGCCAATATACCTCTTGCTATTTGGTTTTCCGCCAGGTTTTTATGGCGCTTATGATAAATTTGTTTGGAAGGGTTGGCGCGTGCTCATTTTCTTTCAATAGAAAATGTCTCTACAGATTTTATGATCCGACTCTTATTTACTCTATTTTCAGATATATTCAATACCCCACCGTGCTTATATGAATGTTCAGTTATTTTACTAAACATACAATCATGTTTATACTTGTCATATATATTTGGAATTACATCATCTCCAAATAAACTCATCACATACCGGATCGTTTATGCCTTTACAGGTACTTCTTTTTAATAATATATTTCTCGCTGTATGGGGTTATAACCTAGACAAACATTGTATATAAATATATAAGTTTACCACATGATATAGTATTATACTAAGCCCAGAGAAACCGTTGCACAAATTAATATACACAGCCGCCATAACGAATATCGGATGTCTTTTGGATATATGTAAACATATACATACACATTCTCATTTTTATGGCAGCTATTTAATCGTGGATTCCTCAACACTTTGTATGTCCGCTTTCATGAGACTCTAAGTTGAAACCTTTACAAGACGTTATTGTCAATTACCAGTTCGTTCTAAAACCCTTTCCAATTTTTTTTCTTCATCGCCTAATAGCTGTATTATAAAAATTTCCTTTTGGAAATTTTACTTGTTAACTTCTAAAATCTTAGTAGATGTGGAGTTTGTAAAAAATAGTTTATTTTTGCTTTTACTGTGTAAACTTAAGATACGGGGTTGAAGCTTGGTGAACCGCCCAGGCAACACTAATTCTTGCGGCGAAAGGTAAAACATCTTGAAATTCAAAACTCTCATTTTGGAGAGGGGGTTTCAAAACTTTACTGATTTTTTAAATTTCGTTTTCAGATACAATACAAATCTATCTTTAAATGCCAGTTTTTACCGCCCACCTCTTGATGTACACAACACTTTTGATCTGTGAATGATTTCACAACTTCTAACAGTAAAAGCATCCCTGGTTGAGTGTTGATTAACCTTTCCAAGGTATCAAAGATAGGGAGGCACTAAGAAAGGCAGACAGCCAGACTGTGTAAGGAAGTAGAAAAGAGATGAGTACGATGTGTACGATACATGAAGAACGTCTAACTAAGATTTAACTATGGTAGAGAGCGGCATTAGGTTCTTTCAGTGACGAAATATCCATTAGTAAAAGGTGATTTCCATACACAATTAATCTAATTATTATCCACCCCTTAGTGAAAGTGTAGTATCCGTCTTCAATCAAGTAGTTTAAAAAATAAAATTTTTGAGCTGTAAAAATACTGAAGCAACCGAAGATAACCCATTTAAGCAAACAGAATAGTAGTAAATGTACTGAAATTTACCCTAATGAGCGGAAACTGAGCCATCACTGTTTCTCGGAAGATCTGCAAGACTGTTAATGTAAAGAAGAGCTGTTAATGGCTAAGACATGCAGAGCAGTTCTGTAACACGATATTTTAATGAAAATCATAAACAGTATCTACTTTAAGGTCAAAATTAATCTTTACTGTTTATTTTACTGAATGTTTACTAAAAATATTACTTAATAGTGATAAAATATATTTAGAGTGTATATTACACTGTTTGAACACGATAATTAAACGGTTTGTGGCAACTACTAACTGTGATAAAATAATTAAAAAGAGTTTTTTCTTAATTGATGTATACAACAAAACAATTCAAGTGCACTCTATAGTAGAAAGCATAATTTTATAAAATGTGAACTGAGAGTAATTTCCAATTTAAACATGTTGTAATAAGTGTATTTAACGTCTACGAAAAGTACAAATATATTTTGTTTTGCCAAACTTGTTCTGATCCTTGTCTGAAAACTAAAACAAGTTATTGATAACAACTACATATTCAACATAACAAAATTCCATAAACAATACTCAATTCATTCATTAAACAAAATGATGGTTATTGAATCCCCTTTACTTTCATTTGAATCAATATTTTTTCTTGATTGGTAAACTGTACATGCGTTGCTTTATTGATCAATTAAACAATTGTTTTGCTAAGGATCGATCTTAAATCATAAAACCACATATAAGAGATCACATTGGAATTAAGTATGGAGACTTAAGTTTCTAAGTTGCAAAGAATAGTGTGATTTTCTAAAACAGGATAAGTATAAATTTGTACAAAACAAAGCGAGTAACAAATATTTGAATGAAAACAATGTATAAATTAGAAAACCTAACTAATGAACAAACCATAAACATATAAAGTTACATATATTTATGTAAAACATAATAACAATAATTTTATTTATTTATTTTTTTGTGGATGAGGAGCAGTAGTAATAAATTATAGCTTCTGGGACAGCTGATTCAACAAATTTTTATCTCTGCAGGGGATCCTTATCTGAGATAACCTTTGACATTTCCGCATTTTTGAGATAAGCACGTGCTAGATAACCTTGATCCCAATTAAAAAGCAATTGACCTCTAATTAAATAACAATTAGATAAGTCTTATCTGACCCCAAGGTCGCTACTATTGTTTACGTTTTGTTATCGACACGCGCCGGTTCGTATCGCGAATTCTTGACCTCAGGGTCACGGACGTTGATAATACAGAACGCCTGCTTGCAACTAATAATCTCGCGATACATTAAATTAATCCGTCCTCTATTTACCCTTGTTTAATTTGGTTTTCGGTGAATACAAGTGAGAGATTAAAGAATATATTTGCTGGATCGCCATTACAGTTTCCCAATAACATTGTGTTGTCTAGTCTTGTTAGCATAAACCAAGAAAATTTGTTAAGTTATGTCGCATCAATATCAAAGACAAGAACCAAATCAAAACCAATTACCAGAGGTTATGCATAGTCACAGTCAAGAATTGGATCCATCACAGAATTGTAGGCCAGATCCCTGGGTGGAATCTTATGAAACATATTATCACAGAACTAGAGGGGAAAGAAGACCTATTCAGAGTGGTTTTGTATCTTCTACAAAATGGACTTTCGGTGATTCCAATTGGTAAAAAGCTCAAACAGTTTATGAGACTTCACGTTATAGTAGTGGACCAACACAGGACTCGCAAGTTTCATGTAGTAAGAATGGTTATGACAACTTTTAATTAAGAGAGGTTTCCATTTTCTATCACACTAACCTAAATTTAAAAATTCTTAAAGTAAAGAATCATTTAATAGAGTGATAGAGAACTTGTGTTAACACCGCAAGGTTTCCATTTTCTATCACACTAACAAGTCTTAGAGCGTATAAGTGAAGTGAGTGATTTAAGTTTTCTATTACACTGAAAGAGTACTTACTTGTTTAGAGAAGACGAAGACTTGTGGAAGTTGAAAATTGAACTTAATCATCTCAGGAAAGTAGAACTTATATACTCATTTCAAACTGACCTAGCGGTTGAAGGTTTCCACGTGTTTCCAAAAGTAAGCAAGAGCAAAGATAAATGCACTGTAAAAATTCATCATTCTGAAATTTTCCACTTATACTCAGCGAAAAATAATGTAATTAATTTAGAAAGTATCAGTTGCAAACGCTCCGTATTATCATGGCGGTCGAGCAAAGATAATCGCGACCCGAGGTCAAGAAAAAATGTAAACAAGGGTAAATAGAGGACGGATTAATTTAATGCATCGCGAGATTATTAGTTGCAAGCAGGCGTTCTGTATTATCAACGTCCGTGACCCTGAGCTCAAGAATTCGCGATACGAACCGGTGCGTGTTGATAACAAAACGTAAACAATAGTAGCGACCTTGGGGTCAGATAAGACTCATCTAGTTGTTATTTAATTAGAGGTCAATTGCTTTTTAATTGGGATCAAGGTTATCTAGCACGTGCTTATCTCAAAAATGCGGAAATGTCAAAGGTTATCTCAGATAAGGACCCCCTGCAGAGATAAAAATTTGTTGAATCAGCTGCCCAAGAAGCTATAATTTATTACTACTAGGAGCCGCTGCAACTTGTCCGCCCCCCATTCAGGGTGACCAGACGCAAATTTCTAAAAGGATGACAATAAAGTAAAAAGGAGGACAGTGACAAATATTGTTACAAACCTTGCTGAAACATTTATTTGCACACCATTAAAAGCACAAACGTTATAAATTGTGGCATTACGTGTGCGCTGCAATAACTTTTCATGTCTATCTTCGGGACTTCGAAAATCGGAAAAAGTTTTTAATTTGATGCTATTATTTTCGAAGATTTAAGCGATCGCTAAAAAGCCGGACATTTTACATAATTTCAAAAGCCGGGAGGACAGGAGGACAATATTAAAAATGAGGACATGTCCTCCTAAAGCCGGACGTCTGGTCACCCTGCCCCCATGCCGCAATCCTGTAACGCAGGTTAGATCAAGTAGGGTGTAAAAAGTAATTTTTCCGTTGCTGTATCACTAATAATATTTATTCTGCGGATTACTTACAATGCTGGGCTGAGCTTTTTACGAAAGGAATGTGGCTAGTCCAAGCTAAACGGTCATCAATTTGTATGCCCAGGTACTTTGAAGTAGTAGTTTCCTCCAGACTTGGTAGTTTTCCTGTAGTTTCCTTGTTACCTAAAGTTACCTTATGACTGTGAGTAATTTATTGAAATTGATAACATAATAAAATATCACTTTGTTTTGTACAAAATGAACTGCATAACTCTTTCAACTATTTTACTAAAACATATGAACTTTTATCTTATTTTAAGTAAAATTATTCGTGGGTTTCGAAACCAAACTTTATCAAAAAGTCTCCATGCACGAAAATAAACTATAAGCTCATTACTTAAAACTGAGTACTTAAAACGATCGTTTGGTTTTATGCAATCTTGTCATGAAATAAGTATATACGTAGTTTATCGACTTTTAAAGATTTTTACTTTATGTATAGGAATAAAGAGCAAAAGTTCAATACAGGCCTACTAGTATTAAACCAGTAAGGAATATAATATATATTTAATAACAGCGCTAATGAGTTAATGAAAAGCTCCTTAATCCTTTCACTGTTTTTGATTTGATACAATAACACAGTCAGGAAGAAGTTGGGGGTGACAACTGATATTTTCCCGTAGTGGAAAGTGAATAAGGCCCCATTTTGTTCCTTAAAAGTTCTTGATCCGTTTCTTTGTTGAGAGCGATCTTTCAGCAGTACATGTTGAAAATTTGGGAGGGGGTCCGGGGGACCGCTTGGACTCCCCCGCTAGCGACGTCCTTGGTGTTTTATTCAACGTTTTTATTTATAAGCACACGTTTGAAGTTATGACTGTGTAAACTAGAGAGATAATACAAACTGTATATGTTCAACGAAATTACAAACTTTATTATTATTAAATGCCTTATTTCAGAAGAAATTAAAAGAATTTTCCATTTAATATTTCGAATACTAATATGTAATTTATTTCAAATAAATAAAAGAGCAATACTACATTCTAAATAGTTATTGTCTCTCGTTTCCTTTCTGGAATTCGCACGATGTCTCTTTGGATATGAAACTTTGGAGAAAATTACAAAAAAAATTAGTAAAGTGGTTGATGGACTATACTCGTATATTGTTCATACGAAGTAAACCTTACCTTTGGGTTCCATAATTCTCTCAGATCTACCGTGAATTTTTTTTATACCTAATTAGTATTAGAAAAAATGTCTTCGTGCCAATCTTGGATCCACTATTGATTTAGTCATTCACCATTATGAGTAAGTACGATCTGTGTATGTTTATCACTTAGGAAATCAGCAAAACGGCCAAATACGAACGTGTGGAACAAGTTTTTTAACCTGAATAAACAGTTATGTAAATTATTACACAAGTTGTGCCTGTGTGGGAGGGAAAAATATGGCGCCATTTACCAGCCCAACAGGTGGACCGTAGCTGGGGTGAAGGGGGGGGGCTTGCGCTGGAGGTAAATCACTGAGGACTTGGCTTAATGGTTAAACATCTCCCTTTGTCTGGGATTTTCTTTTTATGAAAACTCAACCCTCATTTGTATTAGTGGTTCGTTCCCACATGCGACCACGAAGTAATTATAATTTGATATGGGAAGATCTGTAGGTTCTGTTGTCTTTGAAGGCAAATTAGAGACAGATTATTCATAAATTTCTACACTCACCTAGTACATTCATTTCATGGATTTATAACTTCATTTATTCATAAATTTCAGTTTTTTAATTCTAAAATTAAATATAGAGTGTGATTTCATTCGGTCGTGGAGTTTATTTTGAATTTTCCTAACATTATTGCAACCATGTGATGAAGTTCAAAGTGTATTGGATTGATTAAGTGTAACACGCTGTTGTGATTTAGACTACTTCAAATATTAGGTTACGGTGTATTGCCCAAGGTTAGTTGATGCCTTATAATAATGTCCCAAATGTGAGGTTAATTCTATTTTAGTAATAATCAAATAGTTTTCCAATTAATATTAATATGAAAGTATTGAATTATTATTATATAACGTTGATTCCATTTCAAAGTGAGGTTATGTAAACCCGTACACCTGGTCACTGTTATGTATTTAAAACCAATGTCATTTAGTTTTGTTAATAATTTCTCTCGGCTGCCAATTATTGTTTTACTTATTTGCTGAATTTCATTTGAGATCTATTTTTAATATGATGGAAAGGTAATTTCAAAGAGGTCCAGTAAAAACATAACTATCACCAATTACATCATGTCGAGGTTAATAACTTCTCGTCTTTCACTTAACAATTTTATATTTGGAAATTAAACATCATTTCACTCACCAATCTCACTTTGCTTTGACTTTTGATCGAATTTAACGAAATTTAAAACAATATGTGCTTTCTTTCACGAAGACATCAACGCACGTCCTTTTATATTCGCTGCTCAGATGAGAAGAGCGAGGAGACCAGCAATCTGCTAGAACTGTCCAGGGTCTACATACACGAAGTCGCGGGGTCCAAATACCGGAAGTCGTCAGCTCTTCAGTCTCCAACCCAAACTAATATTTTTACCGGATGTTATATTACATCCTATAGATTTCAAATTTCTTTATTGACTATCGTAATTAAATAGCTCAAATTGATTCCAGCTAGGAGTTGACTTATCTTTTGCTTTATTACTTATTTTAGACTTACATGTGATGAAACATGGGAGTGCCGATGGCCGAGCGGTCTAGGTCGTTGGACTTTGGGTCTGAGTTAGAGATAGCGCAGGTTCAAATCCTGTCTGTGACCGTTGCACTTCACATCAGTACAATCAACCTCGTACTGTATCGACTCTCCTCCTTATTCTGTTTGATGAGATCCTCGCACAGGCCAGTGGCCCATGAGGACGGACAGAATAAGGCTTAAAAGGGGATCGGCCTCTCCTTTTTATTTAAAAAAAAAAACAACATCTGATTTCTTTATCAGTTGTTTGTGGCAAACGTCAATTTCCGCTTACCGATCTTGCCCGCGAACCATTTGAAATTTAAATTTGACCTATGTTGGTCTGTTACAAATAACGTGAAATTCTTCCTGATGCGAACGACAAAAAGTTGAAAAACTCATTCCATGTTATTTAGTTTAGTATTTATACAACCACTGATTTAGGAACAGTAAGGGTTAGTACTTTATCAGACCTTCAGTAACTTCTATGTATGTAAAATGATAACCTTATTACTGGGAAAGGGATTAAAACATACTAGTGAAACTCCTATTACAAGTAGTGGTATGATTGACACATTAAAAGTATTTAAATCGATGTATGGATATTAACCAGGATTTATTGCAATGTAACAGTGAGGTTCAGCATACATCAGCCACTATTTAACTTCAGGTATTTTTATATGTACATATGAAATCTCAATACCTTATGGGAGAAGGTATGAGAGATTATTGATAGTATTTCTGCCTTTATTGAGTTAGAAATGTCACCAGAGTTGAAATCAAAACAGGATGAAAACAATATATATAGTTGTTTTAAAAATACAGTAATTTTGGTTCAGAAAAATATAGTGCTTAAGTGTATTACTTACCGTTATAATGTGTGTTTTGTTAGCTAGATTTTAAAATTAACGAAATTATTCTTAATGCTAAGAACGGAAACATTATTTTATGCAGCAATACCAAAAGACGTACACCTAATGAAATGTCTCAAATTCCAGTCCTTCAATGAGAGAAAAAATCATATACTGAGCCAAATGGTATTTGATTCAACCAAATTATTCACATCATAGAAACATTACTAGCTAACACGTCCGTGCCTGGCTAAACACTGCGCGAACTTCAAGTATATTACACTATAACAACCATCTGAGATCTGCACAACTTTGGTTACTTAAGGGTGTGTCCGAGTTCCCCCCCCCCCCAACCATTATCTATAAGTAGTTCCTAACAGCACTCGAGCCCTGCGTTACGCGACTTTTATGTCTTGAGTTATAAAGTTCCCGTAAGTGGGCGTTTTACTGTTACTGTCAAAAGTTATATTTTATTATGCTACGAGTATATTCCCGTAAACCTAATTATAATAAAAATCATTTTCCTCGTGTTTTTTTTTTTTTTTTTTTTTTTTTTTTTGAGAACATAAATATACAGCGTGTCCGCAAAGTTATGTCACGCTGTTAATTTGTTTACACCTATTTCGTGTACCATATTTAAATTAGGACAGCTTTTTATAAAGTTTTTTTCTTATCTAATTGTTAGCTCTAGGCTAATAGGCTTCGGGAAATTATATGCCACCTCAATGTACTATTTGTTCTTGACGTATGAGTCTTATAAGGATCTAGATTATCTTCACGCTAAGGGTCCATCAGGCTTCCTTGGTTGAAGCACCTAATTCAGATTACATTTATGTTACCAATATGCAGAGATTGTTTTAAATAAATTTCTTAATTGAGATCAAAAATTGAAGTAATTCTTAAAAAATCTCTAAATCGTTTGACTGGAGGGTTTTGGTTAAGTTTTGAAAATTCATCTCATACTTATTCTTAATTAATTTTATACCTTGGCTTCTAGCATGGTCATTTGCAGAGCACGTAAAAAAGATACCTTTGTTCCAAAGTTTCACTATGACCTAAAGTACATCTCAGACATAGTGGAGTGGAGTACTGACCAATAGTATATAGGTTTTTATTTATATTGGCGTTACCAAATCTTAATCTTAGAAAGTTGATTATTTCCCATCTTTTCACTTCAACATTTTTTAAACCATTTATATTTTGGTAACCTCTTTATACCATCGGGCTGTATTTACTCCTGTAAACAGATCGTTACTTTATGAGAAGTATAATTGTTTTTGGTACGCTTTGAAATCGTCTATGGATATATGTAATTATTCTATTTTAGTGCCATCTTTGATTTATAAAATTTTGTTTTTGTTGATTCCATGAACAACTGTTGTCATCAAGTAACGGGTTTTTTTGTAACATCAGCGCGATTTACCTCAAATAAACGTTTGATGCGCTCTGTCCCGAAATCATCCATTTTCATTGGTCCATTTTTCTTTGCCCCTATTAAAAAATTCATTTATTTTGATATCTTGGAACACTACGGTTACGAAATAGAAATTTGGTTTTTTTAACACGATGGAGCACTATCCCACTATGGCAGAATTGTTTACGATTTTTTGAACAAAAAATTGTCTGAAAGTTGGATAGGTCGGGGTGAGTGGAGAGCTCACGTTTACTGGATGTTATCTCATTAAACTTCATTAGATATACAGTTTAAGTCTATTCATGATAGTTTTAGTATGAATCTATCGTATGGATGATATTTACGTATGAAGTTTCTGTGGGTTTGCACTAGCATTGTCATATATCAATAGGTTCTGGAGAATATGGAATAGATACTTCGGAGTTATACAACAATTTTACAGCCTAATAAATTAGTATATTTGTCCGCATACAATTTTACAAATTAAGAATTGTAAGTACTATTTTTTTACATGGATGTATGTTATTTGTGGACAAGTAATACTGCTAAATATAAGTATTAAATGGTGGTGTTAGAAAATTAGGATATAATTTTATCCAGAAAAATGTTCATCAACTAACAACAAAAGCAATAAATCTTTTCCCCAAAAACATCCGAAATTCATAACCAAATTTTATCTTGGCCTTCAAAAAATCAACTCAATCAAGAGGACAGCATTAAACCTACTTCTTTCAAAATGTTCAAGAAACTAAAGAATTATTTTCTAAATCTCAAAGAGTTGTATTTACAAATCCAACCAAAATTAAACATATGTTGGTCTGTACTGATCTTATAATAAAGGTAAGTAAGGAATCAGTATATCCTATCAAAGGAAATATCAACTTTTACACTAGAAGCCTAACTTATCAATTTGATTGTAGATTCTGTAAAAAACAGTATTATCAGCCAAACATCGAATCCTTTACGCATACGAGTAACTAACTGGCTATTTGACATTGTGATATAAAAAAACCTTTAGTCTGTCACGCTAAAATGTACACAAACAAAATCATTTAGAACATTGTACTAATACTTCATTAGACTTCAACTTATGGGATTGTGTTAAAAGTTAAGTTTATAGCGAAAGCCAATTTTTATACTTTTTACCTGATGCGTTTTAGCAAGAGGCATTAACTCAAGACGAATGCTTTCATTCCTCATATTTCTGTTGTAATTTTCTTTTGGAATTTGGGTCTTACTTTGACAGAAACTGTGATTCTGTTACAGAAGGAAGATGATTACTTCTTGTGTTCTGTTGGTGGCCATAGCCGTTGGGGCTAACGGGCAAGCCTACCTGCCTGTAGCTAAGGTAAAGAGTTTTATTTGTGACTAGTTTATTCCTTAAGTAGGGTACAGCTTTATATAAAAAAATAATGAGCATATATTAGACCTTGTGTTATTTTAAGTCTGATTTTATTCTATCAATGTTTACCTTGTCAGGTATATTACTTTGCGATGTACGAGGTGTAACAAAATTGTCTACACAAACTTGTTCCATCAACTAGGATATTGTTCCATCAACCAAGATGAGCTAAAACTAAACACATTTTTTATTTAAGAAACCACTAGAGACAAAAAATACTCAATTTGCTACACTTATTTTTCTTGCAGTCTGAAACCAAAAAAATAAATGATATTACATTCTGATAACACACTACAAGAAACAGCCGATTAAATTGCTTTTAGCTTCATATCGTAAAAATTATTAAGATTATGTCAATATTTAAAGGATAATAAAAGTTGCTAAATATAATTAGCGGTTAGTAAATGATGTAGATATAAGCATTTAACTCTTGTAATACAGGGTAATTGTGCCGTAAATATGTAAACAATAAACCTTTTACCCAGCATTACAACCTTAACGACTTATATATACATTATTTACTGACATATTTTAATGAGATACAATATTTTATCATATTTTAAAACATAATTCAAATAATTGAAGAGATTGAAAATAATAGTTTTTTTTTTAAGATCTCACCTCGATTTCTTTTAAGTTTTTACTGTTTTAAGGGGAGTCGGTTGACTATATAGCGCACATGTTAAATTAGATAAGTTTAGGAACATGTTTCTCAATAACCAATAAACATATCAAGATAAGGTTTGTTTTATTTGAATCTGCTATTTCTTACCTACATTTACAGCACAGTAAATTTCCATAGCATAAATTTAAATATTAAAAATATTTTTTTTTTTATAAAAGTCAATTTTTATCCATTTTTTTTGCAAATAACTTTTTTTTATTATTATTAGACTACATACAACAATTTGCTGTGCTATAAACATTGCCCTAATTACGGGGAACAAAATTAAAAAATAATCATCAAAATATAATGAGTGGTTCTAGAGAAACGTGTTCCTAAATAAAGAAAAACAGGAATTTTCAGAAAACTCTTTTAAAGATTGCATATACATTAATCAGAAACATAACAACATTTAATGCATTCCAGGACCATAACTAGGGTTGTCAGGACCCTCCTCTTGTTCATGTAAGTCTTCTAAATGCCTTTTAGCTGCAGTTACTTTCTGGCGACACTTTTTCTCTATTCCACAGCTTTCTGCGCTTTGTTGATTCGAGTGACATCAAATTTTTTCATTGTTTCACAACAATAGCATGCAGGTGTGATCCCTAGTTTGCTCAACACTTCACATTTTATTATGTTCCCTTTGTTGAAACTTGCCACAGCATCAAATACACCTAGTTCTAATGTTCCCTTCATCACGAAGGTTGATTTTGGAACTCACGAACAAATTATATTGTTCAGTGATTCATTGGGGTTTTGAGTACCACCGTGCAAACAAATTGTTAACAATGATGGATCTGATAAATCTCTAAACATTTGTTTCGCCTCTTTCATGACAGCAGGAGCAATGTGATTGTGATTGTTGTGATCATAAGTTTCATCATTTATTTTAGCTAGTTGGTACTTACACCATGTATCTTGGCTAGTACTTATATCAGGCTAGTACTTGGTTCTGGTTCTTGATATTCACTAGGCACAATTACTTTTTTACCACCTGGATTTCTTGTCCCTGTAAAGCACTTTGCTTTGTTTTTGAAGGTTTTATGTGCTCTAGACATTTTCACAAACAATAAACTACACAGTATAACTAAATATTATAACTTAGACTGAATGAAAGCAAGAAACACAATGTATGTGACAATAATAAACAACAACAATTAGGGTTATGTCAAATCTCAACTGACTGTAAACAGATGGGTTGACAACCTTGTATGTTCAAAGCAGCATAAAGCAGGTTGGCCAACATAAGCCTAATAATAAATAGGATTATGTATGACAATGATGCAGAGTACATGAATTTTACGAGCCAAAATATGCTGCAGCCATTTACATAATATTATATATGGGTGTGATATTGTTGGCCGATTTGAATAAAAATTACACCAAATTAAACAGGAGAGTCTAAAGATTAATAAAAGCAAATAAAACTTTTTTTATTTTTTTTAGATTTTTTGTAAACCGACTCCCCATGAGTTGATTTCCATTTCTATCCTGAATTTTTCCCTGTGCTTCTTCATTTTAATCAATTCAGGAGGATATTTAGTTTACATTCTTTGTATTTAAATTCTCTTGCATCATAAAACGTGTTTATGGAATGACTTGATCCCAATATTTTCTAGTATAGTATAAAATATTGTTTGCTGTCTCCTGGACTCTACAATCCAACGTGTTTATGGAATGCCTTAACCCCTATGTTTTATAGTGTAGTATACATATTGTGTGCTGCCTCCTGGACTCTACAATCCAACGTTTTTGAGGAATGCCTTGACCCCTATGTTTTATAGTGTAGTATACATATTGTGTGCTGCCTCCTGGACTCTACAATCCAACGTTTTTGAGGAATGCCTTGACCCCTATGTTTTATAGTGTAGTATACATATTGTGTGCTACCTCCTGGACTCTACAATCCAACGTTTTTGAGGAATACCTCGACCCCTATGTTTTATAGTGTAGTATACATATTGTGTGCTGCCTCCTGGACTCTACAATCCAACGTTTTTGAGGAATGCCTTGAACCCTATGTTTTATAGTGTAGTATACATATTGTGTGCTGCCTCCTGGACTCTACAATCCAACGTTTTTGAGGAATGCCTTGACCCCTATGTTTTATAGTGTAGTATACATATTGTGTGCTACCTCCTGGACTCTACAATCCAACGTTTTTGAGGAATACCTCGACCCCTATGTTTTATAGTGTAGTATACATATTGTGTGCTGCCTCCTGGACTCTACAATCCAACGTTTTTGAGGAATGCCTTGAACCCTATGTTTTATAGTGTAGTATACATATTGTGTGCTGCCTCCTGGACTCTACAATCCAACGTTTTTGAGGAAATGCCTTGACCCCTATGTTTTAAAGTGTAGTATACATATTGTGTGCTACCTCCTGGACTTCTACAAACCCAACGTGTTTTAAGGAATGCCTTGACCCCTATATTTTCTAGTGTAGTATACATATTGTGTGCTACCTCCTGGACTCTACAATCTTTAAGGGGACTGCTTTGACCCCTATATTTTTTAGTATAGTATAAGATATTGTGTGCTGATGCCTTCTGGACTCTACAATCCATCCTGTTTAAGAAAGGCCTTGACCCCTATATTGTCTATTGTAGGTAAACATATTGTGTGCTACCTCCTGGACTCTACAATCATTAAGGACTACTTTGACCCCTATATTTTTTAGTATAGTATAAAATATTGTGTGCTGATGCCTTCTGGACTCTACAATCCATCCTGTTTAAGAAAGGCCTTGACCCCTATAATTGTCTATTGTAGTATACATATTGTGTGCTACCTCCTGGACTCTACAATCCATCGTTTTTGAGGAATACCTCGACCCCCCCTATGTTTTATTAGTGTAGTATAACATATTGTGTGCTGCCTCCTGGACTCTACAATCCAACGTTTTTGAGGAATGCCTTGATCCCTATGTTTTATAGTGTAGTATACATATTGTGTGCTGCCTCTGGACTCTACAATCCAACGTTTTTGAGGAATGCCTTGACCCCTATGTTTTATAGTGTAGTATACATATTGTGTGCTACACTCCTGGACTCTACAACCCCAACGTTTTTGAGGAATGCCTTGACCCTTATATTTTCTAGTTGTAGTATACATATTGTGCGCTACCTCCTGAACTCTACAATCTTTAAGGACTGCTTTTGACCCCTATATTTTCTAGTATAGTATAAAATATTGTGTGCTGATTTTTTCTGGACTCTACAATCCATCCTGTTTAAGAAATGCCTTGACCCTATATTGTCTATTGTAGTAAACATATTGTTTGCTACACCTCCTACACTCTACAATCCAACGTTTTTGACGGAATGCCTTGACCCCTATATTTTGTAGTATAGTAGTACAAGATCTTGTGTGCCTACCTCCTGGACTCTGCAATGCAACGTTTTTTGAGGGAATACCTCGACCCCTATGTTTTATAGTGTAGTATACATATTGTGTGCTGCCTCCTGGACTCTACAATCCAACGTTTTTGAGGAATGCCTTGACCCCTATGTTTTATTAGTGTAGTATACATATTGTGTGCTACCTCAGGACTCTACAATCCAACGTTTTGAGGAATACCTCGACCCCTATGTTTTTATAGTGTAGTATACATATTGTGTGCTGCCTCCTGGACTCTACATCCAAACGTTTTTGAGGAATGCCTTGACCCCCTATGTTTTATAGTGTAGTATACATATTGTGTGCTGCCTCCTGGACTCTGCAATGCAACGTTTTTTGAGGAATACCTCGACCCCTATGTTTTATAGTGTAGTATACATATTGTGTGCTGCCTCCTGGACTCTACAATCCAACGTTTTTGAGGAATGCCTTGACCCTATGTTTTATAGTGTAGTATACATATTGTGTGCTACCCTCCTGGACTCTACAATCCAACGTTTTTGAGGAATTGCCTATGACCCCTATGTTTTATAGTGTAGTATACATATATGTGTGCTGCCTCCTGGACTCTACAATCCAACGTTTTTGAGGAATACCTGTCGACCCCTATGTTTTATAGTGTAGTATACATATTGTGTGCTGCCTCCTGGACTATACAATCCGAACGTGTTTATGGAATGCCTTAACCCCTATGTTTTATAGTGTAGTATACATATTGTGTGCTTGCCTCTGGACTCTACAATCCAACGTTTTTGAGGAATGCCTTGACCCCTATGTTTTTATAGTGTAGTATACATATTGTGTGCTGCCTCCTGGACTCTACAATCCAACGTTTTTGAGGAATGCCTTGACCCTATGTTTTATAGTGTAGTATACATATTGTGTGCTACCTCCTGGACTCTACAATCCAACGTTTTTGAGGAATACCTCGACCCCTATGTTTTATAGTGTAGTATACATATTGTGTGCTGCCTCCTGGACTCTACAATCCAACGTTTTTGAGGAATGCCTTGAACCCTATGTTTTATAGTGTAGTATACATATTGTGTGCTGCCTCCTGGACTCTACAATCCAACGTTTTTGAGGAATACCTCGACCCTATGTTTTATAGTGTTAGTATACATATTGTGTGCTGCCTCCTGGACTCTACAATCCAACGTTTTTGAGGAATGCCTTGACCCCTATGTTTTATAGTGTAGTATACATATTGTGTGCTACCTCCTGGACTCTACAACCCAACGTGTTTAAGGAATGCCTTGACCCCTATATTTTCTAGTGTAGTATACATATTGTGTGCTACCTCCTGGACTCTACAACCCAAACGTTTTTGAGGAATGCCTTGACTTATATTTTCTAGTGTTAGTATACATATTGTGCGCTACCTCCTGAACTCTACAATCTTTAAGGACTGCTTTGACCCCTATATTTTCTAGTATAGTATAAAATATTGTGTGTGATTTTTTCTGGACTCTACAATCCATCCTGTTTAAGAAATGCCTTGACCCCTATATTATCTATTGTAGTAAACATATTGTGTGCTACCTCCTACACTCTACAATCCAACGTTTTTACGGAATGCCTTGACCCCTATATTTTGTAGTATAGTACAAGATCTTTGTGTGCTACCTCCTGGACTCTGCAATGCAACGTTTTGAGGAATACCTCGACCCCTATGTTTTATAGTGTAGTATACATATTGTGTGCTGCCTCCTGGACTCTACAATCCAACGTTTTTTGAGGAATGCCTTGACCCCTATGTTTTATAGTGTAGTATACATATTGTGTGCTACCTCCTGGACTCTACAATCCAACGTTTTTGAGGAATACCTCGACCCCTATGTTTTATAGTGTAGTATACATATTGTGTGCTGCCTCCTGGACTCTACAATCCAAAGTTTTTGAGGAATGCCTTGACCCCTATGTTTTATAGTGTAGTATACATATTGGTGTGCTGCCTCCTGGACTCTGCAATGCAACGTTTTTGAGGAATACCTCGACCCCTATGTTTTATAGTGTAGTATACATATTGTGTGCTGCCTCCTGGACTCTACAATCCAACGTTTTTGAGGAATGCCTTGACCCCTATGTTTTATAGTGTAGTTATACATATTGTGTGCTACCTCCTGGACTCTACAATCCAACGTTTTTGAGGAATGCCTTGACCCCTATGTTTTATAGTGTAGTATACATATTGTGTGCTGCCTCCTGGACTCTACAATCCAACGTTTTTGAGGAATACCTCGACCCCTATGTTTTATAGTGTAGTATACATATTGTGTGCTGCCTCCTGGACTATACAATCCAACGTGTTTATGGAATGCCTTAACCCCTATGTTTTATAGTGTAGTATACATATTGTGTGCTGCCTCCTGGACTCTACAATCCAACGTTTTTGAGGAATGCCTTGACCCCTATGTTTTATAGTGTAGTATACATATTGTGTGCTGCCTCCTGGACTCTACAATCCAACGTTTTTGAGGGAATGCCTTGGACCCCTATGTTTTATAGTGTAGTATACATATTGTGTGCTACCTCCTGGACTCTACAATCCAACGTTTTTGAGGAATACCTCGACCCCTATGTTTTATAGTGTAGTATACATATTGTGTGCTGCCTCCTGGACTCTACAATCCAAACGTTTTTGAGGAATGCCTTGAACCCTATGTTTTATAGTGTAGTATACATATTGTGTGCTGCCTCCTGGACTCTACAATCCAACGTTTTTGAGGAATGCCTTGACCCCTATGTTTTATAGTGTAGTATACATATTGTGTGCTGCCTCCTGGACTCTACAATCCAACGTTTTTGTGGAATGCCTTGACAAGCCCTATGTTTTTTAGTGTAGTTATACATATTGTGTGCTACCTCCTGGGACTCTACAACCCATACGTGTTTAAGGAATGCCTTGACCCTATATTTTCTAGTGTAGTATACATATTGTGTGCTACCTCCTGGACTCTACAATCTTTAAGGACTGCTTTGACCCCTATATTTTTTAGTATAGTATAAGATATTGTGTGCTGATGCCTTCTGGACTCTACACATCCTTCCTGTTTAAGAAAGGCCTTGACCCCTATATTGTCTATTGTAGTAAACATATGTGTGCTACCTCCTGGACTCTACAATCTTTAAGGACTGCTTTGACCCCTATATTTTTTAGTATAGTATAGATATTGTGTGCTGATGCCTTCTGGACTCTACAATCCATCCTGTTTAAGAAAGGCCTTGACCCCTATATTGTCTATTGTAGTAAACATATTGTGTGCTACCTCCTGGACTCTACAATAAAACGTGTTTACGGAATGCCTTGACCCCTATATTTTCTAGTATAGTATAAGATCTTGTGTGCTACCTCCTGGACTCCTGCAATGCGACGTGTTTCAGGAACACTTCCTGACCGACTCTCTCCTGCGGGAAGTGGTGGACCGGATGGGTAGAGACTTGGCAGAATCGTACTTGGATTCCAACCAACTGACTGTGGGAGAGGACCCCCCGTATTATCAGGACAGCCCCCATCCCAGCCTGCGTGACCGAGAATACCTCCAGCACAGCTCCCTTTGGGGCCACCAGTACATGACAGGTGATCAGTAGAGTTTGAGTCCTTTGTAGTGGTAGTCCTATACTTACACTCCCTTCTCGCCCTACACAGTTTCTGGTTGGACACATTGTGAGATAAAACATTTCACCTTCCCGAGAAAAAGATTTTTGCTAAGTTGCTAAGAAGTATTACCAATTTCAAGAATTAAAAGACGTAATTTCAAACCGTGATTTTTAATTTAAATTGTACAAAAATTTAATAATTCGAATACAACACATAGGTAAATGAAGAAAATTTGTAACAATTGTCTGAATAAATTATTAATTATTGTCTTAATCACATACGTATTTCAATCTACTATGTGATTACAGTATGATTATTGGCTAAAAGTAGTGAAACCCAACAAGCAACGAAAGTGTACTGTTCGTCTGTTTTAACTCTGTAAACACTCTGGCGCTTATATTTTATGCCCATTTTTTTTTAATTCGTCCGACTTTATTTCTTTTTTAATCCAAAAAATTTGTTCGTTATCCCAGTTGGATCCAAGGGAGAATAGCACCACTGTATAGCTCCACAATATACTTATAGAATAGGTAAGTAGCTGCAGTGTAAACAAAATGGCGCGAGCGAGACACGATCCACACAGCTGATAAAACAGAGACGAGGAGACGCTTGTCCCACCCACTCCCCACCACTGGAGGGGAGGCCCCTCCTGTGCGTGGCTGCTCAGATATTAGCTTCTGCGCAGGTTTCTTTGCGAGCTGTTTATCTATAGGATTAATAATAAACACGTTTTGAGCTAAAGAGGCGGAGCTTCAAGATGAACACAATTTTCGAAAACACTGGGGCTTTCTTACGGAAGAGTAATGTACAAAACTGAACATAGAGATTTTATGAGCTGATTCCAAAATCAGGACTCGATTTCAGTCAAATGTAGTCAAAAGGAGCGAAGATCTACGGAATGAATCATGTGATTTGTCAGGGCTTAAAAACTTGTAACAAACCTAAATGGAGGGAAAAGATCTAGGTGTACGTACGTAGGGGTATTTGAAGCTCGATTGTGGTTAATCCAGTGGTTTTACTCAAAGTCTGAAAGCATTTCAGGCCGATGACAAGGTTAAAGGGTTTTCTATACTTTTCTGGGAGCTTTGTTTTTGAAATATCCTTTCTATATCTTGACAAAGTATGGGTCCCGAACTGGGGAAAGTCCGGTTTTGGTTAACATGAGCAGATGGGGCGAAACTTTATGGCAGAAATATTTAAGTCCTTATAAATAAGCAAAATAGTAAGATTATTTTAATTTAAGGCGGAATTTCTGGAGGCAATTAGATAGAAAATAAATACATTTTTATAATTTAAATCTGATATAGCAACGCGGACATTTAAAAACAAATACAATAAAAGCAATTTCGCATACATCTATAATTTTAAAACAATTCCAAACTTTATATAATTTTTAGTTTTTAACTCTTTAAACGAATGTGAATACTAGAAAACATTTCGATTGTAAAAAACTGGAAAATGTAGGTAAAACTTGATAACAAATTCATTCTTCGAGATTTCATATCCTGCAATAAAGGAGGATAAACCCTTATACAATATTCCTCACACTTAAGGGCTAAAAATTTAAATTTCATAATTTTCATAATGTTGTTCTCTCTTCGCGGAACCAAGCTGAAAGAATAATTTTAAAATACATTGTATGTTTATATTTGTGCCATATTTACTCATTAAATGGTGTACAACTTTGATAAACTTCTGTGTGATTTATGTTAAATACTGTCTATACCGAATGCTATGATTCAATAAAGTTAGTTTTTCAAATTTAAATAAATAATGGTCTACGAAATACACCCTTAGGTATTTGGGGATATTCCGTGTACGTGAAATTCAAATTATCCGTGAACCAAGTTTTGCCTAAAATTGGTTTATATTTATTAATTGTCTGAATATAGTGAGGCATCTGACATAAAACTAATATTTATATATTCTCTCTGTCTGTCTGTATTTGGCTGTAAATATTGCAGTTTAATATTCGACACATCGTGATCAATATCAATAACAAAAATTGTTTGCCTATAAATATTTCATTGATCTTATGTTTTTATTTTCACCAAATTTGGTTCATTGTTTTCTCTTGTGTAAATACAATACATAAATTCATTACTCAAACAAATAGGGCCCAAGATGACAAAGACATAAATTTCTTCCATTATTATATAATGGGTCTTTATATTGAAGTGAATTAAACGAAAATTCACACTTCATTTATAGGTTAATCCAAGATCAAGTTTGATTTAATCAAATATGACCAGAGCGTACTTGACCACTGATATACCAGTATCTTAATCAGGGAATCAAGATCGTGTCTGGGAAGGATCTTATCAAAATAATAATATACATGTTTTGAGACAAGGGAAGCATAGTCAGAAGGAGAAAATAATAATTTCATGTTCTAATAATGCTACTCTATGAGCTTTGTTAGTTTAGGGCCCTAACAAACATCTTTATAGTCTATGCGTTTGGCAAAGGCAAATTTTCAATGTTATATTCCAGAGTTGATACTAAATGTAACCCACTGTTCTGTATAGAATACTTATTGGTTAATTGATCTTCACATGATTCCAAAGCTTACTCTAACGTGGGGCTTATTTTGAAGCATTGTGGTCAAGAGTGGTAAAGGTTTTGTTTTCGTCAGCCTATTACGCGAATCCCTCTTTCTCTTTGACATTTTTAGCCTCAATCTGCCTTTCCTTACGGACCACTGACCACTGCGAGGATCTTACCGAACTGAACAAGGAAGAGAGTCGGTTCAGTACGAGTTCACAAGCACTGGTGAAGAGTGCAAAGGTCACTGACAGGATTTGAACCTGCGCTATCTCTAACAAAGAGTAAAAATAAAAAAATATCTAACTCAAATCCAGAGACCAACAATAACGATTGGCCACAAGCTTTCAAAGCTCAGAGTATATGCTTAGTTATTGACGTAGATACATTTTTATTAGCATACAAAATTTGCTAGGAGCCTTCTACGGGATTTCAGATTAGGCCTTCTTACACAGCAAATAACTTTATATTGTTTACTCACCAAAATATTATTGATAACATTATCAAAATAAACATTATAATAACAAGGCTAACAAAATTTGAATAAAAACTCATTTAAAAACAAAACAATGAAGAGTTCTTTGGAATAAATGTGCATTACCTTCAATAAAATGTATACCTTCAATAAAATACTCCAAGGTGTCAATTTAGATCCTCTTTTCTTTCCATACTAAATTTCTTTCGGTAGTTCCCTTTATGGTGATGGTAAATACACATTTAGCATCACGAATCAAAAGGAAGTTTTAGGATTCTGACAACTGTACCTTCATAATACTTAAAACTGTGTAATAAAGACAAATAATTACTTCTGTTTTGCAAACAAAGTGAAGCCCATTGCAGTCTCAAACTTAAACCATTGTTACTTGTAAAAGTTATTTCACGATGAAAATGTATCCTTCAGACAAGTAAATCTGTCTGAAGGATCGACAGGATTGGAAAAGCCACTTTTCTGGCTCGTGAACACAACAGCCTTCGGTGATCAAACTCATAACTATGGTAATATCTGGCCGGGCCCGGCAAGCCCTTATGTAGATATATGGCACGACATCTCTTGCCCTGTCCAGGTACTTTATATCTACCTAATATTCCAATCCTGATAATAATATAAATGCGAAGTGCTTTTTTTGTTTGTTTTGCTCTCACGTATAAACTATTAAACCGATATTGTACTGAAATTTTACATGGACATTCCTAGGGTCTCTAGGATGAACGTAGGCCTACTTTTATTACGTAAATCCTTCCGGGCTGCGCCCCACTGGTCACTAAAGCAGCAAAAAAATTCCATATTGGTCTCTAAAGTTGTATAATGTGAATTCAAAGAGCCAGTTAAGTGCATTTAACTATTATGTGCACGATCGTATGTTTCATTATTTTAATCAATATTTTCAATCTGTTTACATTAATTATAGATTGAAAGCATAATAAAAGAAACAACACTTCTTATTTCTACATCATAGCAACAAGGCAAACCAATTTATTTATTCTGGGCCACAAAGCAATACACGAGACACTAAATGCAATTTTTATGACAGAAAATCGTCGAGGTGACATCGCATCCATTTCTCACTGATAAGGTTATACGATACTAATTAGGTGTGTTAGTACTGCTATAATTCCTAGACTGGGCCGAGGAAATAGTATGTTATAGCGAGCTAGGATTGGGAAGTAAGAGCACTATTATATCATGTATTATCTTTGCATATGGATGCACTGGCATAATGTAAGTATTGAAATTGTGCTAGTACAATTGTTGATGTTGATTTTCATTTTTCATTTTCAATGCCAATCCAACCTAAGGTTTTTTAGGCTTGGATCCAACTTAATTATAAAATTGTATATAGGCCTATATATATTGTTTCTCGGGGCAAAATAGCAAACTCCAATTTTGCTTCTTTGTTTGAAGGTTATTTTTGACGATGGGAGGATTGTGAAGGGAACAGGATTTTCCGGACATTTGCCATCGTACAGTGAAACAAGAAATCAGTAACACTACGTTTCGAGATCTGCAATCTGATCTCTTCTTCAGGTACAGAAGTTCTTTACCTGAAGAAGAGATCAGATTGCAAATCTCGAACGTAGTGTTACTGATTTCTTGTTTCACTGAACGATGGCAAATGTCCGGAAAAATCCTGTTCCCTTCCAATTTTGCGTTCGAAATAAAATTAATTAGAACTAGAAGTGCAAATCATGACAAAATATTACTCGCAATTTTGCTTAATCTCTGGTCCTCTTAATCGTGAACACTGAAAATGGGCACCTGATGCGAGATATATGACCAATTCCATTTTTAAATATTGTAGGACCATATCGTAATACACCACAAGTGCTTTCACTAAGAAAGCTAGGAACTTCTACTTTGTAGTTCCTCTACACTGGTCTAAAACAGTTCGGGTGTTACTGAAATCGTGGAAGCTATTCAACTAAAGACACGGAACGTTGCATACAAATTGCGAGCGAAGCCGCGAATTTGTGCTAGTATTATATATTCTTTTGATCTCAATAAAATATATTGTTCAAAATCTGTAGTTATTTAGGCAAGGCACATTCTTAATATTTCAGTCTACTAATTTGCAACTAATTAATCATCAATGAGTTAAATAAACTAAACACTGTTTAGTTAACAATGTTAATTTAAAAGGAAATCGGAAGGAGTCATATGCATATTTTTATTTTAACACTAGCTTTTACCCGCGACTTCGCACACATTTGCCTGCTGAAAACAAGAACATCATAATCATATAGGTGAAAAGAGATAAGTGATGATCATTGGAATATATTCCCATCTTATGATCCAGTTTAAAATAATTGAACTTTAAGTTTAAAAAGCTGTGTTTCGGAGCAATGAAGTTTGGGAGTGAAATAATTTTTATAAGCAACGAATGAACAACACAAATCAATATGCAACATTTCTTGGTATTTGATTCAGTCACACTTAGACTATAATAGTCCAGTTGGGAGGTATCTTAAAGTCGAAGTCCATTACTTTCTTAGTGAAACTTCTTATGATAGAGCACTACAATTTTGAATCGAAAGTAGGCATACATAGCAAGTACGAAGTTTTCATGTTTGATACTTAAAACACGTACTATTTTTTGTGTGGTATAATCTCAACCCATTACAAATTTCACTATGTATTGATTATGATTATGTTAATTCCCTAAAAGATCAGATATTATACTTGTTTCATGTGCCACTGCCCTCACTAGTGATCTCGTCATCCTGGATGTTCGTTCTTGGAAAATATGAAAATAAAGATTATTGATACTTTATAATATTATTTCATTAATATTCATAATAATCTTTAAACCATATCACCCACATTTAAATGGCAGCATTAAATTTAAATTTAAAATTAAATAATTAACAGTAAAATAAATAATATTCATTGCGATAAAATAAATGAACGTGAATGTTGAAATTAGATCCAGTTCACCTCCCTCTTTGTGCAACGTCTGGAATTTGACGCTGTCACAGACTTGACTCCTGGATTCTGTGGTCATGTTCGTCTGAAGCGATCCAACAAAAATGAGTCGTGACGAAGAATTTCAAAATAAACTCTCCACATCGTTTCGACATCGGAGAAACCCAGACTACAAAATATAGTGTAATCTAGATGAAGATTCTCATTGTCTCATCAGGTGTCTCTAACAATGTAAGGAATTCATTTTCTGCTTCTTTATCGCCAACTTTATTTATCTCCTCAGAAGAACGTGACTTCAGATTCCAGGAGTCAAGTCTGTGACAGCGTCAGATTACAAAATCACGTTGAATCAACCCTTCTCAACATAGCTATGATATATGAACGGTCGGATGAACTAATTATGTACAAGAAATGCGATATAAATATTCTCAACTGGGGAGTAACAGAGGTAACTAAAAGAAAATTATCATAAATTTCTTTAGTTGAAAATAATTATTTCAGTTGAGATTATAATTAGCACAAAGAATAAAAAAAGAAATAAATGAATTTATTCCATCATAATAGTACATTGTACAAAACATCTGTAAGACTCACTTGGAATTAACTGACCACTTCTATAAGTAATGTGATCAGTGGACAACAATACAAAACATGTTTGTTATGAAGGAAACAGGATTTTCCCGACATTTGCCATCGTTCAGTGAAACAAGAAAACAGTAACACTACGTTTCGAGATCTGCAATCTGATCTCTTCTTCAGGTAAAGAACTAACCTAATACATAATTACAAACTTGGTTAAAATAAACAAATCTTACCAAAGCGTTGTGGCACGCCTAAGTCAGGAATCACAACCTACATGTTGTTTGTCAACTTCACTAACTCTATAAACATGCACTTAATAAAAAACTATACAAAACACTAATCATTAAAACTGAACTACGGAATACAGGTCACAATACGTCTTCACTCGTCTACTAACCACCTACGACTGACCAGAGGGACTAGCCAATGGTAATCGTCACGGCTGGCTAAAACAAGACGGCGAACCAAACCTAACCTAACCTAACCTAGGATCCTAGGATCCTAGTGGATCTGGATGGTTTTGTAGTGTTTTCACAATCCTTCCATCGTCAAAAATAACCTTCAAACAAGGAATGTTTGTTATCTGAGTCCAGAAAGACAGTACAAGTTGTAATCAGCCCAAGTTATTGTGTGGTTGTGTGGCTAAGTTATTGTGTGGTTGTGTGGCCAAGTTGTTGTGTCAAGCTGTACGACAGTCAATATGATTAGAAAATTATTATTATAAATTTAAAAAGTAAAATGTTTAAGAGAAAAAATATCCTTACAGGTTTATTTGAGATTTGAAATTTAGTTGTTTCTAAATATCCACGCAGTATGCAAGTATTCCGGGTTCTACATGAATCCATTTTATGTGGATTTACGGGTTTAGGCTGCATCTAATTTGATATCCTGAGATAATGTTAAGTGAATATGATTTTAAACTTTTACACTTTATGCAGTGATATAGTGCAGAGCACTTTATTGAACTCAAAAATAATTTTCAATCCAAAACAAAACCATGCTAAATGTGAAATAAAATTTAGTTTAAAAGAATTTATCCATTCTCAGTTGAACCTATATTTGTGTGAGAGAGAATAATATAAAACAGATGCATCTAGGAAAATCTGTTTCAATTTAAGTTCTATAATTTAATTTTCTTGTGACCACTCAAACAAGGATACAAGTGGCTGCTGGAGAACATATTCCCAGGTTGAAAAATAAGGAAAAGTTAAGAATAGTGACTCGTATATTAGAGCAGATATTCCTCTTCAAACAATAAATTATTAAGAGTATACAATCTGACAGACACACTACTAACCTTTTTTTCATTTGTGAATTACGCTATATGTAGCAGATGACACATTGAACTTGTAGTTAGTGAAACCTCTTCACATACATAATGCCTTCGAATCAAAATAAAATTAATTTACAGCAGCTTGCCAACCAACTTGGGATTAAATTATTTTGTCAAAGTCTTCAAATTTATATGAAATTGTTTATAGCAGATTACCTCCAACTAAAACTGTTATTTATTCAGGATTATCAAAATTATTATAATCAACTTTTAAAATTAGAAAAGTAAGTTTGGCAGAACGCTAAAAACAATAGCTCTCGAGAAATTGCTAATTACCTTAATCTCAAAACATTAATACATTTAGCATTTCAATTCGTCACCAGTCTACCTTCTTTTGTGGTTTCGAATAGTTACACACGAATGTTCCAAGTTCAATTTAAAAAGCTCGTAGTTCCAGTTCCGTTAAAATAAGACAATGGCAGGCAATAATGCTTTCTTGCTAAGCTGTTGGATTTACTCTTTTGTTTACTTGTCCATTTCAACCCAAATTGCTTTTCCAAGACTCATTGTCTGATTTCCTGTGGTCACTTTGTGTTTTCAGCTAGTATTGTGTTATTTTATAGTATTGTACATTAAAACAAAGCTTTTATCCAATGTCAATTGAAATGTTTCTGAATATGCACAATATTGCAACCGTTGTTTTATAGCCAACATCAATTTAGTATATGAAATTGATTTAACTGATTTTGTATTGATGTTTCAAAAATACCGAGGAAGGTAACATTTCAAGACTGATGGATAGATCAAACGTCAATACGAGTGATCAGCTGGTACCTATCTGTCTATGTAATCAACTGCTATGTTGACCTAAGTAGACTAATAATAATCTTAAAATTGTTAACGATGAAGTATGTCTAGCCTCTGCTCCAGTAAGTGGCAACCTATCCTCCAAGTCAAGTTCAACTTTTCTAACCCCTGTAACATCTGCAACAATTATGTAACATCAGCAAACTGCAGTTTTTTGTCTCCATCCATGTTCAACAGGGTTGAGTGAAGGCCATTTACATTTTTTTTATCGAGCATATCTGAAGTAGAAGCAAGTGGCTGCCTCCAGAGCTGTAGCAAGTTTTCAAACCCAACTAATCTCGAATAGAATTATTTTCTAGACTCTGAGCTAGTCAGTGACAATCTGTCCTCCTAGTCAAACGCAAACTTTCTACCCCTGTAGCATCGGCATCAAATTGGTAACATCAGCAAACTGCAGTATTCCGTATCCAGCTATGTTCAAGAGTGGTGAGTGAAGGCCATATAAATTTTATTTGATCGAACATTTCTGATCTAGAAGCAGTTGACTGCCTCCAGAGCTGTTGCAACTTTTCTCGACTATGATCATTGTAACATATATACTTTAACTAGCTGGTACCCACGGCTTCGCACTCAAAAGGTCGCTTTCAAAATTGCAGACCTTACACTAATTAGAAAAATTGCTTATGATGTATTATGGTTGAATCATAATATTCTTCAAACTTATGTAGGCATACATCACGTACATATTATTTTACTAATTATGGTTAGGGGGATCAAAGTTTAACCTGACGCTTTATCATGGTTTGCATGTGTAGGACAATTTCTAGTTCGAATTAATTACGTCACCATAGCTGAGTCTGCCTTGTTGCACCGATCATGAAAATACAAATACAAAGGTCTCGGAAATTAATTTTGGTCAAAGAGCGTTTACTTCTAGAGTCTGCCTTGTTATCTCGAAGTATAAAAATATATAAGTACTTAGAACTGAGAAAAATGTTACGGTGTAAAGGGAAATCCATTCTAACTCCTATCTATTTCTAGTATAAGGGGATATTAAGTTCAAGGGAATATTTCAAAATAATCGTTTTGTATGGTGTTATATTATATGAGTCTTGTTTTTTCGATATTTAGTCTGTCTCCATTAAGCCACTGTTAAAATGCCGTATCGCAAAATCAAGGAACCCCGCCTGTTTCTAGTGCTTATGTGCAAACATTCACAGCTTCGTTCATTAAGTTGGGTTCTATAACAGTGTATAGATGTTTTTAATTAGTCATTAGCGCAGTCGGGAGCAAAAGTTAA
The DNA here is from genome assembly GCF_021130785.1 of Homalodisca vitripennis. Classification (NCBI taxonomy): domain Eukaryota; kingdom Metazoa; phylum Arthropoda; class Insecta; order Hemiptera; family Cicadellidae; genus Homalodisca; species Homalodisca vitripennis. The sequence goes on from NC_060209.1 coordinate 22,494,213, forward strand.
GTATAACATAGTCTTTACTATCAGCATTAAAAACTACTGATCAATAACGTGCACTTAATCTTTTATAAAATTTAAACGTTTCAGTCGTTTTGGCGAACTTAAGTTAATAGCGTTAACACCTGTTTAATGTCAGTTATTTGGATTATGAAACATAAATATTAGTATGTTTCCCAAAATCCAAAATATTTCAGATTTTCCCATAAAACTTCCTTGGATTTCTAAGAATATTTTACAAAAAGAATTGATAATTATTTACTTTAGCCACTTCACACTGTTTGTCAAAATTTCAACTTAAAATAAGAAAATAAATGTATAGGATATTACTAAAATAGATATGAGCTTAGATAATAACAGAAATTACAATGGAAACTCTGCGAGTAGATGAGAATGAAGTTTGGGTTTAGTTGGGAAATAGTGTACAGTGGCTAAAGTAAAGTGCGACCGTTTTGACTTCTTTATTCTATTCATTTATATAAGTTTTAACTTTCTTTTCTCTGGTTATATTTGTTATTTTTAGTTTTATGTTATTTTATTTTAATTATGTCATTGTTAACATATACTGGTGGCACTGATGGTCAAGGGCATTTATTTGTGGTCAGGGGCATTTCGGTTTAACCTTTCTCACGTGATCTGAACTCAAATTTAGCTTGTTATCCCCCCCCACCCAGAACAACCCGGTTCCCTAGATTGTTGGACTATTCGAGACATAAACTAAAATTTCTAACCTAAAAGTTCAAACATCGATGGCCAAGGGCGTTTCCGTTGTAATTTCTGTTATTATTTAGGCTTTTCTACCTTTTATATGTATTGTACTAGTATCCTATACTTGTATTTTTTTGTTTTAAATTTACATTTTGGCAAAAAGTGTGAAGTGGCTAAAGTAAATAATTAGCCTAATTGGTCCAGCCGTTGTCGGGATTAGCGCTTAGCGACACTTTTTGCGATTTACTTTATTTTTATTAATAACATATCATTAATGTCTAGGAGGGGCCGGAGAGGGCAAGCAACATCTCAAGCCTGATGGAGCAGTTCAGAACCAAAAGCAAGTGAAGACGGACGCTGCCCTCCCTGCCTACTGCAACCCTCCCAATCCTTGTCCCATCGGCTACAATGGTAAGCTGAAGTTTGTTAATATAGAATAAACAAAAGGCACATCCATTCAGTTCTTTACAGCACTGGTATTATTTTCTTGTCTTTACTATGGCAGTAAAATAAGTAATTACACTATTAATCGTGAAGGAAACAGGATTTTTCCCGACATTTGCCATCGTTCAGTGAAACAAAAAAATCAGTAACACTACGTTTCAAGATCTGCAATCTGATCTCTTCTTCAGGCAAATAACTAACCTAATACATAATTACAAACTAGGTTAAACAAAACTAAAGCGTTGTGACACGCCTAAGTCAGAAATCACAAACACCACGTTGTGTGTCAACTTCACTAACTCTTAAACATGCAGTTAACAAAAAAAAAAACTATACACCATTCTAATCATTAAAACTGAACTACTACAAAACGTCGATCGTCACGCCAGGAAAAAGATGGCAGCAATAAAAAGTTGTTAATGTTGTAGAGTTTCACTTTTATAAAATAAACTACTATTTGACCTCCAATAACATAAACATAACGGACACATAAACCACCTTGAATAGTGTGTGAGATGTTAAGAATTAGGCAGAGTCACGAGAGCACGAGCGCTCAGGACTGCATGTGTGACTCGGATAACGTATTATTAGTTAAGAATAACAGTGTAACAAGTCTATCGATTGTTCACAGCGGAAGACGGCTGTCTCGAGGAGTTTGAGAATACGGCAGCGTTCAGTCGCGAGTACCAGAGCGCTCAGGACTGCATGTGTGACTCGGAGCATATGTTTGACTGTTCATCCCACGACTCGGAACTGGACCAGTTTGTTCAGCAGTTTCAGGTATGAACAATGCCTTTCGTAGAGCAAAAGTAAACAGCATTTTAGATTCTCAGGTCATTTGCAATGACATTTGTTTTATAGAATGATTATATAACGCTTTGAATTTTAGCTATACAGTACAGTAACATAACTGTAACCTGTATATACAGTAACATTGCTGAAATAAAGGTGATTACCTTATTTTTAGCACATTCAAACTAAACTTAGACTAAGACAGTACTTACATTTTGCGTGAATACGTTCATTAGCTACGCCCAGCCGATATAAGTTTTCAATATGGCAGCTATTCACATTTGTGCAAAATTGATATCTTAGTTATGTTATAACATTAATCAAATTTGACATTCTTTTAATAAAATTATCAATCAGTTTTTATTCTTACACATTATTATCAATAACTGATAACTCTAAAAGTTTCAAGATGGTGGCGCTCCAATTTTTTTAAATACACGGTAACATTGAGAATGTTTGTAAGAGAGTATGTGTACAAAAACATTCCGGGTTATTCACGGGAGAGTATTAACTAATTTATCACATGATGTATGTGATAAAATGAAGTTATTAAGGCTTAAGAAAGTTATTTCAAGAAGAGTCTGCTGTTTGTCAATAATGTTTCGTTATGCATTATGGGGTAACGTTCGATTTAACCTATAAGTTGATAGTGTTGTTTTCCATTTATATACATTTGAATGTCTCTATTTTCATAATATTCCAAGAACAGCAGTAGTTTCTTTAATTTTCTTAGTAATGACAATTAGTAGACTTAACAGGGTTGCTTTTCCTTATCTTCGTAATGTTACCTTTTTCTCTGGTTACATAAATAATACCTGTCATGCATTTTAAAGATATTATTTTATTGTAATAATTAAACCTTAAAAATCGTTTTACTTATGGTAGATTTTATAAATAAGTTTTACTTTCATTATTTAAAGATACTAATATTTCAAATTCTACTTTACAAAACAATTTTGGAGCTTTATAGTTGATTTCAATGTCCAAAATATAATTAATAGTTACATTATACAAGAAAATCATATTGGTAGCAATTTCAAGATCATTAGCCATTTATACTAATGAGATGTTTTGTCCTGCAAAAAAACGGAAGAAAATTATATTTAAGTCGACACATTTCACTTCTTAATACAGTTAGTTGCTACTTATAATCTCTTCAGTCTAAGTGTGTAGGATAGGTCTTGAAATAAGATTGACTTTAATATTCCTTTGTAAAAACCGTACCCTTTTTCCGCCTCTTAAGCGTTAGATTTTTAGGAAGGCTTCATAAGTCTTTGTTTTATATTAGTATTTTTATATTTCTCGTAGATTCTAACTGATAAAGTGATGTATACACTACTTTACAACTCATAATACAACTCTAGCATTTGATGTAGGTACAGGGTGAGGTAAAGTACCCATCAGCGATGTACTGTATAACGTCTAGACCGAGAAACCTACGTCCTTCGTTCTAACTAAAACCCCGATATTTCGACCCCAAAGAACCCTTAAATATAATTTTTAACGTCCCTAAATACCCCGGGGAAGGGTAGGGGTCATTTTTTAAAGATGTTCAAATTTAAAGGTAGATCGAGCCGTGCCTTATTGAAAGGTACGGAAAAAACATTCAAGGTGTAGATAACCAAGCTTTAAATACAAAAATTTTATATTTTAAGAGAGCTAATGATAGGTGAAATGAAATTCATAGCTTTAAATTTGAGTTTTTAACTAATTAAGCAAATTTAAATGTACTGAAAAGCGACAACTTTAACATATTTTTAGAACACGTAACATATTTGGTAACCTTGGGTAACAAATTTGGACTTGCACAAATTTGTATCGAGATAACAGTAAAAAAACTCACCCTGTACATATGTTACAGTTTATACGAAAAAATTGTAGACTCTACAGTTCTTTGTCTGGCATATCGAGGTTGTATTTCGTGCACTATTGCAATAGTCTGTTCTAATTTTCTTCCAGTTTAGATGCAATGTATCTTGTATCGGTAAAAGTAAGGCTGTAGTTCACAGGTTCATATGAATTAATTGTTGGTGATATAGAATTAAGTTTTCAAAAGAAATCCAAAAAGTCAAAATTAACTTTCTTGATATAAGCATTTTTAATCTTAATGGAAATCACTCGTTTGAAATTTATAGAAAAACAACCCAAACAGATCTTCTAACCATCCTTGGAAATACAAATGAGCAGCATTTCACTCAATGGTAAACAGAATGTTAAATATACCAATGAGTGACGATAATAAAACTAAAGAAATGAAAATAATAAAATACCTAGCTGTCAAAAATGGATATTAACCCCATATTGTAGAAAAAATGATTCAGAAGAAAACAAGAAAAATCAACAAAACCAACATAAAACTACCTAATCCTAATACTGAGGAAATTCAAGCTGTTCTGAAAACCTTTTAAACTTATTGAAAACAAAGTGAACCAAAATGATGATAAACAAGAATTATACAAACAATCTGGAGTATACAAAATTAACTATAGTGACTGTGAAAATATATTATATTGAGCAAACTGGTAGAAATAAAATGTTTAAAGAACATATACAAGCTTTGAAAACAAATAATATGTCTACAATAAAATCAAACTTTCTGAACACTTCTTGGAAACTGACCATAACTACACAAATACTGAAAAGAACATGGAAATTTTAGATATCGAAAGGAAAGGAGAGAAATTAAACACATAAGAAGAACTAAATATCTATCTAAATTATAATAAAGATCCTCATAACATTTTAAATAGTAATCTGGAAAACAAGATCAACCCAATTTTTGAAAAAATTAGAATATTAAATACAGATTACTAATAGAAAAAAATTACAACTGTGTCATTTAAATTTAACATATGTTTAAATGGTCACATGTGTATATTTAATTGTTTATTATTTATTTAGAGGTTAATGTACACTGATGATGGTTGAAAACCGAAACGCGTGCATGTCAACAAAAACATTTATAAAAGGGTTTTAGTTACTACATCATACTTCTTTGTTTGAAGGTTATTTTTGACGATGGAAGGATTATGAAGGAAACAGGATTTTCCGGACATTTGCCATCGTTCAGTGAAACAATAAATCAGTAACACTACGTTTCGAGATCTGCAATCTGATCTCTTCTTCAGATAATAACTAACCTGTCTTCATAGTAATTACAAATAACTGTTTATCAGCGGTGTACGGTATTAACACTGTATAGTATAACCTTTGATTATACCTGGTAGCTATAGGTGGGGATGTTAAACGACAGTAGCCTATTAACCATAGTACATCACATTAATTAGGCTACCAATATCTGTTTATCAGCCTAATATCACATTTGTACTAGGTTGATTACTATAATTATGTTTATAAACATGTTTTTTGTACCTTAAGCTTCTACAGACAAAGCTATACTATCATATTAGTAGGCTTATCTGACCATTAGAGTTATTACCTTAATGTTTGGAATGTAATCATCTCAATAGTTACATGATTTATAAGTATAAACGTGATTCTTATTTACATATTTAACACTTATGGACGCCACACTACTAATATTACATGATTGCTTTGTGATTTAACTGAGCTAGGTTAAGTAATGATATATAACTTCGTATCTCACTTAAATAATTAAATAATCCTACAATATAAATCGATTTCACAAAAAATGTTATTGGGTTGTTGCAGGCGGAAAATCCACACAAGAATTTGGTTGCTAAGAAATATCATGTGGAAAAGGTTGGTAGCAATGTTTAAATAGGGGTATTATACTATTTATTATATTATTATGCGTAAGTACAAATTTCTTGCTAGTGTTCTTTCTTTTTTAGAGTAATCATTAAACTTGGAATCGAATGTGTTATGTTCAACATGAGAAATGGTTTAGGGTATTTATGTGAGGACGGGGTGTTTTTCAGCTATTTGATCAGTTGATAAAACCGTATCCATGGGCCCAAGTAAAAGAAATATACGGGGTACTCACATATGAGGTTATTATACAACAATGGGGTAGGGTACGATAAGCGGACCCGGTTTTTTATATCGAAATTGGCAAACGATATTACTTAATCATAACCATCGATATAATCAATCGATACTGATTAATTATTGTGAACTATTAACTTTTAATAATCTGTAACAGCTGTAAACACTTTCAAATAATACTCGTAATGTAATATTTCAATTTTATATAAGTAACATTTGATTATTAAAAATGGCAGTCAATTTTAGAAAACTACACAACATTGCTTTGAAAGATGATAAGACATTTTTTTCGTGACTTCAACATGTGGGACTCGTACCGAAAAACCCATTATGTGAAATTTGTGGGAAAGAAACAACTGTAACTGTGAGAGGAGCAAATATGGTCGTCTTCAGTTTTCCTAATTTTGGTTATAATAATTTGTTTTATCACTGTAAACATTGAATTCATATTTTAATTTAAAAACATATGATTGTTATTGAGGACTATAGATACTTTTATATCGATTGATAGTCTAGGATTTGAGATGCGAATATTAGGTATCGATGATTACATTCTTCGATATAAAAAACCGGGTCCGCTTATCGTACCCTACCCCAACTATGTCCTTCTAATTAAGGACTCGACAGAACCTTTACTGAAATCGTACCATTGTCCGTCCATCTGTACGGTAACATTGACCCTGGAGACTTGAATTTCGCTACAAAAGTTCCTCTTGGTAAAAGAAAGATAAGAATATTGCTATTGATTTTGATGTCAACGGCGGTTTGTTTATCTGTTCGTTTTCGCACATGTGCGGTAACTTTTGATAGAAAAGTGGTAGAAATTTGAAACTGTGCATTTAGCTTCTTCTTGGTCCAAGAAAAAACCTACTGATGTTAGTGCCAAAAGGCAATAGGGAAATCCGTCCATCCGACGGATGGGCAGACAGACGGTTTATCGTTCTGATCATTTTAAGGTCATAAGGTTAAAGGACAGTCCTTCAGTCTGTCCGTTAGTCTGTACGATAACTTATCCGCTCTGCCAGGTAACTGGACATTCCGTTATATTGCTTTATTTGCGATAAAATTGAACCAGTATCCAAAAACTGGCAATAAGTTGTAATTCGCCGTAATTTATAATCACTGCCATACAGTATAGTTACAAAACTGTAATAAAATTTTGAATTCTTGTGCTTGTTCACATTAGTAAAACTACTTTTCCTAATATCAAAAAGTGTGTTTTTTTTTTTTATTTCATCAAGCAATCTTTGCTAGCGGGAATAGTGTTTTGAAGAAGACCTGAATAAAAATATTTATCGTATATTTTTTTTTTAGTAACTGTGTTTTGTAGCTTGCTCATAAATGAGATCAGGATAAATGAGATGGAGTCGTCCCGTGCATGAGACGGCCGCCCAGGCCATACCGCGGGACATCCTTCCCAGAATTGCGTGTTTATTAAATTGTTCTTAATCTAGGCCATTAATGCAGTAAATGTTCTCTTACTTACATATTTTTAAATTTACGCAAAAAAACATAATCAGCAAAACCAGCTAAAAATCAAACACCTAATTGCTAATTTGAAAGGTATAGTTATAATAAATTATTTAAATCGACTACCTGTGGGAAAATAAACCAGTTGAATGAGAAATAATATTTTAATGACTTTTGTTGTCCTAGATTGTGCGTATGGGTAGTTCATAAAAAATAAAGAAGCATATGTTTTGTCAATTTAAGGAATCACGGTGCAAATTTAAATACAACCTGCTATTTGTTGTTTGCATGAAATATTTAAAACGCAGCAAATTTCTTATTATTTTTAAAAACATTATTGTGATTTTTGAAGTGTACATGTGAGTGTTATTGTGTATTAGTAATACTAAGCTTACTCAGAAAGATTGAACTTGACTTAAAACTTTTATGTAAGATTTAGTGTTTACATTGGTTTATATATAATTTTTCAAAATAAAAAGCTGGCTATTTCTTGTTAGTTAAATAACTCGGTGATTGCACTATAATAAGTTAAGGAGACTGACTGAAAGAGTATACAATTTTCATTTACCGTAAACAATATGTTTTAAAATAATAGTCGTATGATTTCTTTTTATATTTGTTCTAGCTATTGGTTCCATGCGCTGTCAGCTTGCTGCCGATGATACAGCCTAATAGTAAATACGCCACTCGACATCATGGGAATTTAAACATACTCGTACGTGTTCTTGTTATATTAGTTCCAGCTATTGGTCCCATGCGCTGTCAGCTTGCTGCCGATGATACAGCCTAATAGTAAATACGCCACTCGACATCATGGGAATTTAAACATACTCGTACGTGTTCTTGTTATATTAGTTCCAGCTATTGGTCCCATGAGCTGTCAGCTTGCTGCCGATGATACAGCCTAATAGTAAATACGCCACTCGACATCATGGGAGTTTAAACATACTCGTACGTGTTCTTGTTATATTAGTTCCAGCTATTGGTCCCATGAGCTGTCAGCTTGCTGCCGATGATACAGCCTAATAGTAAATACGCCACTCGACATCATGGGAATTTAAACATACTCGTACGTGTTCTTGTTATATTAGTTCCAGCTATTGGTCCCATGAGCTGTCAGCTTGCTGCCGATGATACAGCCTAATAGTAAATACGCCACTCGACATCATGGGAATTTAAACATACTCGTACGTGTTCTTGTTATATTAGTTCCAGCTATTGGTCCCATGCGCTGTCAGCTTGCTGCCGATGATACAGCCTAATAGTAAATACGCCACTCGACATCATGGGAATTTAAACATACTCGTACGTGTTCTTGTTATATTTAGTTCCAGCTATTGGTCCCATGCGCTGTCAGCTTGCTGCCGATGATACAGCCTAATAGTAAATACGCCACTCGACATCATGGGAGTTTAAACATACTCGTACGTTGAAGATGGAGCTTGTATTGGCTACTTGTTTACTTATTTACATTCAAACACATAAACCAATATTTAAGACATTTATTTTTGTGAGGCCTTTTGATAGCAAGGCTATCTTCGTCAGACACATTACAAAAACACTTTAAACTGTTATGCAGTTAATGTTAAACAGTCCAATTAAACTGTTATGCTTCAATAACATTTCACAGTTATTGATTCTAGCGTGCGTATTACAAAATTGTGCAGTGTTATTGCTTGGAAAACAAAACATTGTTGTTATAAATAAGGTTTTAAAAATTCTGAAATTGGATCTTATGTGTCAAACATATATACTGATTAACATAATATTAATATAACATTTACTCATACAGCAATCATACTTATACAACGGTAAAAAGATAGCTCATTCTTAGTATTTTGACCATAAATAACGGAGTAATTTGAACTACTTTGGAACATTGTTCATATGGGAGTCATATTCAATACCTCTACATATAGAACATATATGGGAGGTATAGGGCTGCCGTTCATATAATAGGGAAATTTGTTTGGGAACGTTGCTGTTCATATAATGCCAGTCAGCGATTCGTCCCAGGCACGTGAAAGTACATAATATCAGAGTGGTTCAATAAATGATTACGGTATTGCCAATTCTGAAGGCTAAGGTAAGCATTTGTATTGATTTGTATTGGTGAGCAAATCCCTGTATTTCGGTATATTATAATATTATGAACACATTTGCGCCCAAAGACGCCCTTTCTAACTACCTGTCACCCACCCATCATACTGCCCGAATAATCCTGAAAGAAGCACATTGTCTACCTACTCTCAACTCAACCTAACGCCCATCGGAGTATACTCTACTATACTCTGCTAGAAGGTTACGTCACTCAGAAGCAATGTTATGTTTCAGGACAGCAACCCATTCCTGCGTGGTGACAAGTTGCCCGTAGCGGTCAAGAAAGGCCTGAACGTTGTCTACTAACTCTCGACTCGACCTAGCGCCCATCGGATTGCTCCAATACTCTACTATACTCTGCTAGAAGGTTACGTCACTCAGAAGCAATGTTATGTTTCAGGACAGCAACCCATTCCTGCGTGGTGACAAGTTGCCCGTAGCGGCCAATAAAGGCCTGAACGTTGTCTACTAACTCTCAACTCGACCTAGTGCCCATCGGAGTATACTCTACTATTATACTCTGCTAGAAGGTTACGTCACTCAGAAGCAATGTTATGTTTCAGGACAGCAACCCATTCCTGCGTGGTGACAAGTTGCCCGTAGCGGCCAATAAAGGCCTGAACGTTGTCTACTAACTCTCGACTCGACCTGGCGCCCATCGGATTGCTCCAATACTCTACTATACTCTGCTAGAAGGTTACGTCACTCAGAAGCAATGTTATGTTTCAGGACAGCAACCCATTCCTGCGTGGTGACAAGTTGCCCGTAGCGGCCAAGAAAGGCCTGAACGTTGTCTACTAACTCTCGACTCGACCTACCGCCCATCGGAGTATACTCTACTATACTCTGCTAGAAGGTTACGTCACTCAGAAGCAATGTTATGTTTCAGGACAGCAACCCATTCCTGCGTGGTGACAAGTTGCCCGTAGCGGCCAAGAAAGGCCTGAACGTTGTCTACTAACTCTCGACTCGACCTGGCGCCCATCGGATTGACCGGACACTCCACTCAACTCCATTAGGGAGTCAAGCTTAGCTCAGTGTCAATGTTATGTTCATTCACCTATTGTTGTTTGTTGTACCTGTTATCGTTGTATTATACCATTATGCTTCGGGAGACGATCGGTTGGCCATCAGGAAACGAACGGGCCCGTTTGATTATTTCGTGTTAAAATTCAAATTGATTTCGGATTTGTCTGGTTCGCATAAGTACCGTTTGCATATCAGTCCACATACTCATTGACGGCTGGTCGAGCAGTGTACGCTGATTAGGCCCACACCGTAACTTCAGCGCGCAGTTACTGTGTGAAGCGCACACTGCATGTTCACCCTGTCGAGTCCACATAGGTGTATCAGTGTTAGGCTAGGTCTTCTCGACAATATCACCATCACTTTGTCAAAATTTATGCATGACTCGTGCTAAATTTCGAGTTCAAAATTTCGTTCATTCGTAAAAAATGTTTTCCGGTCGAAGAATACAATCGATTGAGGTGTGAGGCTCGCCTCAATTTTGTATTCTTAGGTCGCGTTTTGAAAATTTACTTTCGATTGTCAACATTGCTGAAGGGTTTTCATGAAATCTCAATTTTCACTTCTTTACTCCACTTCTCACTTGAACACACCGATAGTTGTCTTGAGACATCTCTGTGTTAGAATAGATTCAATCCTAGCTGTTATGAATCTACACAAGGTTATGCTTGAACTCAGCCGTTATGTGTGGTTGTTTTAACTATTGACAGGTGTGAATAAAATGTTCTACTACCTATCCACATTGTTTTATTTTTTCATTGATGAATTTCCTATTACTTTTCAACTCTTGTATTAAGTATTTGCAGACATCCCCACTTATTACAAAATCCAACTGCGGTTGGTTTTTCGAAGGCATTTCGAACTTCGTTACATACTAAAAGGCTTCTAAACAATTTGAAGTGAGGAGTCCAAGGTGTCTAAAGTCCAAGACATTAAGTTAATTCTTGTGTTGAAAATTAAACCACAAATAACTAAAGTCATTAGCCATTGAAAAAAAACAATATCCATAAAATCGCAGTTATTTAATGGCGCACTCTAACACTCTGATGCAAGGGTTTTCAATATGCCTCATTGTAGGCTCATTGTTAGAGCTATTACAAACATATTAATGTCATTTAACAAACTAAATGTTTGTAAACGCACCTACATATTTGAAATTTCAATTTTAATTCAACATAACCTGCGCATCAGGTTTAAAGTTTTTAAATTAAGGGTATTTTCAACGCTTCATAGAATAAAAACGTGAATTTTTATTTTTTAATGAATATATACGGGCGTGGAGTGGAATGTTGTAAGCGTAAAACTGGAAACGGTTTGTTGAAAAGTTCTGAAGTTAAGGTACAATGAGGCAGATATGAAAGGTCTGCAAGTTCTATTCAACGCTCTGTCAGGTGGCACGCATGGTGGTTACAGCTAGAAACTGTCAGCAACTCTCCCACCACTACTTGCTGGATATTTCGCTTATCCGCTTTTGCTAGTTTATAACGTGTGGCCTTTCAATTGGTGAATCATTCGCGTTTACTCGTTTGATATAGTTACAAAATGCCAAACCCAAGAAGCATCGTCTGTAACTGATTCAATTTATTTGGTTACTTAAAGTAGTAAAATAATAGATGTAAGTGATTGGAATTGGAACACTTTAACATTATAAAGAACTCAACAGTGTAGCCATTAACTAGTTAAAGTTAATTTTAGAAAGCTCCATTTCATCCGACAGCCAATTTACATTGTATAAGCTCACAAAATCAATAGAAGAACTTCCCCTAAAAATAAATTTATCGTCAGTTTTGGTGGAACTCGAAATGGGAGCTCAAAAGAAAAATTTTAAAAGATACTTTTCAAATATTTTCTTACTGTTATAGACCTAAAACCAACCTTCAGACACCTAAATAAATATTAAAGTAACGTCAGTTAACCATACTCAGACCGATTATTAGGTTGAAAGTGGCAACTTTCAGTCGCTTCATTTAGTTGTTTGACGTTAATATTTACATGTGTGATGGTCGGTTTTGTGTGTCAAGTCAAGAAAGATATGGTTTGGGGAAAACCATTATTGTAATACATTTTAACCCTTTTGGTACTAATAGTTGAGAAAAACGTAACCACAAGCGATTCCTGCATTCTTATGATTACATTGATTATTGTTATAACCCGATACCAAACCCAGGTGTCTGCATACGGAATTACAAATGTTTTATAACAAATAATAATAATAATACATTCTTTATTGCATTTGTTACAATTTTACAATTGTGTTGCAAGCGTCATATTCTTCCTAGCCATTCATACACATTGAAGCTCACTCAAACATACATACATCTCTCAACAATCATGCAATCACACTCTCAACACCAGAATATCGGGTAGGGGGGTTACTAATTGTCCCAGCGGTATTGAAAAAACTCCTCAATCGTGTAAAAGGCACTAGACACCAAAAGATGCTCTAAACGAATCTTGAAAAGATTCAGGTTTTGATTTTTGATGCATTCAGGAAGGCAATTGATTACTTTGACACCAACTTCAGATGGCAGCCGTTCAAAGGCTGTACTTCTGTGTTGTTGAATTCTGTAGTTGTCCCTACCTCTAGTATCATATGAGTGAACATCCCTGCCTTGAGTCAAAGTGCACCTTGACCTGCAGTACAGAGCGACCTCCAAGATATAGAGGGAGGGTAAAGTCAATAATCTAAGCTCCCTAAATGCTTCTCTACACGACTCTCTTGTTTTCAATTTGAAGATGGTTCTGACGGCTCTTTTCTGAAGTCTAAATACCCTTTCCAGCTTGTAAATACAATTCTAAATGATTGAATGAAATGTTTACATTCAAATTTCCTTTCTAAACATCAACACAGTTATGTATATCTGTCGTTTTAAATGGTACATATCACATCTGCCTATATAATTTTGACACCATGGTCCCATACTCATGTTACTGCCTTTACTGGGAAAATCATGCTTAGTCTCAAGCGGTTTGCGTCAACCGTACTCGCGACACGCGCGAAGGCGCTTAAATAGATTTTACTGTAGCCTACCTTCTGTATATTAGCTTATACAATATATGGTTTGTATCACTATAAAAAGTTTATACAAATATAGGTGTGGAAGGCACTTATAATTTACTATGAAACAATACGCAAATTAATTCACAACGAATTGATATTTAACTACTGAAACATTATGTAGTATGATTTTATTATGATAGTGTTTAAGAAACCATTCTTATTGCAATGACATAAACAAGATTCTAGTTTTTGCACGTGCAAATATAGGTACAGATATGATGTACATTTGTACATATCATACAGGTTATCCACCGATTCACTCCGAATTTTGAAACTTCCCTTGCAAGATTTTATTGTTCCGAACAGGATAAAGGCAGGACAGAACAGAATATGTTATCTTATCTGAGTCAGCACGGCTTATCTATCTATTATTAGAAGTCCTCAGCCTAAATACGACAATAACAGATGGATGTGGATAGGATAGGGTTGTAATCAAAGTCAAAAATTATTCATCAGTTTGGTGTTAGTAACGTACCTTTGTGGGCGTGCTTTTATAGGCTTAAGTTTGTGTACAGTGCTCATTGTAATATGTTTTAAGTTTATTGTGTTTATGACGTCAAGCAAATACAGCCATTGATTGAAAACTCTTTTAAGACCGTTACAAAGGAGCAATGGAAGAATGTGGAAAAATGGAGTAATTGTATTCACTGATCGTTATCGACGAGATAGCCAACATCCATAAACTCGAAGTTCTAAAATCCCCCCCCCCCATTTTATCACTGGGAGTTAAATGCCATTGAGTTAGTCTGGAGCCAAGTTAAAATAAATGTTGCCGTAGATACCAAAATCATACTGTATAAGTAACCTATATCTGGAACTAGATACTTGTCTCTAGATAAATTTGTTGTCTAAGCTTAAGGAATAATTTTGGGACGAACAAAAATGTAGTATGGCCGAAATAACGTATTTAATCCAATGTGTTAACGTAGCGTGGTCCGTGGAGTCAATGTCTTGAGGACGGTTAGTATCACGATAACTGCCGTTAGAAAAAACATTGCTTATGGCCGCTCCCCACTGTACGGTAAACGAAAAATCGAGTATCAACAGACTGATAGTATAAAAGCATTTGAAATATACATATTTCCAACACATAACCTAAGTCTCTGGATTAGGCGCAAAAGATTGTGGACTCTAATCTACATGAACTTTTACCTGGATGATGAAATATACCCTAACATTTTCAGATCAATTATGAACATTGGAAGAAATATTAATAGAACTTGGAACTTCTAACAAAATATTTGATTCACTTTCACCAATGATTTAGTTGTATACAGGAGTATATAAGAACACATGTTGCTAGCCAAGTATCTCTGTGAAGATATCCCTTACACATGTATACATCGGGCAGTATATGTTGGAAAATAATAATAATTCATATGGCATTTAAATTTGTTTTATTAAAGACATAGCTTTACTTAATAGTTTGAATAAACAAATTGAAATGAAAATTAAACATTATGAAAATAACTTAATTTATACCTTTGTTGCAATACAAGTTTCATTACATAATAATATGTCTAGAGAAAGACAGAAATATGTAGAGGTAGACAAAAACATCTTTTATAAAACTTGTATTTATTTTGTTTCAGCAAGGAAAGCTTAACCAAAAGTGTTGTTTTTTACAAATGCTTATTCCTTTCCTTCATGATATGAACATACAAGTCATGCGAGGTGGCTGGTAAGGATTCATTACAGCGACGACATGTTATACAATCAGAGTTCTCCTCAAATATCTTGTAATCCTTCAAGTCGTTTGGTAAAGAGCTCATGAGATTCTCTAGGTTAACTTTAACTTCATACTTTACTTCAACATCTTCGTTTCTGTTTGTGACATGAGAAGGTTTCTTGAAATGTTCCTGAACATAGAACTGAGTTGGTAGAACTACAGTTGAACAGACTCTGCATATAACATATCCAGGTATTTTACCAATTTTAATATATTTTATGTCTTTTTGATATTTATCTTCTATTTTGGCAATTAGTTTGCGAAAAGCCTCACGATTTCGTTTTGATAAGGGTTCATGCTCAGAGGAATTAGATGCATTAGAAATGGCCTTTCTTTTCTCAATATGTTCTTCTCCTCGGATATGATTCTCGAAACGATGAGCATTAACGGAAACAGCAGTTTGGCAGAGTGTACACTTCACAAAACGGAAGACTGGTCCCATTTCAAAGACTGGTCCCATTTCGAAATATTTTAAGTCGTCTTCCAAACTACTTGGTAGATTTTTGAAAAGAGTTCTCATCTTCAGATTGAAAATTTCTTGGATTTCATGAAAATTTGGCAGATTTTTAACGTGGTTTTCAGAGTTAATATGCACCCATAAGTTATACTTGAGTTTTTTTACATTTAATGAGTTTAAAATGCTTTCTTCACACAATTTACAGAAATAATGTACATCCTCTCCTTTTTTTATGAACTTTTTACTAGCTATTGTCACTGGATCCCTTTCGTCTAACTCTTTATAAACGGTTTTAAGATGTTTAACAATATTAATACTTTCAAACGTTTTCTTAAACATTTCAACTTTTTCCTCCTTATCTACGCATTTATTTCTCTTTTTGTCATTTATTGTCTCTTTTTTGTCCAAATCTAAAACATCACTCACAACATTGTCCTCACCGTTCTTGTTATTACAGGTATTTTCTTTAACTTGAGGTTCAGTTATTTGTTCCTGGAATTGATCTTCATCTTTGCTTTTTCTACTTGACATGTAATTATCATATCTTTTTCTGTGGTATTTATCGTCAATATGATTTAAGAGAGTTGCTTTCACTGATTTGATATTTGAGGAGATTTGTACACTTATGTTACAAAGAATGCAAGTATATTTTTGGCTGTTACCTTTTCGTATCCAAAACTCCTTATTATCTAAAAAGACTTTGTTTTCCTCCTGTAGCTGTTCGTACATTGAATCAAAATCCATTTTACTTTTTTGTTTTTTCTTTATTTTTGCACTATTGTTTACTTGCCCACTTCCTAAAAAATAAAAACATTTGTGAGCTTGATTATTATGGAAAGAATGTTGTTTATTTAATTAGTACAACCATGATAACACATAATTATGTAAAGGAAACATAAAATTATTATTAAGTCACTCAATTGGTACTAAGGAGTCTCTTGTGTCAGCATTTTTTGGCAAGAACATGGCATTCTAGGAAATATGGGTTTTTATTTCCAATAGTACTCTGTACATTGCTCTAAACTACTGTAACTTAACTCTTAACCTGAACTCACATAGATAAAGACACATACATAGATGAGACTGTTAAGCTAAATAAAGGACTACAAAAAACAAAGCAAACAACTTCTTATAGACTCCTATGATAAATATATTTTTAATTCTATTCAATTTACTAATTTGAGAAAAACACACTATTTAAATAGACATTCTTTCTTTATAATATAGTTTTTGATTTACATGTAGGGTCCAATTTGTGTGAAAGATATAAAAGTTATTATTTAATCAATATACAATCAATTAACCAAGTTTACAACAGAATATTCTAGTCTTATTTGAGAAGATAAAAATGCAAATAACTTAATTGTTAACCGTACATAAATAACCGTAAAAGATGACAATATCAAAGAGATATTACTTATGCTATCAATTGGATCATTTATTTTGCAGGATTTTCTCAAACAATACTAAGAGAGTAATGATTTTTTAAACCTAGATCTGGCAGCTGAAAAATCTGTAATGGCAGGTAGTACTTTTTACTACTGCATAAAACAATATTTTTAATAAACATTTAACATAAACATATTTCATCAAAATTAAATTTGGTAAGGTAAGTACAATATACTTCTCACATCTAAGTGCAATAATGTCAGTAATAATACAATAATTAGTTTGGAAAAAAACAAGTGCAATGTAAGAGCATGTTTGAGGATTTAAATAATGCCTCTAATTCAATGCCTATATGAGATTCCATCATTGAAAAATGTTATAATTTTCAGCCAGGGATGTATTTAGGAGTCGGCGAAAGAGGTGCCCGCCAAGGGAGCAAGAGTGAGGGGGTGCAAAATTAACAAAAGAAAACCTATTAGAAAATCCAAGATTTTAATTTTATAGACCAAGCGTTTTTCAAACTTTTGATGACTGGGTGGTTTGCAGAGTTGCAAGCTAATACTAATATGGCAGCGTAATACAGGTACACAAGCGTCGAGTGGCAGAAAATGCTCTCAGTGCGCATTCGCGAGCAATGAAGCCAAAGCGGAGCTGCACACAAAGTCAAGTTCACACTCGTTATTCGATTGTTATTATCGAACAATTCGATATATTATCCCACTTTGATCTATGTAAAAATCGTAGACAATAAGAGTTGTAATAAACTATCGTAACAAAAAGAATCTTGGTAATCATGTGGACAGTTCGTTTGCCCTATCTATATCACTAATTTGTATTAATTTGCTTTATTATAAACTAAACTAAAATACATTTTCATTCCTGCTGTATAATTCCGTTTGAGCGATGTCACAATAAAGTATTATAAATTTAGTTTGTCAGTCAGGAATATTAGTTTTAAAATTGTCCTTCCATACTTAGTTCCTTTTCTATTTCATCTTCATCAGGTCCAATATTTAAATCGACGACCATTCATTAATACACTTCAACCATTTGGAATGCTCCCACTCGAACTTGACAAAAGTCTTAAGGGGACATCCTATTTTTTTTGGTTACTTTTCCTTTTCTTTCATTTTTAATGCCGACAACATTTTAAATTGAAACACAAAAATAGATAAAACGGCAGATAAATATTCCTAGTAATATACTGAAATAGAAAAATACTAATGATATATACTTCCCTTCAATATTAAACATTTTATGTGGGTTTGAATGATGATATGCACAACTAGTAAAATTGTGCCAGATATTACAGGATCCATGAACAGGCAGATAAAGGGTACAAAATGTAATCTGGATTCCTATTATTCTTTCTTTCAAACCACCCAGGGATTTTTAGAGTGGCAAACCAAGTGTGGCACTCCTGTCAGCCAAGGTCAGTAAACCTTAGTAGTGTCGGCAGTATACCACTGCAGTGTGTCAGTCAGTATTAGTGATGGGAGAATCGAATACTTAAAAGAATCGAATACTTAAAAGAATCGAATACTTAAAAGAATCGAATATAGTGTATTCGAATTCACCCCTGTATTCTAATATGTCCGAATACTTCTGCTCAGCTGAGCGTTTCTAACAGGCAGGTCTAGACCTGTCTTACTTCTTTTCCGCAATCTATTGTTCCTTGGTTATTTCACTTGTTTCTCAGTCTCAGAGTCTCGTAGTTGTGGAAATTTATGTTACACAGTACCGTATTGTAATTTAGTTATTTTAGATTATTTTTTAGTGTGTTTGTTTGTGTAAGTGCTTTTTAATATGCCTCCCAAAAGTTCAACTGTTTGGGAACATTTTGAGAAACTGGATAAAGATTTTATAGTTTGTAGAGTATGCAAAAAAATTTTAATACCAAAATAACACTAGTAACATGAAAATACACTTGAAACGAAACCATACACTCCTTGTTGGAAGCAAACATTAACGTAAGTAATGTTACATATGTTGATTCTGTAGCTATACCCGTACAAAGTACTCACAGCGAGTGTGAAACTAACCATAATGCTTCAACAAGTTTTGCTTCTGCATTGACTAAAGAAATGGTTTCAAATGACAACTATAAGAATCAAAAACATTCTTGACAATTAAAATTGTTTGCTAAACCAGGGTCTCTTACTGGAGCTGAACGTAAGTCAATTGACAGAAGTTAATGAAAATGATTGGAGAAGATCTTCAACCATTGTCGGTAGTAGAAAATAAGGGTTTCATACAGTATTCTCGTAAACTACAGCCTCTGTACAGTCTACCATCCAGAAAGATTTTAACCGACAGTTTAATTCCAATGTACGCCTGTGAAATTACTATTCAAATTAAGTAATTGCTCAATAAAAGCAATAGTGTGGGTATAAAAACTGACAGATGGTCTTCAGACACAAGGAGGTCATATATTACAGTGACCTGTCATTTTATCCATAGTGATGTTCAACACAATTATGTATTAAAGACAAGTGAGCTACCCGGAAGCCACACAGCTAGTTCATTGACTGATGTGTTTGATGAATGGCAGATAAATGGAAAGGCTGCAGCTGCCATTACTGACAATGGCTTGAACGTCAAAGGAGCCATCATTGATCAGCTCAAAATAACTCATGTCCCCTGTGTCGCACATACTCTGAACCTTGGTGTAACAGGCGCAATTGATGCCAATATCCGTTTTACAAATGCTTTAAAAAAAAATCTAAATATATAGTTACATATTTTAAAATGAGTAACTTGGCAATGATAAATTAAGGGAAATTCAACAACAAATGCAATTACCACAATTAAAAGTCATACAAGATGTGTCTATGCAATGGAACTCTTCATTGCATATGGTCCAGAGACTTTTACAGATAAGTGCACCTCTATGTGCGGCATTATCTCACTTACCGAAATCACCAGAAATTCTAGACCAGCAAGTTTTAAATGATTGCTCAAAAGTGCTAGAGCCATTTGAGACAATGACTAAAGAGTTATCTGGTGAGAAGTACCCGACAATTTCCATGGTCATACCCTTGTTAAGAAGTATTCAGTATGCAATACAAAATATCTCCACAGAAACAGAGGCTGTAAATTCTTTAAAATACAAGCTGCTGGAGGCCATATCCAAACATTTTGGTGGATAGGAAAAAACGTAAGACTGCAGCCAAAGCAACGATTCTCGACCCAAGGTTCATGAAAACTTTTTTCGGCTTGATAGATAATGCTAACTATGCAGAAAAACTTGTATTAGAGGAACTAGAATACAATATTAAAATTAAAACAGTGCATACAACAAGTAAAAATGCACAGAGTATTGAAAATAATCACGATGTTTTAACATTAAAAATATCAGTGAAGCAAAAACATTTCTTCTAAACAACAACTATGGGAGTAGGTCGACAGTCGAGTAATGCAAAGAAACAAAAATATTTTTTCATCTGCAGTTGTTAGCTCTACTTTGGCTGTAAGAAATTATTTGAAACTGCCTATGCCAAAAAGGTGGGAAGACCCTTTGGCTTTTTGTGCCTCGTATAAACAAGTCATACCCATGATATACAAAATTCAGAAGAAATATCTTTGTTTACCTGTTACTTCAGTTCCGTCTGAAAGACTATTTTCCACAGCAGGTCTTATCACTAATGACTGTAAAAATAGACTGAAGCCAGAAAACCTCAACAATATTTTGTTTTTACACAACAATATGAAATAAACATTCATATTTGACTCTGTTGCTTACAACTGTAACTCTTAATTAATATGTATTCTTTAATTTAATAATTATACATTTTTTCAAGTATTAAAATTTGAATTTATTTTTTCAAACTATGAATTTCCCCTAAATTATTCTTTTCAAAGTCTCCATATACGTATTCATTTTAAACCTCATATGAATACGAATACAGCTCTTGAATATTTTATTTGAATTCTATTTGTCAGAATAAACGAATACTCCAGGTTTGAATTTAATTCTTCCAGAGAAATTGTATTCATTTCAAAGGTATTCGTATTCGAATATGTGATTCTGACTGTATTAGAATACTATTCGATTCTCCCATCATTAATCAGTATCATCTGAACTTTCCTACAAGTAGTAACAGAAAATTACCTATCAGTGCCAAGTGTTTCAAGAAAAGTGGACTGATTAGAGATCTTTCGTAAATATAAAAAATAAATCAGTTTGCTTAGTTTGTATGAGTCCGTTTCCTTTATAAAAAAGTACCACTTAATGCGTCATTACGACACAACACACGCCTCCAAGGTTGGCACGATACAAGGTCAGTTTCGATTGGATAAGCTACGAGATTTAAAGAAAAAACTAGAGAATCAAGAATCCTCATTCACTTCGTAGTGATATTTACAAGGCTTTTTCTTTAACTTTGAATCGATTTGGCCTAAAGCTGAACAACCTGTCAGTGTTGTTACTGATTATGCTCCAGGAATTACAGGAAAACATGAAGGTGCTGTGCCTCTGATTCGAAACGATGCATGTGAAAATAAACAACCCATGCAGTATCATTGCATTATTCATCAAAAACATTTGTGTACAAAAAGCATTAGTTTCAAGGATGTTAGGAAAGATATGACTAAAATAGTGAATTTCATCAGGCCAGAAGGATTAAACCATAGGGAATTCCAGACATTCCTTAAGCAGATGGATACACACTATGGTGAAGTAGTATATTACACAGAGGTTCGTTGGCTCAGTCAGGGAAAGGTTTTAAAAAGTGTTTTTGATCTGAAAGAAGAAATCTATGTGTTAATGGAAAGTAAGGGAGAGGCAGTACACCAGTTCAGAGATCCCAGTTGGATGGCTGATATCAGTATCTCACTGATATTTCAATGCATCTCAACAAGCTGAATATTCGGCTGCAAGGAAAGAATGCTATGATACATAACCTTTTTTATCAAGTTGAGACATTTGAGAAAAACATTGTACATAATTTGAAATTAATTAAAATTTGTTATTGTAAATGGTAAAGTTGAATAAAACATTTACTAAAATTGGAATTTGAAATTCTTGCTAAACACAGTTAAATTCTAACTCCGCACGTGGTGATTGGTCGGTTTAGTTCGTTTGTTTGGTCGCACTGTTATGACAGGTTAGAGGTTATAATTTGTTATTTTAAATGTTTGACTAGCAATACGCGCTGTTTCTTCTCAATCGACTGAATTACGATTGATTGCAGAGTGATTTAAACTAATAATTTACTTAACACTATCAACATTTGTCAATAGTATGACATAACCTATAAACTCAGTTTCTCAACTTTTGTGTCAATCTAACAATTAATCAATCAATCATAGTTTACGATAATGAAATATCAGTGTACAATTATTTACCTTTATTGTTGTAGTTGTTGTAAATGACGAATCTAAGCACTCCACATTTTCACGAATAAAACATAGTTATCTGCTTTATCCCGTGCGGCGGACCCACAGTTATCTGCTTTATCCCGTGCGGCGGACCCACTGGACGGGCATCGTAACGTTACCGGGCGTTACACTTTTTCATGAGTGACTCCGAGCCGCAACCTAATTTAAGACGTTGTCACGTCAAAAACTTTGTGGGAAAGTCAACTACTAAAGGGTGACTTCACACATTTTCCCACACTCTCACAATGCGAAGTTCAAAACCAAGAAAAGTACAGTGAAGCACAATCTGTTCTGAGCTCTGATTTTAGCAACAGATTTGAAGATTTCAAGAAAAGTAAGAAAAATTAGTGCTCCATTTAGAGTGGATGCGGAAGACTATCCCTGAAACATGGAACTTATCGAGTTTCAGTGCAACAGCGATTCACAGGAGAAATTTTAAAGTGTTTGACTTTTGGAGTTTTATTCATTGTATGTGGAAGGAGATAAATTTCGAGCAATTAAATCTCACGCTCTGTCCACAGCATCTCTTTTTGGTAGCGTAATGAAGAACTCAGTCAAAATTGAGGAACCGCATTTCTAACACTCATGTAGAGAACTCTCTTCGAATTGCTTCATCCAACATAAAAACCAATATTGACAAACTAGTGAAAGGGAAAGAATGTTTTTAGTTTGGCTTTGGGTTTTATAACATGTGTAAGTATAAGTTTACGCTTCAATATTGATAATATATATCGATCAATATATATCGTTAACTGCTGTTAATGATACAGAGTAATCAGACTTTTTTAGCATTAACAGTAGTTTTAACATGAACCTGTACCATTTTAGGAGTACTCTGTTATGTATGATTCTAAATCAGTACGAGTACATTTTGTGCTCCGTGCTCGGTTACTGAAAGTACCAGATACAGGTATAAACCACAAGAAATAGTAAGAAATAACCTCACTTTCGTAGTAGCTGTGTCACTGCAAAGTTAAAATATTTAGTGTTTTGAAAAAAATGTAATTATTAATTTGTAGTGTCATATATTTCACAAATTGAAACATATATTGAGTTTGAATTTATAATTATGATTAATTTCAAATTTCCAGCATTTTAGCTGAAAAAGTACTACTAGGAAATTGTTTTTTTTTTATCAAATGTTCTTGGGGTGGGGGGACCGGTCTCATTCATCACAGAGTTCCAGTACATGTTTAATCTTGAGTTTGTTTCTTTCAAACCCTAAAAACTATAGATGCTGTTTTCCGAAAGTCACATTTTGCGGTGTTTTGCAAAGAATCAATTTGAATAACTCTGGTTAACAGTCTAATAAGTTGAAATTTTTACCACATGCTCTTAATGGCAGAAAGAAAGAAACTTTTGGGGTAGCAATGATAGATTTTAAAATAATAATTTATTTATAATATATAGTTAAAAATGTTAAAGTATTATCAACCTTTGGTAATGGCAGAATTAATGCTTTCTTCCACTGACTAGGATAAACACTGTTATTAAGTGAGTAGTTAAAAATGTAACATAACACATGTTTTATTTCATCATACACCAATTTGGTGGATTTAACGGTAAACCATCCTTCCCACTACATTGAAGGGAATATTTGTAATTTTATTATAAATTAATTCTACCGTAACATTGGTAAAAACAAAATTATTCTGAGGCTCTCCTGGTTCTCTCTTATTCGTATAATATTCAACAGGTTACTGTCTATACAATTATTAACACCACAAAAATAATTATTAAGGTCATTAATATTTACAATAGACTCTGAAATAGTTTTGTGTTCCTAACCAGCACCCTGACTATTTAAAATCTTCCATAAGTCTTTGGCCGATTTTTGTTCCTCTAGTAACAAACTAAAATGTAGATTCCTCGCATCTCTCTGTAACCTCTTGAGTCTATTTCTCAACTGTCTGTACTCTTCCCAGTGCCCCACATTTTTTGTTTTAACATAACACTTATATTTAGAGTCTATTTGTGTCATTAACCCTTTCAGTTCATCATCTATCCAAGGACAATCTATAACTAAGATTACTTCTAAGGTACACAGCTATGCCACCTCCTTCTTTTCCTTCTCTGTTGTATAAACATCAAGCATGTTATCATTGAATAACTGAAGGAAAGACTCTCTGTGTGCTCTCAAACTTTCAACATTGATATGTAAATAGAGAGAAAGAGAGAGAGATTATATAATTTTTCTATAAACATAGAACGAAAAAAAGTACTCGCTCCATGACATATACGGCCAAATACAAATTATATATACAGTAAGAAAATATGACTTGCTAGTTGAGATCAAGCACTTTTGATGTTTACCAAAGATAAATCATTGTTATAAAAATGAAGAGTTTATTATGGATTAAGCTTATAATTGGTATTAACATGAAGCCAGTTGTCATATAAACAATATTTGGCTTTTTAATGTATCATACCAATGAGCAATTTTACTCATCACTATATATATATATAGTCTCTTAAAGCAGTTCAAAAGAAAACTTCAATTATTTTTGTACAATATTTCGTTGTAATTAACAACTTTTTCAAGTACACTTAATAGACACAGAATAAAATAAAACAAACAAAAGAAGAAACACCTGATAATAAACATTCTAAATGTAAATACAATTTTGACATGTAAACAAGTTTTTGATTAGTTGTTAATTTAACAATAATAACATAATATAATATAATATAATTTTGAATTTAGGTAAATTTGTATCACAATCTAATTATTCAAGTACAATCACCAGACATTGTTGTGATTACTGAACATGGACAAAGCGACAACCTAATCACTAACACCAGATTACTTGGCTATAGTTTGATTTCTGCCTTCGGAGAAGAAATCGGCAAAAGGGGGGTGTCGCAATATATAAAAAATGTACCCTAGAAAACGAAACTGCTAATTTAAACGTGGTGGAATGTAAAAGTCTACCATTGATATGTGAGGTAGCAGGAGTATCCATCAAGTTGAGTGGCAAAGAATTTCTGTACATTCTAGGAGTATATCGCCCTCCTATAAAACGCCAAGAAACTATCGTTCGAGCACTTGAGCTCCTGTCAGATATACTGGGCTCATTTTCCATCTTCAGACAAGGGCAAGGTACTTCTAATGGGTGACATCAATATCGACAACTTGCAGCCATTGCCTGAAAAGAACCCTTTTCAACGACCTTATGGCTTCACACAGCCTGACGAGGCTTCAACTCCCAGCAACTAGGATTACTGCATCTTCACAAACATCTATCGATGCCGTATGTACAAACGTCAGTACAAAATCTTATTAAGGTTGATATAATGCATACAGCGATCTCAGACCATACGTGTCAGCTTTGTCACCTCACTTTCCCAGCAAGACAACGAATAACAGAATCTTCTCTTCGTCGTCACCTCAATGCAGAAAATTTGCACAACCTAAAACAAAATCTTGCAGCTGAGAACTGGATTGGAGTTTTTGGTTCAGGACAATGCAGATGGCGCATATGAGTCTCTAATTCACACTCTAACTTTTAATCTAGATATATACTGCCCCCTGAAGAAGTCTAGACAAAACCGCAACTACAAAAATATCTGCACGCTACGACGAAGAAGCAAAGCTATTGAAGGAGGAATTTTTGGAGGCTCAAAGGAAGTACATCCTGAATAACTCAGACAATGATAAACAGACTGCTGTTCGACTAAAAAAAGCCTACGACTTAAAACTTAGGTCTCTTAGAAAAGAAAATAGCGCATCTGTCATTAGCCGATCTATGAATAAAAGCAAAGCTGTTTGGCAAATAATCAATGGTGAGAGGAAATCGTCCAAAGAGTCTTCTGTAAATGCCATAAACCTTGAAGTAAATGGAAGAGTGGTAGATAATGCTACAGACGTAGCTAATCACTTCAACAGATACTTTACAACAATAGCAGATGAAACAATTAGAGTAAATAATAGCAGCCCTTCTTATAACCAAGCTGAAACTACTCACGCAATCCCTGTGGAACAAACTATACATATCCTGAAACCCGTATCAATTGAAGAGCTTGCAATTACAATAGATTCATTGAAGCCTAAATCTTCAACGGGAGTGGATGGAGTCTCAGCTAAAATACTGAAAGCAGCCAAACATGAACTTCTACCACCCTTGCTTCATGTCATCCAGCTGTCGTTGGCCCAGGGTGTGTTTCCACAAAAACTAAAAACCGCCAGAGTTTTTTCCTCTTCTCAAAAAAGGCAGTAAACATGAAATAGGGAATTACAGGCCCATCACATTAATCCCCACTATCTCTAAGATCCCCCGAGAGGATTGTTCTATCTAGAATCCTTGAAACACCTAAATATCAACAATCTTCTCACTGATAGACAACATGGTTTTGTAAAGGGTAGGTCCACTCTCACAGCCTTGGTGGATTTGTTTGAATTTATTGTAGATGGCATAGAAAATGGAGATAGTGTTGTGGGCATTTTTGTTGACATGAGCAAGGCCTTTGATTGTTTAAGCCATGATATGATTGTGACAAAATTACACCATCTTGGTATCCGAGATACGGCACTGTGTTGGTTTCGATCTTATCTTTCTAACAGAAACCAAGTGGTTGAAATAGCTCAATCCATCAAAGGGCATCAGATCCACATCCAGATCAACTCTCGGCCCATGGTGAGGGGGGTTCCTCAGGGCTCGGTCTTGGGCCCACTCTTGTTTGTGCTGTCCACCAATGAACCTGCCTGCAGTGACGGAGCCTTATTGTAGGGCCATCATGTACGCGGACGACACCATCCTACTCACTTCTCAGAAGTCTGTTGAAATGAAAGCCTCGAAATAAACTCGTAACATTGGCCTGAATTTGGCGGTGGACTACTGTGCAAGGCATGATCTTGTGTTCAATGCTTCCAAGACCAAGCAGGTTACCTTTGGCACCAAGAGGGATGAAGTCTCAAACCTTCCCGACATCGATGCTGTCACTTCAATTAAACATCTTGGATTACACTTGGATGGAGATCTTAAGTGGAAATGAGCACATAGATGTGTCTCTGTTCAAAGGCTATCCACAGCTGTCTTCGCCATTAAAAGAACATTATCTGTCAGCACAGAGGAGGCAGCTTTTTAACAGCCTACCATGCCCTTTTTGAGAGCCCTCATGTACTATGGAGTTTCGGTATGGGGTGGAACCTCTGCACATAACTTACAACGAGTTCTAATTTTACAGAAGAGAACCATCCGAAACCATAAAAGGAATGAAAATACAAGATAGTTGCCGGCCAGTCTTTAAACATCTGAAGTTGTTAACCGTTGTAAATATATATATCTTCCAGTCTACAACACTAGCTTGTCTCCTGGGAATATAAATAAGCGACATCAGGATGTTCACACACACTGCACCAGACATGGAACTGACTTCAACCTGCCGGTCCATCGCTTGAAGCTCTTTGAATCAAAACCTTCTTACGCAGGTGCAAAATTCTACAATGCCTTACCCGCATCCTTGAAGGTCTTGGAGCTGAAAGTTTTTAGGAGGAAATTAAAATCTTGGCTGGCAGATAGACCCTTCTACAGTGTCAATGAATTTTTAACCTGGAGAGAGTGACCATGGCAATTGGCAAGCAAATAGACTCTTTTCTATTTATAATGTAGACTACATGACGCCTGTTTTCTATCTTGATGATAGTAAATAAAGATTTCTGTTTCTGTTTCTGTTTCTTGTTTCCAAGTGGAAAACAATAATTTAGCGAAGGTTTAGTCCATATGGTTGTTTTGATTTTAATATAAGTTAGTGTGCCAATTCATTATTCCTTAAATTTTAAATCATTTCTAGAGCTGTTTTCACAAGGAGTAATTTTGCTTACAGCTTTGAGTTTGTAACAATCCTCAAAGCTTTTGTTATGGTGAATAGCGTGTAAGGCTACTGGTTTTTTGTCGTCTTTGTGATTGATAGAAAAACGGTGACCGGTCATTCTTACCCGCAAAGAATTTGAGGTTTGCCCAATGTAGTCCTTGGGACAAAACCTACAGGTTAGCTGGTAAATTGAATTGTTGGAGGTACAGTCCAATTTACCAGCTATGGGATAAGTTTTTTTAGTGATGACACTACTTTGGAATTGATCGGTCTTATCCATAATTTTGCAAATACCACAACGTGGTTTATTACAAGGTTCACAGCCAAAAGATAAATTTTCATAATTTTTTCCAACATGAATTTTGGGCCTTACAAGCATATTCTTCAAATTTTTAGGTCTCTTAAATACTATTCTAGGTGGCGCTGGACAATAATTTCTCAGTTAAGGGCGAGTTTTTTTTAAATTTCATAGCCAATTTTCATAACTCTATTGAATTTGTGCAAACCAGGATAAAATTTTGTGATAAATTTAGGATCATTTTGGAAATGATTTGGAATATTTGTAACCTTTTTCGGTTGTCTGAGCTGCCGGTTCAAAAGTTTTTTAGGGTATCCCCTGTTAGAAAGAGCTTTAGTAAGTTTTCTTTTGTAAATTTTGAAATCTGAAGCGTTTGTACATAAGGATTTGTACATATATATATATATATATATATATAATATATATTTATTTATTATATATTATATATATATATTTATTTATTATATATATATATATATTTATTTATTATATATATATATATATATTTATTTATTATATATATATATATATTATTATTTATTATATATATATATTTATTTATTTATTATATATATATTTATTTATTTATTATTATATATATATATATATATACTATATTTATTTATTTAAAACTTCTTCTTACTGCTTTATCAAAAAATTATACCATAATATAGATTTTTTAGAAATCGTGTTTTTTTTATAAAATGTTATTTATTTATGTAGTGGTTGTGTCATGCACACAATTTTATGAGTATATATTATATATATATTTATTTATTTATTTAAAACTTCTTCTTAATGCTTTATCGAAAAAGTATACCATAATATAGATTTTTAGTATTCGTGTTATTTTTTTATAAAATGTTATTTATTTATCTAGTGGTGTGTGTCATGCACACAATTGTATGAGGCCATCCTGTATGCGTAATATTAGGATACATTCACTATCTGCTCTAATGTATGATAAATACCTTACATAAACATTAAGTGTAAGACACTGTACAGGTGTACACAGATTTGTGGCAATATAATAAAGATTAATTTGATATTTAAAACATTTTTATTACCAAAAATAGGTTATTTAGGTACTTGGATTACAATATATTCCTTGAATTCTACCAACAAAATACTTAACAGATAAATACAAACAAAAAACCAACAATATATCCCTAATTCTACTTAAACTTATCAAAATACCGTACCTTAGTTATGTAACTTAAAATACAAATTTAATTTCTTTAAATTAAGTAATAAATTCCCGTGTTCTATTTACATGTTTTAAATCTAACTTTAATTTTTTTACAATATATTTGTTAATACGCCTGACTTGTAACTTGTTATATAGAACATAATACAGAATAACAGTAAAATATTGTACAATACATTATATTGTATATATGTTGTAATATCAACACACAGTTGCAACAATAACTGGTTTCTTTAGTGATGTTTACACCAGCGACCAAAGAAGAACATAGACTGGAAATACCTATACCTAATACATTACGGCAGTTGAAGCCAACCCACACCCACTCTGGTGACAAACCGGCTGGGCA
Source organism: Homalodisca vitripennis (assembly GCF_021130785.1). Lineage (NCBI taxonomy): Eukaryota > Metazoa > Arthropoda > Insecta > Hemiptera > Cicadellidae > Homalodisca > Homalodisca vitripennis. The sequence continues at coordinate 22,524,396 of NC_060209.1, forward strand.
CCAGCTCGCGGCGAGTATACATTTTAATTCGCCGCGTTTCATTAACACCGTTGGATTATACAGTTAGAGTTGGGATAAAAACTTGAAATTTCACAATTTTGTAGTCAATACTATGGCAATGATGATGTAGTAGATAAACATTTTAAAAGTTTATTATAAGTATTATAAAATAAATATTATTAATTAAAAACCAAATTGAGCTTTGGCGATGAACATGAAATAATGAGTCGGCTGCTACTTTTTTTATTTATTGGTCAGGCGAGTTTCGTCTGCGAGAAAGTTTGAGATAATAAACCAAATTTTACCGTAGTATTTTTTATAAATTTTTGGAGTGAACAGTTTGTCGAGAAACGAGGTATAAAGCAGATACAAATTTCATGCGGCGCAAACACGTACCCGCCGCCTCGCCTCCATACGCTGCAAATAGGTTAAATGTTTAAATGCTCAACCTTTTTTTATACTCAAATCTATAAACATTAATAACTTATTATGGGAATATATCTAAATTTGATTAAATCAACTAATCGTTGTAGCGGGTTTCAAAAACCACAAGTACATAATAAAATGAAATATTATATGTACGATTTAAAGCCTACAAATTCAACCTTTTACAATACGGAATAACTTAAATAGTAAGTTTACTTTTTATGTGATGTTACAGTTTACAATGTTACTGTTTATTTGGTGTTACAGTATGTATCAATGAATGATTTCTAACATTCAATACAGGTTACAGTATAGTTTTTACAGTATCTTTATGGTATTTAGTTTATATTCCTTACTTACAATGAAATAAAATGTACACAAATTCCAGCGAAGTATATTTTAGTTGATCATTCTTAAAAAAACATCCAACTTCCAATAATATAAATTCTATAATCGGTGGCAAGCAAAAGCAAACAACGAAAGCGAGCCCTTCCTGCCACACGGACGCTCGGTAGTGGGTGACTCATCCACTGCCATCCCCACCACTCTGGTGATTACCGGCTTCAGCCGCGCGCCCCGATTGCCAGTCTATGTTCTTCTTTGGTCGCTGGTTTACACTCATCTCATTTTTCCGTTGTTGTTTTCATTTTAATACTGGTTTTATGTTGACTGCTTCCAAGATGTTTGGTTAAAGTTTCAAAATCTGCAGCAAACTTGATGTTACAAGTTTTGCATTTCAACTTCCCTTCTTTCTTAGAAGGTCTAATCGAATTCTTATCACCATCGTTCAAATTTATCATTTTTTCCAGCATTTTGTCCAAAACACTCTTCGTTTTGTTCTTGTACATCAGTGGCATTTCCTTCATTGGTGGAGACAGCTTTATGAATTGGCAACTTTTGAATTTCCTTACTGGAGTTGGCACAATTCCTCTTTTTTAAGTGTTGCTTACTCTCAATGTGATCCACACACAGTAACATGCTTAGAGGCAAACTACAATCACAAACCAAACATCTGATTTCTTTTGTTGATTTTGAAATATGAAGATATTTAAAATCTCGGTAAAACTCTTCAGAAGTACTATGCAAAAACAGTGGAAATCTATCAAAATCATTATTTTTGAATCGTATCATCATCTCAAAATTGTATGTAAGGGAAACATTTGTCTTGTGGCTTTCCTGATTGAAATGAGTTTGAATATTTTGAATCAAAACATTGACTGCTGTTCCTTTAAGCAATACATCACACAACTGGCAGTAGAAACGATCAGATATACATTGTTTGTATAGGAATTTAGAATTCGTTCTAACATTGATATCATTAGACCGTAACAATGAAAATATTACTTCCATACAAAAAAATGATACATAGTTGTTCTTCACTCTTTTAACAATAGTTGGAATTTTGCGAGAGTAATCTGGCAAGAGGAATGGTTTGTTTTTGTTTTCTGTGTGCCAAAAGTCTTCTAAGTGACTTTTTAGAAGATACTGAGTGGGTATGATGTATCTTGAACACAAAGTGCAAATCAAATATTCAGGTATATGACCCTTCTGTATGTATTTTGCATCAGACTTTAAGTCTTGTGGAAGGGTCATCACTAAGTTATTAAAATGCTCCTCAAAAGTCAATTCTGATGAGATTTTAATTTGTTTCTTGACACTTTCGTCTGAGGTATTTTTATTTTGTTCATGGCATTTTGATTGAAAATGGGTCTTTAAGAAATGTTCATTAAAATACACAGCGCAATGACATAATGTGCACAGAAGGAATCTAAAAGCAGGTCCCATTTTCAGGTATGTCAAATCGTTTTTTAAGTGATCTGGAATGCTAAAAGAAAGTTGTTTTATCGATTTATCACATTGGCTTACCATTTTCTGGTAATTGGGAAGATTGTGTCTGTGGCCAGGTTCTTGAATATGGCTCCAAATTGTAAATCTTAAATTGGTAGGTTCAAGAGGAACATCAAAACTGGTCTTGCACAAAGAGCATTTACAACTGTGTCCATCTTCTGATAAACTAATCATAGATTTACTTACTCTCACACAAGGATCATCGTTGTCAAGAGTATTGAATATTTCATTTATTTTACATTCGGCCATTATACTTAGTTATATTATGTGATTACAGGATTAGTGTACATAAAATTTAATTACAGGGAGATGATTCTTTTTATCTATTTGCAGCAAATCAATTCCTCATAAGATCTACAAGAGAAATTAATATCTCTTTGGTTCTTTACGCTTACCTTCAGCCATTTTCCTATCTACAGTTAATTAAGTTTTAATTCAGTATGGTCCTCTGGAAAATGTAATGGAGAAAATCTGAAAAAAATAAAATAAATATTAGATCTTAAATTAAAAACTAAACTAATGTAACTTAATGTGGTATTAATGTTTAAACACTTCTATATTCATAATTTAAATGGTCATATGTTTTATATAACACAACATTTTACAAAGGTGGAAACTAATTATTTTGCTCACTTTTTCTCTTTGTTTAAGACTGTACATAGTTTAGCTGTCAGCTGCATATCAGAAAGCTCCATTTATAACATGGAGCTTAATTTTAAAACTGTGAAATTTAAATAGGAACTCGTCGTGTGTGTGTGTGTGTGTGTGTGTGTGTGTGTGTGTGTGTGTGTTTGCTTCACTACATAAAATTAGATGCTAGTGGCTCGATGCTAATTAACAGTTAAATATATAATTATTTGTTAATACTAATGGTTGTTTAGATTTTCTTATGGAAAAATTTCTATTAAAACCATATATAAACCAATTCATCAGACACTAAAATATTTTCTAAAAAAGTTTTGACATGAAACATTTCTGGATTTGAACAAGTCTCTACTTATAAAACAGTTTCGGACTTTAAACATAATATTAAAGCAGAGCTCCAGACGATTCGTTGGCTACCTAATTATGTGCTTTCTTAACTAAGAAATTATACTTTTATATAATTGTTATAAAATCATTTTTAACTCCAAAAACGTGTAATTAGAGGCACGATTAACCTTTCAAATTGCAAACACGTATTTACAGTTAATAAAAATAATACTTTTATCATAACATTTTACGTATAACACCATAATTAATACAAAAACCAAAATAAACACTATTCTATTGCATATCCACATGATGTACTCAATTACAATATAAGAAATAAAGATATATATATATAAGCTGGCATATATATATCAATTACATAAGAGTACAAACATTCATATAAAAGTATATTACATTTAGGAAACACACTATATAGTAAAATAGAACTAAATTTCAATAAAACAACACTTATCCAATATGGTTAATTTTTGGACCAGGCCTTTCGAAACCAATGATTCATCATCAGATGACTCCACAAATAAATATTTACATTATTTTTATTACAATTAATATTAAAATACCAAATAGTGTAAATATGCAAATATAAACATTTTGGAAATATTTAAGCCAGAATGAAAAATTAGATATAACTACAGTTTAATTTTTGAATACATTGAGAAGAAAGAAGACTGGAATTTTCAATAGGGCCTTCTTCATTGTTTATGAGTTTTTCTTTATTTTTTTTATGTGTAGTGTTTCCCAAGCATTTAATTAAGTTCATTGGTTTTGTTACTTCTTTTATTAATTTTAGATTGTTAATTGATATATGTGTCCTGATTCAATGCAGTGATTGGCTACAGCAGATTTTCAACTCTTCTATATTTGGTGTGTGATAAATGCTCTTCAAATTTTGTTTTTATTGTTCTTTTTATTTGTCCAATACAAATTTTTTTACAGTCATCGCAAACAATTTCATTTTTTTTGTCCAATTTGAAATTTTGTCTTTAGGGTTTCCTAAAATTTGGGATAGTTTGCTGCTTGTTCTGTGAGTAACAGTTTTATTTGTATGTTTTTTAAAAGTGTTAAATATTTGGTTCGAGAAAGTAAACCATATTGGAAAAGTATTATTTTAGGGTAGGGTATGATAAGAGGACCCGGTTTTTTATACCGAATTTGGCAAACGATATTACTTAATCATAACCATAGATATAATCAATCGATACTGATTAATTATTTTGAACAATTAATTAATCTATATCAACAGCTGTAAACACTTTCAAATAATACATGTAAGGTAATATTTAAATTCTACATAAGTAACATTTGATTATTAAAAATGGCAGTAAATTTTAGAAAACTACACAACATTGCTTTGAAAGATGATAAGACAAAAGTGGCTTATCGTGACTTCCACATGTTGGAATCGTACCAACAAACCAGGTATAGCAGTCTGGGGAGGTACCGCACTAGGCAACCTGCAACGGGTCCTAATACACCAGAAGAGAGCAATTCGGATCCTTGCAAGCCTACGCACAAGAGAATCATGCAGGCAAGCCTTTCAAGAACTGAAGATTCTCACTGTGGTTAACCTATACATCCTGGAAGCTGTGACCTACGTACACCTGAAATCACCCGATAAAGTGATGACTGGAGCACAGCAACATGACTACAACACTCGGCATGCTGCAAACTACCATCTTCCAGCTCACCGCCTAGCGTCCACGGAGAAGAAGCCAACGTATGTCGGAGCAAAGCTGTGGAACGCCCTCCCACTAGAACTAAAGAGGAGAGACCGACTGCAGTTTGGACACAAACTAAAACTCTGGCTTCAAGACCATCCATTCTACAAAATAAATGAATTTTTAAACAGAACTTTCTAACCTGCTGTAACAAAATAAAATCTGACGATTGTACTGTTCTCTAAGAATATGTTTAATAAAGAATGTTCAATACCGAAAACCCATTATGTAAAATTTGTGGGAACACTGAAACAACTGTAACTGTGAGAAGAGCAATAATATGGTCGTCTCCAGTTTTCCTAATTTTAGTTATAATTTGTTTGACCACTTGACTGTAAATATTAAATTCATATTTTAATTTAAAACATATGATTGTTATTGAGGACTATAGATACTTTTATATCGATTGATAGTCTAAGATTTGAGATGCGAATATTAGGTATCGAAAGTTACATTCTTCAATATAAAAAAATCGGGTCTGCTTATAGTACCCTGCATTTTATTAACATTTAGTACTATTTAAAAGATTTTTCTATTTGTTCCAAGAGTATATAAAGTAAAAGTAAAACAAAAAAAGTAAAAGTATGTAGTATATATATATTACATGTTGAACTGTAACTAGTGTAAATAGTATAATGATGAATACCCAGTGTCATTGACTAAAATTAGTGTAAAGTCTATTATTTGATTATTTCCTTTAAAGCAATTATATTGGTTTAGTTAACCTATCTGTTATAACTGTTATTAATTTTATACTACTTCATTATACAAAATATTATGGTAATACTCCAAAAAGTTAAGAAATTAAGGTTCTAACTCTGTAGGCCCATGGACCATCCGGATGACTCCGTGCTTAGTTGATTGTACCAAGCACATTTCATTGCCACCTTGATTCTGAATAAACTGTTCACGAAAAATGTTATAAAACTTATTTTCATAAAATATAGTTTATTATTGGCACATAGGTTTTAATAGGTAAGAGGAAATTACAAACAAATTATTATGTTGTTTTCTTTAATATTAACAAAATGGCATCTGTTAAAAATTTGTACAGTCAAATAAAAAAGAAAACCCAGTATAGTTATAAAACATTTACTAGACACCAACTATTTGGAGAATTTTATTGCAATTTCAATGGTACTAACTTCAACAGAATCCGTCAAAGCATAAGTGAGCACGGTCACTTAAAAGATACGCTTGCACAAGCCAGAAGCAGCAAACCTTTTGTCTTCTGATAGACATCAGCTGTATTACATCAGTTAAACAAAATTTAAAAGGTACCAACTATTTGGAGAATTTTATTGCTATTTCAATGGTACTAACTTCAACAGAATCCGTCAAAGCATAAGTGAGCACGGTCACTTAAAAGATACGCTTGAACAAGCCAGAAGCAGCAAACCTTTTGTCTTCTGATAGACATCAGCTGTATTACATCAGTTAAACAAAATTTAAAAGGTACCAATTATTTGGACAATTTTATTTAAACTCCAACGGTACTTATCTCAACAAAATACCGTCAATGCATAAGCGGGTCCAACCACTTTAAAGATAATCTTGTATAAGCCAGGAGCAACAAACAACAGACCAACTCTCAACTGTGACTTGTTTAGTTATCGTACCTTGGCTTGTGCTATCGTACCTTTAAAGTGGTCGTGCTTGTGTATGCCTTGGTAGTTTCCGTTGAAACTAGTACCACTGACTTTAAACATTTTCAACAGACGCCATTTTTTGAATATTAAAAAAAACAACAATTATTTTTTTATTTTCCTCTTACCTATTCAAACCTATATGCCAAATTTAGCTTTACTAGTTTTAGAGATAATAATTTGTTAGTAAAAAAATACAAAATGGCGGCTAGCAGTTAAACAAAGTGGAAATTGGAAAAGTTACTCTTTATTTTTAGCTTAGAATCACACACAGAATTTGAAATTACATAGCCAGCCCAACCATCTTGTTACATCCTGTATATCCATATCTTTTATATAAGTGGTATAGAAGCATAACACACTCTCTCTCGTCTTTTTCAAACTTTCGGAAAAACATTAAAAAAATGTTTAGGGTGTTTTTTCTTAGCTTTGTTAGAGACGTGGACACTCCCATCTGATTTCCTCCTCTAAGGCAGCCTACTCATGTTACACGGTTTCATGCAATAAATTTCATTGTGGGTAATGAGGTTTCAGTAAGGCATTTACAGTATCAGCTGGTATTGATAACATTTTTCAGAACCCTACACCTGCAGAGTTTGGCAACACCAAGCAAGTGATACCGATACCGTAAAGGCTCAATGTGAATGGTGCAGTCTCGGAACCATTTCCATTTTTCAGTCAGACTTGCCTCATAAAATTTTAAAGTGCTGCCTAATTAGCGTGGAAAAACTTTTAGAGGAGTTTATTAACCTTTACTACCATTTACATCTATATTTGTGGAACATGAAAAGCTAAGATTATGCGGGCATATAAGGAATGATGAATATGGAAAGCTTTTGGTTTTATGTAAAGAAAAGTACGACAGTGCAACAAAAGCTTTTTTTATAAAAAATTCAATGATTATAGTGCAGTTCACACCTAACCTAAAAACGTATTACATTCTCAGAGAAGAACCTGTAGTTCTGTAGGTGACATACAAGTATGTACATTCCTTAATTTTTGGCACTAAGTTTTGCTATGTATTATCACTAATTCAGAAACGCCCAAATATGGAACACTATGGAAATATAGAAACCGCGGTTACAAAGATGTTACAATCAAGACTATGCAAGAAAGGTTATTTCAGGGATTGATTTAAGTATTTTCTACTACGACGTATCAGCAAAAATATAGGTCTAAGATTTTTATGTTTTATGTTACTATGAGAGCTAAAATGTTCTAATCGGCTTGTTTAGTGCATTGTGCTGAATATCTAACGCCTAAAATTAAAAAAATTATTATTATCTAGAAGTTATTCTTGTGATATGGCAAAGCCAAGCATGGCTTATAGTTCTTTGCTCTATCCCATCCGTTACTGTTAAATTCATTCAAATTATTTTCTGTCAAAAAACCATTAGTCAATTTAACAAGCAAGCTTTCAAGATGTGTGACCCTAGTTTGATAAATAACTATTGAAAAAGTACATTTTTCATAACATATATATTTTTAAAAATAATTTGCACAATTCAAAAACAAAAATGAACCCTCCGCCACCCCTCAGTCTTGTGTCACATCCAAGATTGAGACAACTCGTAGACTGTTAATTTTGAAGCAGTTGGCCAAATGGGATACACCAAATCATGTTAAGTTTGAATAAAGAGGGTTTCACATCTGGAATTCTCCTCCCACCTTGAAGTTGGTAACTGGACACGAAGTGCAATATTTTCGAATGACAGGATCTCACAAATGTTTTTCACTTCCTATGAATTCATGAGTGACCATGGATTTAGTGAATCTCACGACAAATTTCTCCACTTCTCGCTGTTCTTGACTGGACGCGAAGTGAGTGACCGTGGATTTGGTTAATCTCACGACAAATTTCTCCACTTCTCGCTGTTCTTGACTGGACGCGAAGTGAGTGACCGTGGATTTGGTTAATCTCACGACAAATTTCTCCACTTCTTGCTGTTCTTGACTGGACGCGAAGTGAGTGACCATGGATTTGGTTAATCTCACGACAAATTTCTCCACTTCTCGCTGTTCATGACTGGACGCTGTGAGGTGAGTGACCGTGGATTTGGTTAATCTCACGACAAATTTCTCCACTTCTCGCTGTTCATGACTGGACGCGAAGTGAGTGACCGTGGATTTGGTTAATCTCACGACAAATTTCTCCACTTCTCGCTGTTCTTGACTGGACGCGAAGTGAGTGACCGTGGATTTGGTTAATCTCACGACAAATTTCTCCACTTCTCGCTGTTCATGACTGGACGCGAAGTGAGTGACCGTGAATTTAGTGAATCTCACGACAAATTTCTCCACTTCTCGCTGTTCTTGACTGGACGCGAAGTGAGTGACCGTGGATTTAGTTAATCTCACGACAAATTTCTCCACTTCTCGCTGTTCATGACTGGACGCGAAGTGAGTGACCGTGGATTTAGTGAATCTCACGACAAATTTCTCCACTTCTCGCTGTTCTTGACTGGACGCGAAGTGAGTGACCGTGGATTTGGTTAATCTCACGACAAATTTCTCCACTTCTCGCTGTTCATGACTGGACGCGAAGTGAGTGACCGTGAATTTAGTGAATCTCACGACAAATTTCTCCACTTCTCGCTGTTCTTGACTGGACGCGAAGTGAGTGACCGTGGATTTAGTGAATCTCACGACAAATTTCTCCACTTCTCGCTGTTCTTGACTGGACGCGAAGTGAGTGACCGTGGATTTAGTGAATCTCACGACAAATTTCTCCACTTCTCGCTGTTCTTGACTGGACGCGAAGTGAGTGACCGTGGATTTGGTTAATCTCACGACAAATTTCTCCACTTCTTGCAATTGGTATTATTGAAGCCCTGCTGGTTTGTCTAATTTCAGCTTAAAGGGGCTAGAAAATAAAGTGGTGTTTTAATCTTCAACTTTGAATTTAGAATGAATTTTTAAATAAGTATTACTATGGTAACAAAATTATTTAATTGTTTGAAATATTAGTTTGGAACTTAATTCTCTGACTAATTCTTTAATTAACTCATACTAGCAATACAACCAATTTATAACCTTCTGCAAGTTTTTAGATAAAAACAACATTTGTCTAGTAAGAAATATAAATTATGACATAAAATTTCATTCATACATACTGTATTCCTTATGTCCTAAGATATTAACTGCAGTAAATTGAAAATATCAAAGTGAACTAGTATAAAACAGTGATATAAGAATGAAAGATCAAATATTTTGTCTTTGTTGTTACACAACTGTATATCAGTACGGTATGCTACAGGGAGTGTTCGCTTGTATTCTGAACAAAGACTATAGTCGGTGAAATATGGAAAGATTTGAGAAGATCTCTTGGAACGTTGCAAGAAAAATCACAATAGACATAGTTGCCTAAATATTTAATATAAACTTTCTGATATTAACAATTTTAATAATTTTTAAACCACGTTTTATTATGATATAGGCATAGTTATGCCGGGAAAAGCACTTAGTTTATTATTACCCGAGTAATAACAATGACAATTATTAACATATAAGAAATAACTATAAAATAACAATCTATCCCCGTGTAGATGTTTAAAAGGTCAGGAAGGTACGGCTTTCAAGCCTGTGCATTATTAATTCCAAGTACTGAATGATGTTGTTGGTTTTACAGCATCAACAAGAGTATTAAATGTGATTTCGACGCATTCCAATCGAACATTGTTCCTGCTTTAGTTGTCTGTAGGGATATATCCTTGTCAAGTAACCACTTTTTGCACCATTTGCTTTGAGGTTGTTTACGAATCTTAATAACCACACCTACAGAGAGAATTTTTGTTAAGATTCTTGAACGGAAATTTATCTAAGGTTTCATCGAGGTCCTTTTAAGAACTTTAAAATTACGAAAACTTGACTGTTGACAAGAACTGCTTTGATTTAAGTTTAGCCGTGTCTTGTTTATAAAATAGTTATCGAAATAATGTGTCCTCAGTAAGGTTTTCTGGATTGTATAGGAAGAGTGCAGTAGTTTGAGTGCAGTAGTTTATCTTTTGTCTTGTAGATGGAACTAAGCTTAGCAGGAAAACTGGAGTCCATAGAAAGCTGTTTTGATTTGGCTGCCTAGGGAAATGCTAAAACCATTTTCTTTACTCCTTCTGAACTTGTTTCTTTTGAAGGGTGTTTTTCTTGACACAGTACAGTGGATAGCATTCTTGTGGCCTTCCTCTGTTTAACTTAATTACATTTAAAACACGACCAATGCTTAAATTTAAGTATTGGGTTGTGTGTTTTTAATGTAATTAAGTTAATAGTAGCAAATATGAGCTCCATCTTCAACATTCCTCAGATTAGTTTTTTAAGTGAGGTCTTAAAGCTTTAAATCAATTTCAAGTTAGAGATCTGTGATTCAGTGGTCCATGTTTGTGTTTCTGACAATAAATTATGGCAGCTTACTCAAAGTCAACTGTCTCCGTAGTATTATTATATTATAGTATAGTACTTGAGTAACTGTCTCAACGTATTATTCTCCGTATATTCATTATTGTTTTTATTCATAACATCTTGCAATTCTTAAGTTTCCTTTTGAAGTATAAAACTTTTGTCTCTTTTTGTCTCCATCTTGTTCTTTACAGATCTGTGCTCACACAGATGACACACATTTACACGAAGTTCCTTTTCTTTACTAGTTGTTCCATGTCATGTGAGGTATCCATTAGAATAGCATTTCTTCTGAATAAAATTTCCATTTATATCTCAAGTTCTTCAATCTTCGCTTGATAGTTGAACTCATTAAAATTGTTCTTTTCACTAAATTTGTTGTGCTAAGACCGAGTTCCTTAATGTCAAATCAAGTAGATTTTTCATATTTACAATTTTCAGCCACTAAAACACTCCCTATTTCCCCAGCCAGTGTTAAGTATGTTTCCAAATTGTCAGTGTTTTGGAAGTGTTGTATCTTGTCATGGATTTCTTCTAGTGTCTGTGATTGTACTGTGTTTACTTCCCTCTGACAATTAGGGTTAATTGTAAGACAGGGCCTTATGGCCCTAAATTCGCCCTTTTGAATATATGATACAAATAAAATCATTTGAATTTGAATTTGACTGAAGGTCAGTTTCAGTAGCGACTGGTAAGATGGCAGTTCTTGCAAGTCCAGGTACACAACCACTGTAATACCGAAGCTTGCAAGAGCCAATGAAGAAAATTGTGGAATATTTCACTCCAACTCTACAGCTTCCATATACCCATGACTTTGGTATTTTTACATTTATATTTGACATTCAGGGTTTTTGTGGTTCCGTAGGTCTGGAAATAGTATTAGTAAATTTATTTATTAAAATAGATTGCAGTTTTTTGAAGTTTCTTAACCCTATGACTGATAATCAGAAACTCCCAGAATGATACGTTGGCTTTTGTCTTTGCACAGCATACATTTCAGATATATTTTTTTTAATATGTGCTTAATGCTAAGTAATAGGTTTTATTTATACATTTTTTTACAAACCAGAGAAATATGTAAAATCATAAAAATATACACTTACCTAGGGTATTGTTTTTTTTATATACATAAATTCAAAAATGTGTATTGTAAATATTTGTTTTCTAAGTTTCATTCCATGTAACAAGTCATGTCATGGCTTGAGATAGTAAGATACTGTAAATGTACAACAAAAGGATTGTAAAAAAGGATTACAACATTATATACATTATATATATATATATATATAATGTTTTAATCCTTTTATATATATATATATATATATATTATTTTTAGTAAATTACTGTACTAATAAATTGTTTTTAAAAAATTGGCACTATATTTCAATGTATGTACACACGCACGCACGCACGCACACACACGCACGCACGCAACAACGCACACACAACAAAATTTGTAGCATGAAACCGTGTAACGTGAGTAGGCTGCTTAGAGTAGAGAACAGTTCCAAATCAGATGTTGAGATTGTCCACGTCTCTAACAAAGCTAATAAAAACATCATAAACATTTTTTTCTGTGTTTCTGCAAGTTTTAACCGCTTCCCGGTCTACTTTATTTGCCCAAGTTGGTCATATTTAGGTCCACTTTTTTTACCATCGGAAATAGTAGTTTTTTACAAGCGAAAACTATTTATATTGATTAAAAATTGTTTTCATGCATATTTCATGTCTTGTTTAAATTTTAAAAACTATATACAAGATTAACCCGAGTATACTCGGATGTATGTATATGTATATATATTATAAATACAATGAATGTTTTGCACACGCTAACATACTCAAATTTTATTATAAATGGTATCTCAAATATTATGTTGATATATTCACGATATATCTAATGAACTATACAAAAGGAATATAATGAAATTCTGGTAGAGAATAAATGAATGTGTTAAACATAAAAATATAAAAAAATAAAAACTCCCATCTGATTGTTCAAAATAACTAACAAGCTCTTCATCGCTCATGGTCTAATACACCTCTCAAATTTACTTGAAAATAAACACAGGAAATATTGTGAAACACAGCTAAAATGGCAGCGCAATGAATGAGGAAGGACGACGCTAGCGCGATCTACCGATTCCTCTACAAACTATTACAGCGCACGTAAAGTGCTGCTGCAGGTGGGGAACTCGTAAAATAACTACTGAGCAAGTTAATACGGGCCAGTCCAAATTAGAACGGACATTTATTTGTTGCACGAGTTTACTCGGGTTAGTCCGTTTACGAACATTTGTAAAAAGCGGGTTAGCTCGGGATAATCCGGGAAGCGGTTAAAAAGAGGAAATAGTGTGAGTTATGCTTCTAAACCACTTATATAAAAGATGTCCTCCTACATGTATAAAAAAGTACAGTAGTACTCCTTCTTTTGGCAGTACACATTCATATTAGTGTTTGGTGAATTCTTTGGGCAAGAGGAATATCAGATAATGATAAATTGTTGTCATTGTCATTATCAATTTGTTCACAAACATTCCACCAGTTTATAATTATCCAGACTACCTGACAACAAATCTGACAAATAAATATCATCATACACTTCATCTTTTGATATGTCACTTTCATCATCAGAACTATAACATTTTCATCATCCAATAGTTCATGTATATCATTTGAACAAAGAGAATCATCCTTTTCACACCATAACAATAAATTATAAATAAATAGCCTACATAATAACCTTGCAACAGTAGCAACACAGATCGGCAAGGACGTGCAGCGCGTCACCAGCTGCATAGTCCGTCAGCTGTATGCCATACGGCATTTGGATTGATATCAGCTGACGAGTAATATTACGAATATAAACTATATAAAATGAATTGATATTTATTAGTAATGGGTTCAACTGGCACAAGTTATGTCTATATAACTTATACAGTTTTCGCGTAATAATAGTGGAAAGTTGACTAACGCCTGTGCCGTCTTTATCAATTCACAACGGTATTGATGAACATCTGTGCCGTCGGTCATCAGTTGGAGAGTTAAGTCTAAAAATATTGATGTCTGTTGGTTAATTTAGTTTAAGTTTTTTTTAGTAAATGTTTGGCTGTTTCCTTCAGTATATTGATTGGCGAAAGACATGGTTTGAGTCACTTAATGAAAAAGAAAAATAGAATTTGTCACTCGTATAATGTATGACTAGACTTGTTAACTAGAAACAATTAATGTGTCAAATGTATCTGCAGTAAAGCAGCTGGCTGTCAATGCTGACAATGCTGATATAGTGTCAAGGTCAGTGTCATAGTAGACTTGTAGCTGTGTTCTAACACTATAATGTGGAAGCTTGTTATCTTTTACAGGGTTTGTCCGGAAAGTAATAGGACTGAGTCAATTAAAAAAAATGTATTGAGAAAATCGTTACAATTCTTTAAAAACTTTCAAGATAGGCTCCTTCTGCGTCGATGCAGCGCTGCCAGCGCGATTTCCAAGCATTGAAGGCGTCACAGAAGCCATTCTCCGGAATAGCCTTGAGAGCCGCGGTACAAGCTGCTTATATCTCCTCTGTCGTCTCAAAATGCTTGCCTTTTTAGGCGAGAAAACAAAAAAAGTCTGGGCGGGGCCACATCTGGGCTGTAGGGCAGCTGTGGAAGAGTTGGGATGCCGGCCTTGGTCAGGTAGCTATTCACAAGAAAGACAGTGTGAGCCGCAATTTCTGGTCGCCAGTGAGCACTTTTGGGACCATCTTCGCACACACTTTGCGCATGTTCAAATGCTCCGTCACAATTTCATGAACGACAGATTTCGGTAAATGTAACATCTGGGCAATTAAATGAATACTTAGTCGACAGTCTGAGTTCAAAACTTTGCGCACACGAGTCACATTGTCGGTGTTTGTCGAAGTCGAAGGTCTTCCAGCAAGGTCTTCATCAGCGACCTCTTCCCGGCCCTCCAAAAAGGCCTGGTGCCACCGAAACACACCACTTCTTGCTAAAGCAACATCTGGGTAAGCCTGCTTGATTATATCAAATGTCTCTGCCGCAGAGTTACCGAGTTTCACACTGAATCTAATCGTGTACCTCTTCTCTAACGAACGCTGCATTTTCAGCTTGCACCACTCACAAAAACACGTCACTTGAAAATGCCTGTTCTGACTCTTCAGGTGCTCGGAGACAACTGACCAGCCGCTTGTTCGTTAGCTAGGAACACCCTCTACCGAATTCAGTCGTTGCGCGCACGCTCCGAAGTACAGTCTCGGCAAAAGAAAATCAGTCCTATTACTTTCCGGACAAACCCTGTATATTGTGATTTGACAGTGATGTCAGTGAATTACGTCACATAGATTGAATCATGGCTTCGTTTTTTCCTTGAATTGTACGATTCTCATTTTGTCAGATTTTATTTGGTCTAAGGTAATAATAAAGTTGCCGCTCGGCTAAGTAGTAGGTTTGTAAATAAGTAATAATATTTAGTTGAATTATTACCACCTAAAACACGCTTTTCCTAAGAGTCCACTTTTTTTAGAGAAAGAGAATACTGTAATGTGAAGTAGCTAAAGTAAACATTTAACCATTATTATTTAGGCGCATAATCACAAACTGTTGGTCTTCATATAATTTAACAAACTATCCTGTTTAGACCAACAATAAATCAATTAACAGTGCTGTGATTGTGTTAGTCAGAAAGGAACCAGCTAAAGAGTTATCACTATATAAAGATGCTCACTCATGATACTCACGTTTCGAACAGCACTAACAGTCATGACTCATGGTCATTCCACAATTATTAATTATTGACCATCCCATGCCCATGTTTGTATACATTCACAGGTTATGCAGAATAGCAGGCCAGTTCTTGCTTGCTCAAGTCCACTTAAGTTCCTCAACGTGGTAGTTGAAGGTTCCTGAAATTAAACGAAAATTAAAAATTTGTTTATTTATTTAAGCCAGGGTTAAGGCTGTTTTAGCCCTCACTACTACTCAACCTAAAAAAATAGCAGATAAAATACACCTGTATGATAAACCTATAGCCTATAGATAATGTATAATTTTGTCAACAAAATCTGTAGATAATTATGGTGTATACGATTCTTTACATTTTAAATAAACATCTTTTTCCTCCGGCTAAACATCAAAATCAGAATTAAGAATATCTTAAACACAATTCATGCAATGGACAAAGTGGATATTATATTGCATTGAAATAATAACAACAATAAAACAAAAATCAAGAATCTAAACATAAAATAGTGAACAATGCCCACAAATCTATAACAATAACAACAAAAACCTATAACTAATTTAACAATTAAAGATGTGCATCATTAAAACAACAAAATAATATAAGTATAAATTTATTATGAATAAAGTAAAGATACAGAACAAGCTTTCTCAGGCAACTTATTAAATAGCTTAATATTCATGAATATGTAGCAGATTTTACATTTTTCTAATTGCACTGATAGAGCGTACAGAGTGAAAACATTTTAACCAGATATGTTTTGAAAAGATTTTTGTTTTCAAAAGTAGTGTTCCTTGACAAAGGATGATAATTTAATAAAAATTAAAACCTAAGATATATTACAAAATCGATTGGTTGTTGCATATAACCTAAGATATTTTAAAACAATATTATTGTTTAAAATGTTCTATAACAGTATACTGTCATTTTCAAGACAAATAATGAAGGATTTCGCCTATAACATAATTTCCTAGGCGAATGCTTCATTATTTGTCGTGAAAATGACAAATATATATAATAAATGCTGTATATGTGTGTTAGTTTTTGTATATTTTTTTATAATTTAATAATAAATAAAAATATATATATATATATATATATATATAATATAAATTTAATTTTAATAATAAAACTGTAATCTAGGCTTACATGAAAATGATATAAATTTTAATCTATGCAATACGCTCTTGGAAAATGAATGGATTCATGATGACTCAACTTCATTGTACTCCGATTTCCTCCTTCAAAGCAATGTAATAAAAAATGCCTATTTCATGAACCCAAACATAAGCCAAGGTATGTTAAGAGTACTAATAATATTGACTGTTTTTTGGAACTTGAAACGATTAGTAAATCTTACGTTTCCATTCCATTTAATGATTCTAAAGGAGCATTGGAGGTCAGTGGTTCTCATTGGAGCCTACTATTTTATAGCAGGGCAGCAAGACATATTGATTCAATCAAGAATTATAATCTGAGTCATGATAAAATTATATTCACAAAGCTGGAGCTTATATGTGCTCATCGGGACCATGTTCTTTCAACGTAGTAAACTGTCCGCAGCTGAGAAATGGCAGTGAATGAGGTATATACTTGCTTATTTTTGTGAAATGGTTGGTGAAATGGATATCAACTTGGACAGAATGTGAGACCTATGATTTTGAGGCATACTTTGGTGCTCTTGAAGTCAGAGACTCAGATGTAATTCGGAAGAGTGCTATTATGACCTACTTAACGTATAATAAACAATACAAGGAATTGAAAGAACACATTGCTAAAGAGCTAATATTTAACATATCTGGTAAAGAAGATCTTAAAGCAAACCAATCCAAAGAGATTATAAATATTCATGAGAAACACCCATCACATGAGACATGCAAGATTACTGAGGAACAAATATCAGCTGCAAAAAACACAAAATTATAACAATAATTTTGAAGAGTCTTTAAGTCTTATTTCTGGTATAGAGAAGTGGTCAGCGGTGAAAAGGAAAATTATGCAGGGATGCTTTAACCATCGGTGTTCTTTGATGCAAGACAAGACAGCCTCACAGACTGTTACTACAAATAAGAACAGCATTTTGGATGGACTCTCAGAAATCTGTACAAAAGAAAATGGATCATATGATAAAAATCATTCCATTAAGAACGATATTATTTAAGAAAAATAATACTGGTACTGATAAATCTAACAGTGGCAAAAAGTATAACTGGTATGAAGGGTACAACACTTAAATTTCCATTTAAAATTAAATTGAACGTTTCTTCAGATAGTCAAGGTTCACTTTTGTCACCATAATTAATTCGCTGTGGCTATATGGCCGGCTACCGTCTGTAGATTAGACAGACTGGCGATGAGTGGTGACGTCAACCGTGACGTAACGAAAGGGCAGCCATAACTGTCACATTTACACCACTGCCTTAGAAATATAAAAAACACAATTTGTAGACTATTTTATTAATTGTATATTATGCATTGGTAATGTATTGAACGGTAATTTAATAAAAGTGTACGCTTAAATAAATTAAAAAGAAGAAATATACAACTAAAAATTAACTATGTACCAGAATCTACACTTCGTAGTTTATTAAGATACAGTTTTGTTTCTCGTAATTTTACTGGAATGTTTCAATTAATAGTCATTAAGAGAAATCATAATTAATTATAAATAATTTTTGTCATATTAAATGTGAATGTCATTTAATAGCGTAAAATAACTGGAACATAATTTGTTTTATTTACTAATAACACTCAAATGGTTATGATTTCATTGTATTATTGTATGTAAGTGGTAAGAGGGAAATTAGTCTCTCGTCTTGAGATATATGAAAATTAATTCTTCCATTTACCGATTAAAAATAGTTTTATTATTAATCACTTATGTATTATCGGACTTTAGCAGGACTGTAAGTTCTTATAGAAGGGATATTGGTACAGTTTAAAGTATATAGCATACCTCGAATCACTTATTCTTAATTGAATATGGTCCGTATTTTCTTTATTATTGATAAAAGTTTTCAACTCGTCAAAAGAACTAAACTTTCTACAACCCGCCATTTTAATAACAATGCACAGTGCTAGAGCTACTTCAAAACCTTTGGCGTCACAGTCTGTGACGTCATAGTCGTTCCCGTTCTTTGAAACAAAGACCGGTGACCGGGCAAATAGCCACTCCGTAATTAATTGGAGGAGCTGAGTAATGGTCAAGTGAATTGCTTTGGGTGTGAGCTAACACTACTCTGACTCAAGTGGCCCACTCTGCTTCTTTATGGGATGATACTAGTCCAGTCATCCTCTTAGGAGGAAGTAATGATAGTCTAAATGGAAATTTTCAGGATATTTATTCTAATTTGGAAATAAAACTACACCATCTTAGTAAGACCAGGCCTGTCTGCACTACTGCACAGTTCAAATTAGATATGACAAATATTTAAGCGGTGCAGAAACAATGAGTTGAGACTTGTCAATAGCTACATTACTGACTTAACAAACAGGCTAGATGATGTCTTCCTAATTAATTTAAGAGGTTTCATATTCTGCTCATGGCCTCCACTTAAACAAAAGAGGTAAATCAAAATTAGCATATGTAATTTTAAATGCTCTTTCCTGGTGGTAGTCTAGGAACAAATCTGGAAATTTATAAAAGTATAATTTTAAATGCTCTTTCTGGTGGTAGTCTAGGAACAAATCTGGAAATTTATAAAAGTATACAACTTCCAAATTCCAAACATGAAAAATGTAGAAAGCAACCTTCAAACTTTGATAGACTTAAAGGCCATTCTCAAAACTGCATAAATATTGTTGAGGGGGATATGGGCTATGTTATTAACAACTTAAAACATAATGATAGACACATAATTGCTGGAGTTACTGTCTCGTTCAGAAAGCATTTTGGTAGACCATATTCTTCTGACCTAATCAATGAAAATTTGACATACCAGGCTTCTGTGGACAAGACTGCTGTTAATGGTCTTGTAACTAAGACTATATTAATAAAACCATCGAAAACTGCTTATAATGAGGCCTTCATACAGTTGACAGATGACTTCAAGGCAAAGAGGATTAAAGTACTTATGCACACCAATGGGATGTATCCAAGATATGATTCCTACTGAGGTTTTTGCTGAAAACATTGTAAAATTTCAACTTAACACCGAGGCTTCAGTTATTACTACTCATGATGATACATATAAAAGAATACTACGTAATGGTATGAGCTACTGACAATTCGTCAAGAAGTTTTGCGAAGATATTAGTAGTTTTAGTTGTGAAAATCTTCCTCAGGACTTTTGAACAGACAAGTGAATTTCCTCTACTACCTACAGCTAAAAACTTAAGGAGAGTTCAATTGGAGGAGATAGCGGTAGATGACAGTTCAACTCAAGATGATTAAACTTTACAATTACGCCAAGTGTCCAAATATGTCAGTGTTGAAAGTCAGTCTTTGCTCTCAAATTGGTTAGGGACTAATGGTCCAAGTGTTTTTGAAACAATAAATCTCTCAACAGCTCACTGTGTAAATTATATTCATGATGAAGATTGTAACATTTCTGCATTATCTCCTTGTAATAGTAGTAATAGTGATAGTGATGGAATATTATTTCTTGGTTTTTCTACTCCTGTAAACAGTAGTTGCGAAATTTGTCTTTCAAAAAACTGAATCGATTCCACAACAACTTTTTTCACTTAGACAAAAAAATATTCACAAAGTACTAACACAATAAAAAGACAGACTTTTACTACATTGTAACATTCAAAGTATTAAAAGTAAGTTTGGAAATACTAATTAATAGTTTCAGTGCAATCAAAATTATTTGCTTGGATGAGGAGGATAATGTTGATGAGGAAAATAAATATTTTAAACAAAATAGCCAACTTTAGATTGACAGATGGTTTTTTTTATAAATGTGTCAAGGAGTGTTTCTTACATTCTTGTCCATAAACAATTCCCTCTTATAAGGAATGATTTAAATAATTCTAATGAAGAATTATGTTTTGAGGGATCTTTTGTAGAAACAGAAAGTTTAAATCTACTAGTAATTTCTATATATAGAATCCCTGGGAGTTGTGTTACTAAACTGTTTTAAGTCCAATTCAGGGCCTTTTTAAATTGTTAGAAGAAGAAATTAAAAAAGAACAAGTAAGTTAATTATTGCAGCAGACTTCAATATAAATGTATTGGTGGATGACTATACCGTCAAGTACTTTGAGAACCTAATTATTAATTCAGGTTTTTCACTAATTATAAGCCAACCTACAATAATTACGTACTAAAACCTCCAAAACATGTATTTACAATATTTTAACAAGAGTGTTAACTATGTACACAACGGCTATATAAATATTGATCTAGGTTTGTCTGATCATAATGATTTACTTGTTCAGATTCCAATCCAACATGGCGGACACCCATCATTCTACATGAAAGGATTTAAGTGGGAAATTCAACAAAATGCCTACTTTTCTTCACATCAAACACAACCTTTAAACTGTAAGTCCATTTATTTACAAAAAAAAAAAAAAAAATACACTTAGAAGAACTAGAGAATACTTTTTTCAAGGAACAAAAATTTCAAGCTACTTAAAATAATCAATCTTAAGCATAAACGTTCACTACAAAACAATTATTTATCATTATTAATGATATTTGCAAAATATTTAATCTATACCATGAAAGCACAAGCCTATAAAAATTAGACATACCATATGGAACAGTACACACGTCATACGGTGACCTACTTTGAAACTGTGTGGTAATAAATCAACGTATGAAATACACAGACAAGTAGTCGTGAGGTGCTAACAACATCGCTGACTGTGCAAACATCAGCAAACTCCTCACTTGACCTACCATATTGCTGCTGCTGGAGCACTGACCTTGAGCTGCTAACTGTGCAACTGACAACGGCACCAACACTCGGCCGTTATTTATCTACATCTGACTTCCATCACCTATCTAGTTTAGGCTGTCTGGATCTTTCTACTTGACAAGGAACTAGATTACTCCTCAAAATCAAACAAAATTGTACACTTCTTTTTATTAATTACTTGACAAGGTGCCTCAGTGGTGATGAATTGAGTAGTTGCTACTGAGTACCTAGTAATATACTGGTCTACAGTATGTTACATTTTTGACATGGTCATTGACTACCTTAAATCAATCTAAATTTTACAGTGCAATTCCTTATTCCTGACCTTTTTGTAATTAATGATACACTTAAGAATGAAATAATGACAATTTACAGCTAATCTAACATAGAAGAGTCAGGAAGAAAGTTCTAAAATGCCTTCAAAATATCCCTGTGGCATACCTATGTGAAATCGGTGTAAAATTCTCTGGCATAAAATGCACTGGACCTTGCAAAACATGGTATCATAGTGGATGCGAGAAAATAAAGGAAAAAGATCTTAAAAAGTGGGCTCCACATGTAATTGAAAAATGGCAATGCACAAAGTGCAGTGAAGTTATCAATCCCCGCCTATTAGCTCAACAAACCGACGCTATTCTCCTAACTAGGCCAGTCACCTTGGACAACTCAATTACAGAACTCGAAAGCAGCCTTATTGAAAATAATTTTCTAGAAGATTCTAATAATGAAGAACAAACTAATAATGGCTGCTAAAATAGGGACAGCTTTGCTAGAAGAAAATAAAATTCTAAAAGGAAAAAAATTCAAGCTTGAAACTAAATTAGCAATAGTTGAAGGGAAATTAGAGGAAATGGAAATCAATGAAGGAAAATACATTGGGAGAATCGAAATCCTGCTGCAGCAGTTTGCAGAATCACAAGAACAGCTTGGCAAGGAGAAAAAACTTCGTCAAGAAGCACAGGCTATTTTTGAAGACCACGATCTTAAATTAGGACAACTCATTGACAATCATTTAAAAAAGATAGACCAACAAGAAAAGACCATTCTTATGTTGCAAAAGAAACTTGAAAGTCAAGAAGTCACATATAAAACTCACAAGGATTCTTATACACAAACTGACTCTTCAGCAACTGAAACTTCTAAACAGTCACAAAGCTCACCCCTATAGTGATTGAATTAACCGAGATAAAAACAAAACTTGACCAGGTGGAGTTAGCAATAAAATCCTTCGCAATTGAATCAAGAACGGAATCTACACTTCCCCCTCAAGTGGCACAGAATAGGTCAAGGCAGCACAGCTTACCTCTTAGGAGAAAAACAAGTACTGGGACAAAAAATAATGTTTTCAGTGTCTCACTCCAAGCAGCTAAATACAAAAAACAGACCATCCCCAGACAAGAATGCACAGTGCTGGCTAGAGAGAGTCCAAAGGCAGCTACGGGCATCTAAAACTTGCCAAGAATACCAGAGAGAAACCATGACCACAGTTACTTTCAATAGGCAACCTCCTTGTATAGCCCACAAACTAGAAGATGGTGAAACATTAGAAGAATTTTTTACAAAAAACATTGCCAACTGTGAAAAAATTTCATAAACACACAAAAGAACATCCCAAAACATTCCCGCAGAGGTAGGACAAATCAGTACAGAGACATTAGAAATAGATTCAAGCTCAAATAACCAACAAACCACGAACAAACCCACAAGTCCCTCCACTGCTTTCTTCCCTCATAGTTTTTTAGAGCAGACTCAGTACAAGAAACAGCGGTGCAGAACCAAAATATTCCTACCCACAAGATCAAATCTCTAAAAAACGTAATAAAAATCCTTCATCAAAATGTTCAGGAAATACAGAACAAAACGGACAGGATAATTCATTTCCTTGAAACCACACAGCCGGATATAGTTATTTTTACTGAACATGGACTGAAGGATGACTTGCTAAAGAACACAATAATTCCTGGATTCGCCCTTAGGACCGATTTTAGTCGAGTACTACACAGGAAAGGGGGAGTGGCCATTTTACGTAGCGGAAAAATGTGAAGGAAGTGCTATACCAGTGAATATTACCCACTACTGCGCAGAATTGACTTGTGAAATGGCTATGGTAAAAATCTCTCAAGGAAAGGAACATCTCTTTGTTGTAGGTATCTACAGGCCACCCAATGGAAAACTTGAGGAAGCTCTTGATGTAATTTCCAACGTTTTAGAAGAAACAAGGGCAGAAAACTATTCCTTGATCATGATGGGTGATATAAATGTAGACAGCTTAAAGCCACACAGCCGGGACAACTTTATTTTAAATGAGAGACTAAACAGACACAATCTATCTAGACTTTTGCTTCCTGCCACAAGAATAACTCCTCAATCTTCGACCTCTATAAACTGTGTATGCACAAACCTCAAACATGACAAATTGAAAACAGCAGTTATTGAAGCGGGTATATCTGACCATACAGCCCAGGTAACCACGGCACAGTTTAAAAGATGCACCACATCGTCCAACAGTATTATACAGAGACATTTCAAAGAAGAAAACATCATTGCATTAAGAGCTCTGCTGGAAAATGAAGACTAGAATGGAGTGTACAATGCCTCAAATACTGATGATGCATACAACAGCTTCTCAGCAACGCTTACAATGGCTTTGGATGCTACGTGTCCGCTGGTAAGAATTAAGCTCAAGAAAACCTCAAAACACAAATTTTCAGATAAAGAAGCCATTAATCTCAAGACAGAATACCTTAATTGTCTCAATAAATATAAGCTCACAGGTAATGACCAAGATAAGACAACAGCAGCTAAAGCTAAGAAAAATTATGACCTCCGACTGAAAATGCTAAGGCAACAAGCATCTGCAGAGTATGTAAATAAATCAGAAAACAAATCTAAAGCTATATGGCAGATAATAAATTCCCAAAGAAGTGATGATAATCAGAAGAAACCGGAACTGAAACTAGAAACTAATGGTAAAGAAACAAGCAACCCAAACATAATTGTAGAACATTTTAATAAATTCTTTATCAACATAGCAGACAATACACTTGACATTAATATTCAGCATGGCAATAATAAAAATACATTTCAAGCACCTCCTGTAAACTGCCACCTCACACACCTGCTGGACACAAATACAGAAGAAATTCAAAGCATAATCAAGAGCTTCAAACCCAAAACATCAGCAGGAGTAGATGGCATATCATCCAAGCTATTAAATCAATGCAGTAATATACTTACACCACCTCTGGCTTTTATAACCAATATGTCCTTAACATCAGGGGTATTCCCATCAGCCTTAAAATTAGCTAAGGTGTACCCTAAGTTAAAAAATGGAAGTCCAACGCAAGCAAGTAACTTCAGGCCTATCTCACTACTTTCAACTTTTTCAAAAGTGATTGAACGGATTGTGCTAAAAAGACTGATGGAGTACTGTGAACAACATAAGCTACTAACAGCAAGTCAACATGGCTTCTTAAAAGGACGACCTACTACTACTGCAATCATTGAGCTAGCAGAGTTTATAATTGACCATCTGGAGACAGGAAAGCTAGTTACAGGCATTATGCTCGACTTCAGTAAGGCGTTTGATTGCCTTGGCCACTCTCTCATTATAACAAACTTGAAAATCTGGGCATTAGAGGTACTGCCCTTAACTGGCTCAAGAGCTACCTGGAACAACGCAACCAACTGGTCGAAGTTAGACACACGGAAAGAGGACAGATCCATACTGTAAGATCAAAACCACTCCCTATAAATAGAGGTGTACCACAAAGATCTGTCCTTGGCCCTGTATTGTTTATCCTTTTTACAAACTACATGCCTCAATATTTGGACACTGTCATACGCTCATGTATGCAGATGATACAACCCTTCTCTCTTCAGAAAACTCTACTGAACAGCTAGCGGTACGCTCATACACCTCATTGAACATGGCATACCAGTACTGCCACTACAACGACATTGGTAGTTAATATGTCTAAGACTAACCAGCTAGCATTTGGTAGAAAGCGAAACCAGGTACCAGCCCTACCAGATGTTGATGTAAAGCCACACACCAAATTTCTGGGAGTAATTATCGATGAAAAAATGTCATGGACACAACATATTGACAAGCTATTTAAGAAATTAAATACCAGTCTTTATATCTTGAAGTGAATAAAAACAATCATTAACACCCCAACAGCAAAGACTACTTACTTTGCAATATTTGAAACTCATATTCGATACGGGATAGCCGCCTGGGGAGGAACAACTCAAGAGAACCTACAACGACTACTGCGACTTCAGAAAAAAGCTATAAGGATTCTTAACTGCCTGAGCCCCAGAGACACCTGTAAAGAAGCCTTTAAGAACCTAAAAATCATGACAGTGATTGCCCTCTATATTCGGGAGGTTATACTGTATGTTGATGGGAAGAACCTACCTCGAGCTGCTGACCACCACGACTACTACACCCGACATCCTGCAAACTACCCACTACCAGCCCACCATCTTACACTGTATGAAAGAAAACCGTCATATGCTGGCAAGAAGCTGTACAACATATTACCACAAGAACTAAAAGCTCTTAAAGGAATGAAGCTGAAGGCATCGCTGAATGACTGGCTGACATCCAAGACCCTTCTAAACCCTAGATGAATATGTGGACTGGAAAGACATTCAAGAGTGACATTATTTTTGTATACAATTTGAATTGTATCCACTGTAAACTGATGCTATACATTTCTCTAAGAAATTTTGTAATAAAGAGTTTCTGATTTCAGCTACCAATGCAACGATATCAGAAATAAAAATAACTTATATCTTTAAAAATGATTATTTCCAATCAAAAAAGTTCCCTTATTTGTGAATAGACTATCCTGTTATATGGAATAGACTATTTGATTCTTGACAAGTCTGTTGATAAGAATTATAAAAGATTTTGATCTATAATCAAGCTGTCTCTTAAAGAAATTTTTCCTGCCAGGGCTATTTCTTCCAAGCAAAGGGGAAAACCTAAGAAATGGAATGATTACTCAGGGAATCATAAAATCTTCTGAACATAAAAGAAGGCTTCAAATTCAATCAAAGTACTGTACAGATCTTGAATTTCTAAGTTATGTTAAAAAATATAAAAAGATGTTCAATTAAGTGGTTGCGGAAGAGAAGAAATCTTGTAATAGTTCTTATATAATATATTCTAAAATCAAAACTAAAGTAATAGAGAATGTAATTAAAGATGAAGTAGGTCTTAATAAAATCCGTAAAAATGACTACATTAAAGATTAATGATAGGGAAATAGATGACCCTATACCTAAAGCTAAACTTTTTAATAATCAATACACAAATATAGTAGAGGTATTAAAAGTTCCAAAAGTTCCTGCCACATTACCCCCTTCACATTATCCTACATGTGAAAAAGATTATATTGAGCTGCAAGTTTTTTCATCCACCAACAAAACTGTCAAAAATATAATTTTAAATCTGAGCAACATTAGTTCATATGGATGGGATAAGATTCCTAATAAGATACTTAAATGATCTGTTGACACAATCTCTAATGTACTAAGTGGACTTATAAGACTTGATTCTTTAAATTATGCTCATGACAAAACTCTGCAGGAAAGTAGCCTATAAATATGATTTAAGTGGACTTATAAATAAGTTCTTATGTGAAGGTATTTTTCTTGGCCCATTAAAGTTACCAGAAATTCACCCAATACATAAAAAGTGTTCACCTAGTAAAATAAACAATTATAGACCAATTTCCCCTCTAAGTTCGATTTCAAAAAACTATGAAAAATTATCCATAGCCAACTTCTTGACTTTTTATAATCAAATAACAAATTATGTAAAGAGCAGTATGGTTTTAGAAAAAAGCGTTAGTGTACAAGCAACTCTGTTCTCTTTCGTGAACAGTACCATTGAGGCCTTGTATGAACCAAGTTACATTTCTGGTGTAAACTGCACACTGTACTACACTATACACTGTGTAAACC
Organism: Homalodisca vitripennis; assembly: GCF_021130785.1. Classification (NCBI taxonomy): domain Eukaryota; kingdom Metazoa; phylum Arthropoda; class Insecta; order Hemiptera; family Cicadellidae; genus Homalodisca; species Homalodisca vitripennis. Next base: position 22,552,005 of record NC_060209.1, read on the forward strand.
ATACACTGCTGCTGACAAAGTTAATAAGAATGGTTGTCAAAGATATAGCTCTTACACTATTACATTCTTATTTACTTTACTGTAAACGGAGGACAGTTATTACTAATAAATCAGGAAAATATTGTTCTAATTGGGCAGATGTAAAACATGGTGTACCCCAAGGGTCAATCTTAGGCCCATTATTATTCATTGTCTATGTCAATGATCTGCCAAATTACCTACCTAAAGAAGTTTGTAGCCTCTTTTTATATACAGGCAATGCAACTGATCTAATTAGACGAAAAATGTTAAGTAACAGAACTGTGGTCTGTTGTTAAATCGAAACAAGAATAATACATTATGCTTTAAATTAAGAAATGATCATTTTTTGTAAAAGGTTTAGAAATAATAGACAAGCAGTAAAATTTATAGGCATACATTTTGGCACTAAATTCAACCAGGTATGCTTTGAGTATACTAGTTAGAATAACATCTTTGGAAGTTGGTATAGCTGTGTATTAAGCCCATGAGATGTTGAGTTATGGAATTACTTTGTGGAGCAATTGCTCAGATATGCAAAAACTCTTTATTAATCAAAAATCAATTATTAGAACAATAGGTCATTGAAACTCAAGAACAACATGTAAACTGTTATTTAAAAAAAATGTAACGTCCTTACTTTGCCACGGATATAGTATATGTTTTTGAAATGCTTAAATTAATCCTTAAGAATCCTGATTAATTTGAAAAATACAAATTTAATCATAGATATCACACAAGAAATTGTAATTTGTTTCAATAGCTGCTGGCACATAAACTAAAAAAATTGAAACTAGTCCGCTTTATCTAGGTTTGAAATTATATAATATTCCCCAGTAACAAAAAAACCCCCTTATCTAAATTTACCAAAAAAATTAAAAGAAGCACTTTGTCAAAAAACATATTATAATGTAAATTAATTATTTGAAGACAGTTTTTGATGAAAAGAAATAATAAAAATATATCTTTAAAAAAAATTATAAAATGGGTTTAAGCCTTTGGATTTAATCAATGTTTTTTTTAATGTTTTATATCGTTTTTATATCAATAACATAGGTATCAAAATTAATGTTTAAGAATAAGCTTAGTTAATTAGTTTTAATCATTGACTGACTATGTTATCAGTTTTTTTTTTATTACATTGTGATAACAGAAAACATATTGTGAAATAAATATTGTCCATTGTAATTGTGGAGAAAATTGATTCTTGTAACCTTTGCAGCTACAGTTCTTCATTAAACTTCCCATTAATAAACAATGGATCTAAAATGTGATTCCCAAAAATCCCAACTTTTTCTGGGTATTGCGTCCAGGACTCACGGAAAACATGGGGATTTTCTGTGTCCCAGTACCTGCAGCGATGTTTGTTTACAGCTCCATTGACAAAAAATCTGCATTCATCACTGAACACAACGTTTTGAACAAACAATGGAAGAGCAGAAATGAGTGTTTCAATTTTCTCACAAAATTGTAGACAACTTCATCTTCATTTAACTCAAATACAAGCTGATTTTTATAAGGGTCAAATTTATTTTTCTTCAGTAAGTGTACCACAGACGCTTGGGAAACGTCTCAAATATTTGCTACTGATCTCGTGGACTTTCAAACTGCTTGTCTCCGCCCAAAGGAAGCCAACGAGCGTGGAGCATCTCAGATGGATCCAGATACCTGAAACTTATTTACTTAAGTTCTTAAGTATTTCCTTGTCACAGGTCTATCAGGGCGTGCAACATTTAACCGCCTTTCTGCCTCATGTTAAGTTTCCTTCGAAGTTCCGAAAAAAATATCTATCACACGTTACTTAGTTTCACAGTTTCAAGTGAAGATCAGGAAACGCCGTTTTTTGTACAAAAACGGCGTTTTGCAACGCACCTAAGTTTGCCCTCTAGAATTTGAGATTTTACTGATAGGTACTATCTCGAGGGATGTTTTTCTTTCGTTGATATCAGCGCGGTGCAGCACCGGTGCCGAAGCCCGCGCTGATGGCCAGAGGCACTCGTCTCAACTCGATAAAAACTAAAAAACAACTTTGAGCTCGAAATTTAAGAAAAACAATGTTCATTTGGATCAAAATTCTGCTTATTTCTGTACTATTTTTCATTTACGTTAACTTTCCGGTTATCACTTGAATTATATGTTTCTTGGTTTCTGAGAACATCCTTATGACCGTAGTAAAATATGAAAAAGTTTGGGATTGACTAAGTAATTGCTCAGAATTACCAATTAGGGCTGTATTGTAGTACAGGCCGTGTCACCGTGCTCGGCGCCTCGTTTGAGCATGCCCACTACTGTCCTTCCCCCACTAGCAGTCACGGTACAGTCTCACTGGAAAGCGACCACTCCAACTAGGCTCACAACGCTCATTATTGTTTTCTTGCTCCCTGTGTGCGGTCAACATCCTGTGTTTGTGTTGTCCATGTTGTGATACTTGTGGAAGTTTTGGAGCTGCTGGCATGGCAACACCGACTGTATTTAAGTCGAAGCTGGATGGCAAGGTTCTGAAAAGTCAGACACATGAAGTTATTTCTAATGTGATGGATTTTATGAGTAGAGAGGGTAAAGAGGGAACATTTGTTATTGACCCTAAGAAAGTGAGAGAAAGAGTGGCAACAGCTGTCGGTGTTTCGCGGCGAACTCTAACCCGTATAAGTGCCAAAAAAAGAAAATTAGCTGAAACAATGACTTCCTTTGAAACTCCAAACAAAGTGAGAAAGGTGCCTAAAAAGGTGACTGGACTCGATGATTTTGATCTTGGTGTTATAAGACGGACAATCAACAATTTTTATTTGACCGAGAAATGTCTACCAACACTGAAGAAAATTTGTTCAAAACTCGAAAGTGAAATACATTTTACCGGGTCTATCTCGAGTTTGAGAAGAATTGTTAGGAAAATGGGCTACAGATGGAGAAAGACCAAATCAAACAAACATATTCTTATGGAAACCCAGGATGTTGCTTACAAACGATTTGTATATTTGAGAAAAATTCAAGAATACCGGAAGGAGAAACGCCCCATAGTTTTTACGGACGAATCTTACATCGATTCAGCTCATGTTTCCGGAAAAGGTTGGTCCGATGACTCAAATGCAGGAGTGGCGGCCCCATTGTCCAAAGGCGAGCGACTTATTTTTCTACACGCAGGAGGAGAAATGGGCTTCGTGAAAAACTGTTTGACAATGTGGAGAGCCAACATAAAAACAGGAGATTATCACGACAATGTGAACGGCAAGATGCATTTTAAATGGCTGACGGAAAAATTAATTCCAAATTTACCTCCTCGGACTGTTGTGGTTATTGACAATGCATCTTATCACAATGTCCAAGTAGATAAGTGCCCAACTTCGAAGAACACTAAATCAGAAATGCAAGATTGGCTGATACAGAAGAATATTGCATTCTCATCGTCATCACTCAAGGTGGAGCTCTACGAGTTGATTAGGCAACACAAACCGGCGCACATTCGCTATCAAATTGACGAGATTATGAGAAAACATGGACATGACATCCTTAGGCTCCCTCCATATCATCCCGAACTCAATGCCATAGAGCTAATCTGGGCTGATGTAAAAAAACTGGGTTGCAGCTCACAATGTGACTTTTAACATACATGATGTTGAGCGCCTTGTAAACCAGAAGTTTGAAACCATAACTGAAACGGACTGGAAAAAAATATGTGAAAATGTCAAGAAAATGGAAGAGAAGTTCATAGGAGTTCAAAGTCAACTGGAAGATACCATTGAATCTTTTGTTATCAATCTTGGTGCAGAGTCCAGTGAAGAGGACAACAGTGACTTTTCGGAAGATGACTTTGAAGACGGGAATTTGTCAGGGATCGAAGAGTTGATTTAAATATTTATTTCCAATGTACACCCATTATTGTTTATGGACAACGAGGAGGACAATATATCACTTTGGAATCTTTAATCCCACAATGTTGTAATTATTGTATATAATAAATATTGTTTTGTGAGTATGTAAAATATGTAAATAACTTTTAATGCGGCCTCCGGCAGTCTCAAGCCTGCAATCGAGTATTGAAACTCTGAAAGCAGAGAGAAAGTTATTTGTAACCATCAGAGGGAAATACCTTATCACAATAATTATGTCATGGATTTAAAGAAATATTATTTAAACATTTCTATGAAATAAATTTAAAGAAATATTTTGGTTCATACTGTTTAGTATAAATGTGTTTCCTCCATTGATAAAATAACGAAGATATTTTAATTTGTTGTGGAAGACACGAGGGCCAGAGGGACCTGCTAGAGTTGACTGTACCGAGTAAATGTAGGGGAGGTGGAGTGGGAGCATTGGCGTTGTCTCTCAGGCCACCCTCCCCTACGCGCCGAGCACGGTGACACGGCCTGTATAGTAGACCATGTAATGAATATGTATTGAAAGTTTTATCAAAATCGGCTTGTACATTTTTGAGGTACAGCAACCCATAAATTGATTTTGTTAGGACATAGCCTGTTAAATTGGTGTGGCTCTGAAAATAGGTGCGGTCTAAGAATGAGGTTTGTATTTTAGTATAGTCGACCATATAATGAATGTTTATAGAAAGTTTTATCAAAATTGGCTCATACGTTTTTGAGGTACGGTCATCCATCGATTTGAATTTTTAGCACATACTGTGTTAAACCAGTGTGACTCTGAAAATAGGCATGGCCTAAGAATGAGGGTTGTATTATAGTATAGTAGACTGTGTCTCAAATGTGTATATAAGTCTTATCAAAATCGGCTCATATGTTTTTGAGATACAGGAACATCTTAATGGTTTCTCAGAACTTGTCTTGTTAAATCAGTATAGTCCTGAAAATGGCCACTACAAATGGTGATTATCATAAATGTAGGCTAGTGTTTGTTCATTTAAAATCTTGATTTGTAGTATTTAAAAATAAAATAAATATTTATTTATTTCCAAATTACACCCATCCAACATTTACCTTCACGTTATTAATACATATTATGTTGTATGGTTTTCAGTTGATGAACTAGGTTAGGATTCAGTTAGGAACTAGGTCAGGGTACACGTTCTTTTTATGGATGGAATCTATGGCCAGTTTCACGTTAGCCGTAATTTTGGGTCCTTAGATAACTATTTAAGTTATTAGTTAGTTATGAGTGATAAGAACTAATAACAATATAGTACTAATAAAACATTATTCACATGAAATATGCCTAGTAAATCATTACAGAAATTGAAGAACTAATAATAATATAGTACTAATAAAATATTATTCACATTAATAAATATGCCTAGTAAATCATTACAGAATTTGAAGAGTAGACTAGCTACTATATATCAAAAGGAATATCAGTTACAATATTTACTTTCAAAATATCAGCAATGTGAGTACTGTTGTAATATTTAAATGAGAATAGTACATAATATACATATTATTATTTGAACTTTATACGAGAATAAACTTACCTCATACAAAAGGCTGGTGAATCTATGCGGAATGGAACAGGTAAATTTCTCAAGACTGAATCGACAAAAATTACGTCACTCGACCACATACCATGGTTGTCCACAGGCCATGTAGGCGATAATATTGCAATATCACTTTTCCGTAAAGTACCAAACGTATCTGCCTCTGGTCAGATTTACGTTCAAAACCTAACGTTCCAAAAGTGTACCACAAAAAAAAACTATACATCATACTATGCGTATTAATTTAATGTGTAAATATTATCAATTACCGAAGTGATACATTTAGTAACACTTCCATATTTCAGTGTCGAAGTGCCATTTGGGAAAATGCTTAGTTACATTAGCATTAAAAATTATTTTCCTATGTTAAATTGGGTAAATCTTTCTGCATCAAGGAAAAGTACAATAGTCAAATAATTCAATACTTGTGGAAAAGACGTTTAAGTTTATTATATAGTATAAAAAGGAGAAATCTCCACATATTTATATGTGGAGTCATATATTTATATACCACCACAACCGAACTGATACACTAGAAATCTTATGTAATCTTCTATTATATTAAAAGGTGTTTGAAAGTACCTTAGTGATTTTATTCATAAAGAGCAATATTTTTCATGATTGGAATCAATCAGAGCAGACTCCAAAACGTTCAATCATAGCGACCTGTGCGAATATTTCTTGTGCATAGGGGGAGGGAGGAGCAAGGAACCACGCCTACCACCACCCCCTCTTTCACTATTAGACCTATTTCCAAGTACACTAGGTCCCAAAATTATTCAGTCGTCCCTTTCGTTCACTGTAGTGATGGGATAACCGAATGGATTTTATAACCGACTAACCAGTCAGTTATTTTTGTCGTTAATCGGTTATTTTAGTCGAATGAATAACCGATTACCTTTTAAATTCAATCCACATTTTAGGGATGGGGTGGTGGGGGAATGAACCATTCCTGTTGAGACAGGTACGCGGCGCGGCGCGGCCAATTTACTCACGGCCGTACTTAGCTTTGGCGAGCCCTGGTAAAGATATTCGGTCGGGCCCCGTCGTGTCCCCCCCACCAGACACAGTCCTTTCATATAGACGTGTGACTGGCTCCGGAAGAAATTGTACGAAAACCCGGTCTGAGTTCGGACCTTAATATACAATCAAAAAATCCCAAGCAAACCCTCACTGGCAGAACCGTAATTGAAAACGAAATTCTGTAATTGTATTATTACTTTTTTCTGTGCATACGTTATAGTCATAACATTTTAAAATGTTATATTATCATATATCATTTATAACACTACAAGATAATTACCGTTCAAATTGCAAAATTATAATTTATTTTAATTACGAATCACGAAAGTTAATCGCTAAAGAACGATATTTCAGTAATAAAAATAACTTATTATAATAAACGAGCAATTCAAGTATAGACTGTCTGCACAACCAGTTAACTTACAGAAAATCATTCGGTAGAAAAACTAATCTAAAGACTAATTTAAAATAACCGATCAGAATCAACGATTAATTCAAATATAGACTAAGTCTTCACAACCAGTTAACTTATAGAAAAATTAGTCGGTAGAAAAACTTATCTAAAGACTAATTTAAAATAACCGATCAGAATCAACGATTAATTCAAATATAGACTAAGTCTTCACAACCAGTTAACTTATAGAAAAATTAGTCGGTAGAAAAAACTTATCTAAAGACTAATTTAAAATAACCGATCAGAATCAACGATTAATTCAAATATAGACTAAGTGTTCACAACCAGTTAACTTATAGAAAAATTAGTCGGTAGAAAAACTTATCTAAAGACTAATTTAAAATAACCGATCAGAATCAACGACTAATTCAAGTACAGACTAAGTCTGCACAATCAGTTAACTTATAGAAAAATTAGTCGGTAGAAACACTAATATAAAGACTAATTTAAAATAACCGATCAGAATCAACGATTAATTCAAATATAGACTAAGTCTCACAACCAGTTAACTTATAGAAAAATTAGTCGGTAGAAAAACTAATCTAAAGACTAATTTAAAATAACCGATCAGAATCAACGATTAATTCAAATATAGACTAAGTCTTCACAACCAGTTAACTTATAGAAAAATTAGTCGGTAGAAAAAACTTATCTAAAGACCAATTTAAAATAACCGATCAGAATCACCGACTAATTCATTCTATAGACTAATTTAACTGGATGCAGCAAAAATAACCGACTAATCGGTTAAAATAAAATAACCGAACTAACCAGTTATTTTCATCCAGTTATTCCCACCACTAGTTCACTGCTAACCGATTAAGAATAAAACCGCAATCGTATAACTCAACGGGGGGAGTACGGAGTCTAGGTATTTTGAAAAGTGGTGGAAATTAATCGGTTGGACATAAAATATCTCGTTATCTATAAAAATAAATTATTTTCATACGAGCAATGTGTGTTTAATTTTATTTAAATTAAATACTAATTTATTTTAAACATCTGCAAGGGAATAACCTTACTTATGATAAATCAAAGGCACATCAATCAACCAAGTCCATTGATTATAAGTATTAACATTTACAATATTTAGTAATGTATCTGGTGACTTAAAATTCCATTTTTATCAGTTTTAATAGATCTATTTCCATTTACTAGATTCCCGAAACAATACATTTATTGTTATATATCTATCTGTACGCTATGCTGTTTCTCCCTCTATGCGAACACTTTTTACAAACGGATCCTTTCGTTCACTCGGTCATACATTCAGTGAATTCAGTCGTTCATTTTATCCAGTCAACACGATGACCAGTATAACACTCTCTGGCGGAAGGCTCAGTCACTCTGTACTGACCGGTTCAACTGAACGATTCGCCGCATTGAACGAGACGAGCCGGGTTAATCAGATGATCCGATAGAGCGAATACCGAGCAGTGGTGGGGATACTGGGAGAGGGCGGCATCACAGCGTCGGAGGGGTATTTACCCCACCCTGCGTGAACTCAAATCACCCAGGGTCTTTTTTCCCAGGGCCTAGTATCAAGGGCTGCACCATTTTGCCTGCCGCCGTGACCCCCTGGTCACGTGACCGCATACGCCACGAACCTGACGTCTGCCGCGTCTACCCGCTTGCCACTATGGGAGCGTTATGGTTTACACGCTATTACATCAGTAGAATAATATAATTAAAGACATCCTTATATATTCTTAAACTGTGTGATCTGCTGAAACTAGCAGTATAAATATATTTCAGTTTATATCGATTTGAAAATTGTACAACCACAAAAAGGTGTGTTTGAACTCCGAAATGCAATACATTGGAAGTTTATAAGCGTTATTTTTTTTGGTTCAAAACAAACTTTTAGCGGCAAAGTTGTAGTAAATTAGTTTATCTATAAGTTTCATTGGAAGAATTGGAATAAAATATTATTAATATTCCCTTAGGCTTTTCTATACAAATGAATAATAGAATAATTGTAGAAAGAAATATTATCCGTCGAATCTACTTTTTTTCTATTTGCACACATCTTATTGGTTAATAACTATTTAAATAATTTTATGGATATGTTTTAAAATATTTTGTGACTTACCTTAGGCAATGTAAATGTCTAGTATAACCAGTGACGAAATGATTGCAAGTCCTTCAATGATTAGTTCGTTCATTTTACAGCATTATTTGTTTACTGTTTTGTTTAAAAGACGTCAATACCTAAAACTACAATTATGCATGTTAATAGATTGATACCACTTAATAGTTACAGAACTCATTTATCTAGTTCAACACTGTTCTTCAGTCTTTTTTTGATTGAATCCACTTCTTAGCTTTTTTATGCTGTTTCCTCTTGCATTCTAAGTTACTATTAACGTTCCTTAATCTAATAAAAGTTCTCACTCTGGCATACACGTGTATGGCTTGCTTGCAAACATAAGTTTTGTCCTGAGGGTTTTGACAGTTTTTGCACACCTTTTTAAGGTTTTAGAATGCATTTTCATTTTTTCCGCAATGGATTTATGCAATATATCATGCTCTCTTCTCAGATTAGTTAGTTTTTGTTCTAAAACATCAATGGAAGATTTCAGATTGTTGTTTTCTTCTAACAGATTCTCGCATTTTTTGCAAACAGAAATCGGTTGTACGAGTTTACTTTCGTCTAATCGGTCTGTATTTAGCGGCTCAATTCGAGGTTTTTTTGGACTTAAATTGTCTAATCGTTCAATTTTTCAATTTCAATTCAGAACACGTCGTTTTTCTGTCCGTTCATTGCGCACATCGTCATCGTCATTACTGATAGTGGGAAGTTTTATTGACGGAACAACAAAGGGCTTTAATAACAATTTCTGAGGCAGCCTTAATAAGCGATTTTTCATGTCATCAATGTAGTCAGATGGTGCAAATTGATCACTACACACATAGGCATACTTACAATTTACCGTGTCTCCTCTTTTACACTTTGATAACCAAATTTTACAAGTCTCACTGTCTTTTGGAAACTTATGGTACACTACTCGCTGTTCACTTCCTTTAGTCTTTTTAGAGTTATTTGGACAAGTAGCCACAGCACAACAACTCATTTTGACACTGCATAAATAAACTAAATCCACGTCAAATCACTGAGGATCAACCTCAATTAAATCACTTCGGCATGTGCAGCAGCGTGTAAACGACAGTGCGCCAATGTAACACATGTTCAACGCCAACACGGCCAGTCCCTGCAAGCTGCAACGCGGTGCAGGCGCGGTGGCGGTATCTGGCCTGATCAGGCCAGCGACGTCACGGCAACCCCCTCCTACCACTCCGCCTGCCGTGGCGGCACCGCGCTGAGATCAAAGAAATGGCTCAGAGCCCTTGTTACTAGGCCCTGCGTTTTTCCGACATCGCAATCAAACTCAAATATTATAAAATACCGTAATAACACACACGTCAACGAAACACAAACACGTCAACGAAACACAAACACGTCAACGGAACTAAGCTGTATACAGTAGTACTGTAACCAGAGCGCAAATAGGCAAGCAACTGACGAGTGACTAGTAGCGGCGCGGCGGGCCGGTGAGTCATCCGTGCTTGCAGTGACATGAACCGAAGGGCATTGACCCGTCCCGTCATCGCTCGCACAGTGCCGGATTACTGGACGTGCTGTATTAGCGCACGGCCGGATTATAGAGACTGCACTGTAGTTTTAATGTACTTGACACCATTTATTGTATAATTATACATACTAAATAAAGACTTTTTGATTTGACAGCTAGTCTAGCACTTACCACCATATCCCTTCACACTGCACTGCCGCCATTGTTTACAGGTAGGTTGTGGCCTTTATTTCCCTTGTGTATACAGTGACATTATTACATCTAACATGTAACAGTCACGTGTTAAAATCTCATATGCTTATATTCAGTTAGTATACAATTTATTTATTTTGCTATTTTATTCTTGCCATCATGGTTATCCACAAGAATAATAAAAATGTTTGCTACCGCTCAGCCAAGTTCCATGGAGTAACGTTTACCATCATTTAAATCAGTGTTCCCAAAAGTCTTAGGCAAAATTTTAAGTTTTTAGGCCAGTTCATATTTGATACATTATGTGTACAGAAAGATAAACAGAAATGAAACGTTTCCAGACCCTCCAGTGACAGGCTACAATGACGCTCAGCTAAAAAAATTTATGAAGCTTTATGTTTGGCAACAATGTTATTATTTCTTCTACGAAAATTATAAAGGTTATATACCAGTAAAATTGCTGGTTTTTAAGATATTCAAAGTTAAAAAGTTTTAATGATCACCATTTTGAGATTATAAAGATATCATAATATTTTTTTGTAGCAACTAGCACTGTTACCATAAACATTTGACCTAAATTTGGTAGGGTTTTATTTACTACATTTTAATCCTAGTAGTGGGAGTCATTTCACTTGTTAATGGCAGGCCGTTTTTGTGTGTTGCTTAAGGTATTTTTCTTTTTATTAAAAAAATACATATATACATATATGTATATATATGTATACATATATATAAAACAGCAATTATGGTGTATTATACATTGTTTTTTTCAGAAAAGAGTGGAGAATTACATTCTGTTCAAATAACTTGAATTTACAATAGGTGTATTTTTGTTATATATATATATATATATATATATATATATATATATATATACATTAAATTGTATAAATGGCAATAGCCTTATTTAATTTCAATAAACATTGAATCACAAAAAGTACTTGCTCCGCCGGGAGTCGAACCCGGATCTCTCACTTGCCGGGTGAATGTGCTACCATTACACCACAGAGCGCTTACTTTTTCCGATTAAATTATTTTGTATTTTGCCGTATCTGTCACATATGGGTTTAAATAAGCAAACTAACATATATATATATATATATATATATATATATATATATATATATAGATAGATAGATAGATACGAGTTTACATACTATAATAAGTGAAATAATGACGCCGTGACTATCGCCGACAAACCGTCGATTGCCAACCTCCGTGGGACTGTCACCGATGAATAGTTGTCGACTACCAACACCAGGGTTAAGAAATTAATTTTTTTACAAAAAAGCCCGTACAGATAGACAGATGGGAAATGAAACACTGAAGACCCATGTCCATATGGTGAAATGTGTTTGTCTTGACCAGAGCAATAATGTGATATTAGTCCAGAGTTAAGGGACACCCTGTGTAATTAACTGTTTGTATAAAATCGTATTTTACATTAAATTTTAGGCTTAAGGTGGAAACATGGCAAATACGATACATGATTAGAAATGTGAATCTTGTGGTACTTGTGCTGCAGAGAGTTAGGAGGGTATGGTAACAATAAATAAGACACAAAAATTTTTCATATATACACCAAGAGGTATACTATATACTAACAAATATTTGTACAATAATATTCAATAACAAAATTGTTAAATTTCTTTCTGGTCGCCATATTCTTCACAATTTGGTTTTTGAAATAGATGCTCTGTAACAAACAACAAATATATGTCATTATGTTTTCAAAAAAACAAAAAACTAGATCAAAAGTACATCGAAACACATACATAAAATACAAGGGCTGTCCAGAAAGTAACATATGTTTTGGCATGGTGCGGTAATCGGTGGAACTAATGCCGCCATCTTGGCGTCAAGGTGTCCCTACACTCCGTACGCAACCAGCTGTGGTAGAATGTGTATCATGCTTAACGTAATTTGTACACAATGTAGTGTTGAAATGAGCGCTGCAGTTGAAAATTCCACCAGTTGTGGAGTCTGATAAAGTTTTTGTTGGTGAAAAATCACAAGCAAACTGATATTTATCACCAGATTTGTGATGTGTACAGACAATGAATAATGAGCGAAAACTGAGTGAGGCAGTGGTTTAAAATGGATGAACCAATGTTCATGATGAGCGCGACGCTATTGGTAGGCCTAGTATTGTGAGAGATAAATTGGTGGTAAAAATCAATGAAACAATCTATGAAAATCGTAATTTTAAGATAAGGAACTCTCAGAATATTTCCACCAAATTTCATGGAGTTTAATTCATGATTTTGTGGTTGGTAAACTTGGTTACCATGAATTTTGTGCCAGATGAGTTCTGAAACTCCTAACGGAATACCACAAAAAACAGAGATTTGCTGCAGCACTGACACTTTTGGATGACTACGACAAAAGTGGAAACCAAGTCTACGATTGTATTGTAACTTGTGACAAGACTTGGGTAAGGCATGTCAACTATAAAACAAAACAGCAGTCGATGGGACACGCACGTTCGCCCAAGAAACTGAGGAAATGTCTACAAACACTGTCAGCAAGAAAAGTCCTGGCTACTGTGTTTTGGTAAACTCATTGACTTTCTTTAACACGGCCAAACTGTCAACACAGAGAGGTATTGCCAAACACTCAGAAACTTAAGACGAGCGATACAAAACAAGCATTAGGGAAAACTCAGCAAGTAAGTTTTGTTTCTCCACGACAACATTTGTCCATACAATCGTACCCAAGAGCTCTAGGATTGGAAGTTTTTAATCATCCCCCATACAATCCAGATTTGGCCCTAAGCGACTACCCTTAGTTCTCAGCGACAAAGACGTGGCTCGCTATGCAACAATTTAACACTGACACTGAACTGCATGCCGGTGTAAACCAGTGGTTCAACTCGCGAGCGGCAGATTTACACAGAGAGGGTAAAAGAAGAAAAAAAGAAACACTTCTTTAAGCGAAATTAGGACCATATGGTCCTTTCTTACATTAAACCTCTTAAACAAAATTAATCTCAATAGTGCAAAATAAGACTTATTAACTAAAACAATAAGGAGGTATTGAAAAGCATGTACCATGTTATGTTCAATGTCTTAATTTAAATATTTACGTAGAAAAATAGCCTAAGAGTTTACCTTCAACATGTAAATAGTACAAATTTTTATTTTCACTTTTTATTTTTGTTATTTCAAAATGTCTATTACTTTCTAGACAGCACTTGTAATTTGATATAGTATAAACAAGAAGAAAATTGAAATCTACATATCTTACTGAAGAATTAGTTATAAAAATAGAAACCAAACATGAAAAAAAAACAGACTGATAATTTCTTAAAATCAGGAGAGAGATACAAAGTTTACAGAATAATAATAATAATGCATCTGCTTTTGTCATAACCTACAAAAACAGTGTTGTGAACTTTAGGTCTTCTATTCTCACTTGCCCTGAAAGCAACATATCAATGCTTATTATATTTTATTTTACTTTTAAATCATGCAGAAAAACTTATAGTTTCATTATCCACAGATTTACAGAGGTTTTGTGGACCAAACAACTCCTTTTTTTTTAATAAGTTATTACAATTGTTTATTTCTTTAACAGTCTATTGTACCTAGGAACAGGTAAATTGGCAGCATTGACCATAGTGTCTGCACGTATTAAACACCACAAACATTTCACTTCTTATCTATCATCCAGCCGAGTCATTCGCCATTGAGACACTTTGTGTAATAAATATAATGTAAGCTACTCACGTTTGGTGTAGTTGTTTGCTGCCACTAAGTACCACGTACGGTGATTGTGTCTCCCGCTGTTTGGCTTGCAGCATGTTCAGAGTGCCCAAGGGTGTGTCCGTGCTGCTCATTTGTTTCATCAGCTGTGAGACAACATTTAAATCAAAATCCATTATTGACAATTGATGATTTTGAATAAAAACAGGTAACATTACCGTAATGTTTCAATATTATGCTTTGACTACTAAGCCTGTAGTAACAACTATGAGCACGTGGACTAGTTTCTTAGTCTATAATTTCACTCTGGACTACACAATTTTAGTGGCTTTGATTGTTAAGTAATGACTTTAAAACCAAATTGTTTGTGTCCATTAGACCTGCAGACTACACATAATCCCGTACTTATATAACAGAAAAACTTGTTCTCTTTTTATAAATTCCATTTTAAAATGGCCAAACAAAATTATAACAATACTTCTGTAAAATACGTAAAGTAAATAAGCAAAGTTAGTGCCAATTAGCAGAGGTCTTTGCTATTGGCATCTGATTAGTCGTAGGTGGTTAGTCGACGAATGCAGATGTATTGTGATTCCTGACTTAGGCGTGTCACAACGCTCTGGTATGATTTGTTTATTTCAACCTAGTTTGTAATTATGCGTTAGGTTAGTTATTTACCTGAAGAAGAGATCTGATTGCAGATCTCGAAACGTAGTGTTACTGATTTTTTGTTTCACTGAACGATGGCAAATGTCCGGAAAAATCCTGTATCCTTCACAGGATTTAGATAATCCTTCATTAGATAATGATATAACTTTTTATAACTATACCAATGCGAGTGTAGTATATAAGTGGTATTTCACTAAGAATTACAAATCTTAATTTAAAGCAGTTATAAAATTGGCATGTATTTCTTTATAAAGTAGTTTAACTGGAACAAAAAGATACCATTTAAACTAAATTTACAATATTGAGAAACAATAAATACACCCAATTTCATTCTTGGATTGCTTCACTGATTCAATTACATCATATTATCATGTCAATAATATTTTCATCATATATAATTAATTTGTCTCAGTCATAAAATTAAATATAACAAGAAAATCTCTACTAATCACATTTAAATTACTTTCTTCAGGTAAATTCTTTGTCCAATACTAGACTCACAATTTCAACACTTACCACTTCCTGTTCTCCCTTCTTCATTCTCTTCTCCACCTTGTTCTTGCCAGGCCCCTTCCCATGGAACTTATGAGACAGGTACCTGTAAGCAGGGGAACATTAGGAAAAACTTAGGCGACTGTTAGCAACTATGTTTAACTCAATCATTTCCTAACATTAAAACTTTGTAAGGATTAACTCTTTTAGTGCCAGAAACATAATCAAATCCATGTTGAAAAGTGCAGAGTTATTTTTTGTGTTTTACTATGCGAAAAGTGCCAGTGGGTTTTGGACAAAAACGCAAGGTTTAAAAAAAAAAATGTACATAAAATTTATTTTTGATCATAAAAAGCTCCTTTTTACTTCTTTTTAAAGGTAAATGAATTACATATCAGAAACTATTTAACATTCAGATTTGTATATAGTTTTTTAAATTAAAAAATCACTATAAACAGCAACATTTCCACGGATACAAAATAAAAATCAAGTTTGAGGTGAAATAACTATTATCCAAAAAATTATTTTGAAATTTCAGTACTTTTATGCTAAAGAGAATTCAAAAACAACCCAAAATCATGTGTAATAACCTAATAAGTACCGTAAACAAAATTTTTATATACAGTATAGTCAATTGCTAGAAATTTTTTTACTAAAACGCAAGGTTTCAAAAAAATTCACCTAAAATTTATGTTTGATTATTAAAAGTTTCTTTTTTAATTTGTTTAAAAGATAAATTAATTATCTATCAAAAAATATATAACAATAAGATGTTTATATAATTAAAAAAAGCTAAAAATCACTTTAGACAGTGACTTTTTTCTACGGAAACAGAATAAAATCTCAGTTTCAGATAAATATTTTTTTTAAATTGTAATACCTTTATGATAAAAGAGCATTTACAAAAAAAAACCCTAAAATCATATGTAATAACCTAATATTGTACAATAAACACAATTATAAAAAATATTCAAGCGCTAGAGGTTTGTTTTGCTAAAAAGCATAGGGTTTTAGAAAATATTCAGTCAAAATTTATTTTACACCATAAAAAGTTTTTTTTAATTCTTTTTGAAACTTCAATACTTTAATGATAAAATCATTTATAACAATGCTAAATCATGTGTAATATAACATTAATTACTAAAACGAAACTCAAAACATAAATATAACCTTATTCAGGCAATTTCCAAACAAATTCTACAACACTGTCTTCATGGACACTTGGATGTACGAGGGTCGTCCACAAAGTAACCTCCGTTTTGAAATAAAAAATAAACTAGTTGAGATACAAAAATTTTATTATATAAATGTTAAAACTGCAGCTTTTCTCTACTTTTCTACATATTCACCATACAAATTCAAGCACTTATCATATCTTTTAAAAGTTTTTTAAATTCCGTCTTTAAAAAAATCTGCCGCCTGAGAACGTAGCCAACATGTTACAGCGTTTTGAAGCTCTTCATCACTCGCAAACCTCTGAGATGCAAGCCACCGCTTCATGTACGGGAAAAGATGGAAATCACTGGGAGCCAAATCCGGGCTGTAGGGGGGGGGGGGGTGGTGGTCAAAAACGTCCCATTTGAACTTTTTCAAAAGTTCTGTAGTTCTTTGAGCTGTATGAGGGCGGGCGTTGTCATGGACAAACACAACACCAGATGTCAGAAGACCACGACGCTTGTTTTGAATCGCTCGTCGTAGCCGTTTTAAGGTTTCACAGTAAGCTGCAGCTGTAATGGTCGTATCACGCTCCATAAATTCAACGAGTAAGATGCCCTTAGCATCCCAAAAAACTGTAGCCATCAATTTTCTCGCTGAAAAAGATTGGCGAGCTTTCTTCGACTTGCTTGGCGAAGCGGTATGACCCCATTGCATTGACGGACTACACCTTCGCTCATAATGTTTGGGCCATACACCGCACTCAATTCACGATGAATTTCAGCTGCTGTGTAACTTTTCGACCACAGAAATCTTATTACACCACGCACTTCACACGTGGCGGGATTTTCTATCACGGCGCTCATGTTTTTACGTTGTACCAAAAGAACGCGCGATCGCACAATGCTCTCCCTTGCACAGCTAGAAGCGTACTGAACGGCTGCGCACACCGATGTGAGAATGGCGGCGCTACCCCCACTACTTATCGCGCCAGGCCCAAACGGCGGTTACTTTATGGACGACCCTCGTATAACCGTCACAAACATGTAAGTTTTCTTAAGTGACTGTCATAACTTTTTTTTAATTAATTTTATTATCTAAAATAACATAGAAACATTTTAAATTGGTAAAAACTCACAATTATATAACATAAAAAACGCTCCGCTACTCGTCACAACACCATAATCGCAATCAAGCTCCAACTGAGAAAGTGTTGTATTTTAGTTAGTTGCTTACGTCACCTAACAGCAGTACAAAGTAGAAATAATAGTTGAAAAGGTTAATTTAGTTCATGTATTGGCCTTTTGTATGATATCAGCCAGGATGGGATAAGTTATAGAGGTACAAAAAATTAAGTAGAAATCGTGTCGTTCTGAGACACCAGCAACTCAAGCATGTTTTTACATTGTCTCGTAGTGAAATCCCCGGCACTCAAAGGGTTAAAATTGAAATGTTGTAAAAATAATTAAATTACTATTTTAGTATTAGAGTGAAACATGTAATAAGAGAAAGTTTGACCTTTTCATGTGTTTCAGACTTTGAATAATTACACAATTAATTATGTTTTATTCTTTGATTATAATGGTATTAAAAAGATTTCTAAGGTTGTCTGTATCTATGTTAGCAGCTACTTAAATATGCCATTCTATACAAAGTCCAGTAATTTGGGATAGTGTGATACAAAGTAACTTTGTAATAATTTTGCAGTATGTGTATATATTTAGTATAAAAAAACCTCTGCAAATACCTATAAAATAAAATGGTATTCTTAGATTACTTTTTATGTTACGGGCAGTCTCCAAAGGTTTAATCCTGGATCTGTAAAACAACTTCTGACTTTAAAATGTTTCCCCAATGTTAAACGACTAGTCACTAGTAGTTTTTGCAGTCATCTATTTAATCAAACTTTTGCTACTGAGAATCAGATTTAAGTTGGACAAATTGTATATCGGATTTATTGAGATGTTTCACACATGTAATGTATTGTTTATTACATGATAATGTAATAAGTACGTACATACATTATACAGTTGCAATAAAAAACCTTGGTTCTTCTCACCCACTTCGACTAAATGCAAAATAGCGGGGTTTTATCTTCTAAAAAGTTATGTTTTTAATAAAAACCTCATGGGGAATATTTGATATATTTTGAAAAGTGTACAAAAAATTGCTTTTATATTTAAAAAGGCTTTACTTTGGAATTTGTTTTATTTTCTTTTGTTTTTAATGTAAAAAAGTCCTAGACTGAAATATTAAAACATATCAACTGCATATAAATGTTCCCGTAATGTACTAAAAAGAGAAAATATATAATATTATATATTTTACTTCAATAATAAACATTCTACTTAGGTTTTAATTTCAACAGCCAGATCCAGGGTTAAGAATGGCAGAAATTGGATTGAGATAATTTTATTTAAATCTTATGTAACCTAAAAAAGCTATTATTAGGAATCAAAATTCAAGGATCAGGAATCAATTGTTTTAAGATTCGGAATCAGATTCAAGACTACAAAATTTTGGATTTGCCCATCACTGTATATATTACCTAGTAACATTTGGCGCAACACGATATAAAATAATTTTCTTTTAATCTCACATATTTCTTTGGTACTGAGTTAATATTCTTTTTTGGTTATATCCTAAAATGGTACAATGGTACAAATGGCCAATACCCTAAAACTAAAAATTAATAATAAATAAGTATGCAAATATTAAGAATCATGTAAGATAATAAGGATGATATATGAAGGATAAGGGTGACGAGTTTTACCTGAATGCCTCCTTAGCGCAGAGAACATGTCCATTGTCATCAATGTAATCCAACTTTACATTGGGCTTGTACCCATCCTTTTCCTTGAAGTCAGAGGTAGGACCGCAGTATCTCTCCCGACGGCCAAACTTGTCATCCTCTCTGCAATCAGTAGAATTTCTATAGTATTAACCCTATGCACTTCGAAACCAGTATTTATAATTTGTCTTTGGAGCTCGTATGACCAACTCTACTGGCTGTCACTATTTTATCGGAAGTGCGGATTACTTTTTGCCATAATGTCATCTTAGCTCATATGTCCAGCTGCACTGGCCGCTAAACATAGCAGTTATTTTATAATATTCTTTTTGTTTTATAATGAATGGTGGGTGCTGAAACCTATCGAGCAGCCTTAGTTTGAAGCAATTTTTACGTAAAGCAGTATATTTTAAATTAGTCTATAATTCTTCTCTAAACACTGACTGCAATTAAGACAAATGACGCATAGTGGGCCTATACACTGAAGTGATAGAAACCTAGAACATTTTACTAGAAGACGTGTGCTAACTATTTTTAACTAAACATAGGTATGTATTTTTAAAGTTTTATTTCGTGAAAAATGTAAAGACTGAGAAAAATGTAAAACTTCATGTCTGAGTAAAACATAACCAAAGCCCTATTTTATAACATTCTAATTTACATACCTTTGTTAACAAGATACGTATAAAAACGCGTATTTAATGTATATACGTTAAATTTCCCAAATTTACGTTTATCTTTGTATTAGAAAGATTCATTAAAAATAATGAATAATAAATAACGCAAGGCCATGAGCATGAGAGTAGTTCAAAAATTAATCTTCGAATAATCTACAAGGAATATATTTATGTGTTGTTTTGAACTGTATCATGATCCAAAACACTTGATATAAAATATCTAATGCTATGGTAAGTTAACTCACAGTTTTTTTTTTTGTTTTGTTTTAATTAGGGCAAGGAGCTTACATAAACTATTCAACACACGCAGGTCTAATAAGACCTCTTTGCAGTTTCCAGAGTGGTAGGATATTCAAGATCAGTGAGGCACATGGAATAAGTTAAAAAATAAATTATAAATCATAACTTGAAAAAAACTGTCTGTTTAGTATGTTTTAAATTTTTTTTTTAATTTTCCAATACAGCAGTTAAAATAAACAAATCCATTAAATTTTATGCCTTACTGAGTATATATTCCCTACACATAACGTAGAGCAATGGTGGGAAGGGTTGATTCAATAGGAATGTTAAGTTCAGCTCCATTTCACCTTCCAATTAGTGCAACATCTGAATTCTAACGCTGTGCCGACTTGATCTCTTCAGATGAATGTTGATTCCAGACTCCAGGAGTAAAATCTGTCACAGCGTTAGACTTCAGACGCTGCACTAAGTGGAAGGTGAAATGGAGCTTAACTTAACAATCGTATTTAACCCAGCAGGGATCACTTCTGGTTGGTTTATACCATCCAGTTGAACCTACCACTGGGCACAGCAAAAACCGATGTGTCACTTAAATCTGGGCAACCTTATGGATGTCCAGGAGCGGCACATCATTAAACGCAAATGTCAAGATTCTGGGGTTCAAGGGCAATTCGATAGGTCTAGTCTACTTTGGGAGATGACTGTTGGAGTTGGGGGGGTTTGTTCCCTAACCTCAGAGGTTCTTGCTAGCCTCAATAAAGGTGTGCCTACTTTGACTGGAGAGGCTGGTTCAGAGCTGGCCTCCCCTTCTTCCAGGGAGACATGACTTTTGAGATATAGTGCCCTAATTCTTACTCATGGATCTCGATAGGAGGCGGCTCCTACTCCCTAACTTTACCCATCCTGAATATCCTGCCACTCCGGAAGCGCAAAGGTTTTTATAGGATTAAGTGCAATTTATAAGCTTCTTAAAAAAAAAAATCGTATTGTTTTTATATTATTATTTACTGACGTGTGAGCCTTGTCTTCAATGGAGTAATTCTGAGCCTGCAGATGCTGTAGGCGGGAAGCTGATGGCCGCTTGGTGGTTTCCTTCTCCAGGTAGCCCTTGCTGACTGCCAATCGCAGGGCTCCTGCCACACCGGCTGCAAGGTCTGGTTCAGCGTCCAGGATTGGAGCTTCATACTGCGCGATATCCACCAACCGCTCATCTACACAATACGCACACAATAAACACCGATAGTCTCAACATACTGAAACGGCAAAAGTAGAACACTCATTGTAACAGTGGCCGAACCTTGACTATTAAATACAATTAAATGATATCAGAGTGGTTTGCTTACCCATTTCAACGTCGTTCCAACCACTCCTTTTAACAGAAGACTCCTCTTTCATTCTCTCCTGCTTCATTTCTCTTTCAAAGTCCTGCAATAAAATCATAAACTTAAGCAAACTAAGAGAAATATATTTTTAAAGCGATTTCCTAATTGCATAGCTAACGGAATTGAAACATTAAAACCCCATGGCCATCAACTCCCGCAAAGTATGTATGTGTGTGAGAATTTCCCAAAACAGATAGGCACATTTTTAGAAGAATTCGGATCTCACTTTCCAATACATCAGATGGTTATTTATAATCTGGTATCAAATTATGAAATTGCAAATTTAATGTCTGTTAGAAAAGTCACTGACATCCGAAAGTAATTGCACAGTGATGTACTCAAATGCACATTTTTCACATTTTATTTTGCGATTTGCCGTTTAGATCTAAAATTAATTAAATAAAACACAGATGGATCTTCTTTACTTCACATTCCTCCAAACTATTACTACAATTCGGAGAATTTTACATTGCATTTATCATTATGTATTTCTGTACCTGTAGTATTGCAAGTTAAGAATAGAATTAGGAATACTTGTTTACTTTATGGAGATCTTTGTGTTAGTACAGTTCTCTTACTATCTACTAAAAGAGTTATTAGTAATGGTCAAATAACTAATGTAATATTGGTCTTGGTTTGACTGACTGCATTCATTAATGACACAGTTGTAGTGCTAGTTGCAGTTCTGTAACAACTCTATTAGTGGTGACTTGATTTACCAGCATTTCCTGAGCGTCCTCGTCTCGGTTGCCGGCCAGACCGTAGGTAGGTATGTCGCCCAGGGTACGGCAGAACTCTGCTGTGGAGTTGAGAACTATAGAGCCCCCCGGTCCCGCCTCCCCATAGCCCATCTCCTCACTCAGCACCATCCTCGCCACCTGCACAATTTTCACATATTAGGGAATGTGTGGTGTATATACAATGATGACGGAACTGTTGCCAACATTTTTTTTTATTACATTAATCTAGTTTTAAATTAAATAGTTAGTAAATCCCATGATCTACGATCAATATACTTATTCTCTGAGTTCATAATCTTATTATTACTAATCATTTTCCTATAGTTCACTTAAAAGCACATTCCAGATGCTTTTTCAAGCTATTTGTTAATTTTTATGCAACTCAAGCTTATACACAATTCCTAATTGTAAATTTTACTATTTTTATGTATTAATAAAGCATACCATTTTATTGCAATATTATAGTCTACTTTATATATGTACATTTTGTTACTTTATTTCTATAAATATCAATAATAATGAAACAGTTTTTCTATAAGTAGATTTATTTTATTAATTGACTGATCATTAGAAGAGTGAATTTTTTTTTCAATCCAGTAAGCAATTTCAATTTTACTGTTCTTTACCCAAAGAAACAGGTTCCTCAGTTTGGCTCCATCTGCATAACTGATCCAACAAAACTCCCAATGAAATGAGCCTTCCTCAGAGGCAGTGGATATTTATTAATGTCTATTGTAAAGCTGTTAGTCTGTCTGAAAATTGAAATGGTGAAAGGCAGTTACAATTTCAACTGTGTGATTCTTCTTGAATCACACTGCATATAAGCTCTAGCAGTCCTTCATTTTTTCAGCAGAATGTTTAAACATAACATGATTATTCAGGAAGATCTTCATTGACTAAAAGAGTAAAATTTGATGGAAGATCTTTTCTAGTTATTTTATTGCAGTATTATTATGGAATTCTATTTTTAAGAATCAAAATTAGTCCATTCCCTTCAAAAAATAACATAAACCATGTCTTTCGTACAATTAATTTGTAATTATTTGTAACTTTAAATTTGAACCGAAAGAAAAAATCTTACAATAAAAAACATAGCATTGGTTGCAAACCTTGTCAGGATTATTTAAAGCTTCAGCTGCTTCTTTCTGCTTTAGTTTCCGAGCTTTTCTGAGAGCCATCTCGAGCTCATTATCATCTTGCTCCACTTTGATATTGGACAGATCTTCGTTCAGGTCTGGAAGATAAATAAAAACATTAGACAAGATACAAGTGTATGTGTGTGTGCTTAAGATTATGAGCTTCTTTTCAGGGCCATCTTCCATTCATTACCTACCCCACTGGTGAAGAGACAGTAAAAAAAAACCTCATACAAAGGATTTAATATCATGTCAAATTGTAAGCTCTCTTAACCTATTGTGGGGTTGAAAAATTTAAGCACATGATGGGTTTCAGATCGATTAGGATTAAGCCCCAGTGTGGGAGTTTTTATATATGTTTAAAAGGACTATTTATGTGTATGTGTGTGTGTATGTGTATATATATATATATTTATATATAATTTCAATAAACATTGTATCGCAAAAAGTACTTGCTCCGCCGGGACTCGAACCCGGATCTCTCACTTGCTGGGTGAATGTGCTACCATTACACCACACAGCCCTCACTTTTTACAATTCAATTATTTTGTATTTGGCTGTTTCTTTCACATATTCACCCCGGCAAGTGAGAGATCCGGGTTCGAGTCCCGGCGGAGCAAGTACTTTTTGCGATTCAATGTTTATTGAAATTACATAAGGCTATTGCCATTTATACAAATATATTTATATACATTTATATATATATATATATATATAAACTTTTTATAAGTTAAATATGAATTCTCTCTTTTATTTGATATTTTAGAAGAAGTTCTTTTCTTGACCACACCAATTTAAATATTTTCATAATATTTTTTTTTATTTTTGAGTTTTTTATCATTCAAAGATGGCAAATAAGAATGGATATCTAGCATCTAAAAGACCAGTAAAGTATTGGGGCTGTTAGAATATAATCGCAAATATTACTAGTTGTTGTAGTATTCTTTTATTTAGTTTTAGCTATATAATATGTTTTCCCCAGGGACTATATTGTACTAAATGATGAAATTGTACATTTATTACTTGATGTTGCTGATTTTTTATAGTTTTGTTATAATTGTTATTGAAAATATATTCCAAATACAATTTAAGTAACTTATACCTATTTATTTTGTTCTTGTTATTATCCTGAAGTATTTATTTTTATTAAGACTAATTTTTTTATAGAAATGTTAATTATTGCCATTGTTTTTTTTTAGAAATTTTGGTATGTTAATATGAAATTTGTATTTATTATTTTTATATTGTTACTGCATTATTGGTGAAATGTTCGCTCTTGTAATAACATTGCATGGACATGACCACAAATTAATTTTTAAGAACAGCATTAGTAATTAGTATTAAGTGAAAATGCAGACAAACTCAAATAAGATTTTTGCATTTATGAATAAAATGATTTGTAATTGATTGTTGTTATTCCACAGAATAAATAAATACAATTAGGAAAAACCTCAATATAATAATTAGTGACCCTACTAGAATAATGACAGGTCCGGATGATGTTCTTGGCTGTCAGAGTATGAAACTACATAGTTGTAAATCAAAATGATAATAGCAACTAAAGCCAGATTGGTGTTTAGATGGCTAAGGTATAAAAGCAGCATTAGACTTCTTTATTCTATCTCACACAAGTATTATAGAGATGGATTTACTAATTATTAATCTTTTACCCTTACATCTCATATTGTCATATGTGGGACATAACGATTTTGACGTTCCATTAATATGTTGGATGGCATCTGACATTGTAATGACGTCATTTTTACTTCATTTTCAACCTGTCTGCAATGTTTCCGATTGATGCTGTGATTGCACAACATTCTCAGGAACTAATAACAACAGCTGGAGAAGGTGGAACATGCATTAGGTCAATGTGTAAGGGAAATGAAGAAAATCAGATCCTTCATATACAGACCAACTGTTATCCAATCCATCATCACAACCACCAATTGCTTTTAGGTCTAGTATTAGGCTATCATCTCTGTCACTGAAGTTT
Organism: Homalodisca vitripennis; assembly: GCF_021130785.1. Lineage (NCBI taxonomy): Eukaryota > Metazoa > Arthropoda > Insecta > Hemiptera > Cicadellidae > Homalodisca > Homalodisca vitripennis. The sequence continues at coordinate 22,577,704 of NC_060209.1, forward strand.
TCCAGTGTTGGTAAAAAGTAATCACCATCACTTTGTATACTTTCGTAAATACTAGAATGATCATCATTGTCTAATTCAACAATAACTTCCAAATTTTTAAAAACGTATTCAGTAACGACATTAAGTTACTGACATGAACGTGCCTGGAAATAGGTTCGGCAACAAAAGTAACAAAACTCAGCAGATGACAATCATTAAAAACATTTTGGTATGAAAACACAGTAAATGTAATTCAAATGAGATGAGTCACTGTTCGACACCTAGAAGCATTGGTCCACCTTCCCAGCTGTTATTAGTGCCTAAGAATGCTGTGCAATCACATCGATCGGAAACATAGCTAACTGGCTGAAAATGAAGTCAAATTTACGTCCTTTTAATGTCGGTTGCCACCTGAACTAATATCCTATACACAACCAACCAATAAAACCAAAAATAATCTTAAAACAAAAGTACTATATTATACAAACTTGTGACTGCAATATATAATTAAATTAAATATCTATATATTTATTTCAAACATTATTTTCACATATTTTGAAGAAAATCCAAAATATTAAAATGCTGCTCAATTAAATAAGGAATATAAAAACAAATACTTTTGTGAACATACAAAAGGGATTTTCTTTATGAATGTTTTATGCAAACTTAAAATACACAAAAATACAAGGATAAACTAATAGTATATTTATCCTAATATTGTAAAATCAAGTATATACAGTAAATTAAATTCTCTTTTAACTTTTAAGTGTTAAAAATAACAAACACCAAAACACTGATAGCAATTACATTTTTCAGAGCTAGCTTCATTTAAGCAATCCTTTTTGAAGGAATTCAATGTGTTTCTAAACTTACCTGGGACATCGTCAATATCCATTGGGTCATCACCTGGTTCCTCCTTTACCCTAACTGCCTCGGGTGGAACTTCACCATTTGTGTTAAAGCTGTCTATGTCGAAGTTATCTGGGTCAGGTTTGAGATTAACCTGTGGTGTTCGACGCGAGCCAAGCTCCCGCAGCCAGTCCTCTGTGTTGCCACCAGATGCATTGTCAACCAGCAGGTCATCAGCCTTCAGGATCTTTGATTTGCGCTCCCGAATCTTGCGTACCTGCATCAACATAAATTAATTTTATTTACAAAATTCTACAAGTAACATGGTTTTTAACAAATTCAAGAATTATTTAAAACTTAAATTTCAACCAGGAATAGTTCATATTCAGAACTTACCTCTTCCCTTATTTTTATTATATTTTAAATTTTATTGTTTAATCAATATTGTTGTGAGTTTTTTCTAGGTTTTATTTTATAAATTGGTTTTTATCGACATTGCCATAAACTATCGAATACATAGCAAAAGGAATAATAAAAGGGGAGGAAAGGCATGACAGAAACAGTGCTAATAGCTCATACCCACTATACAAATACCTTGTAATTGAACCAGCAGCTACTGGGTACAAAGGTGTACTCCAGAAAGCTATTTTGGTAACCTTGTCCTTATACCTTTCTCTGGCAATCCCAGTCTTGCACCTGAATCTTGAGACTTACGAGATATGATGATGTTATCAGCATGAAGAAGTTGCTGCCAACATACGAGGCATATCCAGAAAGTAAGTGTACTGAGGTTCTCCAAGCCGGAGGGATTTTTTTCCCCAACAAGTTGGCTACACTGCTGTGTAGCCTGATTCCTCTCCTCCAAACGAGACCAGTTCAAGGTCAGTACATTGAGAAATGTCGATTTGATAATACATTTTGTGAAAAATGTCAATCTAATCTCCCGCCAAGTGTAAAATACGTGCCATCATCCGTTATCTTGTTTGGAAGAGAAAAACTTCGATTAAGGTTTATCATGGGGTAAAAACTACATAAAGTGATAAAGCTATTAATTCATACGAGTGTGTTTAAGTGGTAGTGTGATCTTTAAAACGGGCATATGTCTTGCATGATGATCAGAGGGGCGGAAGAACTTCAATTGTGACTGAAATTCTTTAAAAAATCGAAAATGTGCTTCATAAAATCACAGATTAACTGTGGATGAACTTTCTGTGATATTTTCACGAATCTCCAGATGTCTGTTACATGAAACCATCACAGAAAATATCGGATATTGGAAACTGTCTTTGAAGTGGGTCCCAAAACAGCTGACAGACCAACACAAGTTGAATCGAGTGGAGACCAGGCAAGAGGTTTTTAGATGTACAAACTCCACGGACATAAATTTACCTGCTCCATTGTTTGGAGTTATGCAGTTTTTACCTCATTATAATAAACCTCAACTAGAGAGATAACGGATGATGCCACACATATTGCACTTAGAGGGAGATTGGATTGATAGTTTTTACGAAATGTACTGTCGCATCAACAGTTCTCAACGTATTGAACTCGAACCAGTCTCATTGCAGAGGGGAGTTCTCAACGTACTGAACTCGAACTAGTCTCATTGCAGAGGGGAGTTCTCAACGTACTGAACTCGAACTAGTCTCATTGCAGAGGGGAGTTCTCAATGTACTGAACTCGAACTAGTCTCATTGCAGAGGGAAGTTCTCAACGTACTGAATTCGAACTAGTCTCATTGCAGAGGGGAGTTCTCAACGTACTGAACTCGAACCAGGGAGTTCTCAACGTACTGAACTCGAACCAGGGAGTTCTCAACGTACTGAACTCGAACCAGGGAGTTCTCAACGTACTGAACTCGAACCAGGGAGTTCTCAACGTACTGAACTCGAACCAGTCTCATTGCAGAGGGGAGTTCTCAACGTACTGAACTCGAACTAGTCTCATTGCAGAGGGGAGTTCTCAACGTACTGAACTCGAACTAGTCTCATTGCAGAGGGGAGTTCTCAACGTACTGAACTCGAACTAGTCTCATTGCAGAGGGGAGTTCTCAACGTACTGAACTCGAACTAGTCTCATTGCAGAGGGGAGGAATCAGGCTACAAGGCTGTCATTTCTACTTCGTACGGCTATTAGATGATGTAAACAACTAACTAAAATACAACACTTTCTCAGTTGGATCACGATCATGGTGTCGTGAAGAGTACCAGAGCGTTTTTTTATGTTATATAATTGTGCATTTTTATTAATTTAAAATGTTTCTATGTTATATTAGACATTAAAATTAATTTAAAAAATTAAGAAAGTCATATACGGAAACTTTTAGTAGAAGATGTTTATGCCGGTTATACGTCTGAATGTCTATGAAGACAATGTTGTAGAGTTTGTTTGAAAATTGCCCGAGTAAGGTTATGTTTTGAGTTTCGTTTTAGTAAGTAATGTTATATTACACATGATTTTGGGTTGTTTTCAAATGCTCTTTAACATGAAAGTATTGAAATTTCACTACTTTATTATAATAGTTATTTCATCTCAAACTTGATTATTTTTGTTTTCGTGGAAATTTTGCTATCTAAAGTGATTTTTTTAATTTACAAAATTATGTAAAAATCTGAATGTTAAATAGTTTATAATACATCATTCATTTACCTTTAACACATTCGCTGCAGCAAAAAGCACAATTGGGGTTACCAGATGCTGAAAAATTTTTATGTAGAAAAAACTTTCCTTGTACGGTAGAAAGGCAAGATTGAAGGTCTAAATGACGTTTCCGGCCGAGTTTCCTGGAACTGTGACGTCACAATTTTCGGCCCCTGCTGGGGCCGGCCGCATATTGTGCTGGTCCCGTACTGTCAAAAGTTGTTACAAGCTCTCTGCTGCTGATATCACTTACTTGTTTCATGGAAAGTCCATATACACTGAATGGCCTTGCCCCAAATAATCCTTCAAAAGGTGTAGGACAACCTTCTCTGTATGCCCTACACCACCAACGGTAGTATCTGATTTGCCCGTGTACATGAGGAATCCAAGAATAAATCCCTGATGCTCTGTCAAAGTGTACAATTTAAAGGATGCAGGATACATTTTTATTTAAAAAAAAACACACACAAATAATGTAGAGAAAGAATTACACAGTTGATATACACAGACGCAACACACTGAACACTCAAAGATTACAACAGGTTCCTATTGAAAAAGAACCGTGACAGGTAAAAGCGAACGAAACCGATCACAATAAAGCGTTGGACATAACATAAAATGCGGCAAATATTCAATAGTCTACAACGAAAGGCTGAATTACACTAAGGCTTTATGTGTAGAGCAGTAAGGCGGCCCCATCTGGGGACGTTCGTACTACGCGCGCAGGTCTGCCGTCCCCATATGGGGCCGGCCGCAGTGAATGTGTTAAAAAGAATTAAAAAGGAGCTTTTTATGATGAAAAATAAACTGTAGGTAAATTTTTTCTGTAACCTTGCGTTTTCACACAAAACCCTCTGGAACTTTTCGCAGTCACACAAAAAACTCTGCACTTTGCAATAAAGATTTTTTTTATCTCTGGAACTTAAAGGGTTAATTAACCCTCTCCCGGTCGAATTACCGCGACGCGCTTTTGGCGCTACTGGGCTGAATTAAATCGGGCGCTCTGATACGAGGGGACACTTATTCGCGTTTTTACTAAGTTAAGAACTTTATTTTAATAAAACTATTATGTATTGTGCATCGTTACAAAGATGATTAAATCCTCTATAATAATGTTGTATTTATTTAAAAAAAAATATTATACTTATGAGGTAAATTAAAATCAAACACAAAGTCAAACTTACATGAAAAATCTTGTTTTGATTGATTCTGAAAACAACTAACAAAATGATTTCAGTAAATGAGTGGTTATAAAAAGTCTCAAATAGTTCATCAAATTACGTAACATAGCAGCACAAGTCAGAAAGAATTGTACTACTAAACAACTAAATCACCGTCAATGAAGTAATCAATGAACCGTTTCAAATTATTAATCCTAGATAGCGTCCCTAGTCATAAAACTATGAATAAACAAGGCAACAATGACACTGCCAATAGATATTTCCAGTATTAGTTCCCCAAACAACCGTATGACAGCAGCACAAAGCAGAGGGCGTTGATAAAGCAGTTGGAGGCGATTGGAGGCGTTTGGACTTTTGAGCCAGGCGCCCTGCCGAGGCGTTTGCCCGGGAGAGGGTTAAAGATTTTCTGTGAAATTTCTTGGATGTTAGCCATCCTATAACCCGTGTATGACTATCGGAGAATAAATATTTATATTACCGTGTTTAATACTCTTAAAGTTTTGTCAAACAAAAGGTGTATGCAAAATTATTTAAGACAATGGTTACAATGAGAAAAAATATAATGCCAGTATTTGTGAAATATTAAAAGATCAAATAACTACACAAGACTGACTGCAATAACCCAGGGTATTAAACTATCATACTATATAAAAATTGATTACATCTTAAATTTTTAAATGAACACAAGAATCAGTTTATGGTGTATATTTATATGTCTACCTCTAAATAATAGTCTTTCTGTCATCCGCAGCTATTCCTTCTTATACACACTGACTAAATAATGTGAGTGTCAACTTATCAACCATATATTATCTATGTTTTACCTTTTTCTTAGGCTTCTTGAACTTAACCATCTCTTGTTCGGTGTAGTAGTCTGAGGCCAGCTGGAGAGCTGGTGTCACAAGGCTCTCAACTCTCTTATGCAACTGTAGTTTGGATTTAACCTGCACCTTCTTCTTCTGCATTTCATCGACACCTTCAAAAAATCAAGACTTAATTTAACACCCAAATTAAGTAACAAGATTGCTTAAAAGACATCAACACATAAATTTTAGAACAAGGAATGTCGATTCAAATTTTAAATGATTCATCGTTTTATAATCTTTTACTATTAAAAATTGTTGGAGGCTAATAAATAAAAGCTAAGAGGAGAAAAAAACCCATAATAATTTTAAACTTTATATAATTACTTATACGGATTATAGTCCACTATGTAGATACCACTTGCATATGAACAATAACTAATTAATTCAATTTTAATTTAACTGAAACTTTTACTAAAACATAAAATTAAATTATTCATTAAAATTTATTGCAGATTTAGAATTTGTTAGTTTTATCTCTTTATTTTTAAATGCATAAGGTCTTTTTAACCCTATTTTTGTTACATTAGTCTGCATTTTTTTAAATGATTAAATACAGCTGAAAAAGATTTTCACTCAAATGTATCTTTTTTATATGATCTTTAAACCAGGTGCCATGTTACTGTAAGTATACATATGAAAAATATTAATGAAATTTAATTTTATGAATAATTAATTATTTTAGATTGTTAACAAAGAATTCTGCAGTATTAAACAATTATATTCATTAAACACTATCTTTTATGGAAGACAACTTCTCCATGTTAAACAACTGTAATATAACAAGTAATCTTTAGGAAACTCCTATTGGGTTTAGTTTGTAAGGCCACAAATTCTAACTGTTCCATGTTACAATACTGTAATACTACACATGTTATTTGCAATAAATTACTTCTGATGCTGAATCTGAGATCAGATTGATCTTTAGGAAACTCCTATTGGGTTTAGTTTGTAAGGCCACAAATTCTAACTGTTCCATGTTACAATACTGTAATACTACACATGTTATTTGCAATAAATTACTTCTGATGCTGAATCTGAGATCAGATTGATCTTTAGAAAAATCATATTGGGTTTAGTTTGTAAGGCCACAAATTCCAACTGTTCCATGTTACAATACTGTAAATACTACACATGTTATTTGCAATAAATTACTTCTGATGCTGAAGAATCTGAGATCAGATTGATCTTTAGGAAACTCCTATTGGGTTTAGTCTGTGAGGCCACCAATTTCGCATACAAAATGACACTTTTATTTAGTTGTACAGAAGAGCATCAACAGTTCAGACTTCAAAAAATAGTTGAATTGGATAAAATCAAAATGAAAATGACATTCAAGAAGCAGGGCCTGTTCATTTCTGAAGCATTTGCCGCAGCAGACACACTGATGTCAAGGCTTTTAAAATAAAGTGAGGGCATACCAGCTCAATTTGCTGAAAAAATAATAAATACTGTAGTTAAAAAATCAAAAAAGGTTGTTTTCAATATCCAAATATTGTGTAATGTATTTTTTAGCAGTACTTTTACATGTATTGCTCTTCATAAAATAACACAGTTATCAAGTACATTATTATGTCAAAGAAAATATTTTCATAATAAAACATGTTAAGAGTATAGTAGAAATAATTTGATATTCTAAAAGCAATCTGGACTATAAACACTCTACACTGCAATAAAGAATGTAACGACGGGACAGAAAAAAAATTCTGCTTACTGGAAAAGAAAAACTTACCAAGTGTAAAACTGGTTTTCTTTTCTCCATCAATCTCCTCATCATACTTGCCGAGCACAGACCGCTCATCCTCTTCTTCTTCTCCGTACGCATCATAGCCGAATTGGTGGGGCTTCTGTTTCCTTCTGTCAATGTTCTGCATCATACCATAGACACTACATTATAAGTTGGAAAGGCATTACTATATTTACTGTTTAAAATAGGGGTATAAACACTAGATTTTGTGTGTTGCAAACGAATTATAAAAAGACAAAATTGCACAAGCTTCAATACAAGTCATTTTGTAATGATCTCTTCTTGCATCAATATAAAATGGGAGCTATATAAATACCCCCCTTAAAATGTTCTTATTTGGCCAATGATTGAACCTTATTATTTACATTCACTTCATAGATCATAACCAGCAAAATAACAGCAAACAAATTATAAAAAGAGAAAATTGTTTCCATAAAAATAATTATTTATATAGAAAGCACATTTATAGAAGTTTAAACAATCTAAAACAATGTATTATTATATTTATTACTTTTTCCAAGCCAGTACGATCAGGCACAATACATTTATTAGACAACGGTTAATCCATATCACTAAACTAACATTATCTTCTGGTTCACTATTCAGTACATTCAGATTGCCACTACTGTTAAAATTAACACTCATTGTGAAATGTACAATAATTATTTACTCCAAATAAAAATTATTGAACCCATATAAAACACAAGCCTTCCTACAGTTTCACAAAACATCTTCTACATTTTACACTTCACTAATTTATAAAATACTACACAAACATTTATTTGTACCCAATAAAAAGGGAAAGATCCAAATAAATAGCAAAGAACACACTAGTATTGACAATAATGTTAATAACAACTGAGAAATCAATATGACAGACAAAGCATAGTTCTTAGTTGAGTCTGTGATTGTGCCACAGTAAAAAAATAACATGATAGATTCATGATACTGTTGCTAAGAGCTAAGAAGAAGAGTTCTTTGTTTTGATATATTTTTCACTACTTCCAGACAACAATAAAGTAAAAGAATTACAAAATTTAATGAAGCTATTTTTGACACATTGCCAATTTGAGATTTACAAAATCAACTGTTCAAACAACTATTGTATACATATTTATTTGCTTACTTGCTATTGAAGCGATGTTTCTAAAGCCAAGAATACACTCTTTTCAGTAACGACACTCATGATGGTGTAGGACGTAGAACTCTCAATTTTGACAAACATGCAGCAATTTTTTTTAATGCATTTTTTAAGTTAAAAAATGCAGTAATTTGTGCGTGTTCAGAAATAACGTGACAAATCGCAATCAGATGTGTGAACCTACACGTTAAAAATTTTCTAATGGAAAATACAACGTAACTATAAAATCTTTTACAGTACAATATAAAACCTTGGATCTTTATCTTCAAATTTACGTACGTTTTACTTCAAACAATGTAAAAATAGACTTGCTGTGAGAGATCATACTAGCTTAGTGCCATTTGAAAATGAAATTAATGCGTTGATAATTGCTTAAAGCCAGTTGCAGAGTTTAAAGCAGATCAGCATTTCTTCGATCACAAATACTAAACATAAAATACTACCTACCAACTTATAAGACAAAAGCTACACATCTAAGTTATAATTCATTCAGATCTTCTAGGAATCACTTTAAAATATTTAAATACCACATTGTGATGTTTTTGTTACCTTCTTGTAGCGTTCATCATCCATCAAATTGACATTGACCAAAGCATCGTCTTCTTCATCTAATACACCTTTGTCCTTCAGTGTCAAGATAATTTCTTTCCCTTCAGTGAAACCATCCTATAAAACCAAAGTGAAACATTTAAATTAAATATGTAATTTGAAGAAAGCATTTTGTTTACAAACTATTGGCTATTAATTAACAATTTATCTTAAAAAATCTCTCAACATTTGATTAGCTCAGTTATATTTAAATTCCCACACAAATGTCTTACAACACAAATCTAGAGTTGATAACTGATGCAATTTTTTGTATAAACAAGATCAATGTATAAACACAATCCAAAATAAATAACATAATTAAACCTTATAATGAAACTACACATTATTACTGTATATACTAAAAAATAATAATATATTTCCTTCTCTAGAATAAAAATAAAACTATCAAGATCACACACAACATAAATACTCAAGTTAGATATAAAAAAATAAAATAACAATCATTATTCAGGGTGACTGCTTAAAACCTTTTTTATATTCCAGGTATTTCTCCGATTACAAAAAATTTCCGATTCTCTAGTCCATTTTAAAAACCAAATACAGTATAAACAAATGTAATACTGTGGCTAACCCTTACACCAAAAACAAAGTGACGGTTTCTTGTCAAATTTTATCACTAGCGGTATATGCGAGAAATTTGGTGACGATTCACCATTACCGTCCAAGTGTAATTTTAGGAATATCTGTTGGTATCGGAATTGAGTTAAAAGAGCCATGGTATCGAGATCAGAATCGATCCACCCTTAGTAAAAATTGGAAATTACCCAAGTGCCATTAATTCACTATCTGTAGAACAGTACCTTCCACATTTGGTCCCAGAATAAGAACATAACTAATGTAATCAATTACTGGCTATTAATTATTTTATGCCTGTCTTAATACAATACAAGAATAGAATCACGCCATCATGAAAACACAACTTGTACAAAATAAATAAATGCAAAGAAGGCTGTGGTTCAAGTCACAAGGTTGTTTGTTAAATTGTGGTAATAGAGTATGAAACAAAACGATGTAAGGCTCCTTACATAACGATTCGTTAGACAATTTGGTTTGAACAGTTCTAATTCTACGGGGAAGTCATTCAGATAACTAATATCGGAGAAATGGCAAGATTTCCACCATTCATCGTCCAACAAATGCTGCTCTGACAAGAAAAACAGACGTGTGTGGGGAATTCGGCTAAACTGGAGACAATATTAGTTCAGACCAATATGTGGATGTGACCATATCAACACATAACCTCATTTTCTCAGTTTAAACCTAAGTAATCTGACGACCAATTGGATCATGAGTGAGAAACATTCGTTCAGAGACCAAACTGAGTTGATCGATCCGACAACTTTAATCGTAGAACACTGTGTGTATGGGAGCTTACGTGACATAAGGATAGAGCTAACAAAGATAACCTCCATTACTATAGTGGAAGCACCCTTGGATGAACCAACATTGGGTGGAGAGCTTGTGAAACACTTTGTTGCTCACACAAACTGTCCACAAACTCTGTAAATAAATCAGCTGTCATCATCACTCTCGTCGTTTCTCTTCATTCACAGTTATGGGTCACGTAGTGTAAAATACGATGTCAAATTATTTCTCGATTTCATACGTTATTAGAGTCAGAAACATTGTTTTTAAGATTTTCCCAGTCCTAAAGGGAGATTCCCGGCTTATTCTCGGTTTTTCACCTGGTGTGTGTAATTCCCGACTTATTCCCGGTCAGATGGCCACCCTGTAATTAACTACATTAATTGCTTAATATTGTAAATTACAGAAGTTTCTGGATATATTTCCTTCAGAAGGTTAGTTTGAAGTGTTCTTTTTTACAGCTTCAAAATAGTTTAGTTTTCCAACTCAGAACTCCTCTAGAATTGGTAGTAAAATCAGGATCATTATCTGTGTCATCTTGGTATAAATCATAACTTTCACTGTCACTTGAAAATCTGAGTAGGTAACTCATCTAGCACTTGATTGTCTTCAATACTGTTCCGATTTATTGTACTTACTCCCAAACTATCGTTGTAAACTAAAGTAACAGCAAGCAAATCAATAACAATGCAGACGATGAATTAGCAAAATGGTAGTAGAACGGCAACAAACGTCCCCCTCCTTGATATGTCGAGGAGTTCGTAACAAACCACTTTTTTTCTGATATTCCTGGTGACTGCCAACAACATTTCATAGATCATAATCCATAAAGTAAGGAATAAAAACAAGGAAATAGGGAATGACTATCAAAGCCGAAGTCTACATACATTTAAATGCATTTTATTACTGTAAAAGTCTGCGCCGTCTAAAGATGTTATGAATATTATAAAATATAATTAAATTTGTTGTCGGCAGTCAAAAGAATTCCATGCGCGACGTCAAATAACGTTGTCAGCAGTGAAAGTGTTAATATAATCCCTATGGACCTTATGTATAATAATGAGACTTACCACATCGTGTTCGACCCGCAAGCCCCTCAGGTCTCGGGCAGTGTAGGCTTCTTTGCGAGATGATCTCAACTCTTCCTCCACCAGTTCGCCCACACCAAACACAGCATCCATATCATCCAGTTCTTTAGCCTAACAATAAAGAATCATATTAAAACATTGAAGATGGTACTGGAGGAAACAACCAAGAGTGTAAAACAAAATCTGTAATTAGTTTTTAATATCTACAGAAGTTGAATAGCAACCCTTTCAGTAACATGGTTACTTGCCTAAGTAATATGTAGAGAGTGCCTGGCAATTTACAGTAAGACAGTTTATTAATCCTTCAGCGTGTTACATACATTGCAATGGACATTGTCATGTTGTATCAACTAATCTGTAAATTCTGTCCCAAAGAGTATATTGGAAAAACCATCACTCTATTAAGAGTGAGAATAACCAATCATCGGTTTGATGTTCCTCAAAATTATGAGAGACCATTATCTGCTTAAACAATTCAACACAATCAAAATAAATTAGAAAATTGCTTCGCCCTAAAATGAATTTACCATTTAAGCCAAATCCCAATCAAAATATTAATCTTATAAATTTAAGAAATGTTTAAATCGCACATCAATAAATTTTTAAAATGAAGGCAACCAGATGGGTTGAACCTAAGGTTGCCCCATCTGCCTGAAATAAATACATTTCAGTTTGACAGAATATTACTTCAAAATCATTAATTCTTTTAAAAATTGTAGCTGCACCCTAAAAAAAATATTTAAAACTTACTTTCTTTTCTGCTTTAAGTCGTTCTTCTGTTATTTTCCGGTTTTTCACTACCCAAGCAGACGCACTCTCGTCATCACTGTCATCAGCTAGTCGCTTCACTTTTGCCAACTTCGCTTCAAGTGCCCGTTTTTTCCTTGCGTTCAGCCAATTTTGCTTTCAGTTTCTCAGACTTCAACTTGGCAGCAATGTTATCTATGTTAAAAAAGAATAAGTATCAACAGTTAAAACAATACAATTAATTATTCCTCTTCGAAACATATACAAGAAAAGAAGTAATATGAGTTAACTAGATTAAAATCAGAGACAAGAGGTGTTGCTACTTTTAAAGTATAGTAATTGACTTTAACAAGCATATTTAATATGTTTTGATTGTTTAAACAGAGGTTTATGTTTATTTAATATGTAGTGTTTTCAATAAAAATTTTTGTTTGAGTGTTAATTAAAAATTAATGCAAAATTAGAGTAAATTTTTAGTAGAAGAGAGTGTATTTCAGTTAACATTAAAAACAAATTTAATCATTAAATCAGCACTTTAGAAAAATATGCAAAGATTTCTTGAAATATATATATATACGGTATTTATATATATATAAATACCGTATATATATATATATATATATATATATATATATATATATATAAATATGCATTGTAATTTAGTAGCTGAATAAATAAATATTAAATGAATTATTACTGCAGGCTTATGAGAAAAACACTAATTACATTGGGAAAACTTTTTGAACTAAAACACCATTAACAATAACAGCAAAGAAAAATAATGCAACATTTAAGAAAAATTGAAGTTTCTTTATCTTTATACGTATTTTACGAGCTGAGTTTTTTTTACAACTGCAACGTATCAGTTTGTGTTTTTGTATTTATTTGGATGGTTTTGTGTATTTATTATAATTATTGTTCCTAACTTATTGTTGATTACTGAAATATATTATTATTGTTATTGTTTTAGTTCCGTAGTTTAAAAATTTTTCTTTTTAATTATTTAAAATATGAACTTTTTCTGTATTTTAAAAAATTAATCTGTGTTATGGCTAAAGCTGCATTATTAGGGCATCTGCGATTAGATTGACTAAAAGATTAGAGTATTTTATCACATTACAACCTCTTAGTTTATAACTATAATAGTTAAGTAATTTTTATGACGGTATTCAATGTAAACAAAATGTATATTTAATTAATAAAGAGATTTTCAATTTAATTCAATGTATATAATCTCAATACAATTTTTAAGAACACTCACTGACAGTTTTTAAGTTTACTGATTAAAAAAAACATGGATAGGTCTGCTATATTAGGCTTTCAGTTAGTGAAAATAAAAATATTTAAACATAATGTTAATATTATGTTCAAGTAAATTTCAAAGTCTAAATATGCCCTAAGATTAAATGTTCAATGGCATATCAAATTTTAAAGTAAGGAATAATATTTAAACCTATTTATGGTTAGTATCAACAAAAAGTTGATACGAATAAAATAAACAAATTTAATTCAATCAATAATACAAAATAAATTAAACTAGAGATAAATCAAATATTACATTACAAAAGTAAACATGAATTTTTTTAATGCAAAAGAATTCAAATAAATCAAAATTTTATAAAATAAACTAAATAAGTTTTTTCCAAAAACAAAGTCGTAACTAACCAGCGGGTTTATGTACAAACTCGCCCATGTCCATCCCACCCTCAAGTGTTTTCTCAGATTTCTCCTCCCCCTTAATAGCCGTCGGTTGAGCCACCTCCAGTGGTTTGAGCCCCAGTTTGGCTCGCAGACGGTTTTGTCTCCTCGATGCTGAGACTCTGGTCAGAGGAGGACGAGATGCGAGGAGGTGATGGAGCTTGCGGTGGTGATGACAAGGCTGAGATGACAGGTGGTGGAGGTACAGGAGGTGTGTCTGGCCGCGATATCTTCGGTGGAGGTGGGGGTGGTACCAAGATAACATCATCATCTGCAACACATCAATTGCACTATTTAGATCAATGCATTAACAGTTTCTTGTCTTATGTCTAGTTTGAAAGTACTTTAAACAGATTATTGCTTGACTTCGTCCTAAAGTTTTACAACCCATAAAACATTTTACTAGAACACTCAACTTATATTATAATTACAAGATTTTGTGCAATAATACCTCCAATATGCCCTACGTTATGGTGTTTTGAATGAATATGATATTGTGATTACAGTATTTATAATAAACAATACTAATATATAATTAACAAAATATAAATATATTATAGGAGATATTATAATAATATTAAGACATACAACAAACAAATAAGAGCAAATGGCATAGTTTGGAATACTACAAATAGCTAAAATAGAGTTGAATAGTAAATTGAATATATAATCAAACCTCATTTTCAGACAAGTTATGTTTAAGGTCCTTTCATTAATAATATTGCTGCTTATGTTAAGTAAACAGCTCTAACATAAAACATATTAATTAACATTATTCTTAAATACCACAAAAATATCTGTTGTGGTGTTGCTATCCCTTATTGTTTGGACTTTTACTTCAAAGAGCAATAAACTAGTTAGTCCACCATAACAACAAAACGAAACACTGTATAGTTATAATGCAAAATGTAATGTCCACTAAGTAAAGGTCTCCGGACAACTGGCACAACAACATCTTTATTCATTTTAACCTCAAAATACTTACAATTGAATAATCTATTATTAAGCTACATTTACACTGGTAGTACAACTGTCATCACATAATGTGAACAAGGATAAGCAATTTTAACCACAAGTACTTGTGAAAGATGCACCACTGGTTGTTACAGAAGTCAGTGCAAAATCTGTTTACACAAAACATTAGTATCTCAGCAATGTTTACAATTCAAATTTTAATGTCGAACACTAGTCGTGACACCGCTCACAGTATATATCTTTTTACTGAACATTTGTAATGTCCGACAATGCTCTTCAATTCCATGTACAACTGTGAGACACTGCACGCGAGAGCTCTTGCACCCGTCTTGACAAGCTATTTCTAATGTTGGACACAAAACTTGTACAATTGTGTGACTGAAGCTTAAAACTTAATATCCTACAATTAATGTTAATATCTATACCCTATAGAAACAATAACAAATAAATATGAGAAACTGAAATAACAATTATAAACCTAAAAAGTCATAATTATTAAAATACTATACGTGACAAAATATTTTGTTACCAAGTTTCCACATATTCTACAGACAAATGGAATAAAACCACGATGGGGGTTTTTCACGACTGTGGTAGTGTACTTCCCTGAAATGTGAAAAGACTGTTGAACCATCCACTGATGCACATGTTTGAAGACAGGCATCTGTTTGTGCTGTAAAGTTTGATGTTATTTTCATCTCCTTCATGACTGACATATTGTGTTAGCTATTGGATTTATTTGCATATTTCCTCTTATACTTGCTAATGTATGGGTCGCCCATAGTTCAAAAGAAAACTAAAATTGAGGTGTTTAGAAAAAGTGAAAATGCCCAAAGTGTGCCAAAATGCATACACTTATGACACAATTTAATTCTATCAATTTCATAATAATATTGTATTCCCAGTAAACATGAGAAAAATTATGAGGTTTAAAGGCCGTTTCAAACCGCGGTCACACTATGTCACGTTACTTAAAGTGACAGATGTCGCGTGACAGACGTACAGTTCACACCGCCCTGTCAGACGGTTTAGTTGAAGCAGGTAACATGGCAAGTGGTTCGTAGTGCGATAGGGCGTTTACTAAAAATGTGCCTCGGTTGGATGATGGTGATAGTAGTTCGAGTAGTGAAGAGGAACTCATGCTGTTGTATTCGGTTACAAACCGAACGCACTGGGTGCACCCCTTCAACCACTAGAACTACTTACTATTTTGTTCCAGTTGCTCTGGTATTTCACCCCATGCTGTGTCCTTTAAATTGCTGTCTCTATACTCCTCCAAATCTGTATTCTACAGCAGTGGACGCGTTCTGATGGCTTCAATTAGCTGTTCCATAATAAATAACAAAAATAGCAATCCAGTTTCTTGTAAAGAGTTACGGCACAAAACTGCGCGACAGGTAGCGAGCCAGTGCGCATGCGCGAGGCCACAGACGTCGACAGATGTTTTGAAAAGATCGCTCTCGGAGCGATTCCGCAGAGGTTCTGCGAGGTCGGTGTGAATTACACCATTTAAAACTATGGAAACAGATCTTTTGAAAAATCTGTCACGTTCCGTAACGTGACATAGTGTGACCGCGGTGTGAAACGGCCTTAAACCAAAAATAACATAAACTTAAAACTGTAAAAAAAAGAATATTGCTTAAACAGTAGCAAAAAGTGAAATAAAAATTATACTGCAGAAAATAGTTCTTATTGTAAAAACAGATTATGTCAGCAGCAAAATTTATTCAGAATGCCTAGCTTACTAGTCTTACACACTACTCATTCAGTTCTCTGAGTCAAAGACAGACGCTCTGGGTCAATAATCTGACTATTTCAAAATTTAATTTACTATAATACTCAAGTTATTTCAATAGTAGTTTTCTTAATATATGAAAAACATTAAATACAAAATACAAATTAGCTCTCATATTTTGTCTTTTCAGTCAACTAACCACAGGATTATAAGTCTACATTTCAGTAACAAATATTTTTATAAATCTTTGAAAAAGTTGTTACTTTTTGCCAAAAACTGTATCCCCACTTTTTACTTTGCCACTTAAAAGTTAATATACTCTTAATATTATTTTGGTTACTTTGAAAAATCATTTTCTTAATTCTAGATCTGGTACAAGTACATATAGTCAATAATGCACAATCACTAAAACAGCAGTTAAAAACCATTAAAAGATTAAGTTTTTAGTATGGATCGAAAGAGAAGTTTTGTATGCACGAATGCCTTCAAATGACTGTCATTATTAAAAGTTTACAAACAAATAATATTCACGTTCACATTATATCATTTTAAGAATATCTCAAATATTCACAAAATTCATTGGTCATAACATGATTTAAGTATTATTTAGCTTAAAAGTTATTTATTGATCAATCAGCTTGGAAAAATCACTATTTTTGTGATGTGTCTGAAGAAGATAGCCTCGCTATCGAAAGGCCTCACAAAACAATAAAAGTCTTAAATATTGGTTTTATGTTTTAATATAAGTTTTAAAAAAACCTGTATAGATATTTAAAAAACGTTACTTTCATGCTTGTATTATTGAATTTTAATGACCAAAATAAATTACACATGTGACTTTTAACTCTTTGTTTCCATTTTACTATTTCATGCAAAATTTAAGCATATATTTACAGATACTTCTTCTTTGTGAACTTTACTAAAAATGTATAAGATAAAATGGCCAAAAATGTTGTTAAAGTTTAAAATTTAAAATAAGAAAATTTGTTAAATTTATACTCACAAATACAATTTCTATTTTTTTGAATATTTTGGTAAATCTGACAGCTCATATAACATAGCAATGATATACAAGGGTTGTTCAATAAGTCCTTAGAAAATGCAAGAGATGGTAAGAGTAGTTTTTGCCACTAAGTAGCACTCTTAACTAGTCAGCTGTATCCTGTAGTTTCATAGTTTACTTAGTTGTCGATTGAAGTAAACTACTTTAATTTGTCAATAACTTGTATTTCAAAGGGTTAACGCCGAAAGAAATCAAAGCTAAGTTGGACAAAGTTCATGCTGCATCTGCCCCTGTGTTTGCAATTGTTTACAATCGGTTGAATGAGTTTAAAAGTGGTTGTACATCCACAAAAGATGAATGACACCCTGTGGAAGTGTCTACCTCCAAAATGATTGACAAAATTCACAATATGATTTTAAACGATTGATGAATCAAAAGTACGCAAAATAGTTGAGACTACAGGCTTTTCGCAAGGTACACTGACTTCAATTTTGCACAAAAAATTGGGTGTGAAAAAATATCTCAGCAAAATCATGTGGACCACTCTGAGGCTGTTTTGGTGCTTTTCCATCTCAAGCCTGATGAATACCTGTGTCAATATACAGCTTTTGATGAAACATGGATACGTCTGTACTTTTCAGAGACAAAAGAGCAGTAAAATCAGTGGATTTTTAAAAGTGAAATGGCTCCGAAGATGGTGAAGACAGTGAAGTCGGCCGGTGAAGTTTTGGCCACGGCCTTTTGGGATGCTCACAGAATAATCTACATTGACTATATAAAAAGGGAACAATGATAACAGGAGAGTATTATGCATCATTATTAGGAACGGCTGAGCAAACAAAGAAATCAAGGAAAAGCCTCCTCATTCGATGTCAAGATTTTGTTTCATCAAGACAATATACAGGCGCACATCAGCGATGTCACCGTATTCACCAGACTTGGTCCCCAGTGACTATTTCTTATTTCCAGATGTGATGAAATGGTTTAGCAGACATAGGTTTACGTCTAACGAGGATGTAATTGCCCAAAAACAAATACCTATTTTGAGGAGCTTTCAAATCCTACCTTTTAGATGGCTTAAAAAATTGGAAAGAAAGCTTAGGCAAATGTATAGAGCTGGAAGGAGATTAGGTTGAGGTTGAAAAATAAAAAAACTCTGGCCAACAAATGATTTTTCTACTATTTTCTAAGGCCTTTTGATCAACCCTCGTTCAACTAGAAAAAGTAAAATTTATTGATTTTTAGGTTTGTTGTCAAATTTTGTGATATAATAAATTTTGTTTTCCATTGAAATGATAGGTTTTATTCATCATGTAAAAAACAACAGTTTGAATAATAATAGAATCTACTATCGTATAGCACATTTTTGGCGTTATAGCTTACAAATAATACCTCAGCAAAACATTATTTTTACCTTACTTTTGTAATTTTTGAAGTTTGTTCGTTTTTCCAAAAAAATAATCAGTTCCAAAGCAAAAAGTTCCACACACATTCCCAGAAATTGAAGTATATAATCCTGAATGGAATAGCCCATTACATTTGGATTATTTAGTTGTACATCTAGGATATGTTTAAAATGCTGTGTTTTACATAACAGGGAATGGAAGTGAGAATTTTTTCATTGAAAAATACACAAAAGGTATGTTTTAATTGAAAATTGGGGTTGTGTTAGATTTGTTTTGTATTAGTAGAATTTAAATTTCTTTACAAGAAAAACGTAATTACTTTTTAAGCAATTAAATATTTTTAGTTATATTTTTTAAGAAAAAAATCTCATTAAGTGAGAATGGAGCATGACCAAGTTGAACCTTAAACAAAACACACATCTAGAGTTAGAACTATTGCACAATAAAATCCATAAAACTATAAAATGCCATAGTAAAATACTATCAACGGATCTAATGAAACCCATGACAAGCCTTTTAATGGTGATGTCTGAGAATGTTGGCTTAGATATTCATATTACCTAGTAAGTGTTCCCTAAGAGCATCTTATACTATCCATTTCCACAGCACTGCCTCAATAGTAACAATGATTTACATCTAAAGCAATATCCTCTTGCAACTTGTCTATGTTCGAAATTTCATTAAAATCCTATGAATTTCAAGTACTTCGCCACAGGAAGTTTTTAATTAAAATTAAATATACACATTAGTTATTTTACTTTATAGTAAAATATCAGGTTAAAGATTTATAGTCATAGCCAGTAATCAAGTTAGTATAAAGTAACATAGATAGAGATATCATTTGTTGAATCTTGTAGGATATTCTTTACCCAACTCGATAATTGTATCAGTCAACATATACATATATATATCAGAAGTATTTTTACATGGAATTCCCTGTAAGATCAAGTATGTACATCTAATATATCCTAAGACCTCCAATCTATCTCAGGTGTGGCGAAATAAATTATGATGACCGTTTGGAAAGTAACGTCCGTTTGCACATTGTATGGGAAGTGGAGGAGATAGCATTGTAATTCTCACATCAATGTGCATGTTAGGGAAGTGGACATTCAGCAATGGTATAGTGAAGATCGTTCAAGCACTAATTTCTTCCATCACTTGCAAAAAAGTGTATTGCAGTAGAAAAACCTGTTGTGTGAAGTGCGTGCTGTCATTCAATTCCTTTTTCAGTGACAGAAAACTTTGTTGCTTTGTGTAGACCACAGGTAACAAGGGAAGGAATTGTTAGGGAATGGGTTCGCTAATTTTGAAGTGGCTGAACAAATCACCATGATGAAGAGAGAAGTTACAGACAGTCTGTGGTCATTGATGAATTTGTTGAGAAAAGTAACTTGAAAATTCACAATCGTTCACCATCTTAAAGTTTTTGGTTGATAAAATATAATAATTATACTCTAATAATAGAAGATAGTAATTCTATTCTAATAATACGAGGTAGTAATTAGATTACACAACAAATAACTTCGGCTCTAGGTGTCTTATGAGTTATCAACAGGAAAAATTATTTTTAACAAGTGAATTACGTAAGAACATCCTTACTGAAAACATAGCATATCTACACAAAAAAACGAAGGCCCAGCAAGATTGTTCTGGCAAAAAGTTTATAGAAATAGTTTTTGGGATTGAAAAGTGGTACTGTTGCTGGAATTCAAAGAATGTGGGATAACTATCAATGTATAAAATACACTGCAACAATAAAAAACCTATGACAGCACATTCAAAACAAACATTGTCTGCTTATATCTATTATCATTTTTATGTGCACCAAAGCTCATCTCCATGCTGCTAAGAAAAACAAAGCCCTCTAAGGAACTTTGGATGGTTTTAGACACCACCTTAAAGCCCACATGTGACTTCCAAAGACTTCCACCTTGTCATAAACATGAAGAAATCACTCGGTTTCCAGCAATTTGAGCTCAAAGATGTAACTGATGGCTTAAGGTATGGGTTTTTTCAGAATTTCTAAATTAGCGAGTAGATATGATAAGTTCTTAATCGAAACTAATATGTTTCAATATAAAACAATAAGCAAAGGAAGATCGTGGTTTCAATATGAATATAATAAAATGCTTTTATCAAATTTTGTGTTTTATTACTAAAAGAACAGAGATTACTTTCAGTACGGCCCTCATACAATTCATTTTCCAACATCAAATTATTAAACCAACTTGTAAAAATAAATTTATACCACCATACGAACATAGATTTTATAACGACTAGCTCATTATTTGATAACATCATGTTATTAATAATAATTTAAGTGTTAGTGAGTTTAATAACAATAGTAAATCTTCTTTAATATATTTTTAGTCTAACTCTCTCTGTCAGACATATCTTCTTACCTAATACAAATAAATAGACTTTTTTTAAATTACATTCAAAACATATAAACTATTAATTAAAACTTTTATTTGTGTAATAGTAGCCAATACAAGCTCCATCTTCAACAAACAATTTCATATGTATTGCCTTTGTGCATGTCCCATTCTTTAGATACACAATCTAGAGACGTTACATTATAGTAAATGCTGTATCTGTCAATGAGTTACTCCTTCAGAATGTGAAAACCCCTCGCCATAATCCTAAGGATGTTGTTATTCTCTCCTGTTCCAACCTGATACAACAGTAAAGATACTAACAAGTCTCTCCGTACAACAATAGCTACAACTTAATGATTAACCCTTTAACACGTTGTTTCAGAGTAGGCAACGTCCGCTATGGCAGGACTTTATTAAACAAAGCTAGCATAAATACACTAAGATTTAGAAAAGCCTCAATATCTTAGATAATTTTGGTACTATGTTAATAATTTTTTTCAGTAAAATATTTTTAATGACTCACAACAAATCCAACAAAATAATCGCATCATTTAACTATTTTTGAATGCTAAAAATTAAATTATTACTCTCAGACAACAAAAAAAACATTGTCTAATCAGTGATTGCTTTTGAGAGCTGCCACTTTGGCAACTTATCATAGCTTTGAGATAACATTACACAATATCAAACACTGTCTAGATAAAAATCAATTTTACTAATGTAAATAACTAACAAACAGAAACATAAAACCACCAGAATGAAAAACAATAGTTTACAAACATGTGTCCCTCACTTTGTAAACAACGTACTCATAGTACTGTTATAATTTAGTTAACAACATATTGAGGTTGTAAGTCACCTATAACGTCCAACCGTGTCAAAGGGTTAACCAAGATCCCCACTCAATCTAGCTACAAACCCTCAGATGACAGTGTCATAAAAACTAGTTTTTTTAACAGTTCGCTTTCTAGTTGCAGGTTGCCAAACACAACCTGCCTTGGAGTTTACTACTTTATTAAGAGTTTACTCATACAGAGTCCCACAAATAATTCTTTTGGCGTTTATCTCGAGCTCAGTGTATAGGCTCAAAGTTACAAATATGTTCATGACAAACGTAAACATATTATCACAAAAGTGTCATGAAAGAGAAGGCGAATTATATAAAATGTAAAACTTCCTGACACAACAATACATGTATATATACATTTTTGTTATTAATAAGATGTGATTAGCAGTGAGAGGTATGCTAATGCAATAAAAATAAAATAATCCGACAACTTTAATTTTTCCCCTATACAAAAATATTGAGAACATCTTTCAACTTACACATTATTTCAAAATTAAATCATATTAGACAGGATTATTAGAAACAAATATCCAAATGATTAAGAAATTAATAAACTATTATATAAATCAGATCACTAGTGACTGTTAAATAAAATTTTAAACTTATCAAATCAATTCAGCCACAAATGTCACCAATAACGAGTTTATATATATATATATACATTAATGCGAATTTTTAGAGCTTAGACAATATTACCATTGAAACATTCAATAATATAATTGTAATAGCTCAAAATTAAAGCTATTTAAAGTTGACTTCTCTAAATGTTTATTTTTTGAAAATGTACAATTACAAAAAACAAATACCGATAGTTCTATTTTCAACAGCTGACTTTAATTTAACCAATAATTAGTATAATGTTACAAAACTCTATCAAACTTTTCAGGAACCTAAAACAAACCAAAATATCATATTCAAACTTTTGAAAACTCAAAAATGAGAACAGCTTGTTTTGAAATTTGGTGTACTACTATAGAACTTAGGCTTAATTACATAAAAAATAAAGATTTGTTACAACCTTCGTTTTTAAAATGGGGGCTTTAAAAAACTTAGAATGTAAATATCTTAAAAACCAGGATTGATAAAAATGTTATTACATTTTATTTTGACAATTTAATTACAAATTCAGTGATAACAAGTTTACAAAAATCAGTTGACCAATAATTAGGGTGATAATATGATTTTAAACAGCCACGTGCTAAACAATATTGAGTGTTGTTGTTGTGCTGTTACAAGTTTTACTATGTAACAACTGCTAGTGAGCCACAACAATCCGCTGTTTTAATCTTAGCTGCTCTAATCAGCTGACTATAACATTACATTGTTGGATGGTAACCATAATAATTGTACTTTTTGTATAATTCAAGTTTTTTTTATCACAAAATAATAAGATAAAAATGTGTATAATCTAGAAAAAATAACAACTTTATTTACATAGGACTGCTAATAAATTTAACTTAAATTTTCTTAATGAAAAAAAGTGTACAACATCGAATTTGGAAATTTTTTGCTAACTATGGTAACACAGTTCAAAATGTGCAATCAAGCTGGCTGGCAATGGGAATAATAAATGCAGCTTACTTAATGCAGGACAAAAATTATTCAGAAGTAGAAATTCATTTAATTCAAACTTAATTATTTTGTAATCTGTTTTAAAGAAGCTGCAATTTTTAATAAGGTTGAAAAATTTTTTGAAAATTAGGCCTTAAGAAGGTTATAAAGTTGTATAGCAAATGTTGACAAGTAGTTCTCAAAATAAAAATACGAAATGGTGGCTGTTAGGGTAATCATTGAGTTTCTTAAAGTTTGAATATGATATTTTGGTTTGTTTTTGGTACAGGAATAATTCCTGAAATAGAATAATTCCTTTTTGGTAGACAGTTCTGAGACATCCTGTATATTAAGTCTTTTTATTATTTTAGGTCCAATTTTTGCCTTTTTCTTAAAAAAACTTTAAACAAATATATAAAATGACAATAACATTATTTATGGTTTAATTGTATTAAAACTTATCTCTGTATCAGTATCACAAACAAGGTATTTCACAATCAACTTGTCTTCCTTACAGCTATTGAAGAATGACATTACTGAACACTGGTTACTGTACCTGTTTGGACCCATGGCTAGGCAGCCGTCGCCTCTTACGATCACTCTGAAAAACGGACAAACCGCAGCCAATATTACTGTTTTCAAGACTTACAGACAATAACTACTCATATAACACCATTACCTCATTTCAGTTAATTATAGATTTAAAATATCCAGGGTATTAGTGCGCTGAAAGAAAATTAACTAAGTCTCATAGTCTCCGATACACAGTAAAAAAAGTAGTAATATTTTGATGTTAGGAATAACCAATTGAATGGTTGGTTATTATTAAACAAAGAAATATAGGATTGTGTTTAATGCACTTTTGAATTAGTAGTAGATGTATTGGGTCATTTCAAAAAATGTTTGTAATCATGAAATTATTAAATGTTACTTCATATTTTGTTAATGTGGACAAACATTTTGTTAAATACATTAACAACCACTTTCTTCACAAAATACAAATAAACTACCAAGAGATTTTTACCATATAATAAAATTAACCCAAAATATTTTAGTAACAATGTCTTGAAATGTGGCAGATTAAACCTAGTTGATCCACATAAGTTTTTAGGACTGAACATTGTTAAAAATTTAAGCTAGAAATTTCATGTTAATTATCTAGTAAACAAACTAAGCTTTTTTTTTGCTTTCCAATGAAAATATTACCAGATTCAGTATCTATTTCTACTTGTATACTATGCCTATGTACATCGATTCTGAAATACGGTATTGTACTCTTGGGTTCATCTCCTGATTTTGAAAAAGTTTTCATAGCCCAAAAAGCTGTTCTGAGAGCAATGGTTGGTACAGATTTTAGAGAGAGCTGCTGACCGCTATTTAAAAAATCTAAAATACTCACACTACCAGGTTTATATATTTTTGAATTGTTGAACTTAGTACATAAAATCTAAACACATTTAACCAATACAAAAATCAGCATAACATAATACTAAACACAAAAATCTTCTTGCCTTTCTGATTCATAAAACTTTTTGAATTGAGAATTTCTTTTTGAAAAAATTCCACTATATATGGAAATTTGCTTATATATATTTACCTTTATCACTAAAAGCTCAAAAATAATAATTTTCAAAATAGTATTAATAACCTTGTCATAGAAAAAGCTTATTAGAGTGTAAATGAAATGCTGAAAGATTTTTCAAACAATAAGTAAAACAGAAACTAATCAATTTTAAAATCTCAACATATGAAATTATTTACGTTTCACAATATTATCCCTTCAGACCGAAGAACACGATTTCAATACATTATTACATTTAAAAAACATTCAATAGGAAATAAAAATATATTTTCAGCTGCTGAAAATCTAGCTTTGAGTAGTCAGCATTACACAACAATGCAATACTGATTATGATGTAGTTGATTAATTTGATGTACAAAAGTATGAAGCAGTGTATGTGTACTACTGAAACTACAGTATCCACCAGCTTCAATTGATTTTGTACACCATATGTTCAAAATGCAAATCTCCAATCGGTATTTACCACTCAAAAATTGTCCAATACCTATGAAATCTGTTGTACGACAATTACAGACAAACGTGTCAACTTCTAACAACTATCTGTGAGAGGAAAATCTCTCTCTCCAGAGTCAATTACTTATACTTAAGCATAATTTTCAATATCTTCATCACCCATCTCAAAACTCACAAGTTACATTATGTTTACATAAATCTTGAAGAAAAAAAGAGTTGTATACATCCAAAGAATATAAAATTTGCAATTTGTTCTCAGCTGTCCTCTCGACTATTCAAGTATGTTCCTTCCATTTCTTCATAAACCTGTGGATTATGTATCCTGCTGATATATGTATATATAATATACATATATATTATATAAAAATAATTTCAATAAACATTGAATCACAAAAAGCACACACACATATATGTGTATATCCGTACACATTATAACATCCGTTTTCATGTTATAATATTTATTTACTGTTCATTCTGACTGGGAGCTCTGGTTTCCAACTGAACTACACAGTGTAAAATTTCTGCTGCACTTGCTGCCATGTTGTAAAAAACCTTCAGAGTACAAATTCAGAATACTGTAAATTTATTATACAGCATTTCCAACAACTGGATAAGTGAAATATACAAATATGTAAAACAAAGCCACTAATTCAGTAGCCTATTCTTTGAGTTAAGCATTCTCATGGTATAATAAGTATTTTCTTAATAACAACAAATTTCTAGTAAACCATATAAAAGCGACATTTCTAAATTTAAAATAGTGAATTTGCACAAATTAAGTACTGAAAAACTACTAGAGTATTTTGTTCACATTCAGGTTATTATTGTTATATAGTTAGTTGCAAAATTATGTTTATATCCTAGATGTTTCCACAGCGAATATTATAAGAAGCAATGTTAGTCAGGTTAGATTAGTTGTCAAAATGAATGGTAAAAAACCACCTGTTATAATTGTTAATTTATTTATGATCTAATTTCAATCTATTGTTATTATTATGTTTGTAATAAACTATTTATCATACACTAAATGTACTCTACATTAACCCAAGCATTGGCAACTAAATTATCTCTATTGCCAGGCTACTTGTCAGGTTTTGCGAGGGCATTTTATTAAAAGAAAACTAAGATACTAACAGAAAACTAACAGAAGTGTATATTTGTACTAAATCAAAATTCCAAAATATAAAAATTATTTATATATTTCTCTAGTTTCCGAAAATATATAGTTATAAAATACATAGTTTAGTGGACTTATTTCATAAATTTATATTTTTATATTCTGGTAAAACTTGCAACAGAGCATTTTTATGAAAATGTACACTACCCTGGTAACATACTACATTACAAAAATAATAGTTTATAATAGATGAAACAGTAGATTACATCAGGAGATAGCAATAACATATAATTTATCAATAACAAGTACAAGTAAAAAATTATATAACATAACTCATCACATTTATTAATCAGCAAAGCATACACTTTCTTACATGTCAAACTTTATATCTTCAAATTTAGAATCAATGCTCAAATTTTCTTCTCATTTTAAAAATAAAATGGTATTTATCTACTAACACATTCTGTATTGTGACAAAAATCCCTAATTAAAAAAAATGTATTTACAAAAATGTAGCCTACAACTACACTCCAAGTTTCCGTTGCGGCACTGAGATCTTACATTAAGCCTAATCAGATTCACCACCGCTGTCATAGTCTACTGGTTAACTTTCAAACAACTCTCTTATATCACTAGATTGATCTAAATGGTTCTCATCCATTTCAAATGCATATAATGATGGTAAAATTAAACATATCAAATAAATAAAACTGGCTAATATAAAAACCTGACACTCAACCTAGGCCTACATAGATTACAAAACTTGGGTTATTTAGAAACAAAGCACTAATTATTTGTTTCACTACATCACTCCTATGAAAGAGGAATACTTTTCAAAACATGTTAATACCACTTGGCTAAGTAATAACTTCAAATAATATTACATACTTGTAACAAAAGGAATAAACAAACAAACTAACAATACGTAAACAACAGCAAAAGAAATGACAAGAATGAAAATTTAAAACTATATTCTTCTTCTCTCCGAGTTGTATCAAAGATCGAATAGTACTGAACTTCATACTAATTGATACATTGATTTATCCACTATCGAATGCTACCATTACTTTCGTCAAAAAGCATTGTAGTTACTTTATAAAATGGCTTTTTCACTACTATGTTTTACCATTACTGCAGCAATCTTCACCAGTACCTGGGTTAAATAAACATATTTCCTTATTATACTATATTGTTTTATAAATAAAGATTTTTTTATAAAAAAATCGGTACTTTGGGATTATACCGACCACACTAGTATGAAGAACACAAAAATAGAAATTTATAGAAACAAACATGATAGAACGAAAAAACAACTCTTCAATTACAAAATTACAAACTTACAAGCATTTCCAGGTATTGTGATCGGTATTGTTGTCGCTGTTATCTTATCTTTCTCGAGAATCCTGATTACGGCAGGCCGCGCGGCATCACGTGATTTGCACGGTACATAATTGCCTTTCCATTACAATTCAATTTATATTTCTGATTAGCCCCTCTAGAATTTGATATTTTACTGATAGGTACTATCTCGAGGGATGTTTTTCTTTCATCGACATCAGCGCGGGGCAGCACCGAAGGTGCTGCCAAGGCCCGCGCTGATGGCCGGAGGCACTCGCATTTTGGGTGGCGGAATGTGATCAAGAATAAAAACAAGTTTTTAGTGTTTTTTTAATAAAGAGTTTAGTTTGGTAAATGATTGTTTTTGTTGAATTTTTGTGTTTGGAGAAATGTAGAGGTAAAACACGGAAGTACAACAAAGCGATGCACCAGCTGAACGGGCGGCGAGACTGCAATCACGTTATCTACTAGACGCTCGACTTTGACCTCTGTCTGAGGATGGGGAGGGGTTTGCGATAAGACAATTCCTGTTTTATATTGACGAAATATTGTTCTACGCTAATCTAGTAATCAGTAGAAACGAAATGTGAAATAACGATTCATGTCTGGGTGTGGTCGGTATAATCCCAAAGTACCAAAAAATCATATTACATTACAAAGCTCTAGGTTATTTGGTGAAATTCAGACTTACTTATATTTTACATTTTTTGTTATTTAGTGTCATAATTTTTGTTTTAACTAAGTTTTTCCATTTTTTAAATTTCCAACGAACAATGCGCTCGAACAATCGGTCATATTCTGCACCCATGCTTTTGTCATCCTTCTTGCTTAGCTTGCGAGCTGTTCCACCCTTTTTCCTTTGAACAGACAGTAATGGCTCCTTTAGGTGGGTACTTTCCTCAGGACAAGGGAACAGGTTAGTTTTTCCATCATTACTGTCCGTTACTTTTGTGATCTTTGGAGTAAACCTGTCTTGCTTGGATTAAACCGAGGTATTATCTTCAATTACAATCATCTCAAAACAAGCTTCTTTGAAGATGACATGCTTCTGCTTCCCTTCCTTCTTCTTCCTGAGGTTCTCCAATAAACTTTGTGCCTTCTTCATTAGCCTTTGCTGGATTTTCCCGACTTGTAGCTGATCCAGATCCTCTTTCTTAAGTTTGTTCACAAAAGCACAGTTTATTGCAAAAGATGCCACAGCAGATATCAATAATTAATTTAATTTGTGTAAATTTGTGCTTAAATTATTCCATGAAAGTGCCATTAAAAATACTTTCACAATAGACTGTTTTGCCATTCCTCCATCTTAATATTAAATTAAATCTTTTAGATCAAATTGCGTTGAGTGTATGGTTACACTAATTTTCTGGTCTATGAAGGTTAGTAGCGTATTCTTTACTCTAAATTGATAATTTTAACCAAAATTTAATGAACATGTCTAGAAACTATACATTGGTATATACAAACTTTCAACATCAAAGTTAACCAGCTAATCATTATCATGGTTTATGTCAAATATTTGAATAATTCAACAAAATCTTAGGTGTTCTGAACAAGTTTGCCATAAGCGGAAATAGCTATATTTAAAAATAATTATATTGTACAACGATCTAGACCTTAATATTAAGTTCTTCTAGTCCAGGGTAATCAAATTAATTATTTTTAAATATTTGTAATACTTAATCAGAGTGGCCACTCAAAACCCTTCTTTTCAAATTCCCGGTTTTTTCTCAGTTTTTCCGGTCCATAATTTCCAATGGTGGTTTATCTGTATTTGCAGGTAATGCAACAAAACTGTGGTTGTCTAGCAAATTTCATAACTAATGATATGCGAGAAATTCTGTTACAAATCACCGCTACCACCTATTTTAAGCTCCATTTTTATCTCTGTGGCTTTCAATGTGAAGAACATTGCGTATAGACCTGCCTAATAACACTTTCCTTCCTGTGATGTTTGGAAAATACATTACACAATTTTGAAAAATAAAGAGAACAAACAATTACCAACACAGGGCAGACTACAGTCTAGAATTGCAGGTGAGAGGTCTGTGATGCACGAACTTTTGTACGAGACCATGATTTTGCCGGTATACAAGTTCAGTTCGGTACATTTTTGTTTGACCTTTTTTGGGATAAAACAAGCCTATTCAAGCTACTTGAAAAAATGTGTAGAAATTCAGGGAAATGAATAAATTTTAAAAACTAAGTCATATCTTATATTATTTGCTTTTAAATAATAGAAATGGTAGCTTACAAAATAAGCTTACAGAATATATTCCATTAACATAATTTATGGACCTATATTTATAGAGAATCTATTTATGTACAAATAAACAAAGTACGACATATGGATAAAATAAAAATTACCGATCGTCGGTTTGCCACCAAGCAGTTAACGTCCACGTATAGAACCAGCAGATACACAGTATTATTTACAAAGTCACATTATTTTGTTACTTTAGATTTTTAAATAGTTTGAATACACAAGGAACTACAGAAACACATTCTACCAATCAGTAATTAGCGTACTGCCAGTCAACCGTCGTCCGCAAGTAGACTTATATGGATTCAAGATTCAGCTTCCACACGTCACTTGATGTAATATAGTACAATCAAGATTTTTCAAGCATATCTTCAGCACTTCTGTTGGTATCAGCATCGATGCATTCTAGTACAAATTCCATTGGTATTACGAAAATGTACGCATAACCCATGCATGTTTTCCTGAAGCCCGAAATAAATACATAATCCAGCCCTGTTCATGCATCATCACTCCAAATATATCCCACTGACTGCCAATATATGAAGAATGAGTCATAAAGTTATCTGCTACGGAAGTTACCAAAATGCAGCTAATACATACACAATCAGTAGAATAAGTAGAGACTAGTACCAACAATACCTTCCATAATTGCCTCCAGAATACAAGCAAATTAATGTTATCATTTAGTATATCTTAAATTTGTAGTGTTTACCTTTAAAAAATGCAAAAGAAGAATCACTCCATCACAACAGTACAACTAGTATAAAGTAAATAAACACACAAAAGTCTGAATTTAAACCACAACGTGTTTGTTAAATTATAGTCATGGACTACAAAACATGACAAGGCTCCTCAGATACATTGGACTATTTGGTTTGAACATTTTGAATTGCTGAAATTTCCAAGGAGCGCTCAGGTAATCTGCTGTACAGATAGGCTAATACTGAAAAGCAAATAACAAGAAGCCTCATAAATAGAACAAAATATAACATTTCCATTTTCAATATTAAAAAACATTCTATTAATTTTAATCATCTCCTCCTAAAACCATTAAAATATATTTGTTCAGGAGGAGTAGAATAGCCAACATTAAAACATTGAAATGGGTAGGGTACGATAAGCAGACCCGGTTTTTTATATCGAAGAATGTAATCATCGATACCTAATATTCGCATCTCAAATCCTAGACTATCAAACGATATAAAATGGTCTGTAGTCTGCAACAACAAACATATGTTTTAAATTAAAATGTGAATTTAATATTAACAGTCATCAAACAAATTATTACAACCAAAATTAGAAAAACAGAAGATGACTATATTTACTCCTCTCACAGTTACATTTGTTTCTTTCCCACAAATTTCACATAATGGATTTTTCGGTACGAGTCCTACATGTTGAAGCTACGAAAAACATGTCTTATCATCTTTCAAAGCAATGTTGTGTAGTTTTCTGAAAGTGACTGCCATTCTTAATAATCAAATGTTACTTAAATGTAAAATTGAAATATTACCTTACGTGTATTACTTGAGTGTTTACAGCTGTACATATGGATTATTTAAGTTAATTGTTCAAAGTAATTAATTAGTATCGATTGATTATATCGATGGTTATGATTGAGTAATATCGTTTGCCAATTTCGATATAAAAAAACCGGGTCCGCTTATTGTGCCCTACGCATTGAAATTATAATTGGCAACGCCAAACCAATAACTTCACTTAGGCCTATATCACTTGCTGAACTTTAACCCATTTGGCATACTACACAGTCTAAACTATCTTCTGTAGTTTACTGGACATAAAAACACTATGGCATAGCCTACCAGCAATACAGGTAAAGTAATCTGACAATTTAGGCATTACCTTAGGCTTTTAGGCTATCCTGTATATGCTCATTTTGGATTTCAATTGCGTACAAGATATAGGTGTAGAAAAAACATTGAAACCTATTTTTTGTAGGCTAGCCTACTTAATTGCCTAAGTTACATACATAAAGTTGAAAATGAAACCTACCTTCACTTTCATATGATTCATCACTTCTAGGTTTAGGACGTTTTTCTTTCTTCCTCTCTTTGTGATGTTTCTTATGACGACGCTTTTCCTTTTCTACTTCTTCAACTGAACCCGATCTACTACGATCACGCTCGCGATGTTTACGTTTCTTCGAATCTTTCTTGTGCTTTTTATGTGAGCCCATTGTAGGCTAGGATTGGACTGACAGATACAATAAACAGTATCGATAACTTAATTTATAGATTAGCTCTTAAGATACGTATCACACCACTCGGAAAAAACACCACTCGATAATACAGTGTATCAAATTGTAATTTGATTTACAATACAACATAAAAACGCTGCACAACAAATACAACTTATACACGGCAGACACGTTATGAGAGAATGAGACGTTTCGTTAGGAGAGGAGAAGAAGACCAAACAAAGCAGAAATAAAGCAGACGCAAGCAAGTAGTATACTTCTAGTATGAGAGTTTCTTTATCTATAATTGAACTGGTATGGATGTTCTATACCAATAAGAAACTATAATTTCATAGTGCCGTGCTGTGTGATTTTTGGCGGTATTGAATTTGACGTCTACAAATCCTAACAAAAATTGTTTTCAATTACTTCTACGAACAATATTATGAAGCATCAATGTTCCCGTTATATGATGAGTGAAAATAATTATTAAACTTATCTCTCACGGACTTATGTCTTACAAATTCAAAACAGCTCATCTTGGAAAAGTAAATTCAACCAAGAACTGGCCACTGAAAGTTATGTTTAAAAGCCACTGCGATTCTTTGGAAATTCTACGCAATTTCTCAAGGGAACCCTTAAGACTGCTGATGCTCACTTTAAGACGTTAAAATCTCCATCTATTGTCATTATCAACTTCAAGAGTGTTCACGTTTATGTCTTACGTTATGATGGGTGGATTCATACTACCTAGTGCATCGTCTAGTTGGTTATGTAACACGCCTATTGCTTGGTCTAGGTTTGCACCATTACTTAGATCATAGTCTTCTTGATGTTTATTTCAAATGGAGCAGTTTTGCATATCGGTTAATTTTCGCCTCCACTTGTTTAAAAAATGTATTTGTGAGTCCAAGTACTTTTTGCGCACTCTACAACATCTTATTTTACGTGGTTCTTTATCACAAAACCTCCTTCCAGCAAAACCTGCCTTCTATTCGTGTGTTTTCCAGCGTTTCTTGTGCTAAGCCATGCTCTGAGATTATGATTTAGTCTGGTTGCGTCTTACTAAAAAAGTGTGCTAGCTTGTCAGTCTGTTTTGCCAACAATATTTTGATAGGCAATATTGAGTTTGTATTCTTGGGCCCTCTGCTCTGCTAGCATTGTTTTTCTTCTGTTTTTTGTATTTCTTGAGGAGTGAATTCCTTAAATTTGTTGATTTCTGCTTTTTTATTTACTTGAGAACCCGATTTTTACTAAAAATTAGTTCCTGTAGTTATTTTAGGGTATTCTTCTGGGTTATTTCCCTCACTATCCACAGTAGAGTTGTTAAAGGGAGGTTTATATTTTGGATTTGTATTTACATAGTATCTAGCAAGTTCATCAGGCCCAAGACAGACATGTTTAACACTTATTGGATCCACTTGATAATAGTGTCTTCTAAAGTATTGGTGATATACACAAAGGAATTTGTATTTCTTGAGATACCCACAAGATAGTGGGAGTGGATCTGTAGATGTGTTAAGGTTTGGTGGTAGTTCGTCTACACAACAGCGTCTACTGCTAGCCGATCTTGAAATTCATGGATTGTTGATGTCACATACCGCAGTTTGCTCAGTTCTCATTTTTCTGAGTGTTTGCATACAAGCAAGGTTATCTGCTTTTATCAATGATTTTATTAAGATTGTTTAGGGCGTCAAATGGAGCAGTCTTAGGGTCGTTTTCCGTTTTGTTTTTTTTGTACATTCCTTGTGAGTAATATGTAAATATGAGGCCATGAGATGACAAGTGGGATAAGTTCACTTTTCACTATTTTGAGATAAATGTGTTTAAAGTATTTTACGCCGTAGAACTTTAATTTTTATTTGATTGAAAATATATTTTGGTAGTCATTTTTCTATGTTATTTAGATAATTTTGACATAAAAATCAACTCAGAAAATCAGTACTTTTATTTGTATTACAGTTTTATTTACTTCAGGGCATCACTTACTCCACTTGGCTTCTTATTAACAAGTACTTACCCCACTTGGCTTTTTAAATTATTGTCCTTTCATATCAGGTGACCAATACTGTTGGCCACATCTGTTTCTACATCAGATCGACAATTATCTGTAAATCAGTTTTTTAAGGAATACATTACTCTTGGAAATAAGAATCAACAAATTTTCTGAGAAAATAATATTTTATTTGTGATACAAAGTGAAGTTATACATTTAATTTAATTGATGTTAACTTAAGTTCAATATGTTACATGATGCTTTCATCTTCAGACTCCATTACTTTATCAAATTAAATTTCCTCGTTTTCAAGGGGTTCATTTGTCTCCTTTGAAGATCCAGCCTTAGTTGGTGTTCGGCGAGTAGTTGGCTTAGTTACAAGTTCACCTTTCTTAAGATGTGGTAGATTGATGTAAAAATCATGGTGAATCGGGGGTATGAAAGGTAGAAGGCTTTGCAGGTCAATGTACTTTTTGTACTGAATTTTGTTTTTTTTTTTTTGTCTGTTGATTCCAAGTGAAGGAAGGACTGCTACTTCTTTGTTATTGACTATGTTTTTAGCAGTAATATTCATTTTATAAAAACAAACAGTTTCTGTTACCACAGAATAACTATAAAAAAGAGTGAAAGGTTGGTCTTTTCTGAATTTTAGCCAATGAAATTTACTGATTCCTATTACATCTTTGACAAAAAAAAGGCAATATTGGCTGCAAATTAATAAAATCTTCATCTGCCATTTTGACTACCATGAACTTTTTACTACTCTTTGCGATGATCTCACTCCAGTGAAGAGGAATAAAAATCTCCCTTGAGTTGTATCTCTTGGCCTTCTCGATCACACCGAAGTCCCTATCACATTCATTAAAGGAATGACCCGGAACAAAGAATTTATGGTTAACCAATTTAATATTTGTTGATTATGTTAACCATGACCAAAACTTTACAGTCAGAGAGCTCTTATTTTGTCCCCCACAGTTGTCACTGAAAGCGATGATATGATTAACTGTAGGGGGCAAACTGTTTACAAACTTTAATATGCAAGAAGCAATTGCTAGGCAGCCTCTAGAATATTGGCTTTCATTCCACATGAACATAGTTGCTTCTCTGTACATGCATTGTGTATGCACAGGTTATATGTCCACAATTGCCGACAGTAATATACTTTACTACATTGCAGAACTGGTGTTGGTAATGTTTTTTGGAGATCAAAGACTATGACAACTTTGGACTCATCTTGATTTAATAATGTCACTGCTTCTTCTTTTGCTTTACGCGCACTTTCAGCTTTTCTAAGGTGAAATTCCTTCTTGGTGAGAAGCTCAGATTTCTGACCAGGAGTTTTTGCATGATCGATTTGATTTTTCAATAAGTCACATGTGTTACAAGTGTCAGTGCTGGGTTTCTTGAAGCTGTAATTGAATTTAGTATTGAAAATGTAACGATAAAAGCTTTCTTTTACAGAAGATTTATTGTTTTCTTGGCACTGTTCTTTATACTTATTGTACATCAACTTCAAGTTTAAACTTGAATCTAAATAGCGCACATGCGGATTTTTGTTACGAGAATAGTGACTTGTGTAAACTGGAAAGGACCGAATGTGACCAATTACCTCATCAACTTTATCATCAGGTAATTTATTACCTGGTATAGCTTTACCTCTCAAATCCTTTGGAGAGACTCCAGCACCTGTACTTTGTAGCTTTTTTTTGAACAACATAATCCAGCCGTCGATTAGATATGTTAAGAGTTTTTACAAAGAACTTTTTGCAAACTCTTATCCCCCAAAACTGGTTGAACGCTCACATTCTTATTTTTTTTTTAATTAAGTTTTTTTCTAACTTCATTTGTAGAAACTGAATTGAACAGGAAAGATGTTTGTAAATTCCAGTTATCAAGTGCCCAGTATTCATTGAAAATCTGAGACCGTTGTTCATCATTAAACTTATCATTACAGCCGTACCTGCACTGATGAACATACTCAGTTGTGTTTTCGCTGCATGAAGTCTACTTTTCCGATCCTTATACTCCAGACCACTATTTCTCAATGTGGACGCCCTTTTCCTTTTCCACATCCCTTCTTTACGTTGCCTTTTCCTTGGGCGCTCGATTTCAGCTGATTCAACGTTAGCTAATTGCTCTTTGTCACTGCTGTCACTTTCTGACGATTCAGGCTCATAGGTCTTGTCTTGATCATCCCCATCATCTCCTGGAAGTAGATTTTATTTTTAAAACGGTTTTTACTAACTTTATTATAAAACTTTATTAATCTAAAACAGGGTAAATGTTTACTTTAGCTGCGGTACTTCGCATGAAATTGTGATTTTCTCTGTGGAAAGTACGTACTTAAAAAGTGCTTAGAAAAGCAATAATGAAGAAAAATATGAGAACAATTCCTGCATGAGGGATAAACCCTCAATGTAAGGAAAACTCCAGATTTTAATTTAAAAATAGTAAATAAAAGGAAAGTAAGAAATATGAAGCTAACAATAATGTAGCCTACTTATGTATTAACACTACTGTAGCTAAAGATGACTTTTATTTTTCATTATTGCTTTCCTAAACACGTTTTAATTACTTTCAATAAGGAAAATCACTGTTTCATGCGAAGTAGCTAAAGTAAACTATTACCTAAAAAAATAAAAGCAACAGAGAAAGTTTAAGCCTAAGTAACGTAATTGGTTCATAGTTCATGGCTAAAATAGTCTGTGTTGGTCAGATTTTGACTACCTTTAATAAGTATGCAAATAAAGCTTTTGATTTAAAACCAGATAATTATGGCCATTGAATCTCTATCCCACCAATTTATCTTTTGAGGATAAACTAATATTTTAGAAGAAATATTTTATAACCAAGTGCTTAACACTCATTTTTTTGCACCAGACGTAATAAAGTTACAATTAAAATTATAAAAATGTGTTACCTGGGAATAATGCCTCTTCAGAAGAACTCAAATGCTCCATTTCCAGAAGGTCTATGATTTTGCACAAACTAAGAAATCGTCTTGTTTGGAAGCCAACTGAGACATGTGGTACTCACACCACTTGGCTTCTGAAATTTTCTTATCCCACTTGGCCATTAACTGAAATCAGCTGATTGTTGAGATTGTTCTCACAATATCTTCTAGATAGCAGCACTTGTCACTATTTTCACTTATCTCACTTGTCTACCAAATTTTCTGTATCTTAAGCTGTGCATTCCTGTGCATTCCATTATATTATAATGACTGAGGTGCTTTTTGTATATCTGTTAAGAGGTACTCAATTCTTGCGTTGTTTCAGCAAATTCTGTAATTTTTTGGAAGCTCACTTCCAGGTCCTCTATTCTGTTCATGTACGGGATCTGGCTTCTGTTACCAATAAGCAAGATATCTTTAGCCTTGGAGATATTTGATGTGAATAGAATTTATCCTGCTTTCATTATTAGTGCTTCGTCAATAATAAACGTTTGTAGCAGTGTCCGTGTTTAATATGGTTAGATGAATTTATGATAAAGGAGTGGACTGTTCTGAAAGTGTCCTGTCCTGCTCGGGGTTGAGTTTCTTTTAGCCTTAGCCTAAAATCAGGGGCGGACTCCCATATTAGGAATAGAATAAAATCTTCAGTTTGACACATATTCAGTATAAAGGTGGTTTTACCGCAGCCAGAAACTTCTTGTATGAGTTGGATATTTAGTTCAGTTTCTTTGGCGATGTCAATGTTTTAATACTGTTGTAGAGTATTAAGTCACTGAAGATTTGAGTATCATCTGAGGCTAGAACAAGTTTATTGGGATAAAGGTTATTTTGTAGTTGCTATATATTTGCTGTTTATCTCTTGTAAGTTGCACGACATTTCCTTTACATCGTGGAAACAATGATCTGCTGAATGACTAAATTCATCCTTATTCGAGGTTGAGACATGGAATGCAAAACCAGAGGCAGGGATAACTATCGTATTGGCTAACAAAGGGCAGAAATATACTCAAATTTGCCTTTTCAGACAGGCTTCCGATTATAAATTCTCTTCCGATACAGCGTTTGGGGGGTTCTTGGCACATTAGACAGGCGGCCATACAGCGGGATTGGAGTAACCAATCCAACCAATAGGTTTCAGCGGGAAAGATAAACACACACACACACACACACACACACACACACACACACACACACACACACACACACACACACACACACACACACACACACACACACACACACACACACACACACACACATATATATATATATATATATATATATATATATATATATATATATATATATATAAACTGTATGTTTAGATTTTACACAGGATAATATAAACTACAAAAGCAAAATTTAATTATATTCAAATATGTACTTTTACAATACCGGTACTGTTTTTGCAATTGTTAATTGTAACAAAGAAAATAATTAATAGTTTATGTTTGAGCGAAAAACTTAAGTTTCAACAATACGTCTTGGCTAGTGTGGCAAACACTGCCATAAGTTATTTAGGAAAATTCTGAATCGAATTCTATGCACCTCAAATTGCACTTTTAAAGTTACAAACACATTTTATGTATACTATATATAATCTCTCTCTTTCTCACGCTTCCTGCTATTTTTATGCAGCAGTGGCATATCACAGATTGATGTGACCCGTCACATCGTTCACAACACATGTACACATTTCAGTAAGTATTAAGATTGGTTGTTTCACCAAACGCTTGCAATACTTATCAATAGTTACAGTTGTAGTATATGGTTATAAAATAGATTTATCCTAATATGAATTTTTCCTCAATATTATATATTATCAAAGAGTATTAAACTTTAATTCAGCTAGGTTAAGAATGTCTTATTTCACTAGGTGAAATTAGCCTCTCTTAAAACCCGCTCTGACACTTAATGTGGGGTTCAAGAGCTCCCCAGCCAGGACACATTTTTCTTCTTTTTACAGCTAGGTCTTGGTAACTAATAATTTAGATACGGTTCCAAAAGTTCCCTAACTATAACACTTAAGCATAGACGAGCTACAAACACTTCTATCCGGCCTACTCTACACGATAGCCGCTCAACGACTCCGACACAACCTCCGCTCTCCGCTTAGTATCCTTGGCAGGAAACCTCCTACCAGAACCTATCCAGGAGAATTCTGGCTATCGTGTTCGTGGATACTGATAGATTACGCGCCAAATTCAAATCTATATTGCCACTTGCCGCAAGCTGACCCTACTTATCCCCCTCCTAGCTCTGTCCCTGACTGCAACCAGACAGACCATTTAAAAAGCTCCAGTGATTGCCAGGCAGCCTATACTTTGGATACGTGTCAACCAAAATGTAGAAAAAGTTGAGGATGTAACACATCAATTGGATTGCTGGAAAAATAGCATACACCTTAAAATAAAACTGTCCAACTAGCATCAGCAAAATTGAACCATTTGCATCACACAGAGTATCCAGTTATTATTTTATATTGAAGAATGTACACAATTGGGATGAACTTTGCAGTAAGGTTTATTCCCAGAAAAGATTGTCACCTATATTAATTTCAAAATTTAATTGTATAATGTTTACAAGAAATACACATTCTACAGTTCTCATTCAAGCAAGGAAACAGATTCTGAAGTGTCTTGACAGCGGAGAACTATCCCCAGGAGAAGCAGGATGGCTCCCACGCCTCCGCTGATCAAGAGGATACACCAGCCTCCCCACTTTGAGAAGGGGTAGAGAGGATGCATCAGAGCTGCCAAGTCAGGAGTCAGGATAGCATACTGATCCAACCAGTACATTGGCATATAGATTCTACTTAAGTTACTGAAAAAACTGACCACGACAAGAGTAGAATTAGTCCTTTATTCAACTTATGTTCGTTATTGAATTTAGTGTTACAACAACTAAGACACTCTTATTATGTTTAGTTAATAATACGTAAATAACAGTGTTATTGATATGTATTATGAAGATATTGTCAAGAAAGTGACAATCGATCTTTGGCAGACCATGTTAAAGTTTGAATCATCACAAACACGATATGGTGTTGATATTCTGGTGACACGTTCATGTTTTAATACGTGTTCATTTCATTTATGCTCACCAGTTGCGTAACTAAGGGAGGATGAGAGTGATAGAATCCCCTCAAAAGACATAAATATTAAAAAAAAAAATCATATTTATAACACCAATCCAACTTGCTTGAAATACAGCAGTTAAATATTACTCAACTGCTTATGAATTAGGCTTATGTAATTAAGTTTAGATTTATTCAGATTTATTCAGATTCATTCCATACCCCCAATGTGGTGTGCTCTTCAATCAGATTCATCCCCCAAAGCCAAGACTAGGTTACACCACTGATGCTCACTAATCCCTATCACACCTACGATTATTCTCTAGCGTTATAAACAGTTGTAATAAAGTATTCAACACAATGTTCGTATCTCTTGTAGTCTTGGTAGGCCACTGGCAAGGAATACACTAAAAGTTCAAAATACTATAAATGATTGTTAAAATTACATTATAACTGTAAAATATAATTTTAAAATGTGTAGAAAGGCCGTGGCGTGTTCTTTCCCCTGTCACACTTCAACTACAACTGTACTGGTGCTACTTGCAGTAATTACTCTACATTGTTTATTGGTTATTAAGTAAAACACTGTGCACATAACGTAGATATGGTGGGAAGGGTTGATCCAGTTTGAATGTTTAGGTTAGCTTCAGTATAGATCATGAGATATAGTATCTCATCAGTTCTGTGACAGCGCCAGATTCCAGATGCTGCACTAAGAGGAAGGTGAAATGGATTTAAACTCAACATTTGCATTGAATCAACCCTTCCTACCATTACTCTTCGCTATAAGTAGAAGTAATTATGTATATTGATGGATTTGATCTTCAAACGTAGCAAAATACTTGTAAATGAGTCTTGTATATTTGTCTTGAAGCAAATCGCATCTATACCTATACGTCAGGTTCCAGAAGCGGGAGGTGAAATGGAGCTACACTCAACATTTGGATTTAATCAACCCCTACGTTATGTGTAGAAAATTCGGTTGCTCTGTCATGCTTTGGGATTAAAGCATATCTAAAACATTGTAGTGCACTCAATTGTGCAGCTGGTGATAAAATGAGAATACCTCGATCTTCATCTAGATTACACTGGATAGCTGATGGGTAAACCAGACAGAGCTCTTATTCTTATATTCATAAAAAACGTATCTTATTAAAACTTACGTCATGTTTGGTATCGGTTCCATGAGCAAGTTTGTTTGTAACCTAACTCGTACAACCAGTGGCACAGACGTAAGCTGCAAAATTGCACTTAGGTTAGGGTTTTTAAGTTAATATAAAACAAATCATTATTTTAACATCTAATGAATATAATGGCATGGGATGTTATAATGAATCAAATCAAATATATATATATATATATATATATATATATATATATATATATATATATATATATATATATTGCAATAACATTGGTAAAAGCAAAATAATAAAAAAAAATTAACCAATAACAATTTAAACTTAATGTAAAAAAGTCTTCTATGGGGTATGAACAGTATTCTGTTAATTATTTTTAACATATCTTTTAAATGAATAAAGAGGAAGTTCTTTTATTTCTGTATGCAAAAAGTTAAAAAAAATCTAATACTGCTACCATAAAAACGTGAGTAAGACTAATTAATTTGAAGCGATTTCTGGTTTCATAGCTGTGTACTTTTGAATAATCCCTAATTCCCTGTCTATTCCTGTTCACAATGTCAAACACTGCAAGATATAAGTAGAAAAACTGTTGGAATTCTATGCTTTAAAAATAGTGGTGAACAGTGTTCATAATTCCTGGCTCCAGACATGATTCGTAAAGCTCTTTTCTGCAGCAAAAATACGTGTGAGATTTCATGAGTGGTGCCCCCATACAATAGTGCAGTAAGAACTATGGCTATGTACATGGGCATAATATAAACTCTTTGATTTAATATATTTTGGCATAATATTATTGATTTATAATATTCAATTATCAACATTGGGAATGCATTTTTTCATAAAAATACAATGTATATATTGTTTTTAACAGTTAATGAAATCACAGACTGTATTTGATTTGGAAATCACAGATTTGAAATGGAATGATCTACAAATAGGCATTCCTTAGGGCCATCAATAAAACTATTCTGTATGTTATTATTTAGCAACTTTCAATGTTCATTTGATGTAAATTAGTACATTTTAAGATCCAAGTACTAGAATTATACTTTAAAAAATGTTTGGATATACTTGGTATTCTTTTATTTGATTATTACAGATTTTAAAAGTTTTTATTTATATTGTTTGTACTCACTGGGCTATTTGTACTCACATTAGCAAGTGACATGAAGAACGAGTGTTTACTAGCGTTAGGTTCCAGTCCACTGATTGCCTCCAAGTAACTGGGATCTGCATGGAGGAAGTGGGGCAGGGAGACGAACAAGGGGGCTCGTTTACAGGCCGATATATCCCGCACACCTATAGACACAGCAACACCACTTCTCACTGGTTGGATATTTGTGGACTGCTTTATTATCTATAATCATACTTTTATATTTTATAACACTAAAACTAATATACACAGTATACCCAGCAGGGATCACTTCTGGCTGGTTTATACCTTCCAGTTGGACCCACCACTGGGAACAGCAAAAACCGATGTGTCACTTCAATCTGGACAACCTTATGGATGTCCAGGTGCAGCACATCACTAACCGCAAATGTCGAGATTCTGGGGTTCATGGGCAATTCGATAGTCTAGTCTACTGTGGGAGATGACTGTTGGAGTTGGTGGGTTTTGTTCCCTAACCTCAGAGGCTTTTGCTAGCCTCAACAAGAGTGTGCCACCCCCTGCCTACTTTGACTAGAGAGGCTGGTTCAGAGCTGGCCTCCCCTTCTTCCGGGGAGACATGAATTTGAGATGTAGTTCCCTAATTCTTCCTCATGGATCTCGACAGGAGGCGACCCCTACACTAACCTTACCCATCCTGAATATCCTGTCACTCCGGAAGCACTGCAAAGGTTCTTACAGGAAGTGCAATTTATAAGCTTCTTGTCCTAAGAGAACAAAACACAGTATATCTAACAGCTAAAGAAAGAACCCCTATAACTTCTAGATTCAAACATGACAATAATACATACTGTATAATAGCACTTATTTTAAGATATACTTGAATAATGAATTAATAAACGGAACAAAAGTTCACTGAGAAAATTTAAAAGTGATTTTAACCACAGAGTAACTTACAGCAAGGGTGACATATCTGCTTTATCACATGTTCATATTTTTGTACATTGGAGAGGATAAGTCGTATGCTCTCAAGTGGTAACAATGGTAACAATGAAGATATGAGTACCAATCAGAGTTTTATAACTTGATAAGGTCCATCATCTTAAACAGCAAAATTTCATAATTCAAATCCGGACTTAAAGCATTATAAATAAAGAGATAGAGTTAGAGATTAATGTAAGGAAATCAGTCATTTACCAGAAGCAGGACATGTTTGGCGAGGACAATAACAAGTCTCATTGTTGCTGAACATGGACTCGGTGGCTCGGTACTGGACCCCAGGTATGTTGTTTAGTTCCACAAGTTTTTCGTAATCAAGGGTGTATACTCTGGAACAGAATAACTTAATGCAATGTAGTGTATGTAGTTTGCAAATCTAACTTATTAAGCTAAGCCCATACTAACCTACAAATGTGGCATTGAAGAGTGTGAACTAGATCCAT
The DNA here is from genome assembly GCF_021130785.1 of Homalodisca vitripennis. NCBI lineage: Eukaryota > Metazoa > Arthropoda > Insecta > Hemiptera > Cicadellidae > Homalodisca > Homalodisca vitripennis. The sequence goes on from NC_060209.1 coordinate 22,622,179, forward strand.
TTAATGTGGATAGATGCAACCAATTACCATTTATAAATCTAACTTATCAAACTAAGTCCATACTAAACCATAAATGTAGGTATTGAAGAGTTTTAACTGGATCTGTTGAAAGTAGATAGGTGCAACCACTTACCATATTTTGTAAATCTAACTTATAAAACTATGTCCAGACTAATTCACAAATGTCAGTATTGAAGAGTGGGAACTAGATCTGTTTGAATGGGGATAGGTGCAACCAGTTACCATTTCTAAATATAACTTATCAAACTAAGCCCATACTAACCCACAAATGTCAGTATTGAAGAGCGTGAACTGGGGCTGTTTGAATGTGGAGAGAGGCAACACATTACCAATCGTTGATTTGACCTGTCCACAATCTCCCGGGTAACAGCCTGTGCTAGAAACATCATTTTACAGTAGTGTAGGTACAATTTATTTAACATTTAGATTAAACTTAATTTTTTAACAAACTGATGGTATCAGTATCCATTTTATTTATTTCCAAATATAATGACTGTGTGTACCTCTTGTGGTACATTTATTAGTGATGTAAATAGGATGTCTATACTCCTAGGGCAACTTATTACAAACAGAAGTACTTGATGTTTATTATATATTCATACAGTTTGTTTAACAGTAAATCCTGATTTGATTTTTGATAAGTTGATAAATGAATTTTCTACATCAGCTGCTGTCAGCTTCACTTTATTTAACATAATACGTTTTTATTTGTTAAAATAAAGGGCAGTGGAACAAAATATGATGTCTGTTCATTGCCATTCATCTCACAACTATGCTCATCTCCCGGCATTTTTAACTATTGTACATCTAGTACTTTGTGAAATAAGAAAGTAAAGCAATGTATTGGTAGCTATTACTAATCAAACATGTTACTCACCGTATTTTAAAAAAAATTGTATACCAAGAGCTACACATGGGTTTGCACACAATTTCCTGATAAACAACAGGGATGTCATTTAAATGAAATAGCAAACACATTCCTGTGATAATTGGTGACCACTGGAATATACTTCAATCTCCTGATCCATTTTTTCTGCAGTTAGAAAGTGAAATAATTTTCATAAGTACAAACGAGATGTCAATACATTTCTCTACACCGTTCTAAGATATTTGATAGAATAGCTCCAATGATTTTAGTAGTGCCTGGTCCTTCCATTTTTGTTCCTTCAACTAATGTAGATATGCTTTCCTACAATGATAAAGGAAAAATAATTTTGAATATCCAAAAAATACACTAATTTGAGTTCATCACTGCTGCTATCTACAGTAAAAGCCAGATAGTACAACTGTCATATCTATTTGCAGCCCACTACAGCAGATGATGTTTCGTTCATGTAAATACAAAATTCTGGAATATGTATTTTATAATAATTTGTATTTTTGGATTAAAATATGTGTACACTTTTTTATGATATCCGAGCAAAATCCATGACCAATTTCACTTAAACATGCCCAATAGATTTTTTGTGGAGGAGTATCAAACATAAAAATATACAAACTTCTAAACAGTATACTTCACAAACTTTTGCATTTATAATATTAATTCGGTACGTTTTTGAAATTATTGAGTCCTTCAAACTATATTGTTAGCATATTAAATAATACCTTGTTTCATAGTTCCAACTAGTAAGTAGACCAAGCCTCTCGATGTCTTTCTGCCCAGTGTACATTGTGATCACTCCGTCAAATGTAGAAGACATATTACGCTAAAATATAATTTAAATGTTATTGTTTACAACCGATTTTATACTAAATAATTGTACTTAATGATATATTTTTATTTCAGTGTTAATGACCTAACTTAAAATATGTTCTACCTATACAAAACTTGATGGAACAAAAATAGACGTTGAAGACAGTTACATACAACACTGCTGAGCCTACCATATATCTACAGATGGAGGAATTTAGCTACGCGCGGAACCCAAATACAGTACTACCCTTTCAACAAATAAACGCTATCTGTGTGGCGGGTTGCATTTACGTGCTAGCCACTGAGATGAAGGCGCAATAATATTTTTAACATCAGTTTAAACTCACGATTTCAATTTGCCGATTAGCATCGACAAATAAGTTATTTTTTAAAACACGATAACAAGACTATAACAATTTAGTAAAAAAAAGTACATGTCCTTATTATTGCTATTATTTGAATTTCTATAATTATTTCATTTTTAATGAATTCAATAATATTTAGTTAATTAAAATACTGGAATAAATATAATTTTATAACAACAAATGTAATCTACAACGTTTTTCATTGGAGTTCTTTAATCCCATTACATTCTTATCGAGTCATCTAATTAAGTAACTGCTTTATGTCGTCGGCTTTTTTGTGTAGTAAAACTTGCCTTGCACTGATTACTAACCATCAATTTTTAAGCTCACCGTTTATTTCAGTCACACTCGTTGCTGGAGTAGTTCTTTGATAACCCTTCGATAATGGAATATTAACGGTTTGATGGTCTGTCTCTTCCTTCATAAATTTATAAACATTACTGTACTTTACCTTTGAATTTCGACTTTAACTCGTCAGCCAATATCAGTAAAAACAAAGCTCCAGCAACTACCACACACAGCACCGTCACAAAATTGTGCCTATTTAAGTATATACTTATTATTAAATCAAATTTCCAAATTTATGGTAACTATTACAAGGCAGCCAACTCTTTTGTATTTGTGTTTATCAATACTTTTTTAATGCATGTGGTTTAAATAATAAATTGATAACTACCAAAGTAGCAATATAATTAATAATTCTAATAATGCTACGATAATATTTAAATAATTACAAACGTTTGAATTTCTAACCAATTAAATTTTTTTAGCCTAATAGACAAAAAATACAACAATAACAACGATCAAAACAGTATGATCAATAATGTTATCTAAACAAAATTTTTCTAATTAAGGAAAATTTGTAGTCAAATTATTTATTGTAATTACAAATTAAATACATAATGGTATTTTATTCTGAAACTTAAGTAAAATTATTCATTTTGTAGCATGTGCAATGTTTTTAGAAATGAATGAAAAGTGATTGACTGGCGAAGGGTGCATTCTTCCCAATGCTCCACTTGTGAGCTCCACACAGTAGAGAAATGTGTGTGACACTACTACGATTAATTGGTTACCTGTTTCACAGCATATCTCAGCAGCTGGCAGACAAGAACACTATAGGCTACAGAATACTAAGTTAGTATGAGAATACGGTCACCTTGAAACAATACAAAAAGTTACTTGTTCCACAAAAACACATAGTTAGGTTGGATTCATGATTACAACAGAATACAGTAAACAGTAATAGTTGTTATTCTTTATACAGTTGTGTATTTCTATGAATGAATAATGATTGAATCTTGAATATTTAAGAAAAACAATTATTGTATAGTACACACAAGTAAAGTTTGTTTGAATTCATAGTAGAAATATATTACTTGCAAATGGTGGTATGTTTTCTTTATTGATGAAATATTAACATTGATTTTTATTGAAAAATCTGACACTGCTGTCTAAAAATGCTTGAACAATGCAGTACAGGTACATGTTACTTGTAACAAAACACAAGTTTGTTCAATCTTTCAGAAACATTTGCTTTCTAAAAACAATTTTTATTCAAATGAAGCAATAAATTCACAAAAACATCACTTAGGATGACAGTTGTAAAATAAATTGTGTTAAATATTTTAAGACACTCAGATAAAAGTTTAATAACACTTTAAACAACTAATTTTCTTACATATAAATAAGTTAACTTAGTTTTAATTTCCAAACAATTTTTCAGGAAGGCAATTTTTAGTCTCTTACTAATTTTGGTAGAGTAAAAAAATAAGAAAACTAAGAGAAACATAAGATTGAAGTTTAAATCTAACAATAAAACTGTTTACATGTAAAATGAAAAACCAGATTAAAACACGACTTTTTAACAATTTGGTGCTTTATGTATTTTAAGCTAAACCAACTAATTATAAACCACAAAATGCATTAAAAAAATAATTAAAATTAAATTAGACAGAAATAAAACATCTGACAAACATATAATTAAGATATGTACATAATATTTACATGTATCTGAGATACATACGTATCTGAAATACACATTAATTTTACTTAATTAGAAAACAGTACTAAACTTAATTCTATCACATTTTATTTCTAAAATTTTTTTTAACTACAATGCCAGCATCTTTTAGTACCATCCAAAACTATCATAGTCGGGAAAATCTGTACAATACTTTTGTAAGTCAGCGTTCTGCAAGAGAGTATAGCTGTAGCCATTAAAGATGAGATCTTTCTCACTCTTGGATACAATAAAACTACAATGCCAGTACCTGATAGTACCATCCGAATCTGTCATAGTCAGGGAAGTCTGGGAGATACTTTCGCAAGTCAGTGTTCTGCAAGAGAGCATCGCTGTAGCCATTAAAGATGAGATCTTTCTCACTCTTGGATACAATAAAACTACAATGCCAGTACCTGATAGTACCATCCGAATCTGTCATAGTCAGGGAAGTCTGGGAGATACTTTCGCAAGTCAGTGTTCTGCAAGAGAGCATCGCTGTAGCCATTAAAGATGAGATCTTTCTCACTCTTGGATACAATAAAACTACAATGCCAGTACCTGATAGTACCATCCGAATCTGTCATAGTCAGGGAAGTCTGGGAGATACTTTCGCAAGTCAGTGTTCTGCAAGAGAGCATCGCTGTAGCCATTAAAGATGAGATCTTTCTCACTCTTGGATACAATAAAACTACAATGCCAGTACCTGATAGTACCATCCGAATCTGTCATAGTCAGGGAAGTCTGGGAGATACTTTCGCAAGTCAGCGTTCTGCAAGAGAGCATCGCTGTAGCCATTAAAGATGAGATCTTCCACACTCTTGGAGACAATAAGACTCCCTTCCTTCTTGAATATGTTGTCCACAGATTCTGTAAGGTTTCCCAGATTGTGACATCTTGAGCCAAGAATCTGCAAATGGCTATGTTTGAGTCAGAATTGACCAAAGGTTGACTTAATATTGAAGAATGTATAGAGTGTTCCTCCATTTTCAACATTATCATAATTAGAGGAAATTAAACTTAATGTATCTATTACAGGGCTTTCCTTTTTATCACTTTTAACATTTTAGGTCATGAGGAATCAAGGGAGATGTGAGACAACTCAAAATCGTTAAATATGACACATAATCAAAATGAAGTAATTTTAAAGGCAAGAAATTTTAAATAAGACTATATAAGAAATTTTATATAATGATATCTGGAGCATTTTCAAAAAACACACAAACTCTTGCCATAAAAAGTTCTTAATGTTTGATATAAAGTGAAGAACACTATTTAAAAAAGCATGTCAAAAATGAAAATAAATTGAAGGTAGTAAATCCTTGCTTATTCTACAAGTTGTTTGTACAGTTAAAATACTTTGCATTGTAAATGATAAAACACAACAATTATCATAACTTATGTGTGTCTTACCAACTTCTTGTAAATCATTGTAAATATGTTAACTAAAAACATTCAAAGAATTTTTCATTCATCAATTTTAAAATGTGCTAATGATTTGGACAAATAAATTTACTGATAGCTGCCAATTTTTTGGGTCGAACTTTCTCAAATTCTTAACATTGTCACAATACTTACACCTGTTATTTCTACCTCAAGCCTTCCATGAAACCTCAATGTGTTCAACTAAACATTTAACGAGATTGAATAAAATTCAATCTCAGCATTACTACTTTATCTTCCATGTATTGCATTCTCAGAATGTATGTTGTAAGTTTTTCACATAGATGTACAGTCTACGGACATACCATGGCAACAGTGTTGAGGTTGGTAACAATGTCAGAAAGAGAGCCAGACGACATGTTTGGCATAAAATGCCACTCGTTGCGATTCAAGAATGTGATGGTGCTGTTGTCGTTCCACACTATGTTCCGCTTGGAGTGGTGCTCACTGTAACGAAGCAGATTCATGGTTATATTTCTAAACTGAAATGAACATTAACACATTAACATTGCTTCGTGATCTTAACAAATCTTAGTAACATTTCACTGCTGGCCTATACTGAATGATCTTGAGACTGTAATGAAGTTACACACCCTAAGGTGTCTGCCACAGTCAACGTCTGCAGATTCATAAAACAAACTTCTCTTGTGGACAGCTGCTGGATCCTCCCTAACTCAAATTATGAATATGCCACTGGATTTCATATCTACCATTTTTTAATAAAAGTTATATTCAGTTTTTATGAGTACATAGAAATTCTTGTTAATAGTGTGATCCATTTATATACAAAATAGAGATCAGATAACAGAGAGCTTTTGTTTACATAAAAATACTCATATGAGTTATATTTATCAAAATTTCTTTGTTCTGGTGATCACTCATCAGATTTCTAAAAAGAATCTTACAGAAATGGGAAAAGTACCTAAGATCATTTTTTCTACTTCAATTTAACATATAAAAAAGTATGTACCTGAAGACATAAGGTCCCATCTCAGTGAAAGCAGGTTTTTCAGGACCATGGAGGGATTGATCAGGGTTCGTCCAGTTGAAAAGAACAACGTTCATGTACATCGGCAGCGGGGTCTCCCTCCACATGTTGAACGTTATGGAATACGGTGATAGAGCGAATTGCTGTGCACCAAAGTAATAAAAAGTTTAATGGAGAATATAACTAAGAAAAGTTAACCGGTTTCCATAGCAGTGTTATAGTTAAACTTAGTATTTCCAAATAGTGAGTATAAACACAAAAAATGTTCTCTATAAAACTTATAAGGCTCTTTGTAATAAAACAGTTCACAGGAAAATCTATATTTTATATGAAAAACAATATATTTACATGAAAACTGAGTTTCCACAATCTTAAACTAAAAAAAAATTATAAACTTCTTTATACTTCGATAAATTACTATTCAGTTTGAGTGATAATACAAACACAGATTATCAAGGTCAAGTATTTTTAGTTTCTTAGAAGTAAGTAATTAGTTTATTTCACTGCAGAAAGTTATTAAGAAATAAGATTATGGTAATAGATTTGTTTTAGGTTTTTTTTTTGTTTTAAACAACCAAGGTGTAACGTTTCATACATTACTATGTCACTTGTTCATTTATAACTTCAAAAATTCTCATAATTCTTTTATGAAATAGTTTTTCAATGAAAAAAGGACAGAAATGGAAATAAATCCCATATTAAAACCTTAAATGCCAGTGTTTTATCATAGCATATTTATCTAAATCAATCAATTTAGTTAAACATTTCTCTTTTGATTCAATGTCTGTTAAAGTTTTTCATAATTTGACATTCCTTACATCATAATTATAAATGATTTATACCTAATTTTTGATTTTTTTAAAATTCACTTTTGATTTTTTTTAAATTCACTTTTGAATTTGCTAAATTCAAAACACCATGTAAACTGAAGCATGTTTTGGTGTTTCTATTTGCATCCAATGGAATTTGTCACTATATATTTTTATTTACTACCAATAGAGTTTTAGTTACTCTACATTTATTATTCCCTCACTGAGAATCCACCTGTACTTGTAGTCAGTACAGTTTGCATATTTTGCAATCTATGATTAATTGATATAATATTACTAAGAATCGTGAGTGATCAGCAATTATCATTAGTAAACCAATTGAACTTTTTCATGTGTGTATTCAACTCCCATTACTATTTTTTAGCATTTCATATATTTTACTAAAAAGTATTGGTTATTATGGCATAATTTTATTAGAAGATTAATACTGAAACTATTATCTAATTTTTATATGTTTAAAATAATTATGTTTTTTGTAGTGTTTTGAACACATGCTCTGCCTTCCATATTGAACTTAAAATACCAGGTGTTTATAAATGAATATCAGAGTTTTAACGTTTTGTAGTATTTATTATATAAAACTTAAATTATAATTAATACATGAAATTAAAGAGGAACTCAAACAATTATAACAACAAGCTTACAAGTTTTCAATGTGAGCTCCATTCGTAACACACCACACATCAAGTCAATAGCCCAGTTCTTTCCTAACTTGGAACAATGTGTCTTGAGTGATAGTTGCAATAGCTGCTTCAATGCTATTCATTGCCGGGTAGGTGACCTGATAGTGGAGACACATACACACAATCATTTATGAATCCCCAAAGGTATAAATTACACGGCGTAAGGTCGGGTGAACATGGAGGCCAAGCAAGCTCTGTCATTAGACCCTTGCAGCCAATCCAGCTGTCTGTACAGTGACGTTCAACCAATTGCGTACTGAGTTATGCCAGTGAGGCAGTGCACCATCTTGCTGCCGAATGAAGTTCTGTGGTTTATCTTCTTCCATTTGAGGAAGTAGACATAGTTCTAGAGCATCAAGTTAAGAAATGCAAGTTATCTTACAGTTCCTTTTCTAAAAACCTTTCCATAAACTTTCCGCCTAGACATGGCACAAAACAAAACATTTAATTTAGGAGAGTCTCACTGCAATTTTACCATCTCGTGAGAGTTTTCTGAGTCCTAGATACGCACATTGAGTGTTCACATGTTCACTGAGGTGAAATGTTGATTCATCATTGAAAACAACAAGATTCAGAAAATCTGCATTGTCATGTAACAAAATTTTGTTTGGAAAATTGGTACTTAAACCATAGTATACAGGTTTTAGAACCTGTAACAACTGCAAACGATAAGGGTGTAGATGTAAGCATTTCCATATGACTTCCCAAACAGTCATCACTGGAGTTGCTAATTCACGAATAACCTTCCGAAATGAATTCTGTGGGTTATACGTGAAAGTCTCTTTCATTCTCTCAACACTCTCTTGACTAACCGTTAGTCGTCCCACGTACTCTTCCCTTTGAAAAGGCAGCCAGTATCTTCAAACTGGTAATACCAACTACGGATGTTTTTATCACTTGGAGGATCAAAACTGAACTTTATATGTTGCACAGTTACTACAGATTTGGTCTTTACAAACTGCAGAACATAAAAAAACTTCTGTTTGCGAGTCACCATTTGTGCTACTATTGCTAATGGCTGGTGAAGGAAACATTGCGTCCGCATTTGAGTTGCTCTTTGATTTGATGTAGGAATTATAATTATAAGTTACATGTAAAAAAAACTATAAAGTGTTAACACCCTGATATTTATAATCTAATTTATAAACACCTGTATTTGTCTTTATTGTTTAACTTTAACCTGTCATATTAAGAATATTATTCTGGCTATATATCAAGGGTTTCATTTATTTATTACAGCAACACAAGGTTTAATTAAAAATAAGAATTTCAATTTTTCATACTGGGTATTTACAAATATTTACGTTCATCAGTATTACGTTATTGATACAATTTTATATTTGTACTACTCTCTGTTACAAAAATTCATATTTGCACCATGTAAACTCCATAAGCAACTTAGTAACTTTGGGCTCACCCAGCTGAGGAAGTAAAAGAAGATAGAGGACCATAAAGCAGCAACCACGATGGCAGGCAACAGACAGCAGCAACCACATCCACAAAGACAGAGCTTCTGTTTGTTGAGTGTCTGTTTGTAACCACAACAGTTCACCACTCGAGGGTGTTTCTTCTCAGGTGCCATAGCAGTTATTCCTTACAGCCCTGGACACTTCTGATAAGTTTAGAGACAACCAACACAACTGTCAGTGTTTAGAGACATTACAAAACTATATTTGCTACTTATTCATTAATAGTTTCTTCTACACTATGCTTTTATGGAAGCTTGAGTTCTAAAATCTGATAGAATTGAGAAAATACTTAATGTTCACAATTATTCTTTAACATCTCAGTATTAGAATCCATGCATATTGCTTTCTTTCAGGAAATATTTGAACACATGTAGGCAAATAACATTTTAACTACTTTAAAAAAAGGTTTTTAGACTTTGCATTGGTAATGAAATGTCAGTTGTCACATACACATCTTTAGGTACTTAAATGAGTGAAGGAGGAAGAGTATAAAGTATCTCTCCTTACGCTAAAGGGTGGGCAGTTCTCTTGGATCAGAGTAAGGAGGATATAAGACTGATATTAGGGATGTTGACAGGACATGGCCCCCTAAGGAAACATCTTATGAGAGTGGGCCTTAGCCAGACTGACGAATGTAGACTCTGTGGAGAAGAGGAGGAATCAGCAGAGCATTCCTTGAAGGTTAGATTGTCCTGCCATCTTAGAAATTCGGAAAAGATTCCTGGGAGCATATCTCCTTAGCCCCAAGGATATCAGAGGACGGAAGCCCTCAAATCTGATAGGCTTCTGCAAAAACTTCGAACTTTGACTCAAAAATAAAATTATTTTGTTTCTAAGCCCACCAAATCTTACTTTAAAATATTATTAAAAATGAGGCTTAGTACCAAATGTTGCTAAATCCGACCAGAGTTATGTCATATTTGGTTTCAAATTCTGCTGCATCCAACTCAGCCAAGGAGAGAGGTCAGGTAAAACATATGACCTTCTATAATGGTTTGGTGTTACTTAATTTTCATTCTTCATTTAGTTAGCAAAGTGAGCTGATTAAAAGATATAATGTGACATATTTTTAACTTTAAAGCTTTTGATAATGGAAGATGCTGTTAGAACAAATCTTATTTCATGCTCGAAGAAACTTGCACATACGAAAACCTCTAAGAAACAGGAATGGACATGTAAAATAAGAGAATTTCATAATGAAAGTTCTTTTCCTCTTCTTAGGTGTTGAAATCACATGTAAAATAAGACAGATAAATTTAAATTTAAGAATAAAAGATGTTTATAAAATAAAGACATGTTTTAACATCTTTTGTTGATGAATTCGGGGACTTGGACAAAAAAAATTATTTTTTAACATTTATTTTTTTATTTTTTTTTATTGTAGTTTGACATTTTCGGAATACAATGATATTAATATTATCACTCACAAACATTTCTAAATGCTTCAAATAAATTTTTGAAGTTGCCTCTGCAACGCCATTGACGGCTGTATCCAGTGTTGAACTTTCTTATAGTGCTGATTTTACTGATTTATTATTTACTTACTCTTAGGTTTTGTTTCTCTATGACCTTAGCAGTTTTGACAGATGTCTGCTTGTTTTGTTATTGTCAATTGTTTGTAACCTAGCAACTTTGTTGTTCTGACAATATTTTGTTATTATTGGAAGTTGACTCAGTGTTTATAGACTTTTATTTCAAAGTGATCTTAGATAATAATATAATGACTAGACCTAAAGGAATCTTTAAAAAACGTACCAATAAAGGTAATAGGTTTTATAAAAGGTTACCTTCAGTTTCACCAGATGAAGACTCAACAGTTAGGCCTTGGCCTACTACTCCAAAAGTTGTAGTGCCACCCAGTTCTTCTGAGAAGAAATTAGGTAGTAGTGATGACCAAGGAAAGTCGAGTGAAGAAAAGAAGGAGAGCTCTTGGAGAGGAAGAGGAGAATGATGAACATTATGTTCCTGGAGGGTTTTAGAGCTCAAGTATGGTGAAAAATATACTTTTTATCTAAATTTTTTTGTTTTTTGCGTTTTCCCGAAAATTTTGATTTTTCACACAAATGACCCGTTTTCTCTGAAAGTACTAAAGATAACAAGCTGAAATTTTTACAGGATGTTTAGTACTTATCTATGATGCTACTGATCTACAAAGAAACAATTATAACAAGTATTGACTTATTAGGCCTCATTTTACTGAAAAATAGTCGGTACTTTGGGTACTTTGGGATTATACCGACCACACTAGTATGAAGAACACAAAAATAGAAATTTATAGAAACAAACATGATAGAACGAAAAAACAACTCTTCAATTACAAAATTACAAACTTACAAGCATTTCCAGGTATTGTGATCGGTATTGTTGTCGCTGTTATCTTATCTTTCTCGAGAATCCTGATTACGGCAGGCCGCGCGGCATCACGTGATTTGCACGGTACATAATTGCCTTTCCATTACAATTCAATTTATATTTCTGATTAGCCCCTCTAGAATTTGATATTTTACTGATAGGTACTATCTCGAGGGATGTTTTTCTTTCATCGACATCAGCGCGGGGCAGCACCGAAGGTGCTGCCAAGGCCCGCGCTGATGGCCGGAGGCACTCGCATTTTGGGTGGCGGAATGTGATCAAGAATAAAAACAAGTTTTTAGTGTTTTTTTAATAAAGAGTTTAGTTTGGTAAATGATTGTTTTTGTTGAATTTTTGTGTTTGGAGAAATGTAGAGGTAAAACACGGAAGTACAACAAAGCGATGCACCAGCTGAACGGGCGGCGAGACTGCAATCACGTTATCTACTAGACGCTCGACTTTGACCTCTGTCTGAGGATGGGGAGGGGTTTGCGATAAGACAATTCCTGTTTTATATTGACGAAATATTGTTCTACGCTAATCTAGTAATCAGTAGAAACGAAATGTGAAATAACGATTCATGTCTGGGTGTGGTCGGTATAATCCCAAAGTACCAAATAGTCTATATTTCAGGGTTATTTTGAACTCGCTAGATAAAAAAAATCATAACTTGGCCAAACAGAGTTATAAGTTCATAAAAATAGATCAGTAGCTTTGTATAGGACCACATAGTAAGTGATAAAAATATCAGGTTGGTATCTTTATTACTTTCTAAGATAATGGGACACAAAAGTACCTAATTTAACATGGGTTTATATGGAGGGTTCAAGTCCCCTTTTAAATTGTGACATCTCAACATTAATATTTAAAATCTTGTCTCTCAATGTATTTATTTATTCAGTTTTGATATTGTTGAGTTTTAAAATTTTAACCATGTTAAATATGTTAATAGTTATTTTTTTATTATTGTTAATTTATATAAATCTGTTGGCTGTTTGGTTATTGTTGTCATTACAACAACATAAGATATATAGATCTATATATTTACTGGTAGGCAGGATTGAGTAGGTAGAAATTGTGTTTTAGTTTTTAGTTTATAATATTTTAGTAACTGGACGAAGTCTATTGCACTGTTGAATGCGTTTAAAGACCAATAAAGATCTTGAATCTTGAAACATGATTTCTGTTAATTGTTACCTTAATTGCTTTTCTTAAAGCTAGGTATTTCAAACCTTTTTCACGCAAAAAGTATAATTTTTGTTTTGAACTATGTTAAATCCTGAAGTTGGTATAAACAGTGGCCAGATTTGAACACTGGTCATTTCCAAAAAGATTAGCTAGGGGTTCAGTTTGTTTTTAATTTTGGTTTGTATCAAAATTTCTTTTGGGATTGAACCAACATCCCATGCTACTGTTTTTGGGTGATATTCAGAAATTCGAAGGAGCCACCATTACTGAAGAAAACGTTTATCGAGCATGTGCTATTATCTAAGAAGACAGACACAAAAATTATTTAATGATTAGAGCTTCCCTAGTGATTGGATCCACAAAAAAGCGAATAATCTTGCATGACTTTTTAATTTCAGGAAAATTATTTCTCAATGGGTACATCACAAATTGACGGTTGAGTTATAGGTTGATTGTGTGAAAATAATAATAATGGTGGTCATTGGATTATTTCCAAAACTTTTCACTGGAACTTGAAAACTGTCAGATGTACATTGTTTTAAGTTTGTATATGACAATGAAAGGATTGCGAAAGATACAGGATTTTTCCGGACATACGTGTTACTGATTTTCTGTATCTCTTAATGATAGCAAGATAGCAATGATAGCAATGTCTGGAAAATGTACTCACAATTTTTTAACATTTCAACTCAAGAAGTGTTGTATAAGTATTTGAAGACGAGCCATTCCCCGCAATGGTCAAGAAAAAATGATTGGTGAAGAAAGTAATGTACACTATTTTCTTCAGAAGTACGAGACTGGTGAAGGCAATTTTTCAAGCTGGAGGAACAAAGAACTGTCACAGCAAGACAGTACACTGAACAATGTTCACCAGAAGTCCTTCAGGACTTCATTAAGGGTTTAATTTTGCATTAAGACAATGCCCCTTCACACACTACTGCTGCAAACTGAAGCTTTTGGGGGGAAATGGCATTAAAACGATGGAGCTCCCTTCTTATTCATCTGATCTCGCTGTGTCTGATTTCTAGTTATTCTTCAGTATAAAGAAACATTTCCAAGGTAATTGCTTTTTTTCTGAAGCCAAAATGAATGATGAGATTCATAATATTTTTACACCATTCCAAAAAATGGATCACTGGGTGCTTTTTGGGAAAATTAAATTTTTAAAATGCATAAATGCTGGAGAGGATTACTTTGAAAACACCTAACGTTTGGTAAGTCTAACACAAAAAACTCTTCATGCATCTCAAAATTTTCAGAGTGACTCGTGCGACCTCGTGGCGTCGCGACCGGAAGGTGGGACCTTATAGAGGAATAATCCGTGGATCCGCCACTAGATTCCGTCTATTCCAAAACCTAACCAGCTTTGATGACTAAACAAATACTAATAATTTGGGTATAGTTCCGAAAGGTTCCCTAACAAAATACTACTAAAATCTAGACCACCCACGCTAACTTCTCCCGGTCCACCCTGCTCGAAAGCTGCACAACGACTCACTGTGTGAACAACCTCCGGTCACAGCCTGAAAACCTAGCAGGAACCATCCTACCAGAACCTGTCCGGAAGAATTCCGGATGGTAGGAGGCTCCTATTGTTTGAGCTAAGGGCTAGAGGTCGGCGCAGCTGGCTACAGCGTTCGCGGCAACAGACGGATAACGCGCGCCAAATTTAAAACTGTAGCGGCACTCGCCGCATCCTCCCCTCCTTCTCCGAGGAGTTCGAAGGCTTAGCCATTAAGAGTGGTAGAAAGGGTAAGAGGAAAGTTATTTGGAAGTGAACCAGTTAAAGTTAAATTGAGCCAAAAATCTTAAACTAGAACGCAGAGTTTACTAAAATTTTCAAATAACACTACCATGCAGAAAGGCGGTGCAGAAACCGCCCCCATTCTCGCTGAACAGCTCCAGTCCTCAACCACAGACAACTTCAACCCATAAGTGGAAAGCAACTAAGATCTATCTATCACCAATATGTCACATACCTGCTAAAAACTTCTAACTCTTCCAAGGTTAAGGTTGGGCTTCTTTAAAAAGTTTAATTAAATTATAGAAGATAGTCTAGGTAAAAGGAATCAGTATTCTGGAAACCGTGTTTGACTGAGAATCACGACCTTCATTCAGCCCCATCATCAGACTCAGATTTCCCTCCAAAAATAGGCCAAGTAGGAAAGGAGAAGTTAAGGATATATTATTCTTGTGTAACTCATAGAATATTTCTTCCATCGTAGCTGGCCATAATCCTAGTCCTGTTCCCCTTACTTCCCTCCCCCCCTCCCGCAGCGGGAGACAAGCCTGCCACCAACAAGCCAATCTACCGGACGCAGAATGAGAGGGAGTGAAAGGTCCCCATGACCTCTCTGGAAGAACATATACAATTAATTGTTTTGTTCATATTCTTTCAATATTTGAAATACAGGAAAGGTGGTGAAAAGATGAAATGGCCATTGGAGAAATAAATCCAAATCTAAATGATGAGGTCTCCTAGTGACTACAGTCATAAGAGGCAAGGAAAGAGGAGAATTGGTCTGCTAACAAGTTCTTTAAACTTATCTACCCTATTAGTTTTTCAAGATTGTTTGGTGACATATGGCGAGTAGTATTCCCTAAATGGAGTGTTCAGATCGAGAAGGAATGGGCCAACAAACAATAACTCAAGAGAAAAAAAAACTCCTGTTGGCTCAGAGTTAGTAGGCCAGGAAATGATTGGTAATAACCATTAATATGTGGATAGGATAACCACTCTGTATAACTAACACATACAAATAAATATACATATAACTGACCATTATAAGGTCGTAACACGCATGCTCGAAAATACAAAGTAATATCTATCACGAAAAACCATACACGAACACTAAATTACACAGAGATAAACATTTATAGCAATAAATAACGATTGACTAACTGGCGTGAGTGCTTCGCTATAGCTTTAGCCTAGTTGTATATAGGAGAAAACTTTGTTGAAAAGTCGACTATAAGGGAAATGCTCAAAAATGTCGGTTCTAAAGCATTTATCAATACAAATTATTCTCTATCCCTAATTGCCTTAAGTTATAACTTAACAAAAAAAAAAATTAATTAATAGGATAGAGATAGTTAAAGATGTGTTAATGAAGTGTGTTTGGGGTTGCGCATAGGAGGCAATGAGACTGTCGCTGCTCCCAATAGTGATTACAGAAAAAATATATAAATAAATGCTAAATCCAGGAAGCTGTAAATACTCCAAACAAACAAAATTTAAACGGCAGATCTCATAACCACCCATCCCCGTGTAAGTGTATAGTAGACAGTTTGGACCAAACATCAGAATTGCCAAACCCAACACCAGGTAGCAAGAGGAGAGCACGCTCAGGTGAACTCCTTAGCCAAATCCACCTCAGTGTCAGGCACAGCCACCAATGCAGGGTCCCAATGAAGAGTAGAAAATGAAAATGAAATGTTATTTGTAAGGTGTAAAATGAAAGAAGAATGAAAATAAACTCAAATTAAACCTAATATCACAATGGCTTTTTCGGAATAGAGGAAATATCTAGTGGCAGATCATTGTCGTGGAGTTGGGAGAATGCACTTTTTAATATGGGATACATGTGCTGACCTAACAAATTTCTTGGTTTTTGGGTCACGCAAGGCAACTGTTACAGGGGAGGTAAAGGTCTCAATTTCCAAAGGTTTAGACCACATAGGCTGCAACTTGGTTGAGATGTGTTTGGGTGCATTACTCAGGTTAAAAAGTCGATACATTACTGTATCACCCACTCTAAAGGGAACCTGTGCTCGACCTTTATTATACTGTTTGGATACTTTATCCTTAGCACGGATCAGATTGTCTAGAGCTTTACTCCATCTCTGTTCCATGTTTCTTGGTTCAGAATTAGGTTCTAGAAGTTGGTCAAGATTCCATTTATTTTCCAAAGGAGTGCGGATAGTGTATCCCAAAAATATTTCAGAGGGTGAAGTGCCAGTGCTCTCGTGCTTAGAAGAATTAAAGGCGGTTTGAAAATAATGTAGGTTTTCATCCCACTGAGTATTGTCTTTGTGGTGGAAAATTCGCAATGCAACTCCGATATTTTTGTTCACACGTTCAGCGTGCGAACTTTTCGGGTAATAAGGAGAAGTCCTAATGTGTTTAATCCCAAGCTCATCGCACATGTTTTTGAACTGATGAGATTTGAAACAACTGCCAGAATCGGAGACAATAGACTGGGGAAACCCAAAGTAGGAAAATAGGCCTCGTTTAAGGGCATTTACTGTAGTTAAAGCTGTTGAATTCTTAGTTGGGATCATGACAGAAAATTTGCTAAACGCGTCTACAATGGTTAGTAGCCACTGGTGACCACGTTTTGTTCTAGGGAGAGGACCAACATAGTCAATCATGATCTTTTCAAAAGGTCTTTGTGCTAGATCAGACGATAGATAACCATATTTTGAGTTTGGGGCTTGCTTACAGCGCTGGCACTGCAAGCATGATTTAACCATGTTAGTTATTGTTGTAGTAAGATCAGAACTGTAAAACACTCTTTTTAACCGATTTAGTGTTTTGGAGATTCCCAAATGTGCTCCAACTGGGGACGTGTGATACATGGCAAATAGCATGTGGTGTAGTTTTTTGGGAACAACAACACGCGGTCTGCTCTGGGAAGGGGTTTTATAAACTAAGACATTATCAATTATTTCATAGTTTGGAGGGTGTTGTCCAGACTTAATTGACTTAATTATATTTTTTAATTCTGGGTCTAGGGCTTGATGTTCTCTTATGTCTTGGAAGGCTTCTGGTAGAGAGAAAAGAACTAAACATTTTGAGGTAGGATTTTTGGGTTCGTTTGTTGAAAGTGTTGAACTTGTGTCATGTTGTTGGGGAGTTGTGGGGTCTTCCTCGTACAAACGAGAGAGGCAGTCTGCAACAACGTTCTCTTTGCCCTTAATGTGACTGACTTGAAATTTAAATGTGTTTATTAAGGCAATCCATCGTGCTATTTTTCCAATTTGCCTGGGGTGGTTCAGCAACCAGGAAAGAGCACTATTATCCACAAAAAGAGAAAATTCTCTATGCTCTAAGTAAGTTCTGAACTTTTCCAAGGCAAACACAACAGCGAGAGCCTCCAGTTCAAAGGTTGAGTAGTTCTTTTCATGGAGGTTCAGGGCACGACTGGCGTAAGCAACAGGTGCTAGGCTGCCATCCAAAGTTTCCTGGGACAAGACCGCACCCACAGCCGTGCCAGAGGCATCGGTCTGCAACGTGAAGGGTTTTTCGAAGTCGGGTAGCCTCAAAACAGGTGAAGATACTAAAATTGCTTTAAGTGTTTTGAATGCCTCCTCCTGAGAAGGTCCCCATAAGTATGGAACGCCCTTCCTTTTTAAAAAATTTAAAGGTTCCGAAATCTGAGAAAAGCTTTTAATGAATCTCGAGTAATTTGAGCACATTCCCAGAAACCTAGACAGTTGTTTTAAATTCTTAGGTGTTGGGTAGGAGTCGATAGGTTTACTTCTGTCAGGATTTAGACTGATTTTACCATTATGAAATATGTGACCCAGGAATTCGATTCTAGGAGATGCCACAACCATTTTTTCAGGACTAACCGTCAGACCAGCATCTCTAAGCCTGTCTAAAACTATTTTAAGATGCTGTACATGCTCGTTGAAACTGTTACTGAAGACAACTAGGTCATCAAAATAAACAAAAAGGAATTTGAATTTTATATCTCCAAAGACTTTGTCAAGTAGATTTGCCAAAACCATGCCACCGGAAGCTAAGCCGAAGGGCAGATAGTTATACTCGTAACAACCTGTGCTTGTGACAAAAGCCGTATATTTTTTGGAATTCTCATCAAGAGGAATTTGATTATAAGCACTTACAAGGTCCAGGTGGGAAAAATGAGAAGCCTTCCCTAAATACTGGAATGCTGACTCAACCGTTGGCATGGGAGTGTTCTCCAGCTCAACCATCTTATTTATGTGTCGGTAGTCTACCACCATGCGACTTTTACCATTCTTTTTCGGGACTAAAAACGCCGGACTTGAATATGGAGAGTCACTATGACGAATAATACCCTTACTCAACAGGTCTTTAATATGGCTGTTTAGCTCTTTCAGTTTGGGAGGAGCATAATGAAAAGGTTTTGAGCGGACAAACTTATTAGTTGTTATACGGATGGTATAAGATATTAAGTTGGTTTTGCCAAGGCATGGTGTTATGGTATCCGGGTACTGCTGCAATAGGTTTTTTAAAATGTGTTTTTGTTTTGTGTTCAAGTTTTCTCCTAATGTTGGTGCTGTATGAGTTGATTCTATGTTGGGTTGAGCTGACTGATCCTGGAATTGATTAATAATTAAGGTTGTGTCAAAGGAAAAAGTTATTTTACGCTGAGCCGCATTGATCACCATTTTACTGTGATCTACAAAGTCCAAACCCAAAACAACTGCCACCGGTAGGCTATCTGATACAAAGAAAGAAAAAGTCCAGGAAAGGTGTAAAATTTTAAAATGCAATTTAATCTGTTTTTGGAAATTCATGTAAGTACCATTCGCTGTCATGGCTTGAGTTCTGGTGTTAAGTGAATTGACGTAAAACCCTTTACCTTTCTGTAGATCCTTAAAGACTGACCCAGATATTATTGAGTATGTGGAGCCTGTATCAATTAGTGCTTCAAGTTTGATTTCTTTTATGGATAGCCAGATAGTAAGGGGATCTACTTTGGGTAAAGAAGGTGCCATAGAGCGGACAGGGCGATTCACCTTCGGTTTAGGGGAGACAATTTCCCTGTCTAAAAATGCCTCCCTAGGAAGTTTAAATGTTTTGGCCTGGAATTGGACTGACCAGAATAATTAGCTTGCCTATTCTGTTGACCGTTTTGGTAGTTACGCTGACTTGTGTTGTTTTTTGGTGTACTATATTGGCCTGAATGGTTATTCCCTGATTCCAAGTGTGAATGACCGCCATTACGACTATTTTGAGGTTTATATTGATTAAAGTTACGTGACCCGTGATTTTGGTAGTGGTGTTGACCGTTAGTATGGTTAGAGTGGCCACTGCTTCGGTTGTAAAACAATCTGTTGTTTTGTTGAAAACTTTGATTATATGGTATGGAACTATGAAGGGATGTAGGTGGGGGTACGTTGGTTGTTTGTGGAGTGTCGTAATATGTAAGACGTAAGTCATCTACTGTGGGGGCCAATTTTAAAAGATCATTAATGCAGTGTGGTGTTATAAGTCCTGATAAGCAGGCTCTAGTGGAGGGATTGAGACCTACCATAATAGTAGTAAAGACAACTGCATTATCTACTGTAGGGTTTAAAAATGTAAACATGGCACTAATGCTGTGTACATAGTCAGCTAAGGACTCTGAGTTAGTTTGCTGGCGGTACAAGAACTGATTCTGAGCTTCCCTCAGTGTTCTATCAGTTAAGAGTGAAGTACGTATAGTCTGGACCAGTGAGAGCCAACTAAGATTAGACGTGATAGCATTTAACCATATGCCACGAAGTCTACCCTCAGTCCGCGGAATAGTATTTGTAATAAATAGTTTGTCACTTACAAGGTTCAAGTTGAATATTTCTGTAGCTTTAATTACAAATTGTACGAGGTCTGGGAGGGACGAAACTGAAGTCATAGGCAGGGCTCTAATCATTTCGCGAACAACAGAAGGAAATGTCGCATCACTATCTCTATTATGGCTTGAGAATAACTCGGCAATCTGTGAAGACACTACTTCTGTAGTGCGTTCAACTGTCGTTTGTGTAAGTTGTTGCATAGCCACTATCAAATTTTGTATATTCGGATCTATTATTGTTTGTGAAGGTGTGTATGTTATGTTGGACTGTACCTCAGATTGTTGTGTGACTGTTGGTGTAACATCAGTCGAGGCTGCTGTAGTTTCTAATTTGGATTCATTAATATTTTCGTCTGAGTCGATTTCACCTAATTTATATTTTTCTTTAATATAAGCACGAAGTTGAACTCTCATTCCCTCAAGTGTACCTGCTGGTGTGATGCCCAATAGAGAGCATTGATCCCGGGCCTGAGTTGCTTTTAACTCTTTAATCCACGCTACAGTTTTGGGGATATTGTCTGGTTTATACATATTTAAAGAGAGCGAAAATAACAACACAATAAGCTATCCAAGGCAAACTGGTACCAAAATATGTTTACTTTTGTAATAATTAGACTGGGGGAGTCTGAAAACAATAACAGTAAAAAACAATTATTTCAAACAACTTGGGCTGACCTAGCTTTGAGAAAAATACAGCAAACCAACACCTACTGGGAGGGAAAAAAATCAGGTAGTTACTTATTTAAATTATAAATTAGTTTTATATTGATGTTAAAAAAGTTTAAGTAGTTTAATTTTTTATAAAATCTTCTCTGTAAATTAGCTTGTCTATCTCTTTTAAATAAATAAAAATTTATTATATTCAAATTGCATTGTTAGACTTATAATTATTGTAACAACTGTTTAAGTACCTGAAACAAATGCTCGAATCCAACATTAAACATATTTCCAAGCGAAGTGATATTTAGAACACAAAGGTTAAAATTCTACCGAAAGTAAAATATTGGCTATAACAAAAATAACAAAGTCACCAACTACCTTACCTGTATTCGTAACTCAAGGTTAGTTACAAATGATCATCGCAAGCTGTAATTTACACAAAACAAAAGCACCAGTTATTATTATGTGTTTAACACTAACTAATATAACCAACATCTAAACGTATATAAGGCTAAGTCGTAAAATAATTTAAAGAAATCATTCGGTTTACAATTTGTTTAAGTGAAAACGAAAACAAATTACCGTTTACTTACAAAGATAACTTACGTAGTACCTTAAAACATTGACCGGAAATTATAAGATATTCGTACTTAACTGTAGTAGTAAAATCTATAATGTAGATTAAAATAATTAGACTTCGTTATCTACGGAGTGATACAAAAACCGGATCTGAGGAACTCTGCTTACGCAATTACGTGCTTGCACGGCAAACTGACTAAACTTGTGTCGAAAAATATTACTGCAGTTCCAAAAATAAGAATATCTAATTCGGGTAAAAATATGAAGTAAAATAATTATAACAATTGCGAGCTTAGAACTATAAGTATAATTACAAGGAAAAATGTCAAATTTAAGGGGAGGCGGTACCCCAGAAAAATATTTTTTTCACATTTTTTTTTTATTTTTTTAAAATGTTAAGCGGCTTTTTCTGCACACAATGATATATAATACATGTATATTTGAAAATTGTAAACCTACAGAAAAAAAGTTTTAAAATATGCTTACATCATGTTTCAGGAAGAAATTTGTGACAGCGCTTGCGTTTATTCACACATGTACTATTATACATATGACCTTTTATTTTTGTGTGCTATAATTTGCTTTTGTTGTGTTGGCAGGCCTGAACTAACTTCTATTTCATCAGCTTTGAGTTCTGCTTCTGACTTTATACTGTTTGTTTATTGTTTTGCTTAGTGTTTTGGTGCTTTGTGAAGTGATATAGTGAGTGTTAGTTAGTAATTTATATTTATTATTGCTAACAAGATTGTTTATGTATAAATATGCCTCGTGTTAAAAGTAGTTATGCTAAACCCCGTAAAGGAGTTGGTGGTAGGAAAAGAAAAACCAGCCAGTCCTAACCCTAATGAGATTGTCAAAAGATGAGTCTACCCCTAGGCCTGAAATGTCAACACAATCTCAGTCAAGCTCTTCAAAGAAAATAAACATAGATAAGTATGAGATGTTTAATTGTGATGAAAACTATGACAATGAAATTATTAACATGCAAATTTTATCAGATCAACTTTTTAGTTTCATCACTTTGTAAAAATTGCAAGAAAAGTGGTTTACAAGTGCGTGCTGCTCAACATTTTGGCCTGGCTTTTGAGATGGAGATTTATTGTTTGCCATTGTAAATATGTACATAAATTTAATAGTTCTAGGAATATTAATTTAGAAAAAAAGACTCTATTTGATGTAAATATTAGACTAGTGTATGGACTGAGGTCTATCGGGAAAGGTATGGCTGCAGGCAAAATGTTATGTGGCGTAATGAATCTTCCGCAACCTCCAACAAAACCGTTTCGATATAATAAAATTTTTAAAAGACAAGGCTAAACAGGTAATGGATGAATCCATGAAAAACTGCTGTGGATGAGGCTGTTGAAGGAAAATAATAAAACTTAGGTAAGAACGAACGCGACTTAAAAGTAGGTATTGATGGCACTTGGCAACGGCGTGGCTTTAGCTCTCTAAACGGAATTGTTACTTGTACAAGTGTTGACACAGGAAAAGTTATGGACATAGAAGTGTTATCTAAATTTTGTAATTGTTTGGACAAACAACAACATGAGGCTATTTGTTCGGCAAATTATCAAGGCTCGAGCGGAGGTATGGAGTCAGCTGGAGCCTTAGCTATTTTTCACCGATCAGTAAATAAGTATAATGTTAGGTACTTAGAGTATTTAGGTGATGGAGATACAAATAGTTTCAAAACTATTGCAGACAGTAAACCTTATGGTGAAGTGGAAATACAGAAACTGGAGTGTATAGGCCATATTCAAAAGAGAATGGTGGGGTCTAGGCTAAGGAAACTAAAAAGAGACTCAAAAGGCGTAAACACTTTCTGATGGCGGCAAACTAGGTGGAAAGAATAGACTAACAGATGGCATAATTGATCAATTGCAAACCTATTATGGAAATGCTATTAGGAAAAATACTGATAACCTACAGAACATGAAGGCAGCGGTTTGGGCCATATATTTTCATAAACTTTCGACGGACGACAATCTCAGCATGGCCTTTGCCCGTCAGGAGAAAATACATGGTGTAAATACAACAAGGCAAAGCACACTAAAGAGCCATATTCTCATAAGAACAGCATTCCTTCAGCTATAATGTTAGCCTTGAAACCAATCTTTCAGGCTTTAGCAAATCCTGACCTTCTTCGAAAATGTTTACACGGTAAGACGCAGAATGTCAATGAAAGCATCAATAATGTCATCTGGTCTAGAGTGCCAAAAAAAGATTTTGTGACATTGAACACACTTGAGTTTGGTGCTTATGATGCTATTTCTACTTTTTAATGATGGCAACATAGCAAAATGCAAAATGCTTAGAGCAGTAGGCATTGAACCTTGCAAGAGGACAATTGACGCAATGAAAAGTTTTGACTACGAGCGAGTGCGACGAGCAAATTGTGCGATAAGTGACTTTCAAAGACAAGCAAGGAGACAAACCAGGAATTTAAAAAGAAGGATTGAGGAGGATTTTGAAGAGGAGCCTGCATATGATCCAGGAATGCACTAATGCTACGGTAAATAAATTGCATGTTTTTTTCTATAATTTTGTTATTGTTTACTCTATTTGTGGCTGGGTATAAGTTCTATTTCATAATTTTCTCTGTTATTTCTCTTATAAATGTATTCTAAACTCAAAAATGTTTGAAATAATATAGCCTAATTAATTTTTTTTGTATTATCTTTCACTCCGTTATGACTATAGGCCTAACCCGCATCGCGTTACTTTTGATATACAAATTTTCCAATATAGATAAATTCTAAATATTAAAAGCATATATAGCCTATTCTATTAATATAAAGATCACATTTAATTATAAAAACCAATTACATATCATATATAGGTAAAAATATTATATAACATAGCTAAATAGGTCATTATATTCGTTTTTTGCGATTTCCCGCAAATTTACTTTTTTACAGTTTTTGCACACAAAGGTACACGTTTCTCAGAAAACTACTTGGACAATCAACTTGAAACTTTTACACACATTTATATAGGTATTTTGGCACCTACTGAGTTTTTTTGAGATGCCTCCTATTATAATTAGGTACCTAAAAAAAATATTCTAAATTCCAAGTTTGATATTTCAATATGGGTTTGAAAAAAAAAATCATAAAAAATTTATTTTTTTAAGATACAAGCACCAAAAAAACTCAGTAGTTGCTTAAATACCTATATATGTTGTATAAAAAAATTTAGGGTTGATTGGTCCATTAGTTTCTGAGATAATGGTACCTATGTTAACATTACAAAGATAGGGGTACCGCCTCCCCTTAAATTTTAAAACTGTCTTAAAACGAAACGAGAAATTCTTGTTTGAAACAGACAGACAGACGGAAATTACGAACTCCGTGATAATAAATTTTAAACGACTTAAGCCTTATGAAAACTTGAAAAAGGAATTGTGGCTGTAATAAATAATAAATGGACAGTTATGTAAATTAAAGTCAACAAAGAAAAATACTGCATAACACCTATAATTAGTGAAAAAAATGGTGTTACAGTCTAATACAAAGTGTACTTCAGGTTACTAGTATAAAAGAAAACTATAGAACTTGGTTAAACAAGTCGTAACTCTGCTTAGTTAAAGCTTAAATGAGACTTTACTGTTATTAGTTACTAAAAAAATACGATTTAAGAAATATTTAAGAATATATTTATATTTAAGAAATACTTTATAAAAAGGGCAAAAAATTACGGTATTAAATTATTAAGGTTGAACTATGAAATTCTATTAAAGTTAAACTGAGAACAATAAAATAAATGTTTAAATTAATTCAAGTAATAACGGTTTACACTTTAAGCTTATTTTAAATGACTAGAACTAATTTAGTTATCTGATTCTGTAGGTGAAGGTCGCTGCTTCCCTCGTGGCGTCGGTCGCTGCCCTGGGGTGTTTTACGCCATTGTTTGAGAAATTACCACTGCTAATACGAAAACTAAAAAAAATGGACGGAAAGCGTGAAATTAAAATTAATGCTGGTTAGGAATGGTGTTGGGAATCCGAGGCGGACGGCTCGCGCTACCAATATCTGCGACCTCGTGGCGTCGCGACCGGAAGGTGGGACCTTATAGAGGAATAATCCGTGGATCCGCCACTAGATTCCGTCTATTCCAAAACCTAACCAGCTTTGATGACTAAACAAATACTAATAATTTGGGTATAGTTCCGAAAGGTTCCCTAACAAAATACTACTAAAATCTAGACCACCCACGCTAACTTCTCCCGGTCCACCCTGCTCGAAAGCTGCACAACGACTCTCTGTGTGCACAACCTCCGGTCACAGCCTGAAAACCTAGCAGGAACCATCCTACCAGAACCTGTCCGGAAGAATTCCGGATGGTAGGAGGCTCCTATTGTTTGAGCTAAGGGCTAGAGGTCGGCGCAGCTGGCTACAGCGTTCGCGGCAACAGACGGATAACGCGCGCCAAATTTAAAACTGTAGCGGCACTCGCCGCACTCGTATGATTTCTCTACTGTATATACACATAGTAAAACCTTGGAATTTTAATTATTGTATGAAAAATACAATTAGATTTTATATCTCCCTCATACATAATAATGGATACAAAATGTATATGAATCTGACTGTTCCCCTTCATCCTCATAGTGGTGCTACTGATTCATGTTTTCTGTCAACAGAATGAATTGTATTACTGGAGAATAAGTGAATTTTGAAGACAACACTGAGAAATGAAGACATTAGTATACAAAGGTTCACTCTGCTTATACCATTTACATTTTATAATCATATAAAACCTTATCAAACAAAACAACAAATTAGGCCTTGCTTACATAAAGATAATTCTTTTACCAAACAAATTTTGAATTGTTCTTATTATAGTGATTAAATAAAAATGAAAGTAATTGAAAAATAATCTTATACATTTTTACAAAATGTGACTGTAAGAAATTTGCATCTGGCTAATTGTAGTATTGTTTGAAATTTTGATTTTACTTGTTGCTCAAAAGAGGTTTCTAACATTATCTACATAGCTTCAAATTTAAAAAAATAAGTGTAAAAAGTAACAACATTGTATATCAAGTTTAGAATTTTTTAATTAAAAAAGTTGTTTTATTTCTATTTTAATTCATTTATATCAATTTACGCTTAAAACCTCAGAATAGGTTAAAAACTGAATTTCACTATGAGATTCCAATTTTTTCAATCTTCTATTCCTATTTATTAAAAGTTATCTTCCTTGCGAGTCTTTTGGAATATGGAGTAAGATTAGTTACTATAGCATCATTATCAAATGTGTTTAAATTTTTAAAATATCATATTATGTCTCAGTTACTTTTTTCCAATAAAATTAAGACTAAAGGTGAAGTAATCTGTAGAGCATCAAGGGAAGTCACATGACTTACCAGAGTAGGCGGTTTCACAGGACAGATGTGGCGAAGTTTATAACCTAACATGGACGGTATTGGTTGATTCAGTGATTGTTATACTAAGCCTCATTTTTAACAAGATTTTTCAATAGGATTTGGCACGTTTGAAACAAAATAATTTTATTTTTTAATTCAGCTTGTTTCGAACTGTAAGAAATGACAGATAACTAAAGATTTACTAAATTTAGACGTGGAGAACTTTGGTACTAGGCATCTCATGTGTTCATTCCATTCACCTCCATCTCAGATATAGCATATAAACTTTTAAAAATCATTTAACTAATGGTATTTTGCATTAATAATGCATTTATGTTAAACATCAAAATGGAGTTTTCTCTAGCAGATTCTGTAGTGAAATTAATGCAATTTTAATACTATTAAAATAACTTACTTATCAATCCACATCAATGTTTATTATAATAGTGGGCACTAAAACCTCAATGTTATAGTTAGAAACATCTTAAACAATTGTTATT
Organism: Homalodisca vitripennis; assembly: GCF_021130785.1. Taxonomy (NCBI): domain Eukaryota; kingdom Metazoa; phylum Arthropoda; class Insecta; order Hemiptera; family Cicadellidae; genus Homalodisca; species Homalodisca vitripennis. Next base: position 22,649,867 of record NC_060209.1, read on the forward strand.
ATTTGAATAATGGATATGTACATATTTATTTGTGAATGTTTTTTAGAGCGAGTTACTTGAAGATGAAATATCAAAGTTAGCATACAACATAATTCTAATTTTGTTGAAAGGACTTTAAGTTTTTGAGTAGTAAATCCAACTTGTAAATAACTGTAGTAAACCTTATTACTTATTTTGAAAGTAGATTAATTAAAGAAAAAAATAATGAGATATAAAATATAAATTACTTACCAGTAATATTATTCAAGATATTATACAGTGTTATTGCTAAAACACAAAATGATTCTCAATACAATTTAATGAACAATAGGTAGTCTAGATACAATAAATATGTAAAAATACTTGTGACTGTCAATTTACTCATTTCTTATCTAAATATAAGTCTATCTTTTGAGCTGTCATTTTAGATTCCCTCAGATGCCAAGTAAAGAAGATAAGGACAGTTTGAGTTTAATTGACATAGTAACCCAACTACTTCCATCTTCTTAGTAGTTATTTTCCAAATAACATGAAAATGAATCCATTATATGTTTCTGAATTGGTTTCAATCTTGGATTAATTAACTTTTCCACTAGTAACATGAACCTTAATTGTATATGTGAATTTCACACAATTTGTAGAAACACTATGCTGGTGGTTTAAAAGCATAACATCTATTCACAATAAATGGGGATTTTATTAGTTGCAAGTTGGTAAACAGGGTACTTACAATAGCTGGATTACACAGCTACCCCAAAGATGTTTTCAAGGAGATTAAAAAAATTTACTTTGATCATGACCCCAAAAACTCAAACCACCATAATCTGAATATATATATATGTGTGTGTGTATGGGCAGGCCCATATCCATAACGGTTTTTTTCGGACCATTTTACTGGGGCCCGGGTCAGCCCTGCCACATTTGTACGTAGGCGGGAGGCGGGGCATGATGAGGCCCGCCAAAGCTGAGCGGGGTTCTGCAATATGGTATGAGGTTGTGAACAGTATACTGCAGTAATTTTAAATAGATCCAGCATAAACTTGGTATGAACATTATTTCACATGGCTTGGATATGTTCATTAGCCAACAAAATCTTTTAAGTTACCGGCCATTCATAATGATGTAAAAAAATCTTAACTCAGCTATTTCCCCAATAAATCTATTTCAAAATAATAGATCATTTTCAAACACTTTTACATTTGTACTTTTTTCATATCTCTTGAGGTTTCAAGATTGTGGCTGTTCAAAGTTTGGAAAAGGAATGGTTATATCTCAATTATTATGTATCATAGAGCATAAAGCGAATCTTCCATGATTTAGAATTCTTAGTTAATTTACACAGATTTTATGGTATTGTAAAGCAATTTAAAATTACTAACTTTTCATCTTATTAATTCTATTATAACTTTTACGGTTTAAAATTGCTATTAAAATGTTTTAGAAGTACACAATAACACTGAATCATTGTAATAAATCCAGTCCACAATTTTACAAATTTATATGCTTATAACAATTTTTTTCTTGTAAGGTTTATAAATGTTTGAAAGTGTGACGAGTATATTAACATACCAACCTTGAGTGTCATCATGCCATGAGTGTTGCGCAAATTAAACATCCAAACTAATAATGCACCTTCAGTTTGACGTTTCAAGATGAGAGCCACATGTGAAATCTATCTTGATCAACTTGATCATTATTCATATCCTCCCTTAACTCGTTCCACTTATTACACTTGTTCTGATGATTGCTCAGTTCAAAGCCTGTCAAGCTGTATGGAATTTCTCTGCTATGAAATCGGGAACTATTCACGCCATCTGCTGTATCGGATAATCCTCCGCCTCAGACTGAAGCACCATCTGCGGAACAGTGTGATGTGCTTATTCCATTAGTAAACTGGAACTCTACCATGTCTCGGGTCTCTTTTTCAGCATTGAGATGTCACAGTCCTTTACAATAAGCTCCGTCATATGTCACCAACTTCCCTCTTCACTTCCAAGACAGCGTCCTTTCCCCTGACAACAATCTGTCAGGGTCTTCGCTTAGCCTTGTGACATTACAACTTTAAGGTAACTTCTGATTCCTTGGCATGACGGTTAAATACTGGTGATCAGACCCAGTGAGATCCTCAATCATGCTCCAGTCCGTGGTTCTTCTGATTCTTCCTGCGCAAATGTTATATCCAAGATGGTAAAGGTGTATCCCAGCCATCGGAATGAGGGAGTTTTCCCAATTAACAACAACCAGACCACCCCGTGCAGCCATCTCCAGAATGCACCATTGGCTGTCCGTGTCCATCACTTGCATTCTCCATTCGACTGCCTTTGTGTTAAAATTGCCGGATACAATTAAATTTCCAGCTTGTCCTGGAAATCGGACACAATGTCATTGGGTGCGAAATAGCAGCTGATGAGATTGACCTCACGGCTCTTAACAAACTTGTTTGTGTTCGGCACCCAGACTGCAGCACATTTGCAACCAAGGATATCACGGAAGCAGTACAGGATGTCTTTGTCACGGAACTACTCACTTACAATTCCAATGACGATATTGTGTTCCCATACAAGCTGTGAGATGAGATCGTCACAACTCTTCTTCAATGGAAATTTCCTTGGAGAATCTTTATCCTTTGATGTTTTTACTTGCTTTTTATTTATTCCCTTCACATTATTTAGAGGCAGGTGTACCCCAAGGGTCCATTTTATGCCCCATATTATTTTTATAAATGACACCCAAGTAGCTCAATTTACGTGGCAAATTAATTTTCTTTGCTGATGACAACCACAAGTTTGATTAAATCTGATAAGAAACTTGACCTATCTAAAACATTAATTTTGTAATTGGCTTAAAGCTAACAAACTCCTTAAATATTCCCAAAAGTCCATACTTGATTTTCACTTTATTAGAAACGAGAACAACTTGAAATAACTTTTTACCAAAATAAACTAACTCTAAAAAAATTGTTCATTTCTTGGTGTTACTTTGGATGACAATCTGAGATGGGAAAATCACACTGGTCAGTTGAATGGGAAACTAAATTCAGCATGTTAAGCTTTTCGTAAAATTAGAGATTTGACGGATTTAAGAACAACAAAAACTATTTATTTTGTATTTTGAATCTGTGACGAGATACAGATTATTTGTTAGGGTAGATCACCATTTATTGAACAAGTTTTCAAAACTCAAAATAGAGCAATGCGAATTATAGAAATTTAAAATCTAATCAATTATGTAGCGGCTATATTTTTAATCTTAAAATTTTGACAGTGAGAAGTATTTACATAATGGAAGTTTTAACTCAAACATAATAAATTCAGTCCAATCCCTTTATCTCCCATCATAAACATACACAAAATGTAATAATCATTCTTTGTCTGTGTCTATACACAGATCAACCCGTTTTAAATCATTGTTCTCTTACGCATAGTAGGACGCACTGTAAGCCATTGTTTAAGCAACTTGGTATTTTAACTATTATTTCTCTATACGTTTTAGACTGTTTATTATATATCAAAACTAATTTAGATACAATTCCTACAAATAATTCTATTCATAGTCATTTTACCAGACAAAACAATTTCCTTAGAGTAAATCAGTGCAATTTTCAAACAACTATAAACAGTTTTTGTGAATTTGGTCTGAGGCTTTATAATATACTACCATACAATGTTAAATCGCTCAATGTAAAACATTTTAAAAATGAAATTAGATCTATTTTATGTGATATTTGTGTATACAATGTCGAAGAATTTGTTAATTTCTTAAAAACAAAAAATGTTTAGGTAGATGTTTGTGTACATGAACGTATTTTATAGTATGCTGTACGCAAATGATGCTCATGACACTATTCTCTGTATTATTTGTACAGTTTATGAATAAAGAATCCTTTGACTTTGACAATAGTTAGCATTTTTTTGTACAAACTACCATTAAGATGGAGAGAGATTCCTACATTAAAGGATTTCAAAAACTATTAAAGGATGTATGCTTCTAACAGAAATTTATACTTTTGATGATTTTTGTCCGAATTGACCAGAAAATAATTAAAACGTGAAATATCATACTTCAGCTAGTTTTAGCTATATGTTACTAATGTTTTAGTTAGTTTTTTAATTGTTATTTAGTATTTAGTGTTTTTTTTATACCTTGACAAGCTTTATAACAGTATAATGTTCTATTGGGCTAATAAGTCATTTCATTTTACTTTGTTCAGAGCCTATCGGAAGACAGAATAGGCCCTTACCAGGAAGGTATTTCAGTTTATTCAGGGGGTCTGTTTAGCCCCCGACAGAGACAAATCTGGGCTTCCGCCTTACAGTCACTCTGTCTGTGACTTGTCTCTCGGCACTTAAAACAGGGGCCTTGACCTCTTCTGTCGGGCCCTCCGGATGTGGCCGAAACTGAAGCACTTTGTCACTTCCAACCTCTGACAGTACAAACATCTTAGATGTGTAAAATTAAGCCAAGTGCAAAATGATATTCAATGCCACATAAACTAAATACATTTTTCCTTCGCTGATCTACTAGATATGTGATAAATACTCAATTATATAAAAATCTGATCTATTCAGGGACAGGAATAAATTTTAAAATCTTTTAATTTAATTTAAACATACAAAAGGTTTCACATTTACTGAAATCTGAAATGCAGACATTTTAACCATATGCAATTAACAATTTTCCTATACTCAGAACATTTATGATTAGTAATTCCATTTCAAACAAGGGTAACTTTCAACATTAGATTACAATGACTTTCTTCCTTTATTAAGTTTACACACAATTTTGGACTAATACACTTTTCTGAAGTTTCAAGGGTTTGCTCAGTTATAAATTTATAAAATTCCATGAGAAACAGTTCCAGCACAGTTTACTATATTTTTATAATAATGTACTGCCTTTACAAGTAAATTGCAACATCAGTAGTATGTTCGCTATAAATAACTGATGTTCATGTTACAATTTAATATCTTACACCTCATAATTATATTTGTTCTACCTCGGCATCAGATTATGGTGGATATAACAGGATTTACTATTATTAGTAAATAACAAAATATGTAATATGGCATTAGTTGATTATGGTAGTTGTGTTTTATTTATTTCCAACGGACACACTTCTCCATTTTTATATTCAAAATTCATATAATTAACTTATGAATAGAAGAACATCTTATTTACAAGTATTGGTTTCAGTAAGCTACTGAAACATAAAAGATCGGCACATCAACCAGTTAACGTACCAGATACATTTTCAGTTTATTGGAATATGTTGGTATTGGTAATTAGAATATATTTGTTTGTTACAAATAAAAATGTGTAACTAACACCTTACGACATATAGAATTTATGTATTGCTATTTTGTTCAGTGACATTATTTTATGAACAAAATAGTTTCCAAATGTAATGTGCAATCATGCTGAAAAATAGTCTGTAAGAAATTGTTCATGATGTATCTAAGGAAATAAACATAATAGAAGTTTATCCATGGGAAAACATTTATTTGTACATTACACTAATTATAAACATCCATTTGTACAAAGGTGGATCAAACACATAAACTAGAATCCTTCACTGCAGCTAGAAAAGCGTGTTAAATGACTTCAATTTCTGAGACTTTATAACAGAAACATATGATATTCTAAACATGGATGAGGCAGATGGAAATCTTGTACTGCCCGGCACTTTTCCGTTTTTTTAAAATATTTGTACACTGTCAATTATTGGTACAAATAGTTTCTTCAGAACATTACATATAATATTCATTTGCAGTTGAAAGCGTTTTTCATATCAATTTCAGCTATTTATCTCTATTTTATTTTTTTAATTATTGTTACTAATTTTTATAAATAAGTATTTTTTACATTGCAAAAACCAATAAAACTATGGCATAAAAATGTAAAGCCTTATAAAAAATAATTTTTATGGGGAAATCCATAGTATATGAAGTATACCAAAAATGATTTTATACAAAACAATAAAAATAATTCCCACTCTAAAATCATTTTTTTTAATATTTATATTGGCCCTGTAGAACAAGAAACATATGTTTTGTATTCTTGTGTAGAAAGTGATGTAGCTCAAAACTTCCAAGTGATAGTTCTCACGAGAAAACAAGAGGGTCAAATTCCCTTATCACGCATTCTCTAGATGCGGGCGAGTAGTAGTGACAATCTAACGTATCATAATTTTACAGATTTTTGGCATACATATTATTTATACTATTCCATTAATTATATATAAAATTTAAGACATCTCAATTAATACAATATATAATTTAAATGTAGTTTTAAATAGCAAAACTTTTATTAATTGGTGATTGCACTAAAGACCAGACTAGTCACTTGCCACTGGCATAATGTCCTACAATGACTAGTTACTATTTGCAAGTTAAAGGGTTAAATAACTGTTATTATAATTTCATGACACATTCCAGGTTATGTTTGATCCTCTTCACAATGTCCGATGACAAATTACAAAACAAATGTTAGCTTATTAAAAAAAAAAAAAAAAAAAAAATACTGAGCAACACTTAATAAACAAACACTAACCATTAACTATTACTAAACTGAGTTGTACTCATATTATTTATTAATAAATATTATAAATACATTGACTATATTACATTTATTTTCTTTACAGGAAAATCTGTGATTACATACATAGACAGCTATAGTATTGTAGTATTAATTACTGTACAAATACAATTTCTACAGAACTGCCAATTTTGAAGTATCATTTGGCTCATTTTCACAATAATAACACATAGCATACACAATAGAGGCAGATTTAACCCAATAATGGCCAATAAGCTATTGGAACAAGTTTTTTTACAGATCAAAATTCCACTAGGAAATGCAAATCACTTGTTACATGATCTAAGATACACCTTAGAGTCACATATCTTAATAATATTATAAGTGCGAAAGTGCCTTTGTTTGTTTGTTTTGCTTTTACTTGTAAACAATTCAACCAATTATCCTGAAATTTTACGTGGATATTCTTAGGATCCCTGAGATCAATATAGGCCTATTATTATTTCAAAAATTCTTCCGAGTTACGCCCCACTACTCTCTAAAGGAGTTAAAAGTCCCATTTAGGTCTCTAAAGTTTGGAAATGTTAATTGAAGGCCCTGTTAAATATAATCAGTCATTCTGTGAAAACATTGTATTATGACTATTTTCCATTGTGTAAAAATAATTGTTGCATTACTAGATAACAAACATTTTATAATGTTATTAGATCCAAGGAGCTTAAGTCACCCTTTGTAACTATTGTAAGTTTACACAATAATTTTGTATAGTGTTTATATTTTTTTCACTTCTTTTAATACTCATATTTTTGGCTAGTTAGTTAAATAAGTCCAAGGTATATTTCACGTGATATGCAAATTTTCACATAATGCATGTAACTTTTTATGAAAATATTAAATTTTCTTTAAATTACAGGTGATTAAATAGGCTAAGCAGGGTTTTCATTCGAAAACTAAAAAATTGTATTAAAACACTTATAGCTCAAGTATAAAAATTCTGTAAACGGGAGTGTATAGTACTAATTGGGGGAACAAAAGTTTTTTTTCAAAATAGGGGTAAGTAATGGTGTTGTGTTATTAGCAGTAATACAGTAATTTGTAGACTAATAATTGTGTAAGAAATACATAATTGGCTTACTTATATTAAAGTAACTTTTAATGTAAGTAAGTTATCAGTACCAATATAAGCTCCATCTACAACATAATTGGCTGCTGATACCAAACGGCTTGGCCGATTTCTATTTTCTTTACCAAAATACAGCATTTTTTATGAGCTTCAATTTGAGGTATTAGTTGCAATTAAACATTTTGGCTTTGGGTACAGGAGGGCATGGGGGTTAGCACCCCCATTTTGAAAATATATTTTTGTTTTGTTCCCCCAATTAGTACTATACACTCCCGTTTACAGAATTTTGATACTTGGGCTATAAGTGTTTTAATACAATTTTTTAGTTTTCGAATGAAAACCCTGCATAAAAATAACACTATGAGGCACTTTTATTAAATTCTTTATTAAAAATGTTTATTTTCTTATTTGATTCTCGAATCCGGGGAGACTTCACATAGTTGGTAAAAACCACATATTCACATACATTTGATCTATAAAGGGAAACTCTTTTACATCTAAACATAGGGATAGAAATTATTTTGATATTCAGCAACACTCAAAATAAAACATTTCAATGTAAAAAGTATTCTTGGTAATTTCGTATATTAGTTCAAATTTGATGTGACTATACAATCATATTTCACTAATTTTATACACAGTGATGTTACATACGCCTATTTCATTCAATTATATTTCTTTAGACATGTTTTAAATATATGTGTCAATTTTAATAAATTACAAGAATTTTTTTAATTTTAGTATTCTATTTAAGTAATTATTAAACACACTTTATATTTCTGCACAAGAGCATAAATATCAAACCTTGTTTAATTTTATAAAAATAGGATAAACTTTGCTATTTTCCCTCCAACACTATGAATAGTAATTCCACATCAAATTTTGGAGCGTACTACATGCTAACTTCAGTAATCCTGATAGCCATATGTGAAGTACCATGGCGCTAAACAGTTCTCACAATAATGTTTTGTGACAAATAATCTCTTGTCTGAATATGTATACAATCTAGAGGAATGAATAAGAAACACTTTCATATAGTTTCTGTCGTTCCCACTAGATCATAGTGTTACTCTGTTTATTTCTTTTCAGTTCCAATTTACTGCAACATGACGGTGTTCAATCAGTTAGTAATCAGCTGCTTCAATTTATGTTCATGTACAATTCAGTTGTCATGTCAGATATGCTGTAACCTCACTTTTATGTTGCTGGTTTATCTTAGAGTTTGTAAACTTTTTGTTACGTTTGCTGTGAGTGAATAAACATGGATGTTTGTGTATATTAGTATCAAATGTGTGAGTGTAGTATATAAATAGTCAAAAAAAAGCTTGAAAAAATGTTAAATTGAGTGTTTTTCACATTACTTCTGCAGAAAACCCAAAACACCTAAAAAAAAAATTAAAAAGCTCACTATTTAGGGCACTCCTACAGAGAAAAAAAGAGTTAGATAGTCACTTAATAATTTCTGCATTTTAAAAAACCAATTATCTCATTTTCCTGCTCATAAGTTTTCATATAATCTATTAGTTATATTTTAGATACTTACAATCTACATTTTGAGCTGAACAAAATGGTATGCAACACTAATAGCTTTAGACTATAAATGTACTTTTCATTCATAAACAATAGCCAAAATTTGACTGGCCGCAGGGTGTTGATCCATGGCTGATCTAGGATTAATCAGGATATACTTGGCGAACAGAAGAGCCCTTTTTTGTGTTCAAGAATATGACTGTAACGTCTTCATTGATTGATCCAGTTGCAGTAAAACTCCCATTATCTTTTAAAAACAATTATATTTTAATAAATAAACACAATGTCACACATGCAGTATAAATCAAAACCTATAAAGTTTCTTTACTTCATTGTTTCAATAGATTTTCTTACGAGCAACAGTTTCTCTTATTTACAATTTTACAATCCTGTATAGGAAGTGCTCATAATATAAACAAAATAAAAACATAAATGTGTCAGATTAAACTTTAATAAGTATATTTTGCAAAGTAAAAAAAAGTAACACATTAACTTGAAAGAAAACGTAAACAAATAAAAGAAAAATTGACTGTCAAGAAACTTTTCAGAACACACGGTGCCCACTAGTTTATCCTCCGGACAAAGGTGTTCCGCTGTGCCTGGCTTGTTGCCCGTACTTGTGGTTGACGCCCCACAAGTACGGGTGCTCGCTGCTATTGTCTTCTCAGTGCCAAGCGGTTGGTGCCGACTCCGAGCCTGTTCTGCGCTACTGGTTGCGGTGCTCTTGCTAATCTTCTCCCTCGGACTGTAACACACTCAGTTATACTCCCTATGTACAAAAATCATTAGTTACCTTAAAGAGATCATCTGAGCTTTTAATTTTTTTAAGACCCTTGATGTACTGTCTATTTTACGTGTTGTACAACATGTTAACATTATTCCTACACACACTAAATTACATATTTTGTTGATTATGTCAGCTAGTAACAATGTCAAGCTGTGTTTCGATTTTGAATAGGACTAAGTACAGAGCCCTGAAGAACTCCATACTCATCATACTTTCATTTGACCATTTACCATTCAAAATAACTTTTTGCTGTCTATTAGTTAAATGTGAGCAAAATAATTTTAAACATGATTCCATAGTGGTCAATTCCAAAATTAGGTCAGAGTGATTAACATAATCAAACGCCTTGCTTAGGTCACAAAAAATGGCCTGAGCAAAAGCCTCACACTCATAAGCCTGAATGACACCATTGACTAGGTTTTCAATAGCCACTATCGTAGATTTTCCCTTTCTAAACCCAAACTGAGATAAATTTAAAATATTTATTTTTAAAAATTGGCTTATTTGGTCATAGACTACTATTTCTATTAATTTCCATAAAACTGATATGATTGAGATGGGTCTATAACTTCCAACACTATTATAAACATCCATGTTGTCAGAGTTGTTTAATCTTTTAGATACATTTAAAATCTGGTAATAGGTTAATGGACTCCAATTAAAACAGTCTGGAGTAGAATTTGGATTTTTCAATAAATCCTCACATAGAATTACTAGAGTACCTATTTTTTGTTTGATTTGTTTTATATGCGGGCCATTTATACTTCAACCTCCGATCACACACCATGATAGCCAGACACGTAGCAGGTCCGTAAAGTGCAAAATAGTATATAGTATAATAAGCAGAATTGCGCATCTTCCCTCGTACAACATTTGGCACTGCAGAGTTTGAGTAGCTAGTCTGCACTGAGCTGCAATCACAAAAACATGTCCGCCTCTATTGATTCTCCCACACAGGTGAATTGAGGAGTGTTATTTGTTTCCTGCAAACAGAAGGGAATAGTGCAGCAGAAATCCATTGAAGAATGTGGTGTGTTTACGGAGAAAACGTTATGAGTGATGGTATTGTAAGCGAATAGTGTAGAAAGTTTAAAGATGGCCGAACTGATGTGCACGATGAAGGAAGTCAAGGACAAAATCTGTTGCTACAGATGGCCTTGTTGAACAAATTGGCACAGTGCTTAGAGAAAACCATACATTAAGTGCTTTGTACTTGGAATTTACAGAAGTGTAAACATTTTTTTATCACTCTATTGTTATAAAACGTTTAGGCTACAAAAATATTTGTATTCACTGGGTACCAAAAATGTTGATTCAAAACCCATGAAACTCGCCAAATGGGCTCAGCTTTGGCATTTCTAAAATTTTACATTCAGCCATCTTTAAACTTTTGATGCATTTCACATACAACACTATTACTCATAATGTTTTCTCCGTACTTCTCATCCACTACTGTGCACACCATAGGACTGCTATGTGTCTGACTGTCATGGCTTGAGATCGAAGGTTGAAAAAAAAACCAGCCTTCATACATTCAATAAAATAGTTATTGAGATGGTTTTATTTTGTTTGCTGTACTTCAAGTGTTGTTTTTAATGAGATTCCAAGCCTCCTTACAATTATTACTGCTATTATTAAACATATTTAACAATGTGAGACAACCCAGCACCTGTATGAATTGTTTATATTGTTTAAAATATACTGATATCCTGTTGTAAGTTGTGGTTGCTTTTATTCTTGGTTAAATTATATAAAAAAAATTGTTTTTCATATTTGATAGATTACTCATAAACCAGTCTTGATCATCTTGATGAGTTTTTGTGTTCAAACACTGGAAGCATTTAATTTTATTCAACTAAATCACAAAATAGGGATGAAAGTTCTCTTTTGCACTATTTTTGATACAATGATAAAACACAACAACATAATCAGACAAACACAATTTGGGAAAAAACTGACTTTGGAAACACCAATTGACACATTTTTGCATTGTTCTTAGATGGTCTTTGACGTTCTGAACTGTAACAATGATTTCATCATAGTCTGAAGAAGGAAAATGAAAAATGTATCATGTGGTGTTGGAATGATGTATTGATATATGCATTATCAAGGCAGTTTCTATCTCTTCTGGGTTTGGTATTCATACAGAAAAAATTAAATGGTATTTTTAAGATTTAAAAAAAAAACATTAATGGTTTATTTTTTTGGATGATATCAAAATATATATATAAATCCCCACCAACAATAATAGTGTAACTACACCACTGAGTAGTGAAATAAAGCAAATATTCAAGTTTTTAAGAAACATCATAGGATCTCCTGCAGTAGAGTGATATAAAGACACAACTATCAATTTAAGATGATCAACAAAAATTGCAGATGATTAAAATTGCAATTCTATACAAAAAAAACTGCTTACATCACATATCCTAGATTAATATTTATTACTTATATAAAACCATGATCTACCTCTTACACGGTTATTTTTGCTAAAAATACTGGTACTGTAGCATTCAGGTGGATTTTGATTAAACCAGCGTTCAGAGATGCAGATGACATGTATATTTTCTACTTTTTGTAAACAATTGTCAAGAACCAATGTTTTAAAGTCCTTACATACGTGGAAAAAGTTAGCCTATTATTCGTTATTCTTATTTACATATTTGTTATTCTTATCCTTATTCATTAGTACGGATGTAATAGGAGAAATAAAGTGCAGAAGACTCCGTTGGGCAGGCCATGTTTTGAGAAGAGAAGAGGAATGCAAACTGAGGAGGGTAATGTACGGTAACCCAGAAGGAAGACGACCCCGTGGGAGACCGAAAGTGAGATGGTGGAACCAGGTGAAGGCTGATATGGAGAGGGTGGGCGCTTCAGAGGAAGATGCAGAGGACCGTTCAAGATGGAGGAGCTTTGTTGGTGCGGCTAAATATCACCTCCGATATAAATGGCCCTGGGAGTAAGTAAGTATCCTTATTCACAATGATATATTATTAATATTAGCTATAGTTACATTATATATAATTTGACAACTTACTTAAATCATTTATACTATTCTACACATGAAATTTAGATCTATTTGTATTATTTATTGGTATTACACTTTGTTTTTAGTTTGTAGACTGCAGTTGACAATAAATTCTTTTGTTTTTTTTCTTGATTAGGGTAACCCTGATCAAGAGGGGGTGATGGCAGCACTCGGTGCTATGTGTTGGATTGTGCATTCATGGAAAGATGTAAGGCTTGCCAATAATAAAGAAGGGACACAATTATTACCAGTTTACAAGCTGGTATCAGAGAGTTCCTGCACTGTACTCTCTATTATTTTTTGGATGTGACTGTACAAGCCGGCAGAATTTATTGAAGCGCCGCCTTGAACAGTCATGTTTAAAAAGAAATGGCAAGAACAGTCCGGGAACTTTCTGATACCACCTCGTACACATTAAGTTCAGATGATGCCTTTTACACATGTGTAGGTTCGGTAGTAGTACCAGAGTGGCTATTGCACATTGTAGTCTCTGTGTTGATTTTAAATATGAAATGTATTTTGTTAGTCGCTCAATATAAATCTGCAGTGAAGTTGTTAACTACTTGTACTATAACTAGACAGTAACTGTTCTATAGTTTGAAAAGTTCACTGCAGCCTTATGGCACAGAGGCTGAGTACAATGTTGGATGTGACTCAGTATAGACCAGCAGTGAAGGTACGGATGTTCATAAATATTTACCAGCCTCAAGACAGATTAATATGTTCATTCGCTTATATTTTTGAATTAGTGTTTTATCATTGGCAGGACTATAAATAAACACAAAACATGCTTGTAACAAATTTTAATTTTTTAAACATTACTTTATATTTAACCTCATATAACAGTTGTATATTTATTTCATATAAAGAGTTTTTCTGAGAACATACACATAAGATCATTAACTTCCCAACTATAATAAATTGTACACAATGAACACTATTTATAACTTTATACCTGGAAAATGGTATTGCATGTTGTAATGGATTTTTTTAAAGTGCTTAGAATTTTTTAATTTATGAACCCTTTGATAGCAAACACTGACATAAATAAGAATCAAAATCCAATAAGTGTAAGAAACGATTTTTTAGGCCGTAGAAAAACTATTTTATGTTTTATTAGCGATGTTGTTAATAATAACAAAACTATTAATTCTTTGTTTGTTATTTTTGACGATGGAAGGATTGTGAAGGAAACAGGATTTTTCCAGACATTTGCCATCGTTCAGTGAAACAAGAAATCAGTAACACTACGTTTCGAGACCTGCAATCTGATCTCTTCTTCAGGTAAAGAACTAACCTAATACATAATTACAAACTAAGTTAAAATAAACAAATCTTACCAAAGCGTTGTGGCACGCCTTAGTCAGGAATCACAACCTACATGTTGTTTGTCATATTCACTAACTCTATAAACATGCACTTAATATAAACTATACAAAACACTAATCATTAAAACTGAACTCCGGAATACAGGTCACAATAAGTCTTCACTCGTCTACTAACCACCTACGACTGACCAGAGGGTCTAGCCAATGGTGATCGTCACAGCTGGTTAAAACAAGATGGCGGAAATAAAAGGGAAGGTGGACAGGAATGGGCATAAGTCCCCTAGTCCTCTTTATCTAGGTTTGAAATTGTATAATATTTCACAGTCATATAAAAAAACTTCCCTTATCTACATTTATAAAAAAATTTAAAGAACCACTTTGTCAAAAAACATACTATAGTGTAAATGAATTCTTTGAAGACAGTTTATGATAAAAAGAAATAAAACAAATATATGTTAAAAAAATTGTAAAATGAGTTTAATATAACCATAACCATGAAGAGGACTCTTTGAGGTTGGCTGGAAGAGAGGGCTTTCTACATGCTGAACGAGTTACATGGAATGATTAACTTTAAACTGCAATATAACCTCATCCAATTCATACATTTCTCTATGTCTTCCCAGTCCTTTTTTTCATGACTCTGTAACATATCTCAAAGATATTGTTAGTAAAGAATTATCTATCTGCTTATTTGAAAAAAATTGTAACAAAACTTTAAAACTGATCTTTCTATAAAATGTCCAGGTTTAGAGAAACATATCAGATTATTTTCTTCTGTTGTAATAATTTAGGGGAAATCGTAAATTTTTAATTCAATAACCATTTTTACTAATCTCAAACAAGAACACACAAACTCTAAGCACGTGAGCACATAATACAAATACATATTTACACTATAATTTGCTCTGAGTCCTTGTAAATTAAGTAGAACATATTGAAATTTTCAAGATTATATGAGTTTGTTGCCTATATTACATTCTGTAAATTTACAGTGTCTGTACCACTTCTTCAGACAAAGTTAGGTCAGCCACGATCACTATTAATGAGTTTAGCTGTAGCAGAGCAGAAAAGCTAGTTGTATTCATCTGTTGATGGATACATTGTAAAGGTTATGCAGATTGTGTATTGTGATTGAACAATGCTATGTCAGGCACAATCACTATTACTGAGTTCAGCTGTAGCAGAGCAGAACAGCTAGTTGTATTCATCTATTGATGGATAAATTGCAAAGGTTATGCAAATTGTTATTGTGATTGAACAATGATATGTCAGCCACGATTACTACTACAGAGTTCAGCTGTAGCAGAGCAGAACAGCTAGTTGTATTCATCTATTGATGGATAAATTGCAAAGGTTATGCAGATTGTGTATCAGGGGCGGTTTCAGGGAAGGGGCCATGGGGGCCATGGCCCCCCCCGAAATACTAGGAAAGCTTAGTGTAATATTTTCTATAATCTATAAGTTCTAACAAAATTGAATCCCAATACTCGTACATATCAATTAACAATAATTATTTTAGTATAAAAACGAGTCAAACAGAAAGTATTTATTTTTAAATAGTATTAAGTTAACAATCAGTTTCAGTGGTCAAAAGGCACTCGCATCTAGTTGGCGCCTTGAGAACACAAAGAAATCTGGCAACAGTGCAGCCGCGTCCCTCCCAACCGTCATCTTGTTATTGTAGTGACTCACAGCCCACGCTCGTCGCGTATCACGTAGTCTGTACTCATCCGCCGACTTGTACACTTATAGTGTTGTGTTTTCTGTATTCGTTGCCTCCACTGGTTTGTTTAATGTTTAGTTTAATCTGCAGTTCTAAAAAAATGGTAAGTACGAACACAGACAAATGTTATAGGCTATACTGTTTATGTGTAATTGTGTAGACTATAGGCCTAAATAGTGTATTTACAAAGTAGTATTGCATTTACATTAAACGAGGAAAACAAACTCAAAAGTAATTAATATTTATGCATTTATTTTATGCTCATGTATGAGTGCACAATATTCATATACTTCTTCTTTGTAAAAGAAATAGGTGCACATAATCACATATTTATTTCTTTTAAATTGAATTTAATGACTAAAAAAACGGAAAGACGCCAGAAACGCGCGCCACTATGTGTTTATTTTCAAGTATTTAATACCCCTTGGAAACAACCTGACTATAAGATAAAAAAGATTCAGAATTTGTTCTTGTATTTGACAAAAACAGCATTCAACAAATAACGCCAAAATGAAAACAAATTTTCATCTACATTCGACTTTTTTCTAAAGCTATATTCTTTTGGCCCTTTACATATTTAAAGTTGCTGACCTATGTAAATTAATATGGATATATTATTCAATTTTGTGGAATGAGCATCTTCAGACCTATATTTTTGACAATTCATTATCGTGGAATTTATTTTTGCACAATGTTTCAATATATGTATTCCGTGGCGTTGCTAAATAAGCAGTAGCTTTTTGGAATACCTATCATGAAGTGGCCCAGTTCGAATACCGTCGGGAGTCGGGACCATCTCTCATCTCAAGTATAAGTACAATTTTATTAAGACTTTTCTATGTTTAAAGGTAAAATATAATAACTAATTAGTGAATACGTACCGGTAACTATTTGGAAGCATAATACGGTCTTGTCTAGGTTAGGAAAGGAACTATAAACAAATAACAAAATCACGAGACAGGCGCTTGGCTTTAAAATAAATACTCAACCTTAATTTTTTAAATGATAATTAATAACTTCCTAATTGTTTCAGGCATCTCAAAATAATCGAAAACGACCGAATCCAAAATCAATTATTAGTTCATATTTTCAAAAAGTTGAGAAAATAACAGACGACAATGAAACACGTGTAAAAAAGACTAATATATCTTCATCACAACCTAATCCTGACTCATGCATAAATACTTTATCAATTTCTCTTACCGATGCTGCATCTAACAACACCACTATTGTGAACACTGAAGAGCACAATGAAAACCAAAATACATCCCTAGAATTAGGTAGAGATGGTAGTTGTGCCAATGACATAGGGCTTTTTGTGAATAAAAAGACAGATGAATTTACAAAGTGTCAATTGTTAGAACGACATTGGACACCGCCCAAATCATATGAATTCCCATATTCAATTCACACTAAAAATGGCAAGGAAGTAAAACGTTACTTAGGTCATCAACACCTGGAACAAAGAAATTGGCTAGTTTTTTCCGACGTTAAAAAGGGGTTATTTTTTAAGTTCTGCGTTTTGTTTTCCGATAAAAAGTGTGGGCACAATAAAGGGATGTTAGCTCAGAACCTTGTAACCCAACCCTTGACTTCATATGCCAAGCTATTGGGTAAAGACGGCTTCATACAAACACATGAAAACACGGCTTATCATAAAATATGCGTGCAGGCTGGTCTAGACTTCCTTCAAAGTTATCACAATCCGGACAAATCCATTGACAACCAAGTAAACTCTCAACGACTACAGCAGGTACAAGAAAATAGAGAGAGGTTACGCCCAATAGAATAAATCGTATTCTTAGTATTCTTAGGCAAACAAAATATACCTTTAAGAGGTCATCGAGATGATGGACAACTGGATGAAGAGGCTGGTCCGAGTAACGAGGGGAATTTTAGAGAACTGTTAAGATTCAAAATCTCTTCAGGAGATGAGACACTAAAACGGCACTTAGCCGCAGCGTCTTCAAGAGCAACCTATATTGGTAATACCACTCAAAACCAATTGATCACATGCTGCGGTGAAGAGATAACGGAAACAATATTAAATCAAGTCCGAAACGCAAAGTATTATTCGGTGATTTTTGACGAGACGACAGATATTTCACATGTCGAACAACTGTCTTTGAACTTAAGATATGTACACAACAATAAAATTCAGGAAGATTTTGTTAAATTTATTGATGCTTATGAAAACATAAAATCCATCAGTCCAGATCAAGATGTGCATAGTGAGCAACGTTTAAGTGGAGAGGCTCTAGGAAAGATTGTTGTTAAATTACTTCATGATTTATCCTTAGATCTGAACAACTGTGTAGGAATTGGCACAGACAGTTGTAGTGTAATGTCGTCTGAAGCAGCGGGTGCAGTATCTGAAATACAAAAGGTTGCAAAACATGCATGTAGATGTCCGTGTTTAAATCACGCCTTGAACAACTCTCTTTCAACTTCTGTAAATATTGCTTGTATCCGAAATACAGTAGGGATAATAAAAACAGTAGTGTCGTTTTTCAATGTGTCGGCCAAGAGAAATCAAGTTTTAAAATTAACACTAGGGCGTCAGTTAAGTAGTTTGTGTGAAACTAGATGGGTAGAGCGACATGAAGGAGTAATTCAGTTCAGATCTGGGATTCGTCAGATAGTTGAAGCACTCACATCTATCTCGTCATGGCAAGATCGCACAACTTCGTCAGTTGCAGCGACTTTGCTCAACTCTTTATGCACGGCTGAGTTTTTAATATCAATGATGTCATTGATTGACGTTCTAAAAGTCTCATTGCCGCTCAGTCGACTTCTACAAACACCATCACTTGACACTATCCGGGCATCTACCGCAGTCACCAACACCATGGCAACATTAAAAGAAAGAAGGATTAAATGTGATGATATATTCAAACAAATATTTTTTGAAACCAAAGCGCTAGCAGAGGAGCTGGATGTTGAATTGAAGTTACCAAGACGTACGGGCAGTAAAACTAACAGATCAAATCACCCAGGAGACGTAGAAGAGTACTACAGACGATCTATTTATATACCTCTTCTTGATAATGTTTGTGCTGACTTAACATCCAGGTTAAGTTATAGCTCACTGGAATGTTTTGGCCTACGAGGAATAATTCCCACCAATATAGTTGAGGATGCCAGAGAAAAAAATGATCTCATTGTCAATTTAAAAAAAGGTTTCGAACAGTTTGCACCTATTATCGGTGATGGAGATACCCTAAGTAATGAAATTCAGTTTGAAGGTGACGTGGACCTGTGGAAAAATCACTGGAAGATGAAGAAGGAGTAAGAGCAAAATGTAAAACTCCCTGAAGATATATTGAAAGTGTTAGACTCCTGTGACCCAAATATATTTCCAAA
The DNA here is from genome assembly GCF_021130785.1 of Homalodisca vitripennis. NCBI lineage: Eukaryota > Metazoa > Arthropoda > Insecta > Hemiptera > Cicadellidae > Homalodisca > Homalodisca vitripennis. Next base: position 22,669,262 of record NC_060209.1, read on the forward strand.
TATCCATGATGTTCTCAAAATCTTGGCCACACTTCCAGGTACATAAATTAATAAATAAAATTAGTCATATAGGTATGGGCTGGCTGGGTGACTTTACATACTTTAGATATGTGGGTTTAAATGGAAAAGCACACAGAATGGGTACTGTATTACCTGAAGAGTATACTATAAGAACTAACCTAAGAATAAAAAAAATATCAGCCACGATCATTATTACTGAGTTCAGCTGTAGTAGAGCAGAACAGCTAGTTGTATTCATCTATTGATGGATAAATTGCAAAGGTTATGCAGACTGTGTATTATGATTGAACAATGTTATGTCAGCCACGATCATTATTACTGAGTTCAGCTGTAGTAGAGCAGAACAGCTAGTTGTATTTATCTATTGATGAACAAATTGTAAAAGTTACTAATCACTAATTTGGGACAGTATGATGTGTAAACTCCTTACATTGATTTACTTATAAGAAATTTTGCTCACGGCCTTATCAAATTTGTTATAAATAGTGATCACCATATTATAAAATAAAGACTTTTAAGGCACAACATCTGTTAACAGGATAATATTACAATTAAAAAACACTGTTGTATTATAAATAATCTAATCCTAGCCAACAATAATAATCAAAATGAGAATGCCTATTTAACATATATTACTTACTTTATCAATAAAAACATGTGCTTGATTGAAAATATAGTAAAGTTCACAGGAAGACTGAACAAGACAATGAACGCAAGTTTGCATTAAGGATACTTTAAACATGCTTTGAAACTATTTGAGTGCAAAAATAGGCTACTAAACTAAAAGTTTAAAACATCATATCCTGAACACAGATAAATTTAAACTTATTAGCTAATCCAATAATAACTATCTTGTCTACTTCCTCTTCTTTCCCTTCTTCTTTTTCGCTTCCTGCCAAGGATTGAAATCTTCATCTCGTTCATCATCAGACTTGGTAAAAGGAATGGATTTTTTCTTCTTGGGTCTAAGATTAATTTTTGGAATGGAGCTTGGTGCATCGGGTTCTGTGGTGGGTGGGTTGTCTGGCAAAATTGACTCATCAAGCGTTTGACAAGCCTTGAGTACTTGGTCGATCTGCTTTTCTCGACCTGACAAGTCCACATTAAGCTTGGCCTCCAGCCATTCGCGTATGGTCTTAGCTGTCAGAGTCTCTAGGTTTGTCAGGCTCTCTTGGTTGTCCGTATGCTCCTGCAGGACCAACATGATGTCTTCCGTGCTGATCTCTGGCCACAAACAACGAAGTTTACTTCAGCGAATAAATATATTTCTAACCCCAAAATTAGAAAAAATATTTACAAGGTTTATGTATTAATTATCCCGTTAGAAAAGTAAGGACATTTCAGGAAGACGTTAAGCCAACAAATACTAGAGCTTCTTTGTTTAACCAGTGAGAGATAGCACCTACTTCCTGGATGCCAACGCGATATACCCACGCATAACCAATAATAAAAAAAAGTATTTTTTAATGAAGATATAAAACTCTGTCTATAAAAAATATATTAGAAATACTGTTCAATCTGATGTAACATTTACAGTACACAGAAGATGATGCATGTATCTTTTCAACCATATAATTAATAAATAAAATATGTGTAATGAAAGAACAACGTTTAAATTGTAACTTGATTTATTATATCTGAGTGATTGTATTAAACAATGTAAATGTTTATTTCTAATAATACTGATGAACCAGGTGTAGGGGACAACAAATGTTTAATTATTTTGAAAACAAAGTGAGCAAAAGACTAAAAGATGTCAAGAGAATCTAAAGAAATACAAGAGAAGGGGTAAGAAGAATACCCAAGCTACAAATAATGTCAATAACAAAAATATCACCAAATTTTGAAAAGTATGGTAAACTGCTGTGCGATCTCTCGTATGTTAAAATTATAAATAACGATTTAGTTCATTCAGCCAAATTGTTACACATATCACTGAACACAGTATAGACATAATAATTTATGAAAATAAAAAATTTGTTACTTATTAGTTTGTAGAGAACAAATAACCTAAAAAGTTACAGAAAATTAGAATGAATGTCACATTAGTACAAAGAATGAAAAGAAAATACTATGGCAAATTAAAATGGTACGATCAGTCCAAAGTCTTCTCCCTTCTTTCCATGATATGAACTCTTCCATGGTATAAACAGGCAAACAATGTGTTAATAGCGGCCTTAGTAGTTGCAGTTAGTATTTTGTACCTATCAGGCCTGGGAAAGCAGTGTTATGGTAGTGTAGCTAATGTTACTAATCCATGTTCTCCGAATGCAGTGTCAGATAGGTTGTTTGCAGAACCACTTTTACACCAGTCTCACGCACATGTAACATCAACACCTACACCTCTTTCACCCACGACCACTTCAATCAATGACGCAACACATTACACTGACAACACTTTTTTAGGGTAGACCAGAAACAACCTGTCACTAATGGAGGAGATGGAAGTTTGTGTGGAAGTTGTCTCTGGATGGCGACGATCGAGAAACTAATCATAGTTAGCTATAACATTAGGAGTGTTAAAAATAAAATTCCTGAACTTGTCATATATCTCGATTCTCTTCCTCGATCTCCAGATGTGCTGTGTCTACAGGAGAGTTGGACTGATGCTGACACGGAGGCTCTGCTGCATACCGTGCCTGGCTACAGACTTGTCTCTTGCTATTCACGCTCAGAACAAGAGGCAGGAGGGACCGCAATACTAGCCAAATCAAATCTAAAAACTAACTCAGTGAAGAATATGAATCGAATTAAATGTATCGACGGCACATTTGAGTACAGTGTTGCTGAGGTTCTTAAAGGTTGTAATTCGTTTCTAATAATGTCTTTGTACAGAATTCCTGAGAGCAAAGCTCTAGATTTCTTATCTAGTCTCAAGGAAGCGCTCACCCTAATCTCTAAAAAACATAAACACATAGTTATAGCTGCAGATTTTAATATAGACATTTTGATACAATCAAAACAATGCGAAATCTTTAAAAATGTTATCACATCTTTTGGTCTGAAAATAAACTTCGTAAATGCAACTAGAATAACAAAGGTGTCATAAAAATGTATAGATAATATTCTCACAATTTTTAGTCCCGATGTATGCAATTTGATGGAGCCTTCATTCTCTGACCACCAAATGCTGTTACTAGAACATCCCTTAATAAAAAAGAATCAAACCCAAATTTAAAAAAATAAATTATTTAAAAACAATTCAATAATTACAATATTAGTAATTTTTTAAATAACCTTGAATTACAACTGAATATTTTCGATTATTATACGACTGAATTTGATTATTTTTATTCAACATTTCTAAAACTTTTTGAACAATGTTTCCCACTGAAACTCTCAACTAAGACAAGAGGAATACAGCAGGTTGGATGACCGGGGGAATTAACACATCATGCAAGAGAAAACAAGAATTATATGAAGCTCAGAAATCACTGAACAGTCCAGAGCTCACTAAATACTATAAGAAGTATTGTAATATCTTAAGAAAAGTAATTCTTGCTTCCAAAAATATGGCAAATGACAGATTCATATTGGATGCGAGGAACAGCCCACAAGCGATGTGGGATGTGGTTAATAGAGAAACTGGTAAGTTAAAATTTAAAGCGGATGAGGATCTTGAAATAATAGTTAATAAATCTCCCATAGTCAATAAATTCCAAATAGCCAATTCATTTAATGACTTTTTTATTAACGTAAGTAAATTAATTATACCAAACAAAAAATTACCGATTAATTTTCTGAACAAAGATAACAAAATTTTTCCAACTTTGTTTTCGTACCCCACTAACGCTGAAGAAGTGTTTCACATCATTAAAAATTTAAAAAATTCCAAATCATGTGGATGGGATGAAGTTCCAACTCACATATTAAAAGTATCAGCCTCAATTATACCAAAGCCTTTAGCTCTTTTCATTAATAATTGTTTTTCAAATGGTATTTTTCCTGAAAAACTAAAATACTCACTAATTAAACCTATCCATAAGAAAAATGACAAAACTGACATGTCAAACTACCGTCCTATAGCCCTTCTTCCAGTGATTTCCAAAATTTTCGAAAAAGTAATCGCAGTCAGAATTCATAAACATTTTACTAAATATAACATTTTGTGTAAAAATCAATTTGGTTTTAAACCAAACTGAACTAATTGACACAATTTTATGTTCAATTGACAAAAACCATCGTACTGCATCTCTTTTTTGCAACCTTTCAAAGGCTTTTGACTGTGTTGAAAACAGTATATTGTTAAAGAAATTAGAATTTTATGGCTTAACCTGTTGACGAGTGCAGCAAAACATACCCAAATGAGTTAGGTCCCATATGAGGGAGGACGGCATTTTCCGTTGCAGACTAATGACTGTCAGTTCGTTCTCACTGACTTACTGTGACGTCTAGCGGAGATTTTTTGAACTTTTCAGTTGTTTCTAATAGTGTCGCTGTAAAGTGTTGCTAGTCCTGTATCGAGGTGGCACCTGGTGATAACTTTTAAAACTATTTTACGGAGGCGGGACACAAGACCCGCTACGCCTCCAAGGTCGCCATTCTATAAAAAGGATAAAAATTTGTCCTGGAGACCATACATAGATGTCTTAAACAAAAAACTGAGTTCAGCTTGCTACCAAATGTTTACATTAAGGAAGTTGGTAGACATTAACACTAGGCTTATAGTTTATTATTCTTGCTTTTATTCACTAGCACAGTATGGAATACAAATATGGGGCAGCTGCTCTGGCATTATCTCTGTCCTCAAAATTCAAAAGAGATACATAAGAACCATGCTATTTTTGAATATAAGAACCTCATGTAAAAAAATATTTACAGATTTAGAAATATTGACAATTCCATCATTGTATATTTATAGTTGTTTAATTTTTATTCATAATCGTCTAAATTCAGGAAATATAAAGCAACATGAGCACCAGTATAACACCCGTTTTAAAGATAGACTGCAATTTCCTGTACACAAATTAACATTATTTGAAAGTTCACCAAGTTATATGGGAACAAAATTTTATAATAAGCTTCCTCCTCATTTAAAACAGCTTAAAATGTCTTGTTTTAAGAACTCAGTTAAAAGTCTACTAATTAGTAAAGCTTACTAATAGCATAACTGAGTTTTTACATGACAGTCTTTACGATCACAAGTTTTAATGTTTGTAATATTTTAATGTAATGTAAGTTTTATTCTGATGTAATTGTATTACAGATTTAGTATTTATTATTGACAAGCAACCTGTTCACACAACATCTGAAGTTATAAAATCTGTGAATGTTTTGTTGCAATAAACTTCTTGATTCTTGATTCTATAAGGCCACTCCCCCAGAATGACACAAAGAAGCGTAAACTACTCAGGCAGTGCTATGTGTGCAAACACACCACTCGAACTGGACAAAGAAGAAAAGAAACCAGCTATGAATGTTCAACATGTGAGGTCGCCCTTTGTATATATCCTTGTTTTGAGCAGTATCACACACTAGCAAAGTTTTAAATGAAATTATAGCTTTTAACAATCTACAATGTATTTTATATACATTTAAACTATGATAAACAAGTTTATTAACAATTAAAAGTTTTTTTTTAAATTTTACTCCCTAATAGTCTGTCACTGGTCAATGAGGCACTCAGTATGGACCGTCATAGCGGCACGGCAAATGTCGTGCGCACTCGTCGTCAACAGGTTAAGAGGCTCAGTTCACAGTTTATTATCTTCATATTTATTAAATAGGAAACAAAAGGTTACAATTAAAAATAGCTCTTCTGTCAAGTTTTCTTCCCACTGGCAACTCAATGATCGTGGCGTTCTCCAGGGCTCAGTGCTGGATCCACTACTGCTTCTCATTTACGTGAACGATTTCCCACATAACCTAACTACATCATCTGTAGTTCTGTTTGCTGACGACACCACTCTTACTATAAAATCAAAATCTCTTGATGATTTAGAGAATAAAATTAATCAAGCAACTGACGAAGCAGGACAGTGGTTCTCAGCAAATGGGCTACTGCTCAATGAAAATAAAAGCCAATTATTAATATTCTCAACACTCCAATCGGCAAGCACGTATACTAACTTTAACCTAACTAATATTAAAGTAACATTGTCATGTAAATTTCTGGGTTTAGTTGTGGATAATTCAATATCATGGAAAGAACATTTTCATTTTATAGAAAAGAAGTTACATTCAGCCTGTTTCGCATTGAGAACTATCTCTCATGTGGCTAGTTTAGATACTGTGAAAGCAGTTTACTATGGTTATGTTTACTCGCATCTGAGGTATGGAGTGGTATTTTGGGAAATTCAGTGTTATCAAAACAAATTTTCAAAACTCAGAAATATATCATTAGAATCATGTTCAAACTTAAAAAAACACAATCCTGCAAACCACTTTTTAAAAACCATAACATTCTCACTTTACCATCTCTATATATTCTAGAAATCCTATTACTGTTTAAAATTAATTAATAACAACTCTTTTCAAAAACATCAAGTATTGCACTATCATAACATCAGAAATCAACCCTTACAATACCCCATACACAGATTAAAACTATTCAAGCAGGGTCCTTATTATTCAGCTCTTAAAATCTACAATAAATTACCTCCAAATCTAAAGAAGGAGAATTCCATAAATGCATTTAAAACTTCCCTAAAATGCTACCTCATTAACCAGGCATTCTATTCAGTTGATGAATACTTAAATGAATAACAGTTGTTTACTAGTTCTTATTATTGAATTTTTAGACCAAGTTTATTAAGCTTTGCAGATATGTAAATTCTGTTTCTTGATTGGTTTAGTTTAGTTTATTAGTTTATTTTTAACATTGACAATTCATATGTTTATCTTTAGCTATGCTGAAAATTATAAACCTTTGTGAAGCTTATAATAAATAAATAAATACATTTTTGTGAAATACTATTTTCAAACAAGATTCCTTGATTTGGGAAAAATTTGTGTAGAGATACATTTTGAAGCTTTTGCAATTATTATTGAGATATTTAAATTAATATTGTGGTTTGCTTATACCATTCCCCATCAGGAGATGTAGATATTTTTCTTAACAACCTGGATAAAATACTGTTCCTTTAAATCAATATCCCAATTATAGAGTGTTAGCCAGTGGAGACCTAAATAATAAATAATTGTACAATAACGGTGAAACAATGTTTATTGGTTAAATTCAGTTGCAACATGGGATAAACAATTGCCTGGATAATATTTTTATTAAATGTGTTAGGCATTAGTTAGTGTGTTGTATTATTTTTTACTTTTCACACTCAGATCATGGTTTATTGCTTGGTAACTGTCAAGATGTTTTAAAATTTTATTTGCATTCAAACTTATTATCTTAAGTTTTTATTACCTAACTCTGCTGTGGTATATTTAATAGACAGCCTAGTCTCATTTGACTGGCATAGTAGTATTTATTTCAAGTTAACATATGCAAACCAAATTTTTGAAATGACATTAGAAGTAATTTTGAGGTCCTTACAATTTTGTAAAGTTCCAAAACTAGCTACAAACAGTTCTTTTAGAAAAGTAAGTAACATATAGTATACCAAAGATCTTGCAAAAATTAAAAAAGGTTATTGTTTTTAGGCAAATTGAGAACACATAGCTCTATATCACAGCTGACAGTGTTGAAGAAAATAATAAAAACATGCAATTGGTGAAGCCAAGCTTAAGTAATGCAAATACAATTGAAAAAAGTACAAGTAAATGCAAGGCCGTATGAAAAATAATAAATAACAATAATAGTAATAACTCCAGACATCACAAAATTAAAACACCAACAGATACATTCAATGAGTATTTTATCAATCTATCCACTGTTATAAACATTTATTGACAAACATATTATATATTTAATAATTAACTAAAAATAATTATGAAAAAATTAAAAGCAATTTGAAATGATAAAATAGAGATTATTATGGCATTTACTTTTGATTCTTTAGATAGGAACTAAATTTATAGTACATGAACACAACTCTAATTTGTGGAAGAGAATTATTAGAGCAATAGTATCAATAAACACCATATATCTTTATTCTTATGAATGTGTAATACATCAATAGCTATAACTTATAGGCGGGTTTTATTGATAAATTAATGGTTACTACAGTACTGTGTTTATTATATTATTTTTACTCTTGTTGACATTCTTTCGCTTATTTTTTTCATCTTACAATTTAACCCATTGCGGATCACTGACGAGCTGGGCTCATCACGCAGCGGCCAGGCCTAACGGTATGATGGATAGCTCAGCTCGCAAAAGCGGTCTGCTTTTAAGTTTCCCTCCAAATAGTTCTAGTAATGTCTGATAGATCGGGCGATCATCTTCACTTGTCAACTAAGAGTGTTTAACAACGGTCTACGTTTAGAGTTTTCAAAAGTTTTATAAATATCCTACAGATCGCAGTTGTATGTCGAAGTTGAAAAATCATTCATATGAGTTTACTATCTGCTTTTTAGCACTTCTGATTGGGTGTTTTCCACAGTTGTTATTATAATACTTTTGAGGTTAGTGACAAAGAACTAAACGACGCAGAAGTACATGTTGGTGGGTTTAGTCTAGACAATGGCTCAGATGTTGTAATCGCTTCGCCCGAGCCGCTTTATTTAGACTATGATTCAGACATCATCAATGCCACCCCGGAACCTTGCTCGCGTGTTATCGTTCCTACATCACGGATACCCCAGCAGGTTCATGTCCATCCGAACGAATACCTTCACAGCTGAATTTTCTAGTATACAATAGTGAGCAATACAATGTGGCGCACCATTGCTGTTTGTTCGGCCGCTGACCATAAATTAATTTGTGCCCGCGCACCAAAACAATACGATCCGCAATGGGTTAATGTCTCTGATGCACGTATTTGATGAGTACAAATGTTACAGCTACTCACCATTACTGTTGGTAACCCTGGGATGTGGAGGTTGCTGTACTGTCTTTGCCCGGCCTACGGTGCCCTGATTGATCCGTGTCGTGCTGTTTGGTTGGTTGAACTGTCGGGTGGGTGTAGTCATTTGATTAGTGGAGGAGGACATTGCATATTGCGGTCGTTGCTGCTGTGTTGACTGTGTTGTGTAGTTGCTCTGTGCCACCGGAACTGTCTACAATTCAACAACATCTTAATTGTAAAATTGTTGTAAATAAGTTTAATATAGTGAAGAAATAACAACAAATGTCCTTGATAAATGTTTAATTACAACGTCTGTGAATTCCTGACTGACGGCTAATTGGACAACCTGGTAGTTTTAAAATATCTTAAGAGTTCAAGTCGTTTTAGTTAATTTACTGACAATTATAATCTGTTGTAAGAAATTATCTGACATGACCAATGCATGTAATTGTGTTACTTTGATTGAATAAACGAGTTATTGAATTATAGTTATACATTTTTTTATTTATTTACACTGAAATTTCCCATACAACCAGCATGAACCAATTAAGTGTTTATAGACGAAAAAATCCTGTTCTGAGCGAATCATTTACGCAGCTTGGCTAAAATAGTGTGGTAAACAATTCCAGATTAGTGCATCACATCGTACACTACAAATGTGTTGAAGCCGAATCTCAAGTCCACTGTATCTTAGAGTCCACTGTATAAATTTCGATCTGTAGAAATTTGGCATAACACTAAGAAATGTTCATATTCCACCACTTCTAGTCCGGCAACATGTGGGTAGGTGAGATTTTCCTTATGCCAAACTAGTAAACAGTGAATTATTTTAATCGAAAAATAGTCTTGAGTATTACGTTGTCTGTTTGTTGTGGTGGTCGATCGATTCTGGCTAAGAGTCACGAAGAGAAACGGAAGTGCTCGAGCTGAGGAGAATTCCTTGTTGTGTGAGCATTACTGTCATTTGACTAGTGCAAATGAAAAAAAAATTGTGGTATTTACCAAAATAAGAATATTGAAAATCTACAAACAATATTTCATTTGAAAACCATATATTTTACGTTTTTTGTCCCAGCATGTCTACTCAAGAGCTGATATTAAAGCTTATTAGCAGAAGACAATAATCGATAACTAAAAAAATGTTTAGAAACTTGTAAATTAGGTGGTTTCAAGAAAGTTAAGAATGGTATAATTTGGTTTGGCGATAATCTTACATCCAATATATATATATATATATATATATATATATATATAAGAGGGAAAATACCTAAGCTCTGGCACAATGGCAGGATCAAACTGCTAACTTTCAAATATCCCACCATAGCTAATCACTGTGTTATAATTTACTCAACGTTATGTAATTTATACTTGTAAAAGAGTACAATAAGACGTACAAATGAAGTTTGTGTAAAAGAAACATGGAGAATTGTAGACAGGAATTGTTATAAACTTTAAACTCTGAGATGGTATTGTAAATATTCTGATACTAGAAACAAGTAATTTCCTTATTATTATTAATCTCTAAGATAGTATACATTTATTTATTAGGAATAAGCCATTTATGAAAAAATTTTGGATTCTAAATTGGATCTTCAGGTTTTTATGGTAATTATAAATAGATCTAATCAAAAGGATTTCATCCTTAATATCTGTAATTTTATATTACTATTATACACTTTAAATAAATGGTTAAACTTAATTTGTATTCTGATGATTATAGCTAGAAATAACAAATAACTCAGTATGATATAAATGTAAACTTTAATGATGATAAATTAATTGACATACAAGTTTGAATTTTGAAACAAGATGGAGGATACAATAATGGTAAATTTTTAAATACAATTCTTAATTTTTAGGGCAGGGTGGTCGTGCTGGCTTAATGAAATAGAAATATTGGGTTTTTTTTTTATAAAAGATATTGTAATTTTTGAAAAATAATTGTTGTTAAATTTTAATTATTTTAATTTTGAATTATTAGCCAAATCGAATGTTCCTGGGTTTTATGTTCTTCCAATGAATCACTAGTAAACTTAAAAGGAATTTTCTCACCCAATGTCTGTCTTCTGCTTCTTTGTACTTCAGTGATAATAAGAATTTAATAAAGTAACCTTTCAAATACTGCTGAATAAATGTAACCAGTTTCTTTATAATAATAATCTTGCTTCACTTCTTCCAGATCCCTCTCTCCTCTTCACCTTTTAAAAATCTGCTCTCTTCACTCTTCAACAATCATCCCTGCACACTGTATCACTGACTTTAGTTCACTTTATAACTTTTGAATTTTATATGTAATAAGGTGAATTTTGATTAATTTTGATTTCGTATTTATTATTGTTTGTAGTTAAATTTGAGACAATTTATAAATAATTATTCCTTAATTATTATTACTAATAAAGTTCTAAATTAAATTAGGCCTAAGTATTGAAATGGATGTGAGATGGGTGTATGAAATGAGTCATTACATATCATAAGCAAGAATTAAACCGGCGAATCCAAATCCTACTTACGCATCAAAGTAATAGCTTGGACCACACAGCTATCCTGGCTTAATGTTGTGAATTCTACCCTTGTGCTTCCATTAAGGATATGTGGTGTGTCTGACAAAACCATTCCTTTATAGTACGTCAATGGGTTACAAAAGTTATTTGAACTGTCTTGATCTTTTAATTTTACACTACCAAACCAAGTTGAAATGAACTGAATTGGTCAATATGAATTGTCTCTGTAGCTATTTTTACTTTAACATTAGTTGAACGTAAATATTTTTCTAGCTCAAAAGTTAAATCTACTTATGTTAGTGGATCCAATTAATTCTTTAATTCTTAGACAGCCTAGTCTAGCCTAACCTACCTACGCTAATCTAATCTAATCTAACCTAGCCTAACCTAACCTAGTGATTTTACCAGTAAATCAGAAAGGATGATATAATACCTGATTTTGCATGCCAACCTGCACCTGATTACTGGCCATGATAGTCTGCTGGTTGCCCTGAACCACCATTTGTCCAGCGCATTGCACCACCGGCATCACCTGACCTCCACTCGGCTGCACAATCTGCATCATGTTGTTCTGCTGTACCTGTGATCCTGCCTGCATCTAAAAAGTGATGAGTTATTGGCAATTTGTTTGAAAAAATTAGAGAATTCCAGTTAGTTAATGGAAATTTATATGCTTATGTTATAATTTATTATAAAGAGGAACCCAGTATATGCAAACTAAATTTAATTGTCAGTTCCTAATCAGCTCTGAGCAGTTCTTGAGAAGGGAATAAAAAGTATAAACTGATTGCATAATGTAATTTCACAAATCAGTCAAATCAATGAAAATATATTTTATACCATTACATTATTTTTATCTTATATTTCTAATGAGAGACTGATCATCTGTTTTTGAACTTGGTATTGTATTCTCCCTTAACATTATCATAATCACAATATCACTAGTATTCAAAAATTATAACTAAAAACAATATTTTATACATAGAAATTGTAGCCTTTTCACAATTTAAATAATATCCAAACTGTTATTTTAAATTTGAACCAAATTTGTTAAGTTTGCTTTGTTTTTTATTATGAAAATACATTCCCTTTAGCCATCTTTCATATATAAGCTATATAACATATTTATCGTGTCATTTTTTAGGAGAGATCTGATTTCCCCAAAATACCCCCAATTACAACTATAACCTTTAAGAAGTGCATAAAAACTTTACAAAATGAGTACGAATGTAATATGACACCTTCTGTAGAAATTGTCCAATTGTTATATAATGTTTTATTACTGTGTTTCGTTCTTTCGTGAATACCTTTTCTATCAAGCTTGCTGTTTAACAGATAGTCTGTACATTGACTCAATGTATTGGTTACTTTCTCAACTTTCATGTTCGCACAGCCATTGGTTTGTTGCAGTTTCCAATGAGCAAGGGTCACGTTGTGCACATATTTGGTTACTGTCAGAACTTCCCACCTTAAGGCAACGGCTCCTCCTTGTTTCATGGCAACTATAATACTGCCGCTGAGTCCGTTAAGCGTGCCACTGCTTCATATAGCCGTACTTTTTACTTTCTTGAGATTTTTGCTGTTTGTGTTATGTTATAATTGTACAAATGGCGGAGAAATATGCACAGTGAATAAGTACATCATTTGATTTATGACTAGAGTATAGTGAAAGTGATCAAATTGCTACTGGTGAAGCTCCCCCCAGGAGGGTTCACTTCTGGCTGGTTTATACCTTCCAGTTGAACTCACACTGGGCACAGCAAAAACCGATGTGTCATTTAAATCTGGGCAAAATTAAAGATGTCCAGGGGCAGCACATCACTAACCCCAAAAATTCTGTAGTGCATGGGCATGGGTAGTTAGATAGGTCTAGACTACTGCGGGAGATTACTATTGGAGTTTGTGGGGTTCCCTAAGAGTAAAATGTTCATGATAGTCTAGACATAAGGGCTTGCCATCCCCTGCCTGCTTTGACTGGAAGGCTCATTCAGAGCTGGCTTCCCCTTCTTCCAAGGGGATGTAAAGTTAACCTCATGTATCTCGACAGGAGTTGGCCCCTACCCCAACATTACCTATCCAGAATATCCTGTCACTCCGGAAGCAGCACTAAGGTTCTTTTAGGACTAGGTGCAATTTCTAAGCATGTACTAAAAGAGAAAAAAAAAACTGGAGAAGATCAAGTTTTAGACTCACATAAAGACATTTTTGCTGTTTCGAAAAGGGAGTTTGATAACACAGAACACAAGTCAACTGAATTGATCATTTTATTCCAGGCACAGATGTAAGTGACGATGAATTTGAATCCATCACTTTCTTGATTTGTTCAGAAACAATGTGGATATTTGTGTTACACGTTAGTGGAAGTCCAAGGATGGTTTGAGCAAATTATTTTGATCTTTCAAACTCTGGACTTAATCTATATTTGAAAACAAATTAAACAAGGAAAACTAATGCTTTCCACTCTTTATTGGATTATGACTTTGTATGTCACACTACAGAGGATACAAATAGATACCTCAAGGAGTATTTAGAAAATAAATGGAGCTATCAGAAAACTTAAAACTGAAGTGACAGACAAGACATTAATGCAGATGAGCTCTACTGTATTTTATTATTTTGTTTCTAATGGCACATAGCAAAACATACTTGGAAACAGTATTATAGTACTGACTCACTGTCAGTAACATATTTTTCTAAAGTACTCAGTCAGTACAGGTTTTTTCTCTTACTAAGGATGCTCTCTCTTGACGACAATTCCCTTGCAAATGGTGGGAGCACGCTACACAAGAACTGAGAAGGTTATTTCAGTTTAAGACAGAAACTATAATTTCCAGTATGAGGGGGAAATCCTTATTCACTTGAAAGGACAACAGGATTTTGGTCATTTGCCATCATTATAGGTTACAAAAGGTATAACACAATATTTCCAGGATTGGAATCTATCCTCTTCGTCAAAACGGCTACCTATTATAAACAATTACTATGAAAAGTTGCATGAACTTGGATTTTACTTTTATTTTATTAGACACTTTTCGACCAAAGATGGCTTCTCAGGCCTACATATATTTATATTTTCTTGATCGGGCAACAAAACAAACTTATCAATGGCACTGAAAATAAATTAAACCCGAAATAGATTACAATTGGTGGAAGCAGACACTCTGACCATAGTAGAAATTTTAATAAATTCCAGTGACCATCGCATCTCAGGAATGTTTGGTACGCCATTTAAAAAGGATATGGCCATGGCATTCCTGATATTCAGTAGGAAATTACATGTATAGCAACAAGTGGTACTAATTTATAATAAACATACTGTTTCAACTATGTACCTTTATGAATTTTCACAAATCTCTAAGTATATGTCACCACAGGTTTGGAACTGCTGCCTTAAATGCAGGAAAAGATTTCAATACAAGCGCAGTCTAATACACATGTAAAATGTGTGTGTTGCTGGACAGAAAAAACATTTGCTGTTTCCTTTTAATAATAAATTGTAATGACTTGTTTTAACTCACCATCTGGCCAGCATTGGGAGTCATCATTATGGGCTGGGTAGCGGTCTGGGCAGACACCACAGGAGACATGCCTACCATAGAACCTTGAGCCAGGGATGCCGGAGCTGCCAACACATACTGGACTTGACCTGCAAGGGTAGTCTTACATAAGCAAACACTTAACATTTAAATTGAACTAATCTTATTTGAATGAAAAGATAAAACTTGTTCAATACAATTTATGAACCAAGATTAACCCTTCATACGCTGAAAGCAAGTCATATAAAATTGCTCTAATGCTCAATAAAACAAAAAATAATTTTAAATTTTTTCAAAGTTATATATTTTTTTAGGTTTATTGGTCTTGCAACTGATGAAAAGACATGATAGTTTTTGTATTGCTTTTATTTTATTTACATATAAGTACATACATATACATGTAAATATACACAGCAGTATATAAAGTACAATAAACTTTTCTGAAAGTAGCAAAATTTAGCACAACAGTAATTTATATTATTTATACAAAGTTAGTAGATAATGAATGGAACAAATCCATGACAAATATAGAATATATAAAGAACACAAAATGGTACAAAAATAAAAAAGGCACACTAATATTGGACTTGTGTGTGGTAAATCTCAAAACACTCATCTGGGTGGAGGGCAGGTTTGGCCTCACATGATTTTCATAGATATACAGTTTATCACATTATCGATATGGATAACCTCGCACAACAGAAAGCTAAAGCAGTATTATAGCTGGTTATAAACAAAAAACAACAATACACTGCGGTCGCCGGCAGCTGACTGTCACACACGAGTATTTCCGCTTAGAGCGTACAGCTTGCTCACTGGCGATGGCGCTGACTGACAAAGCATACAAAAGCTTCCGTTGTAATTGGTCCCAGCTGTTTTGATAAGTCATGCTTCACATTGCGTCATATTAGAACACGAAATATTCACTCTCAAGCATTCTGGCGGCAATTTGTAGAACTAACGTAAATATATCGCATTGTCAGGGGATACCGCGATCTATTCCGCTTAGAACGTTTTGAGTTAGATTTACTCTGTGGAATATTCCGCTTACAGCGTACGTAGGGTTAATACTCAAGTTTTTATATTGCATAACACATTATATTCTGCTCCATAGACTCTTGGATGAATCCATGGCTCTCTAAGTAAGTGATCATGGATTCATTTCAAATCATAATATGACCCAGACTAGCCAGAAATAGCCAAGAGCTAAGGCTTAAAGAGATTGTAAAACATTCTATTAATTGGCTGAGTATTAATGGAGCCTATCACTCTGAGGGGTGGCAAAATTTAACTGTCTGTACGATATCTTGAGAATTAATTGATCTGCATACTTTGAATTTCGCATGAGTTCCATTGCTATATAGACAACATTGAGTTCGATGGTGATGCATGTCTCTCCTTTGAATTTGATTGAGAGCTACGTAGGGTATCTCAAAATGAATTGAGCTATTGACCTGACATCATGTACACTATACTATTACTTAGAGGGGTGGCACCATTCCTCTTCTGTATGTTTATCTGCCTATGTGTCTATTTTCAGCTGGATATCTCAAGAACGAATTGAAATTATGAACTTGTAATTTTACATGTGACTTTATGTTTGATTAATAGGCACGTTCCTCTATCATGGGAATTGGCTGAAGCAATCACTATCATCAACAGGCTAAAAACATTTCTCTCGTCTGATTGTGTCTATGTGTAGCCCCATTAACATTTTGAGAATGAAATGAGCTACAGACCTGACGTTTTGCAAACAACTTCAGCTAAGAATGTTACACAACATGTAAATAAATAAATTAGCCTACATTAGCTACTAGGTGGGAGGGTGCTGTGTTGGTAATTGGCTGTGGTCGTGTTAAACAACCTTACTTTGGTTGTTAGGAGTTTGTAGGTAGACCAGTTGGGAGGGCTGGATCTGCTGCTGGGTGGGAGGGTGCTGTGCTGTTGGATGACTGGGAATTGCAGTGGCTGTATTAAACAAACTTACCTTGACTGTTAGGAGGAGTTTGCAGGTAGACCAGTTGGGAGGGCTGGATCTGCTGCTGGGTGGGAGGGGGCTGTGCTGGTGGTTGGCTGGGAATTGCAGTGGCTGTATTAAACAAACTTACCTTGACTGTTAGGAGGAGTTTGCAGGTAGACCAGTTGGGAGGGCTGGATCTGCTGCTGGGTGGGAGGGGGCTGTGCTGGTGGTTGGCTGGGTGTGGCAGTGGCTGTATTAAACAAACTTACCTTGACTGTTAGGAGGAGTTTGCAGGTAGACCAGTTGGGAGGGCTGGATCTGCTGCTGGGTGGGAGGGGGCTGTGCTGGTGGTTGGCTGGGTGTGGCAGTGGCTGTATTAAACAAACTTACCTTGACTGTTAGGAGGAGTTTGCAGGTAGACCAGCTGGGAGGGCTGGATCTGCTGCTGGGTAGGAGGGGGCTGTGCTGGTGGTTGGCTGGGTGTGGCAGTGGCCGTGTTAGTTACAGTCTCTTTGTTCTGTAACATAGATAATCACCATTATTTCATTTTAATTCATGGCAATTCAAAATTGTATAACTTACAGAGATTATATATCCGTGACTTTATTAAATAACATCAAATTTATTTATAGGTAGGCAGAATCTCCCTTTAACCACTATACATGATTTGTAATACAAAGTCACTATGAACTCTTCAAGTGCCTATAAGTTATATCTGGTCAAGCCAATTGCTTAAACATAACAACATTTATAGACGCAGGTCGCTCTGGGTAAAAAACTGAGTGTTCTCTGTTGAAAATGTCCAACAGAGATTAGTTAGAAGTGCATTTCTACTTGAGTCTGTACTTATCAAAGTGTTTTTTCACTGCTATTATGATGATTACCAATATATCAATCAATCAATCAATCAATATTTCTTTATTACATTGAACATTAAGTACAGTAATATAATCAAACATAGTATAATGTAATAGGAAAAGTCGCTTAGGTGTTTGTTGCATCCAGGAACTCCTCCAGGGTGTAGAGTGGAGTCTTGACAAGGAATTCTTGAAGTGCTTTCTTCAGTGCGTTTCCAGTTAGCAATTGGAAGTCTTCTGGCAGTTGATTTCTGAGTTTTCGTCCTATGTAGGACGGTTTTTCTTTCAAAGAGGGCTGTTCGATGGCGGGGTAGAACATATCTGGAGGCATGTCGTGTGTTGTAGTCATGGAAATCGTTGTAAGTGTCAAAATTGAGTCTGTTCACAACATGTAGAATTGTTTTGTATACATACAAGGCTGGTACAGTTAGAATGCCTAAATTTGGATACGCTTCCCTGCAGCTTTGTCGAGATTCAAGATTGGCGAGGGATCTAATTGCCTTTTTTGAAGGGTGAGTATCCTCTTCAGGTTTTCAGTAGAGCTGCCCCAGATGATAAGACCATATCTAATGTGGGACTCTACCAGTGCGTAATAAGCAGCTTTGACGGATCCCTGAGTACCCACTGATTTGAGTTGCCTCATAACGTATATGCCTGCGCATATTTTATTGGAAATGGTGCTCACATGATGGACTCCATGAAAGTGTATACTATCGATAGTCAGGCCCAGAAATTGTGTTTTATCAACTACTGATATGTCTGGAAATATTTGTTGGTATTTCCTTTTTCCTACTGAAATGCACTTGCGTTGTTTTATTACGATTTATTGCCAGATCATTCAGTGCACTGTATTTGATGGCTTGTTGGAGAGAAGTCAAGGAGTTAAGGGATAGTTCATCTGCTGTGTCATTTTTTATAAGAAGGGTAGTGTCGTCTGTAATACATTATGCAGTCAGTACTGGAGCTGGCGATGAAAGTAGGGAAGTCATTAGTTAGAAGAATTAAAAAAGAACTGGGCCCAAGTACCGATCCTTGAGGCACACCTCGTGCCAGTGGTTTTGGAGTTGATGTGTACGATCTGATGATGGAAGATTCAGTATGCTGTACCTCCACAAGTTGTGACCTTCCTCGGAGGTAGCTGGAGAACCATTTGTTCTCTATGCCTCTTACTCCCAGATTTTCCAGCTTTTTTAAGATTAGGTCATGTCCCAGACAGTCAAAAGCCTTGCTGTAGTCAAGAAATAGGGCTGTTACGTACTTTTCGTCATCTATGCTGTCAATGATTGATTCTACTAGGCTAATAATTGCTGATATGGTTGATTTTCCTTTTTGAAATCCATGTTGGTTGAACTGTGATTAGGTCATGTTGTTTAAGGTAGGCCATCAATCGCTTCAGAACAAGTTTCTCTATGATTTTTTGCAAATGTAGATATTAGCGAGATGGGTCTCTAGTTCTGAGGGTCTGATTTCTTCCCTTTCTTGTGTTTTGCATAGACCTTTGACACTTTAAGCCCTTGAGGGAAGTGACCGTCGGCAAAAGATTTGTTAATGATTGCTACAAGGGGTTGGGTTAATTTCATTTGCACAGAACTTCACACTCTTTGAAGAAAACTCATCTATGCCACTGGGACGATTTGTTTTTTTCAGGCTGCAAATTGTTTGATTCACCTCTCGGTCCAAGTTGTTGGTGTCATGCAAAATGACTGTGGCAAGGGAATGTGCAATAAGGTCGGGTTTTTTCCTGTCCACCCAGGTGCTAGGGTATGTATTTGGTTTTTGAATTGTCATGCCAGCCATCTGAGTAAAGTAAGTGTTAAGGCTTTCGGCTACTTCTGTAGGATTATGTAGGGTGGTGTTGTTGTTTACGTTTTAGGGCACTCCTGGTTGCACTGTTTCCCAACGCCTCTCATTATTAATCAAACTCCATAGAGCCTTGGTCTTGTTGTCAGATTCTTCTATGTGCTTTGAGTTTGCTTGCCGATGCAGTGTTCTTAGTTTTTGGTCATATATCCTCTTACTGTTTCTCATTATTTTTTGTCTCGAATGTCTCCTGTTGTTTCATAGGTGTTGAGGGCTCCGTAGGTAGGAGGCTTTCATATCGGCAGATTCCAGGTCATAGTAATGAGATGGTTTGGTAGGGCCTCTGTTCTTGTGTTTCCTTTGTGGCAGCAGATATCTAGGGCAGTACAAAGGGTGTCATGGAATATATTATAATGCAGTTTCTGTGTCTTCAGCAGTTTCAACAGCATTCCAGTTTTTGTTGTAGAAGATGGATTTGAGATTTTCAAGGTTCTTTTTCCCCATTTGTCGCTTTAGTTTTGATGTTGAGTTGGTCTCTTGATTAGGTTAAGGCT
Organism: Homalodisca vitripennis; assembly: GCF_021130785.1. NCBI lineage: Eukaryota > Metazoa > Arthropoda > Insecta > Hemiptera > Cicadellidae > Homalodisca > Homalodisca vitripennis. The sequence goes on from NC_060209.1 coordinate 22,689,394, forward strand.
GCTCAATTGGGCTGTATGGTCGGAGAGGAGAGTTTTGTAAAATAGTTACAGTGACCTCTGCTTCTGGGATGTTGGTGCATACGCAGTCTATCGAGGATCTCGTCTCGGCTGTTACCCGTGTCGCAGGAAGGGGAAGCCTTCTTATGTTGTGTGTGGTTAGTTCGTCTTGTAGCATCAAATTGTCAGGGTTGTTTTCTTTTAGGCTATCAATGTTTATATCCCCTAGTAATAAAAATAACTTATTGTGTGCTTGGCTGTGGTCTAGGATGTGTGATAAGAAGTTTAGGCCACTTCTTGTGTTTCCCACCAGGAGGGCGATATACACCAAGGAGATATATTTGCTTTTCTTTAATTTTGATCTGTGCCATTGCTGCCTCAAAGAGGAGCTCTTCACAAAAGTGTGTAATTTCAATGGCCTCTACACTGGTTGTCAGGTTGTCCTTACAGTATATAGCGGCACCTCCTAGCTTGTGATCTGTTCTGCTAAATTCAGTTACCAGATTGTAGCCTTGTATTTTGGTGTTTAAAATTTCACTTTTGACTCAAGCCGTGTTCTGTCAGTATTAAAAAGGCTAGGGGATGTTTTCATTGAGCAAATGGTTTAGTCTGTCAACTTTGTTTGGTAGGCCCTCTGATGTTTTGATGAAGGATTGTCAGATGTTCGTTTCGTTTCGTTGTTTGTGGCCTAAAAAAAAATTCTCCATTTTCTGGCGTTGGGGTATTCAGTGAGCAATCAGAGACAGCGGAGGTTTCTGTAGATGTATTGCGACTTAGTTGGATATTAAATTTGTCAATTTAGCATATTCTGAGCTGTTATTGGGCCAGTAATTATTTATCAGCTCTCTATAGAAGTCAAATGTTTTTCTTAAAGAAGGTTTCATAGTCCTCATTGATGTCTTTTATTTTTGCATGTTTGGGGATGTGCCTTTTTGCCGTCTGACTGAGGATTCACAGGTTGTGTTCTATTGAGTTCCAGTGTTGGAGGGAGTGACACTTCCGCTGTGTAAATCTGTGCTTTGCTTCTTGCAACTTGCAGTGACACGCTAAACATGTTATCCCTTCTCTTTATAGTAGGATTGTTATTCTTGGTCAAAAGCAGCAGTGTTTGTTAACAAGCTTACAGAGTTTTTCAGTTTTTTGGAAGGAGTTTGTCTGGCTCTCCATGTTAAACTTTCGTTCAGTTTTTTAGTCAGAGTTTGTCTGGCTCTCCCGCTTATTTGTGATGAGCTCAGTTTTTCTGTAGGAGTTTTGTCTGGCTCTCCCGGTTAAGTCTCGTTGGGAGAACTTAACCCACTATATAAAAACACATAGCAACAGTTGTTCATATTTTGTTGTCCCCTGACACAGAATTCGGCTATAAATGTCAGTTAACCCTTTCAGGGCCAGGATCAAATATGAGATGTTGCAAAATTTTTTCACATATCATATCCCCTTGTGACTAGTCAAAAGTGCCAGGCTAAACTTGGCAATTTTGCAGTCTCTTAGATTAAAATTTATAACTTTTCATAAAAATTAGAGAATTACCTAAAAGTTGCACCAAATTACTCGTATAGATATATATTATCAATAAAAAAATATATAGTAGTTTTAAATAATTTAAAATTTAAAAAAATAATGTTTTAATAGACTACATAAAAACATTTTTATTTTTTTGTAAATAACTAAAAAATGAAAAATAATTTTACTGTGGGAAGCTATTTTATTATATTGTACATTTAGAAAGGAACAACCATACACAATTTTGTGTTATTTCTCTCATAAATAAGTTTTTTATGACACATTTTGTATAAATATGCATAATTTTACTTCGCAACAAGTGATAAAGCAACTGACTCTTACACTGCAAGAAACTTAAAATAAATATTCACATTATGGATGTACCGGTAAACAGATGATTGTAGGATCCATAAACAGTTTCAATACAGTTAAAAACACTATTTACCAAGAAATATTTACACAATTTTATTTGAAATTTATTTACACTTTTTCTATTTACAAATATGCTACTTACAATTTCACTCCCGTGAGATCGCAAATTGTCAATCATTGTAACTACTACACAAAATAGCTAAGCACTACTAATATTTACAACCACAAAATAAAATAATGAAGAAGAATCCAGCATACAATTAGTACGATTACACTAAAGCATAAAGAATTAACAACAATAGATCGAGTCAGCTGATAATGTCACGTGACAATTGCGAAATAAAAATGCATAGACCTCCAAAATAAAAATGATATTCATATTAATTATCTACAAATATACCAGGGAATAAAAAAACATAAAACTTTAATCATTTGACGTGGTATTTATTTAAGAAAACGACGAATATCAAGGCGACTATATATTGCCGCCTGGCGCTTATCGCGTATGTCACCGACGGCAATATATTGCCGCCTGGCACTTTTCTGTGACGCGATCTATGGCGGCAATATATTTCCGCCTGGCCCGGAAAGGGTTCAGTTACTTATTGTTTTTTTTTTTTTAGGTTCTGTGTTTATTAACCAAATTTTAATCAATCATTTATGTTTATTAGTGTTTTACTTTGTGTGCTGTAAATAACGGAAAACTTAACCAAACTAAAACAGATAAACCCCAGCCTCCACCTAGATGAGGCTGGGGTTTATCTGTTTGAGGTTTATCACACAAAAGTAGATTTTTAGTGTAAAATGTTAAGTGGTTTCCTATATAACCCATATATAATATTTTGATAGTAAAATAATATAATAACCCAATTTTTTTAATATTTTTGTAATTAGACTAGATACTGTCCCATTGTCTTTAAGGTTATTTATATCTACATTGTATATGTTTAAATACTTATTAAGTTGTTATTAACCTTACCGTAAGAATAAAAACATATTTAAACTTTTTTTCCTTGTAGTAATAAAAATGAGGATTCCAAAACATAATTAAACATTAATAAATGAAGAATTCTGGGGCTTCAGAAAAACGTTTTTCTATCACTGGTAAATAAATACAAAATTTCCAATATTTATTTCTTTATTGCAAGGCCTTTTGTAATCAATAAAAATCAACAAATATTTATTCATTTTTGAAGTGCCTGATGATTGAATCATTGATTCTTAAAGGCCTTGTAATAACGAAATAAATATTGGAAAATTTGTATTTATTTACCAGTGATAGAAAAACATTGATAAAATAAGAAAAGATTTTTACAACTTAAGCATTTGATCGGAAAATAGATTAGCACTTTACGGGTTAAAACTTGATAGTTGTGAAATGATCTACCTGATGATAAGAAAATTGTCATTAATACTTTAATTGAAAGACAAACATCAAAAATGTATTGTGGGACCATAGGTGAATTCTGATCACCCGTGGCTTGTTAGTGTATGAATATAAATAATAATTGAAATATGAATGAAAATTGTGTGTGTCTAGATATTGAGAAATATGTCTATCAAGGAAGGATAGTTCTCATCACACAGTTGAAAATTTCGGAATTCTTGTCCAGACAAAATTAAATAATAGTATGCAAAGACAGAAATTCCTGATGATGCCCCTATATACTTCCAAGCCATTTAGCCTGGTGCAACAAAATTGGCTAGTATGCAAAGATAGAAATTCCTGATGATGCCCCTATATACTTCCAAGCCATTTAGCCTGGTGCAACAAAATTGGCTAGTATGCAAAGATAGAAATTCCTGATGATGCCCCTATATACTTCCAAGCCATTTAGCCTGGTGCAACAAAATTGGCTAGTATGCAAAGATAGAAATTCCTGATGCTGCCGCTATATTGTTTCCAGCCATTTAGCCTGGTGCAGCAAATTTGGATAGTATGCAAAGATAGAAATTCCTCTCAATGTCCAAAATGAATCTTTGAAGATACTCCCTAGCCGCCCAGACGGGTACCTGAAGATACCTCTGTTGGATTCACTGAGCTTTGGGGAATATTATAACAAAATGTAATATATTTGAATTCAGGATTATTCTTAATATCATTACTGCCCTCTGAAATGCCTAAAGAAGTTTCAATTGAAATTAATACTGTGCTCTGACTTCTATTACAGTTATTACCCACTTTGGCACAGTGAGACATGATATTATTTATATTTTTTACCATGAAGCTAAAAAATGTTCATATTTTTGGTATATTTATGTTAAATTTGGTTACTCAAATTATTATTTACGTGAAGTGGTAACCAAGAGTTGATGTTCTCAAGTTTGTCCCTAAACTAGTCAGGAATTTTACTTACAGGAGTGGTGAGAACAATGCCCAGCATGTCCATTACTTTCTGGAAGTCATTGTATTCGTTTTTGTTAATTCGGACAGAACCCTCGTACAAGAAATCGAACATGAGATTCAGCAAGCGAGATTCGACATCTGGTAGGTGGATTGTGATCATCTGCAACGTATCTGGGATATCCAGGAATATCTGGAAATTGTTAATAAACGGTTAATTTTACAATACGGTACCAGCTTAAAGTAGGTGCTATTGTGATCATCTGTACATTTCCGGAATATCTGTAAATTGTTGAACAACTTTTTGTTATTACCAGTTATAATAATACCCTATCTTAAGGTAGACTAAACGATATTGTGATTATCTGCAAGGTGTCTGAAATATCAAGAAATATCTGAAAACTCTTAATAAACAATTAATAATTAATAGTTTACACACTTTGCTTAAAGTAGGTGATGTTGTGATCATCTGAGTAATAATATATTTAGTGTATCATAGAATATCTTGTAACTGTTAAGGAATAACTTTTACTCAACAACAGTGTAAATAAAACAATCCTAGATTAAGGTACGTGTTATTGCGATCATTTGCATGGTGGCTGAATTATTCCGGCGTATATCAGTATTGTTAATAAACAATTACTAATAATTTACACGAAACAATGCCATCTTAAAATAGGTGCAATTGCGATAATTTGCAACATGTCTGAAATATCCAAGAACATGTCAATATTGTTATCGTACAGGACATATAATTGCAAGACAGGTTGTGGCAAATAAACTTGTTGTTTAAGGCTTTTAGGCCTGAGACATATATTTAAATTTTGTAATGAGTGTAGTTTAGTTTTTCTGTGATAGCACTAGTATTAAAATTATTAACTGAGATCTCTACATTATTAATAAAATATAACAGATCCAAACGTATGGCTTACAATAGTATGTTTCCTACTATGATAATTTAATGTAAATAAAGTAGTTTATATAAACAACACAGTGCCTGATTGAGGAAGGTGCTATCAATTCAGTCGCAATGAGCGCCACAGTAAGAGTTACAAGGTTTTAGTTGGCTAATGAATTTAAGATTATGCTGGAATAATAACAGAGGTGTCTGAGAATAGAATAGTTCATAATTACAGTGCCTTCTTTAGACTGCAGTAGTCAATGAGACTGACTGCTCTGAGCACCTATTAAAGTTTATAAACCAATCATAAGATCCCTTTCCACTTTACATACAAAAATAAATGGATTTAGATAAAACATTGTTATGAACTTATTTGGACTTCTGAACTGCGTATATTTTGCTTAGATTCTGGTTAGCATTGTATTAACCTGTAGAGAACTGATAGCTATACTTTGTTTCAAGTTTTTTTTTGACAACGGAAGGATTTTGAAGGAAACACGATTTTTCCGGACATTTGCCATCGTTCAGTAATACAATACAATCAGTAACATTCCTTTTTGAGATCTGCAATCTGATCTCTTCTTCAGGTGAATGCTCGAACCAATGCATGACTAAAATGTAGGTTAAAATAAACAAAATATAACAGAGCATTGTGACATGCATAAGTCAGGAACAACAGCCATGTTGTGTGTCTATTCCATGCACACTAACTCTAAAATAAATACTTCATAGAAACTAAACATTACTTATTAAAACGGTGACGGCTATAACCCTTAACCTACCCAGAAACTACTAAAGTGCGCAAAATTAGTATTAATGGACTCCAGGGAGTAAAAAACACTTCATTCAAAATGTACTGAAACATTATAAAACACCAAAATAATGCATTATTCTCGCCTTCTAAGCGTTGTACTTTTAATTATAATTTTGGGAAACTATGATAATTATTGAAACATAAGTGCACACTAAATGCTACATACAGAATTTTTGAAATGTTATGTGTTAAAATAAATATTGTTTAACATAGCACAGGTATATTAATTGTTACATTGGATCAAATGTTTTTAACATCATGATCATCATTCTTCTTTTAACATGTTGATTGCTGTAGAGGCATAGTGCATACAGGATAGTTACGAGTTCTCTAGATCACTCCGTATAGAGGCACAGTGAAGCTACGATTCTGTTATTGCTACTAATCTTCAAAACAAAGTCACAAGTAACCCTTTATGGCCGTCCCTAATTTTAATCTAATCTGGGAAAAAGACCATCTAGTAAATGAGTATGTACCTCAGATAAGAGGTTCATCATTCATGACATTTGAACTGAAAATGTTTCTCTCATCAAAAAGAGTTGCTTCAAGCAGAACTACTCCAAAAAATCCACAAAGAAATGGCCAACGTCAATGGTTCAATGAAATCATGTGGAAAACTGTTTTGTTAGCCCTGAACTCAAATAACATGATCTAAAATCAATAGAAATAAGAGGGTCGTCCACAAAGTAACACCCGTTTTGAAATAAAAAATAAACTAGTTGAGATACAAATTTTGTATTATATAAATGTTAAAACTGCAGCTTTTCTCTACTTTTCTACATATTCACCATACAAATTCAAGCACTTATCATTTCTTTTAACAGTTTTTTAAATTCCGTCTTTAAAAAAATCTGCCGCCTGAGAACGTAGCCAACATGTTACAGCGTTTTGAAGCTCTTCATCACTCGCAAACCTCTGAGATGCAAGCCACCGCTTCATGTACGGGAAAAGATGGAAATCACTGGGAGCCAAATCCGGGCTATAGGGGGGGTGGTCAAATGTCCGTTTGAACTTTTTCAAAAGTTCTGTCTTTCTTTGAGCTGTATGAGGGCGGGCGTTGTCATGGACAAACACAACACCAGATATCAGAACACCACGACGCTTGTTTTGAATCGCTCGTCATAGCCGTTTTAAAGTTTCACAGTAAGCTGCAGCTGCAATGGTCGTACCACGCTCCATAAATTCAACGAGCAAGATGCCCTTAGCATCCCAAAAAACTGTAGCCATCAATTTTCTCACTGAAAAAGATTGGCGAGCTTTCTTCGGCTTGCTTGGCGAAGCGGTATGACCACATTGCATTGATGGACTACACCTTCACTCATAATGTTTGGGCCATACACCGCACTCAATTCACGATGAATTTCAGCTGCTGTGTAACTTTTCTACCACAGAAATCTTATTACACTACGCACTTCACACGTGGCGGGATTTTCTATCACGGTGCTCATGTTTTTACGTTGTACCAAAAGAACGCGCGATCGCACGATGCTCTCCCTTGCACAGCTAGAAGCGTACTGAACGGCTGCGCACACCGATGTGAGAATGGTGGCGCTACCCCCACTACTTATCGCGCCACGCCCAAACGGCGGTTACTTTATGGACGAACCTTGTATGTTCTACATATTAGCCTCAGTTCTATACAATCTAATATTCTGTAACAAATTCTACACCTCATGAACGCATATTATGTAAACACTATGTAAACTTTTTGTTAATTGACGCTACTTGTAATCTTAAAGATTATCAATAAAGAATTTCTGATTTCTGATTCAAGTGACACCTATTGATGAAAACAGGTAGCACATTTGAGCAAGAAATTGTATAACAAAACATTCAACAAAGACCACGACTTGAGAGAAGAAGTCCTACCTACTTGCACATATGTAATTACAAGGTGATTGTGGTGATATCAGCTGTCTTGTTTACTCATTAATCAACTTTAGTTTTTGACAACTACCTGAAAACCAGTGATAAATATATAGCCTGTGTGTCAATATACAGGGATATTCAATTTACCTGTTTCAGGAGTGAGCTGACAGTGCATAGCAGTAGCTTATGTGCGTACACTTTGTGTCCTCTGGCACACACAAAGCACAGGTCGGTGAAGTTATTTTGTGCGTTAAATGACTGCAGAGAGAGCACCAATCTCTTGCAGTGCTGTGCATCTCTCACCACTGCCTTCATCTTCTTGGCTGGTGGTTCTGAAGCCATCACTGTTCTGTAATGATAAACAGTAACCTATGTCAGTAACAGTAACATGTTATGTAGTATACTTCACTAAAATATTATCTCACTCTTTTTAATATTTGAGTTTTATTAGTTTATGTAGCCAAAGTTATATTGTGAAACGTTTAGGTGCAGTCACAGTCTGATTTTGTGCCTAACACACAGTTTTTGAAATGCGGTATTTCGCGTTAAATCTTGAAGGTATAGGATGAAATACAAAGATACAATGTAAACTGACCATGAAGCCCAATAATGAATTTAAGTTACATTAATACTTCCACAATATTGTTTTAAATCAGGAAATAATAATTTAGTGATGTGATCCTAACATTCCTAAAGTCAAGGAATGTTTGGTTTGTAAATTATAAATGAGTTCAATGCTTCTAAAAGTCAAAGTCTTTATTGGAACAAAAACAAGTTGGTAACTCAGACAGTTGAAGTCAAATTGTCACAAGGCATTACAAAAGAAATAATAGTAAATACTACAACTTGTGTCTTTACTGGTACATCTTTACTTAAAGTTAAAATAGAATTCAAGTAATAAAATTCATTCTTCACAGAAGATTAAAACTAACAATTAACAAATAGTAACACAGATAAAGCGAAGTACAACAATTAAAGTTAGTCAATATTTGGAGGACAAAATCTAATTAACACTTAAAGTTCCATATAAGGTATGCACAATGATGATAAAAACTAAAAAAATAAAAAATACATTATAATTAAATATGCAAAATAGTTAAACATTAATATCACAGATAGGGCAAGGTCATCAAATAAAGCTAAATTGTCAATGTTTGAAAGATCTAAAAAGTAAAAACTCATTTACACTGTAAAAGGGATTCCTCAGTAGCCAAATGTACAATTTTGTTTTAAAACATTTAAAATCAATATCACAAGCATTCCTGGGAAATTTGTTGAACATATTTAATCCTACATTAAATTAGGCTACTTATTAAGAAAGTCAAGATTCAAAAGATAAAGGAATTTTAAGAATTTCTAACAGAAAACAAGGTAAAACCCTCTTCTGAATTGGTTTAAAGCAATACGATCATTTTACAATTACTTAATGAAATTAACCGTGTCTTACCCAGCCTAAAAGGCTGGATTTTAAAACATTTAGACAAAATTTTCTGTCCTGCAAATTGTCAACTAGTTTAATTTTTATTGGAATGTAATTTAATAAAAGCTTATGTACTGATAATTTAAAGATACAATTCTACTACACTCATGTTCTTAGTTTTATGAATTTTGACCGTAATCTTGACCGACCCAACAAAAAAAACTTATGTAATGAGCTTCCCTTGAAGTCATGGTCTTTGATTAATTTCTTCTGTACTGGAGTTTGTTGATACGTTTAATGGAAATTCAATTGGGAACAAGCCAATAATCAGTTGATTAGTGATTGTAGAAAAACAAATCAACAATGACACATTAATGTACAAATGAATATCCTTACTGATTCATTTTTGGAGAATTGACAAAACTATATTTGGTTCTAGTCAGGAAGCTTTAAACAAATACAAACTATTGGTGGGCTTGATTAAAGTGTCTTCTACTAGCGAATACATTTATCTTGATTGACGATTTCATGATGTTGTTGGAAAATAATTGGCCTTTTTGTTTATTACAGCCAAATTCTAGATTTGGAAGTCGTGCATGAGTAGCTGGTTGTATGTTTGTGTAAGAGTGACATATGTTGTAAATTTATGTGAGTACAAGTGACTAGACTATGGTTAATCAACACTTCCACTGCCGACAACGTCACTTTGTGCATGGAATTCTTTAGACTGCCGACGTCTTTTGATGGCGCCAACTTTTACAGTAATAAAAATTCATTTAAACGTATTTAGACTTCGGCAGTAATAGTCAATCGTTATTTCTATGTTTTTATTTCTTAATCTATATATTATGATCTATAAAATGTTGTTGGCAGTCATCTGAATATCGGAAAAATACGGTTTTTCACTAACTCGTCGTCACGTTGCAGCGACTGTTTGTTGTCATTCTACTTTCCTTCTGCTAATTCGTCGTCTGCATTGTTATTGTTTTGCTTGCTATTACTTTAGTTTACAACTGTTTTGTGAGTACATAAATACAATGAATCGTAACAGTATTGTAAACAATCAAGTACTAGAAGAGTTTCTCAGATTTTCAAGTAAGAGTGAAAGTGATGATTTATTTTAAGATGACATAGACAATGATACTGATTTTACTACCGATGGATTTGTTGACATTGTTTTTTACTAAACAAAATGGATTCCACCAAAATATAACATAGCATTACAATGTACAATTGTCATACTGCTTACAAAGTATTATTATTTTCAATGAAATAGATGTAAGCCTCATAACTTAAATTAAAATTCACCGAGTCCATGATTACACACAAAGCTCAACACTACACGAGACACTTGTGCAGCATTGACAGAATCATAGTGCTTATGATATTATCAGCTACAAATAACAATAACAGTATTATATAAGTGGTGTTATTTGTGGCAAAACACATAATGATAAAATGTTAGTTCTACCTTGGAAATTAAAACTAAACTAGGGTAAAGTAAAATAAGCGGACCCGGTTTTTTTTAATCGATATTATCAAACGATATTTAATTATTATACCCATCATTATACTCAACCAATATTAATTAATTTTAACAATAACTAAATCATCTACACCAACTGTACACACTTTTTCATATTCTAAACACAATTTGTTCTATAAGTAACTTCTTTTAAAATTAACTTTAGAAAACGATACAAAATAACACTAAAATATGATACTGTATTTTTCTCGGTTTCAAGATGTTTATTTTGTTGTTACATTTTCTTTTCTTTATTATTTAAATGTAATCCTATTACCTTCCTTAATTTCATCGTTTGATTAATGATCATGGTTCCTTTATTATTTATGACGTTATGTAATTTTGTTGAAACTATTTCTATTAATTTGAAACATGTGACTTTAATTTAATATTTCAGATACATCGATATCGATTGATAGTTCTGTTATTCGATATGTAAGTATCGGCGATTGTAATAAGTGATATAACCGGGTCCGCTTACCGTACTCTGCCCCTAACCATAAGCCCACATATGATTAACACTAACAAAAACTGTATATGGCCTAATTCTGTTCTGAAGAATAAGTGAACTAAGTAAAGCCTGTCCAAACCCTTTTAAGAACTGATACCTTCTTTTCACTGGCTTATGGCATTTGGAATAGCTATGTAACAGAAGATCTAAAAGATATTCTTCCAACAGTGTGTTTTTAAATTTTAAAATTCAATTCCATGTGAGTAGACATGCTTTAACATTTTGTTATTAACATGATCTGACTTGGTAAGATATTTTGGTGGTACAGGTTATCAATTTGAAAAGTAAACTAATCCTGTAATCTTGGTTTCCTTATTCAAATTATCATTATCATTACCATTACCATTATAAGGTAATATAAGATGTACTGTAAAAACCAAGATTAAAGTTTAGTCTAAACTTGGCCTATCATTTATATAATAATAATAATAATGAGTCTAAACTTAGAATCAATTATTTAACTGACTTACCAGTAATAATAGAATCACTGAGTAAAATTTAAACTTCGTTTTAAAAGGTTGTATAGATAATATATCCTGTCCTTCCGAACGGATGTTATAACAACAAACCTCACAAACAACAGCAGACAGTTTATAGCTAACAACAACATCAACAGAACGGACTCAACCGCCATCAAACATCGTCAACCAACCAACGAAATCACAAGATCCAAACAACATTCAAAATGTTACAGATAGAGACTGGCCACCAGGCACGGTAAAGTGCAAGCGGTTTTCGATTTAGCATTATTCTTATTTATGGAATTTTAAATCTCTTTTAAGCCTCAGCAGCTATGCCAACTTTGAAGTACACTGCATTAATTTCTATACAAGAATCATCTCTCCTTGATTTGAACCCGCGATCTCTCAGAGAGCCATAATATCCATTAGTATAAGGAGGAGGACAAAAGACATATCGTATACTTAAGAGATACGAACTTCAATCTTCAAGATATCTTACCAAGGTTGAAGAAAAAATTGGTCACTCCACATGGAAATTGTAGACATTTGAAGTAGTCGTAATTTTGTAAATTTTAAAATCAGACCTAATGAGAAACTGTTGAAGATAATACTTAATATCTTGGTCTTTAACTGGCAAAACCAGATAGACAGTGTCAATTTTGTTTAAACTGTTTGAAATTTGTTCATAGTTGTATTTAAAACTATATACATTAGTTACAATAAGTTCAAGTTCCTTGAAAGCATAGGTAGGCCTACTTGTAAGTCTGTATCTTATGGCTTCCCTGAACTTAGTAGTGTTCATGTTACTGATGCTTTCCAGAAGGCTGTATATAGCTTGACCGCTGATATTGGAAAACTGTTTAATGATTTTAAAAGTCGACATTGTAGGGTGTTTGTCTTTTGCATGGCGGGTGTTGTATACATGAAAATCTTGTCGTCTCCCAAACAGCGATACATTCTTCTTTATGCATGTAAGCGAGTTCATTACATATTGGCCTTGAACAGTTAATATACTGAGACGTTTGAAAATAGGACTACAATGCTCTAGATGGTCTGACGATGTACTGTAATGATGCGCAGTGCCTTCTTTTGGAGAATAAGTATCCTGTTGCATGCTGGTGCATGGCCCCAGAGGAGAATACTATAGACTAGGTGGGAGTGAAAAAGTGCGTGGTAGACCGTTAATAGGTACCACTCTGGTACCACGTTTCTCAGTTTTCTCTTTAAGAAGATAAGAGTGTTGCGCAGACTTTGTCTATGTGACAATTCCAATTTAACTTCCTCGCAGTCCTCTTGATGGTCAACTTTCAACAGTGGAGGCATATGAATTAAATTCTAAAGCAAGCATATATTTTGGTAAATACTGAGTTTACCGAATAAGATTCCAATTTCAAAACAATTTTTTATAGTTTTTATATCATATTTTAGCGTGTAAACATATTTTTTCACCGTTTGAATATGATAGGAGTAATTTTCAACATCAAAGGGGCACACAATAAGCTCAGGTTGACGTGTGAGGATCTATGAATCCACCCCAATATCCCAAAGAAAAAAAAAAAAAAAAAAAAAAAAAAAAAAAAAAAAAAAAAAAATTTCCACACTCAGGAAAATCAGCTATTCAGTCTCAGGAAGAATAGCTCTTTTAATGTTTATACATTACACTAACTGGTTCTGTACATGGCCAATAATCAAACTCATGACTCGCTATTGTAAAATAATAGTGCACAAAATAACAATGGTGATTCATTTTTTTTTTGGTTTCTGAGTAGATGTAATAATATATTTTAATTACCCTGCTAAGAATATAATACGGTAGTGAACTACTGGACAAAAACACAGACTTCCATAATATCTTCTGCTAAACTTGTGTAACTTAATTGTCAAATTACCCGATTTTTAGGTAGTGGCGTATTCAGGGAAGATATTGTGGGGTGTATACATGGCGGGATCATGGAGAAATATCCCTAAATAGGAAATAGAATAGAGAAAAACGACATCGACAACAGATCTCCGAACCAAGAGATCAGATAGCCACAGTTCATCTTTCAATGATTCAACATCAACTTCCCGGTACTGCACGCCTTCACGAACCCCAATAATCCTCAAAAATCTATTTCATATCACCTCAACTTTTGAAGTTTGGCCTCTAAGATACGGTAATTACATTTTTGATCCATCCTCCGGGAGCTAACGGACTAGTAAACAGAAAAGTGTTCGTAGTGTTGTAATGCCCCTGGATGTACTTGCTATAAGGCAGGGAATTTGGCTTACCCGTTTAGTTATGTAATTCACATGCTCTTCAAAGCTCAACTCATCAGTGAAGACGATACCAATAAAATGAACTCTTTGGAATGATGATCCATCAAGTTGATAGTCGAAGGTAAAAATTATACCTTTCCGGTGAAAGGTAACGACCAGGCATTTAGATTTCAGAGTCATGCTGTTATCAGCACACCACTCTAAAATTGCATCGAGGAGTACCATAGTTACGAAGCTTGACCCAGCAGAATGTTAAGATCCACCGTGTCGAAAGCTTTTGCAAAGTTTAAATATATCGCATATACTTGATTTCCCCTAATGAAAGCTTCCAGTATACACTCTTGAAAACTAAGAGATTAGTTGTAGTGGATTTTCCTGATGTAAATTCGTACTGCCAAGGACTTATAATGAGTTCAGCAAAATGTTGCAGACGATACAAGACAAGACTTTCTAGGTGTTTTGCAGTGAAGAAAGTATAGTTATCGGTATACAATTTTTAATGCCTCCCGGATTGTTTTTCCTCAGAATTGGAATAACACGACCAAGTGTCAGTACTTCAAGGAAAGTTCCATGGGACTGCCACGGGTGCTACTTCTCACGTGTTAACTGAAATGATAACAAATTATTGTTCACAAAACGATCTCGGCTAAGATGGTACAATATTATCATTCCAAGTCCAATTTACAGAATCCGGTAATAAGGATATTAAATTACTTCAACTTGATGTTAATAATAATATGATTGTTGTAGATCTAATGCATGATTATTAGTAATGTTGTGGATTAATAAGTTTTTCATCACTTTAATTCCTCGATTCCTGGCAGGTGGAGACTTTAATGCGAAATATATAATGTGATGTTATAGGTTAATTAATCCCCGTGGAAGAAACTTGCTGAAGTGTGTACATAACAATAATTTCAGTTATTTGTGCACAGGAGAACCTACTTATTTCCCAACTGATAGATATGAAATTCAGAACCTTCTATACATTTGTGTAACCAGAAGTGTTTCTCAAAATTATACAACTATTGTTTCATCTCGACTTTTCATCAGATCATACTCCCTTGATAGCAACAATAAGTGCATCGGTTCTGTCAGTAGAACATATTCCTTCTCTAACTAAAAGCATACCGACTGTGAGCAATTTCTTAACGTTTTAAATAAATTCCTAATACCTGTAAAGTGTTAAATAGCGTTGTATCGAAGAAATAAATAATGCAATTGATTTATTTCATTGTTCTGTTCATCCTTATGCTTGGAATATAACTCTTGATTTAAAAGTAAAGTACGTATTCACGTTAATTGGCATAAAAAAAATAAGAAAAAATAACTGAAAGTGGTGTCTGAGACGTGTTTGGTAACATTTTAGAAATCCTATAGACAATAATTTAACACAAAGAGTAACACAGAAATGCTGATTTATTTACATTTTATGAATTACGTCTGTTCGAAAGAAATTAGATAATCTAAAACCTTTAATTTTTCTAAATCTATATTGGGTACTAGGAATTATATCGTTTTTGTATAACCCATTATCTAATCTGTTTTTAATTATTGAGTTAAAAGAACCATTTTAGTAAGAAATCAATAAAATTGGCCTGTATATTATTCCTCCAGATTTTTATTTAAACCGATTGATATTTGTTTTAAACTTGAAAACCTAAATTAACGAAAAACAAAGTGTATATTGAGATTTCGTGGACCGTTCCGGAAGCCAGCCTTTAAGCAAAATAGAGAAAAAAAAGAGAAGAGACTGAGAAAATTGTTCTCTCATAACCCTAAAAGTCCGGTGTGAGTGTGTGTATGGGATAGGAGTGTAATTGTTTAATTTATTTTACTATTTGAAACTAATACCAATTGTTACTTAATCGTCATGTCTTCTATTTTACGCTCTTCTAAATTTGTTCGATATTTTGTTGGTCTTGCCAGAAATATTGTAATTTCACACCGGCAAGATGCAGACGGAAGCCTTTTGCAAAGAAGCCAACATTTGTCTGGATTATTTTCCAGGTAAGTTATTCTATAATAATATTTATTAAGTTATAATGAAGAAATTTTTATTTAATTGAAGCTTGATGCTGATACCTAGGTACTATTCTTCTAAAATGGTAGATTGGCCTCATGCCAACCAAAGTCTTTGTTATTTAGAGGATAGGTTATTCTATTTGTATTTTTCTTCCTTAGTAGTTACTTCAGTTAATATAGTGGAATTCAGGGGTCAATTCTTTCCTGCCAATGTGGGTTAGCAACACTTAAGAACTTGAGCGGCCACTTTCCTTTCAAGCACATCTAGAGCAACTGCTGTTGGTTAACCCTCTGAGTGGCGGTACTTTTTTCTCCAAGTGGCGGGACATTTTTACTGATTTTGTATGTTCGCAAAAGAAAATTTATACAAAATCCTGTATATTATATAAGTATGACATATCATACATCGATTTAAACTTCATAACACACAGAGTAGAATGGTAATAATATGAAACACTTACCTTGGATTGGTGTAAAAAACCAATGGGTTGAATTCCAAAAATAAAAATTCAAAGTTTTTTGTTTTATATTAGGCTGAGTAAATGTTCCTAAACTTAATTTTTTAACACAAATCCAAAATAGCCATTTTGTTTAAAATTTAATTCTGAACAAAAATATGTATCCGTTATATGTATTATTCCTAAAAACAACGCACTATTTGCTGATCGAAACTTTTATGTACACGTTTTTTACTGCATTTTAGTCAGTATCAGAGCCAACCACATTCCTCATCATTCTTCCTGGTTTGAGAGGCCTCCAATAATGTTCCAGGTAAGGGAAACACTCCCTATGAACCCCAAAATTACAAGTAGGGCACCAGAAGTGACTTTTACCCCCTTTTTTGGTGTGTACACACACTGCACAAAGTCTGGTAAATAAGCAATCCCGTGAAGAAGACCTACACTTGGTCCAGGAGGTAGTAAAGTAGGTGGATGAACCGTTTGTAAGAGTTCCATTAGTACCAGCATATCTAAATACTATATCAAATTAAAGTTTAGAATCTGGTCTTTCTAACCATACCTAATATATAGCGTTTAAGTCGCGGCATAACATCGGAAATACCGGAACAAGAGAGGCTTGCGTTAATAGACGCTAGAGCGTCTTTGCCACTCGCGAACGAGATTTAATAGACGCTGCAGCGTCTTTCACCACTCGGAGGGTTAAAGTAACAATGCACAAAACCAATACGTTGGTGTTCATGTTTTTCTTATTCTCCCTGGACTACACTAGTAGTATTCTACGTGAATTACATAATTTTGGAACAGACGAACCGCATGAAGTCCAGACTGAAGAGAATAAACCTAAGCGGTGTCACCGCAGAGGAGCCAGGAGCACAAACAGTCACACCTGACTTAAGATGAAGCTGTGCTGAGGAACACAATGTCGGCATTTCCTGTGATATTAGATGATGATACATTTTGATATTATTCTTTCAAACCTTCTATCTTGAATATCATTCAAAGTTTATGAGCATTATTATATAGGATAATGGTACTTTAATCTCCAAGAACATACAGTATTTGTGAGCTTGGATATTACTTACCATGCAGAATATTTCAGTTTTCAAAATATAAAATAAAACATAATTTTAAAAAATTATTAAAAAGTTTCTCAAACTGAAAAATATGATCTGCGACTTTAAGCCCATCTTGTAACTTTGTGTACAAATAAATGAAGATAAACAAATGTTTTAACAATAAAGTAATAACAAATTAGAGCAATAATGAAATAGTAAATTGAAGTCATCTATTTTTTTATTTGATTGCTTTCCTAACTTTTTCTGTTTTGTAAAAAACTCCTGTTCCAAATAAATAGGCTACAATTCTGACTTTAGCCATTAATGTTACTTAGCTGCTATTAATGGTTATTATTAAACATTGTTATTAATTAATGACTTTTACTTTTTTAGCAGTTTTTCCTCCACTCCAAGTTTTAGTAGAGGATCTTCATTAGATCATACAATCAGACGTTTGGATGAGGATGCTCGACGAACTGGTAGAATATCCATGAAAGAAGTTGAAGAAGCCTTAAATGAAATCCGTCACTTGAGTAAGTTGAGTACAGAATGTTACAGCCCTTCATAAACTAACGTAACAAATTGTTATGTTAAGTTTCATTGTTAACAATGAAATTAGCATATATAGCACAAATAAAAATTTTACTGAATGATTTCTTTAATTGAAATTAATGATTATCCCTCTTTGTGTCTATATTTCTTTCGGTTTTCAGAGAAAGCAACAACATCACAATCTCTCATGGTGATAAGATGTTGTGGAAACTTGGTACCAGAGGAGGCTCCAGAGCACCGTACCAAACTTGTTGACGAAATTTGGAATACCCTAGAAAAACTTGGTGAGTAAAGCAGTAAGCTTGCGGTTATGTACAATCTCTCATGGTGATAAGATGTAGAAAATTAGTCCCAGAGGAGGCTCCAGACTTGTTGACAAAATTTTGAATACTCTAGAAATACTTGGTTAATAAAGAAGTAAGTTTGTAGTAACGCACAATCTCTTATAGTGATAAGATGTTTTGGAAACACGGTACTATAGGAGGCAACAGAGCATCATACCAAACTTGTTGACGAAATTTGGAATACCCTAGAAATACTTGGTTAATAAAGAAGTAAGTTTGTAGTAACGTACAATCTCTTATGGTGATAAGATGTTTTGGAAACACGGTACTATAGGAGGCAACAGAGCATCATACCAAACTTGTTGACAAAATTTGGAATACCCTAGAAATACTTGGTTAATAAAGAAGTAAGTTTGTAGTAACGCACAATCTCTTATAGTGATAAGATGTTTTGGAAACACGGTACTATAGGAGGCAACAGAGCATCATACCAAACTTGTTGACGAAATTTGGAATACCCTAGAAATACTTGGTTAATAAAGAAGTAAGTTTGTAGTAACGCAGAATCTCTTATAGTGATAAGATGTTTTGGAAACACGGTACTATAGGAGGCAACAGAGCATCATACCAAACTTGTTGACAAAATTTGGAATACCCTAGAAATACTTAGTGAGTAAAGCAGTAAGCTTGCGGTTATGTACAATCTCTCATGATTATAAGATGTTGTAGAAAATTAGTCAGTCCCAGAGGAGGCCCCAGAGCATTGTTCCAAACTTATTGAAGAAATTTTGAATACTCTTGAAAAACTTGGTGACACCAAAGCAGTAAAGTTTGCATTGATGTGAAAGTCTAGAACGTGGTTTGTTTGTTTATGACTTGGAGATCACCTGTTGGGTAATTCAATTTTCAGTTTCAACACCAAAATTATCACATGATATAAAAATAATATAATACACATTTATTCTGTAAAATTATCATGATTTGTGTGGACCAACTCATTTCCTTCAAATTGCAAATTATAAATAATAATAATTATGATAATAATTTATGTTTTGAATTTTACAATAAAGTACACATTTTGTGGTAATTTTGAAATTTTATAATTATTATATAAAAGTACATACCTTTTATTTGTAATACATATAAATATAATTTTTTGTGTCATAAATTTTATATAAACGATTTTTTTTGTTCAAAGGAATAAACTAGGATAATGAGTTGGTCCACACAAATCATGATGATTTTACAGAATAAATGTGTATTATTTCATCTAATTTTCATAGTTAAATCAGAAGTTTGACATTTTAAAGAAAAACATTACAATAAAAACAATTTGTCTAATACAAGTTCCAAATTTATTGAACACATAACAAAATGTTTTCTGTGTTTATAGGGGTTAAACATATGCTGTACATTTACATAATTTGATTGTAATACTTGCTCTCAACTGCCACATTGCATAAAATTATAAATTATAACTTAAAAATTATGCAAAATGATAAACTTATTGTATGATGACAAACATTTTTTTGTTCTTTATTATCAATAAATTCTGATATAAAATGTTAGAGTATTTCCTTGTGAATATAACGGTATGTAACATTTATGAAATATGCCTTGAATAAACACCAAAAATGCCTTGCCAGTGTGGATGTTTGCCATTGCCAGTTGTAGGGATAAAAAGAAAACACATTGCTTAAAGGATACACCAGTTTAGTGTTACAAAATATGATCAAAACAGTGTTCTCAGCAGCTGTGATCATTGCTAGTACTTGTGGCGAACAACAGGATTGGCGATATCATTCTTTCTCCATATATGACTAATCGTGAGTATCGAAGCGACTAATTTTTTATCATTGGAGCGACGTTACATACTGTACTATAATTTAATAAGAATAATAACAGAAGAATACGAATTGCAGCAAGAATTTATTTTCTTTCTAGCAACAATATTAGTATATCTCTCACTTTTTCTAGCAAATTTGTTGTATCTTATCTAAATTTTTCTTATTTTTAACAGTTGTATTTTGCTATAATTTAAATACTTTGTTGTTATACATTCAATTTGTTTTCTAGTTGATATATTTTTCTGAATTTTCTCCTCAATAATTTGCTGCCCCAGGATATAGTACTTTAACCCTGGAACTGGTAAACGCCCGATAACAGGCGTTTTAGTCGCATCCTAGATAGCAGCACCCGATATCGGGCGTTCTAATATGTCTTTTATTTCTCAATATTACGTACTTAAAACACGATCAAAGAGTATCGGTATTGATACCAATCGAAAGAAGAAGCTTCAATTAATGTAAATAATACACTAATAAATAATTTTATCGTTTCGTTACACGTCCATACGTTTTATAATCTCTAAACTATTTGTTTACATACTCCCGCGTACCGCGCTAGGTGTGCGCGCAGCAATGAGTCAACTGGTTCATTCGGCTATTGTTATTTCGTCAGCTGCATGGTGTTCTGTCTGGTTTATTGTTTGTATGAGTTCGTTGTAATGATGGTTGTGTATATGACACAATACTAGTAAGTTTTTTGTGCATGTTTACGTAATGGATTGTAATTTCCGCGATCGTTCAAGTGGCATTCAAGAACTAGTTGTACATGAAATAAGCAACGATGAGGATTCCGATTTAGACATTCAATCAGAACATAATTAAAAAATATATAATAAAAAATAAAAAAATAGAAAATTAATATGAACTAATAGTTACAAGATTGTACAAATCCAAGTGAGCTTTGAAGTTCTTACTTTTGTTGGTAAGTAGCACTTTCGAATGTCAGTGTATGATTTTTGTACCGTTTACCACATGTAAAAATAAATACCTTATAAACTATGTGTTGTTTTATTTTTACTCAGAATTAAATGCTCTTTCTTTTTTATATTTTGGATTTTGCATATCACTAACAACAACAATTTTACAAATAAAAAAATTTGAACTAACTTTTCTTTTTTCTAAAAAAATTTGTTTCATGAAGAGGTAGAGTAAGGATATTTTTTTTGTTTTAAATATATTATGTGAAAAATGTTCCTTGAACAATGCTGAATAAAAAAATATATAATATGACATAGGTACTTTATAGTAAACATGTAATAATAAAATAAATATAAGGCAATGTATGAAGTACTAAAAATACTCTGCTACTGAGAGAAATTTGACCGCCAGCTCCAGGGTTAAGCGCATATGTAAATCCAGTCCTGATTGACCATACATTTTATTCTCTACCTCAAAATGGTTGAAATAAGTACCAAAACGTAACAGTCTTACGACTGATACTGGAGGTGTAGTAATTTTGTTTTTAAAGTTTTATCTTATTTAAGTCAATATTCAATGGTTTTGGGTGTTTTAGAAACTAAAAAAGTGGTTCTGTTCTTTACCTATGTTAGTAAGTATACGTGTTGAAGTTTATACTTTTAAGTTTCTTTAAGAGTGACAAACTCATAGTGGTCAATCAATTCTTGTAATAAAAGAATCGGTCTTAAGGTTAAAGGTTGTGTAACATGATACTTGATACTTGTTATCTGCATCCCTGACCAGGTAGCTGGATCGATGGCGTCAAAAATTTAGCCATGTACAAGACATTTTGTTACAATTTTGTTAAAATTTGTCAAAATCATGTTTGATAAAGTACCTCTTTGAATGTGACAGGTGTTCCTCTGGATATAAGCCACTACAATGCCTTGCTCAAAGTCTACCTGGAGAACGAACACAAGTTCTCACCCACCGATTTCCTCACCAGGCTGGAGAGACAAGGTGTTGAACCCAATAGAGTCACTTACCAACGGCTGATAGCAGGTATGTCCTCTTTTTCATAGTAGTGATTTACAGCCCAGGGTAACTGTTCAATATAAACGCTTGGGTAGATACCCAAAATTCTTAAATACCTAGGAATGTATCTATTAAAAAAAGTTTTAGTTTACAATTCTTATAAATTTTTAAGTTTTGTATGCATGTGTATAGATATATTAAATATTTTTCAGTAATAGTTATATGAAAAGAATTTTTGTGACAATGCTTCTTGAGCAAATTTGTAGACGTACTGAAAATGTTTCTTAACACTTCTGGCGCCGTAGACGCATATATTAGAATGGTAGATTTTGACCAAAACGCCAAATACAGTTACATCCAATATTATAGAGTATGTCTCTTGGAGAGTTTTTTTAGTTCACAAAAGGCCTTCGATATGCCTGGTGCATGCTCCGTGCTTATTGTGCTTGCCAAGGGAGTGTTTATAAACGACCTTCACTCTGAGACAGGGGGAGGGTATCGCCCTTTGTCTAACTCCAATCACCTTGCTCGTCAGTTCAGCATCTCCTACAGAGCCATAACAAAACATATCCTGTGGCGTGTATTACTGCTTTCTTGTCTTGGCATTATAGGAAAGTTAATGGATTCATTAGTGGCATGTGAAGGGTTAATGACATAAGTTTTGGCTTTATAATTGTGGTGACGGTGAGGGGTATATTTAATATTTAAATCAGGTTTTAAAATTCTTTAATAAGTTTCACATTTTTATTGGAATCACCTTGTACATAATAATAATACTGAATGCATAATAGGCTATATTAACCACCAGCAAATTACGCAAAAATTTGCATTGATGAATTTTGATTTGAAATTACTCTTACTGTAAATTAAATTAAAATTAAGTCTGTTTTGTGTGCCTATCTAGTGTAAATGGTAGGTAATCTATTGAAAAGGGAACTCTTAACCCTCTATGAGTAATATTAGTTGTGTCACCCTTACCATATACTGCCAAGTAAAGAGTTCGTTATTGTAATAAATCTTTAGTGTAACTAGTTTAAGCAAAATGTATCATGAATGTAAACGTTTGTGTGGGTGGGGAGATTGATTTTTTTATATTTCTTTAGAAAAGCCTTATATACATGAATCTATATCTGTTTATTTTGTGTTAATAGCTAATGGTATTTTCAAAATGTAGTGTTTAAAAAATGTAAATATATAGACACTGTTCTAGTCCAGTCCGTACTCAATTCTTCACTGGTTTTTCAGCCCCATCTCCACTGGCACCTGTGTATCAGATTGTTTATTTTTTAAATATTTATTTTTAATAAATGTTAACACTCTCCCCTCTCCCCCCAACAACAATATTCACCTCACACAATGTTCAAAAATGTCACCATCAGAACTGTCTGAACTTGAATAGGATCTTTCTTGATCAGGAAACCGGTTTCAATAAGCTAAGTATCCTCCTCCATTGGACTACAGTTACAAATACATAGTTGCGTTACACTAAACACAACAATAAACACAACTCACAACAGATAAATGAACCGAGATGTTGATCCGAGAGCTGTTTGTAGGAAAAGAAATGATGAAACCAGTACGACAAGCGGTAATCAGCACAACCTTCCCGTCCATTACTGGGTTCACACTGGCTGCAGCACTCACTGGAATTGCAGGACTGGAATTCCTGCAACAAATGTGTTAAAAGTACTTATAAGAAATAAGGCAATAGAAAAAAGAATAATTTCTCGTTTTGGTGTTGGTATTGACGATTCAGTTTCAATTCATAGCTTGCAAACCAATGAATCAATGTACGTGTTTGGTACTTGGCTGGTGAAATTTGTGCAGAAGACTTGTTCTGTATTTTATTTTATTTACTGTGTTTGTAAAAATGCAAATTAGTGCTAAAAATATCTTTATATCTATATATTGGCAACTCATCTTTTCCTTAATACCAAAATTTTTTTCATTCATTCATAAATATGATTTATTATGTACTGAACGTTCTCTACATGTTTATGTAGGAACGCCAAATGGCAGAGCAAATGTGCCCTCATGGACTGGAGTATGTTTAGGTTTTTAACTTGTACTATCAAGTTAATTCCTCTATACGGGTATTAAATAATTATTTTATGATCCTTTAGAAACTGTGTTCTTTCTACGTATGCCCAGATGATGGGTGCTTTATAAATTGCATTTGAGTAAATGCCCATGTATGTCTTGCCCTCTGGGCATTTTCTTAGAACATTATAAATAATTATACTTACTAAAACTTTTTCTGACACTCTAGTTTTTTTTAATTTCTGGTAGTAAACTTAATGTTGCTGCCGTTGCACATAAGTAGCTTTAACAGTAACAATTATTAAAATAACCATATTAATAACAATAACAATGTAGCTTTGACAAACAGCTCAAACTGTATTCACAAAACTACTATAGTTTCGACTTTCAATAAGTCATCTTCTGGTGTTGTTGTCAATAAATATTAAAAGCAAGGATTATCTACTAATTTTGCTTTCAGTGCTTTGTAAGTTTCTGAAGAAACATTTGTGATTGTAGGATATTGTCAGAATGGAGACATTGCAGGAGCAACGAAGATTCTGGAGTACATGAAGGAGAAGCAGCTGCCTGTCAGCGAGGGCGTTTTCAATGCTCTTATACTTGGGCACTCCTTAGCAGAGTAAGTATTAAATTAACAATGAAATTGTCACCGATCAAATAGTTCTCACTCTTATGTAATTAGATAAAACAGATAAGCTCCACAGATGTAGCTAAGGTAGCATACCACTCACTTCTGGAGACTCACCTTAGGTATGGGATTGCAATATGGGGGGCCACCTCAGTTGCAAATCTAAACAGAGTGCTCATTATTCAGAAAACAGCAATAAGATCGCTAGCTGAACTAGATTGGCAAGCAAGCTGCAGAGAAGCTTTCAAGCAGCTAAAAATTAAAACCGTCATTGCTATCTACATCCAAGAAGTGATACTTCTGGTTGATAAAAATGGTCTTCCCAGAGAAACTAAAACCCATAGCCATAACACCAGAAGCACATCAAGAATCCCTATTCCACGACACAGAACAATGCTTTTTGAAAAGAAACCAACCTACATCGGGACAAAACTGTACAATCTTCTGCCGGATGACATCAGAGCACTAACGGGAGCTGCCCTGGGACACAGACTGGACACCTGGCTAACGGATCAACCCTTGTACTCTATTCAAGAATTCTACACTCTTGTCGGAGCATAGCCTGACACCATTGTATTATAACATTCTATGTAATTGACGCCATTACTTTTCTTGACGAAAATGTAAATAAAGATTTATTGATTGATTGATATGTGGGAGTAGCAAAATTTAAAATCAAATAAAGTTTAGATCTTTGGATTTCATTCAGCTTAAAAACTGATATGGTATGAAAAAATTACTGGGAAATATAAATATATTACAACGAACATAAAATATACATGAACATACAACAAATATTAAAGCAATATTGTAAAAATGTGGTTTTTCCAAAGTGACGTGAGACATTTGACTTCCATGTTTATTTGTAAATTGTGGTATAAAGAAAGTTGAAAAGTAACCCAGAACAATTTTATGGTGGCATAAACTTGGGTTTGAACACTTCTAGGCAGTTACTGAAAGAAGTGTTAATATTTTAAATATAAAAACTTACATTTAAAATTAAGAACAAAATGTTATAATGAACAACTAAATATACATTTTCAATATCTTTAGCACTTTCAATCAGTAATCAAGCTTTCAATATTTTATATATATATATATATATATATATATATATATATATATATATATATACACGTTAAATTGTATAAATGGCAATAGCCTTATTTAATTTCAATAAACATTGAATCACAAAAAGTACTTGCTCCGCCGGGATATATATAGATCTAATTATCATTTCACTTGGAATTAAATTTAAAAACGTATAACCTTAAAACATTAAACATTTTTGAAATAAAGAACAGTTTGGCAAAGGTAATCACAAATACTTTTGTTTACTGAGTATTATTAATATAGCTAGAGTTGTCAATAACAGGTCCAGTGTTATATCACTTAATATGAAAAAAATTACAAACACTTTAAAACATAAGTATCTTATTGGCATAACATAATTTCTGATAAAAGTGGAAATGAACGCTTTGTAATATTAGCATTACATATGAATCTTATAATTTCTTTCTGGAAGACTATTAAACTAGATAAATTTGAAACTAAAAACTAGGTTATAATGAAAAAATCATACTAAAGTCAGAAATCACAACAAATATGTTGTACAGTATATCAACACCATTAATGCAAATGTAGTGTACAGTATGTTTATTCTATTTATGCAAAATATAGTGTAATTTAGGTGAAGAAGTATTCTCATGATCTCAATGTACAATTTAGTGCACTTAAATATTTTAGACTTCCAAGCCGTTTGCAGTTATTAATGACTAAAAGACAATGTGTTTTGCAGTGATATGGAGAGTGCGGAAGGTATGTTAACCGTAATGAGTCAGGCAAACCTGGAGCCGAGCAGTGAGACCTACGCAACTTTGTTGTGTGGCTATGCAAGAAGAGGTGATGAAGCGGCTATAGACAGACTGATAACGGACTGTAAAGTAAAGGATGTGCTGCTATCTGACAGGGACTATTTGGAGGTGGTGTACACAGCTGCTATCAGTGGTCACGAGGAGCTTGTGGACAAGGTAAGTGGTAGTTACTGCAAAGTCAAAGATGTGCTACTGTCTTGTCAAAGATTATTTGGAGGTGGTGTATACAGCTGCTATCAGTGGTCACGAGGAGCTTGTGGACAAGGTAAGTGGTAGTTACTGCAAAGTCAAAGATGTGCTACTGTCTTGTCAGGGATTATTTGGAGGTGGTGTACACAGCTGCTATCAGTGGTCACGAGGAGCTTGTGGACAAGGTAAGTGGTAGTTACTGCAAAGTCAAAGATGTGCTACTGTCTTGTCAGGGATTATTTGGAGGTGGTGTACACAGCTGCTATCAGTGGTCACGAGGAGCTTGTGGACAAGGTAAGTGGTAGTTACTGCAAAGTCAAAGATGTGCTACTGTCTTGTCAGGGATTATTTGGAGGTGGTGTACACAGCTGCTATCAGTGGTCACGAGGAGCTAGTGGACAAGGTAAGTGGTAGTTACTGCAAAGTCAAAGATGTGCTACTGTCTTGTCAGGGATTATTTGGAGGTGGTGTATACAGCTGCTATCAGTGGTCACGAGCAGCTTGTGGACAAGGTAAGTGGTAGTTACTGCAAAGTCAAAGATGTGCTACTGTCTTGTCAGGGATTATTTGGAGGTGGTGTACACAGCTGCTATCAGTGGTCACGAGGAGCAGCTTGTGGACAAGGTAAGTGGTAGTTACTGCAAAGTCAAAGATGTGCTACTGTCTTGTCAAAGATTATTTGGAGGTGGTGTACACAGCTGCTATCAGTGGTCACAAGGAGCAGCTTGTGGACAAGGTAAGTGGTAGTTACTGCAAAGTCAAAGATGTGCTACTGTCTTGTCAGGGATTATTTGGAGGTGGTGTACACAGCTGCTATCAGTGGTCACGAGGAGCTAGTGGACAAGGTAAGTGGTAGTTACTGCAAAGTCAAAGATGTGCTACTGTCTTGTCAAAGATTATTTGGAGGTGGTGTACACAGCTGCTATCAGTGGTCACAAGGAGCAGCTTGTGGACAAGGTAAGTGGTAGTTACTGCAAAGTCAAAGATGTGCTACTGTCTTGTCAGGGATTATTTGGAGGTGGTGTACACAGCTGCTATCAGTGGTCACGAGGAGCTTGTGGACAAGGTAAGTGGTAGTTACTGCAAAGTCAAAGATGTGCTACTGTCTTGTCAGGGATTATTTGGAGGTGGTGTACACAGCTGCTATCAGTGGTCACGAGGAGCTAGTGGACAAGGTAAGTGGTAGTTACTGCAAAGTCAAAGATGTGCTACTGTCTTGTCAAAGATTATTTGGAGGTGGTGTACACAGCTGCTATCAGTGGTCACGAGGAGCTTGTGGACAAGGTAAGTGGTAGTTACTGCAAAGTCAAAGATGTGCTACTGTCTTGTCAGGGATTATTTGGAGGTGGTGTACACAGCTGCTATCAGTGGTCACGAGGAGCTAGTGGACAAGGTAAGTGGTAGTTACTGCAAAGTCAAAGATGTGCTACTGTCTTGTCAGGGATTATTTGGAGGAGGTGTACACAGCTGCTATCAGTGTGGTCACGAAGAGCTTTTGGACAGAGTAAGTGGTAGTTACTGCAAAGTCAAGGATGGATGTGCTGCTGTCTGACAGGGACTATTTGGAGGTGGTGTACACAGCTGCTATCAGTGGTCACGAGGAGCTTGTGGACAAGGTAAGTGGTAGTTACTGCAAAGTCAAAGATGTGCTACTGTGTTGTCAGGGATTATTTGGAGGTGGTGTACACAGCTGCTATCAGTGGTCACGAAGAGCTTGTGGACAAGGTAAGTGGTAGTTACTGCAAAGTCAAGGATGTGTCACTGTCTGTCAGGGATTATTTGGAGGTGGTGTACACAGCTGCTATCAGTGGTCACGAAGAGCTTGTGGACAAGGTAAGTGGTAGTTACTGCAAAGTCAAGGATGTGTCACTGACAGGGACTATTTGGAGGTGGTGTACACAGCTGCTATCAGTGGTCACGAAGAGCTTGTGGACAAAGTAAGTGGTAGTTACTGCAAAGTCAAGGATGTGTCACTGTCTGACAGGGACTATTTGGAGATGGTGTACACAGCTGCTATCAGTGGTCACAAGGAGCTTGTGGAAAAGGTAGGTGGTAGTTGGCTTAGTTAAAGTTAAAAAATAAAATGGCTTTTGTTTCAATTGTTGTTTTCAAAGGCTTACAACAAATGTAAATTTCTCTATTTCATTGTTGATACAAATTGAATTGTGGCAATTTAAGTGATTGCAGATTGTTGTAAATTTTGTTTATTGATTTTCTACTACAAAAATGACAATTGTTTTATGTGTGAAAACAAAATTTTAAGTTGTCTTGTATCTTGTGTTATGTTTACTTTGGTCGTTTTCATATCGCTTTAATTTAAAATATAAAATGAAGTATGTGTGTGCATTGTAGTAATCAGTAGAATCTGTCTAATTACCACCTTCAAGATGTATTTCAATTGTCCATTGCCACTTTAAGAATTGTACTATCATTTTTATAAATATTCTGAAATAACTGTTTGATATCCCAGGATAATACAGCAATACTAAATTGTAACAGAGTTATAAATTAAAAAATATTGAATAAATGTGACTTTTTTAGTATTTTTGCCTCTATTTCGTACAAATAAGTTTAAATTAACATTCTTATAAATATCACAAAACCCTACCATCCAGATTCAACCGAAGTTCTCATATTTGTCACAGATCTTGAAGAACATCAGGAATATGACTGGGTACAATCAAGATGCTGCCAACGTACTATTGCGGTTGGTTACCAAAGGCAAGGATGAGGCTGCGTACAAAGTCTTCCTGACCATGCAGCCGCCTATACGCACTGACCAGACACCTAACATGAGTGGTCATGTCATCATCAAGCAGCTGGTCAAGACTAACAGGGTATGAGAACGATACACTTCATTAATCATTGCTACATTATTGCATTAGCCCCCAAGTTATAGGGTACATCTAAGTGTTTGTCATGTATTGGAGCTTTCAGTAGTTATATAATTGTTTAATATTGGTCTAGTTGAATATAGATAGAGTGCAGCATGAGTAACGTAGTGAGATGTAAACGTTATACACAGTGGCACTCCCTAACAGAACATAATCTGATCCTAGTGTTGGCGTATAATACATTATCAGATGATTAAGTCAGACATCAACATGAGTCACTGGTGAACCATATCGCACTGAAATAAGTACTAAATACAAAAATGAAATAAAAAATTGAAAAAAACTATGCACTTTGTAGAACAGATTATCAAGAAACAAAGACTTGCAGACATCGTGACGTGTTTCGATTGTTTCAACCACTCTATATTTGTGTATGTGTTTCAGTCAGTGTCCAATCTGCTGGAACATGGAATGGTTTTATTATATAATATGTGATAGAAAATGTTTATACCAACCAATGTTATGTAATTAATTGGCTATCTCATTCTTGTTGGATATTTTTGATTTCTATAACCTTTTATTGTCCTTATCGCAGAATCAATTACGATTTAACCTGAAGGTAGTGAGTACTTACCTAGGTGCTAAACAATACTAAACGATACTAATAAGAGCGTCGCTAAAAATAAAACTGGGAAAGGTGAGCTAAAGTGAATAATGAGGAATACTATTTCAAAATTCTGTTTTCTTTGTATATAAGTAAAGTACATACATACACTCATGTTAGTATTCTTATATTGTCTATTTAACATTTACAATTTTAGTATACAATTATAACATGAAACAGACAGAAAATAATTGATTTATTGTTATTATAATTTTCTACAATATGACTCTTATTTTTATACAGTTTACTCATCAGTTGTATATTATCACTTTAAAAAATTATTTGACTTATTATGGAAAAACCACGCCTTCCTTGAGCTTATTTTTAGGATTAGTATTTCAGTTTTTGTTTGGGTTCTTCTATTATTTACGGTAACATTGTATAACCTTAATATTTTTATTTTTTAGATGTCAATAAATTGAATAAATACATTTTACTGATATACTTTTTTACTTCCAAATGTAAGTTGTAGGCCTAGGCTGTATTGAGTAAGTATATATCGTTGTACACGGGGAAATTTACCACTAAAAAATAGTGCTCTGGGGAAATTTTGGCTGATAAAACATATTCTGGATCCCTGCTATGAGTCACGTTACAATATGAGAAATATTACCTAATTTAACAACACAGCAAAAATCTAAAAACAAATGCTCATATTTGTAGAATTTCAATTGTACTAGTTTGGCATTACAATTGCTACTCCAATAACCTGAATAGTCTGCATCCTGTCCTGTAAATTTCACTTCACGCAAAATATGCATACTCAACAGTTTACATTGTAAAAACTATATCTTTCATATCTTGGAAAGCAGATGAGTATTTGTTTGCTTCTTAAAATGAAAAACTTATGACAAAAATGTTTAAATAAAATCAACATTGAAAAAATTAATTTTTGTCGTTGTTATTTTTATTTATTGAAAGAAAGGCATTCTTTTATAAGAAAACTAAATAAAATGTTTTTTGTTATACTTTTTTTGGACAAAAAGTATTTACAATAAAACAAATAATTACAGAACAACCTTTGTGAGTTTGGTCACCAATTTACAAAATTTACTACTCAATTTCTTTTGTGTGGTTGCTTTGTAACATTATTTAGGTAAAAACCAGTGCAAAAAGTAATTTTTTAAGAACTTTAAATAATAAATAGTTAAAAGACAAATTGTTAAGCAAAGTTTCATGAGAACTATTTTGATTTCATAACAAATTGCTGTCTTAACTTTCACAAAGAAAGTTTTATCTCTCTAGAATCGTTATCATACCATAAATAAAATTGAAGGAACTAACAGGTGAACAATGAAATTAGATCGTTTTAAAAACAACTGCATGCTAAGCAACGTGAGAAGTAGCTGTTTAATGAATATACAAGTAATTACTGGGTAATCAACTAATAAACATAAAAAAAAAACTACATGAGACTAACTCAATATGTAAGGAGACAAGGGTTTGCTTATTTGTTGGACGAAAACTGGTTGGTCATGTACATGGTTAGGTGAAGCCAGAGAAAGTCGTGGACTCATGGAGATTTGCATGTTGAAAGTTATAGGTCACTATGCTTTACATTTGTGGCTGTGATCATGATTTTATCATATTTTTCTTTATTTTAGTTTTGACAAGGCCAAGTTATATCCAGACTTCTATCAATTTATAATTTTATTATATTTATTTTACCAGATTTTGTATGAAACTATGCAAACTAGATTGTTACAGAAAGCTAATAATGTTTCTAATCCAACTGTTTGTTTGTTTTTCACTAAAAAATTACACAACTGTGTTAAGATACATTTAATCTCTATTGATTTCTTGGAGCACAATTAATTGTCATATGCTTGTAAATAATTACTGTTTATTGTCATATGAACTATTATGAGTTATTAACAAACTCGAGAATACATTCAGTTGAGACTAAGTCAAATAAGTTCTTAAGACTATACAAGAGTTAAGAATTAAAATAAACATATTTTATATCTAAAATTTAAAATAAATTTTAACATACTTTGATGTTTTTAAATAAACATACTTGACGTCATTACTTATCTTATAGAAAATCAATATAAAGATTGTGTAGAATCTTGGAGCATTGGAAAAAAGGTTTATTGTACTATCACTAGTATAAACGAATACAACATTTTCCAATATAAAATATAAAAAATCATATTGGAAAATGTTGTATTCGTTTATACTAGTGATAGTACAATAAAGATTGTGGTTGATCCATGTAATTAATTCCAAAATATGATTCCCACTTTTAGTTCATCACATAAGTACTATGTACTATCTATATATATAAAAGAAAGTCGTGTTAGTTACACTATTTATAAGTCAAGAACGGCTGATCCGATTTGGCTGAAAATTGGTAGGGAGGTAGCTAAGAACTGGGAGAAGGACATAGGCTACTTTTTATCCCATTCCCGATTCAGGATTCCGCCCCACTGGTCTCTAAAAGTTACAGAAATACCCGTAAGAAATGCATTGCAGCAAACATATGTTATTAAGTGAAAGAGCCTTTTCAAATTTAATCAGCTGTTCTTTGTAAACATATATAATGCGACAAAAGAAATATATGTTTATATCATTAATTTAATTACTATTTTAAATTTCTTTACACTTATAGTTTGAAAGCATAGAGTAAGCTTAAGAGAAACAGCAAATTTTGTTTCAACTGTTTCTGCAATCACTGTTAAACATAGACTTTACTATCCAGATAATACAATTCTAATTTGACGTAAAAAATCACCTTTAACTGCAATATTTATCTAATATAAACCATGCTCGTGCTTGATCAGAAGAGCAATGCAGATATCAAAATTACTATCTTACGTTGGCTACAAATATAAAGAATGTTATAAAACCAACCTTAGTTGTTGTTGTTTTTTTTTTTTTTTTGACAGAAGTATGGTTCTCAAAACTTCGTGTGTACATATTCTCTCAATCAAGACAACAAAGCAAGCTCAATCATGGCATCGGAGATATAACTAATTTGATCCAGAAGTGATACACGCGCAGAGCCTAAAATAAAAACCATACGCAATTTCGCTTAACATCTGAAGCTCATAATCATTAGACTGTAATAATATGTACCTAAAATATGCCTATTTTCGTTTCAAAATTACATTGAGCGCCATCATTTATTACATTGTATGTGCGCTAACGAATTCCGACTTTTTGACTCCTGTCCACGATGGTCTAATATAGTTCAATTGTATACAAAAATCATGGAATATTGGAGAAAAATTCCAGTTATTTCACAGGTGCATATTGAGACTGTTTAAAAATTTAAATCTTAAATAGATCATGAGCTTGGAGTATCTTTCAGTGACTATCATTTATCTCAGAAGGGTAATAACGACGTTCAAAAGAAATATGCCTCCTATGTCCCAATTTTTCTGTAGGAAATCGTGTGCGAAGCCGTGGGTATTTGGTTGTACTGTAATTGGTATTTTATTGAAAATGAAGAGTTTTCGTTATAAAATACTTACGAATTTATTGACGAACTAGCTGTTACCCGCAGCCAATCGCGCATAATCGCTTTTAATAAGTAACATAAGGACTTCGGTTCTTAAGATTTGCGTGTGAAGCCATGGGTAACAGCTAGTTATAATATAAACTAATGTAAAGGGTTGAAACAATTTTAAAACCTAAACAGAATATGGTCTACAGTTGCTAAAAATGTATGTTAGACACATTGAAAAACTCATCCAGTGAATTAAGCCGCATATCTAGAAGCCAGTTGTAAAATTTAGTTTTAAAAGTATTAATAGGGTATTTAGCTATTAAGGTTATTAACTTATTGTAGATTTAAATGAATCATACCTCTTATTAAATACAATTTTAAGACATTTGATGACATGATACTTGATTTTCCAGCCAGTAGAGCAAATCATCTCTATGAGTGAGAGACTGGAGAAGGATGGACACACAAAGTATGGTCTATGGCTGGCAGTGGAGACAAGCTTTCATCATGGCAATATCGATTTAACGTTGGACCTCCTCAGGGTACTGAAACAGAAGGGCGAACCCATCAGGAACCACTATTTCTGGCCGAGCATGGTCACTGCAGGGAGGTCAGGAAAACGTGACAGTGAGTATTTACTATATTTATTATATCGGCTCACTATTTGGGTTGCTCCTTATATAAAACACATCATTATATACTTAGGTCAAAAATGTTTAGTTTACCGTCCATGTGTTTCACTATTTTATGTTGAGTAAAAAATTATGATTGCAAAGGAAAAAAAAAAATTAATCTTAGTGTTCTTAACTTTACAATTAGTTCTACAATTTACAATATTCATTTAACACATTGTAGTACCTAGGAATTCCAGATTTTTATTGTATGGCTGGTCTACAAATGGATATAGCTTGACTTCTCCAGGAGATGTAGTTATAAAACTTTACCAAAATTACACTTTGTGTTTTAAATTCACCATAAAAACAAAATAATATGTTGTAAGGCATTTCCCTAATTCATATCACCCTCTCCCCCTAGCGAAACTTTCCATTCTCACTGACTGCAGACAAACACGTGCTATCGTATCTTACTCTTCCTAGAACTGTCCAGAGTAACTCCTAATCATCTGATCTTGAAGTTTCCACAGACACTTTCGATTCAGAAATTTTCAACTTTCGCAGACTCTTGAATCCCATGTAAATGAACCTCCAATTGCATGATTTTTACAAAGCATTTCAGAACTATTGGAATCATTCCACCTTCAATAGCTACCACAAGACATATCCTCTTACTGACCAATCATGTTGATGAATTATGTCAACTACCAATTAGAGTACATTGGTTCTGGTGTGAAGACATGGTCAAGGAGCCTACCAGAGGATGCTGGATTATGGAGAACAAAGAATCTACCGGGAATTCTTCGTAAATCCAGCCTTCGGCACCAGAACCAATGTACTCTCATTGGTAGTTGATATAATTTATCAATATTATTGATCGGTAAGAACACATGTAATACAATGATATATCATGATATGTATATACGATAACGGTGATATGTGTATGTATGACTACACTGACTACATCTATGATTGTCTTCCTTGCCATAAGCAAAATGACAGCAATCAGCTGGTTGGAATAAAAAAAAGTAATATTTTGCACATTTATACTAACCAGAAACATTAAATATGTGATTGCACATATTTGGAAAAGTTCCCAGCCTGTTCAGTGCTGCTATCTGCATGACTGCTCTGTGACACTCTCTGTTACCGTCACAAAACTGCTTCACACTGATATACCTCAAAGGCAATCTCTGTAGAAGGTGATTGTAAATTACTCATCTTGAGATTTGGAGATATGGCCCATGGGTGTCATCGCCATAGGGGACATGGGAAACGTGCCCCCCCCCAATATTTGAAAAGTCAGTTTTGTCCCCTCCCCCTAAATTTTATAACACTTTGGGGTTGTTTCAGTTCCAGTATACCTCCTTTAAGCAAGGAGTCAATTTGGATTGTTAGAATGTACTGACTGTAAAGTGAGACAAGTCTACAATTTTAAAGTTAATGTTTACTTTGTGATGTGATAGACCACATTTATAACATTAGTGTGTGTAAAATAAAGCAAATTAAACCTGATAATAATGAAATATTTACCTGATAATATATTTATTTTATTATGAGTTTTCAATTGTATTTTTAGACATTTTTCAGACCAAAAATAAATTGTTACAAAGAAAAACTTGCTTGTAGAAATGTAAGATTTTGGTTTAAATTAGTGTTCTAACGTCATTTCAAGGTCACAATTTTTCAAAAATTTTCTGGGAGAGGACCCACCATATATGTTTTGGGGGAGTACCCCAGGGACCCCCCATTCGCGCGTCCCCCTCCCCCCAAGTTTTGATACTGACGATGCGGATGGGCCCATCTGCTTGATTACCTGACATGTGTATATCCTGGATATCCCACAGAATGATTTAGTTCACATGAGTTTTGTTCACGATGCTTTATTTGCCAATTCATTAGCGGTTTCATTCCTTATAACACCATACTGTACGATGGCTGTAACTTCTGTTTGGAAAGCGTTCAGGGTGCTCACTCTGAATCCCTGCACCGGTTCCTCTCTGTTTTAGAACCATCACTATACCTTGTCTCCCTATCATGGCACACACGTTAAAACGATCTGTACACTCTGTTTTATGTAAACAGCTGTTTGTACAGAAGAGCATAAATAACTGCACAAGTTCTGCACTTTCACTTCCTTAGACCCCCTCACACCATGACAATTGCTTGAACACTTTCACTTTATTTAGCCCCACTTAACATTATGTAACCGTTACTGTGGTATCACCATTATTGGTAGTTTAAATATGTTCACTTACCTTCACACGATGCACTGTGGCCGCATTATTATCGCAATTGGTGGCTTGAATGATTTCACTTTCTTAAGCTACCATCGATGACACTACTGGTGTGGCTTTTTGTTAAAAATAAATTTTTCTGACTTGGTACCGAACGAAATGAAAGGTAGGTGCCGTAGTTACGTTATGTTCTCAGACACTTTTATATTGCTGGGAACAATTTTTAAATAATTTAATTGTCAACTGGTAAATAATTAATGAAGACTCTGAACTACCAGGTGTACTCAACATCATGCGACTAATGGTCAATGAGTTCGACTTGGCTGTGAGTTTTGAAACGCTGAAGGACTACTGCCTGCCGTATTTGGAGTTCCAGACTCCCCAGCAAGCACTGAAGGCGATGGTAGAAGCAGGTTCCAGGTTGGGACAGGCGGTGTCGGCACTGATTGCTCATCTAGTCTCCCAGAATCGCCTCAAGGAAGCTGTGGACGTTGGTAAGTGGTTAATGTTAAGAATGGCTTATAAAAATACTAAACCGTTATTCCCTACCAAAATCTTCACTCTTTGTTTTTTAATCAGTAATTGTATGTAAAAACTTTTTAAACTGTCATACAAGTTAAGTTGTCCAACAAATTGAATACCTTCCTTTACTTCCAGTTGTGTGTTGGTTATAAATTTTAAGTATACATATTTAGCTGTGGTACATAACTGCTCTTGTAGATGTTTGTTTGGAAGCAAAAGGTATGTTATGCGATAAGCATTATTGTTTTGTAACAGTGATATGCATTAACCCTTTGCACGTCACTAGTAAATCCATTACCTTTCCTTTAACGCCAAGACCAGTTAAAAAGTTTTCTTTCTTTAAGTTCAAAGCTAATTTTTATTATATTAAAAGTATAAAACAGGGCATTGTACTTAAAATATTAGCGTATTTATTAATAAAAATAAAAAAGAAACTGTTTGTTTCTATATTTTTTACCTAAATGTAGTAGTAACATATAAATAGAATTTTAAGAAAGTGATTTTTGTATGTTTGTTATATAAACCATAATTTTTAATTAAATATTTGGATACTAGGGCTAAAGTCAGATGTGTAAAAGTGCAAGAATGAAGAATATTTGTTAGTCTTTAAATAAAGCAGCACATTATATGGTTGATTTTATCAGATATATTGTCACTTAAATATGTAATATTTTCAATGTATACAATTTAATAATAAATATTCCAAATAAATGCAATCATTACGTCTGTTCACCAAAATTTTGGCTTGATTACTGTGTTTAATGTGGGTCACAATCAATTCCTTCATTTTGCACACAAACACATGTACACAACCCAGCAGAGATCACTTCTGGCTGGTTTGTACTTTCCAATTGACCCACACTGGGCACAGCAAAAACTGAGTACCACTTAAATCTGGGCAACCTTATGGATGTAGAGGAGCGGCACATCACTAACAGCAAATGTTGAAATTCTGGGGTGCAAACGTAATTTGATAGGTCTAGTCTACAGCGTGAGATGACTGTTAGAGTTGGTGGGGGTCGTTATATAGGTGTCAAAGGTTCTTGCTAGCCTAGATAAGGGTGTACCATCCTCTGCCTGCTTTGACTGGAGAGGCTAGTTCAGAGCTTGCTTCCCTTTCTTCCGAGGGAACAACCAAGATTAGTGCCTTAAATTCTTTTTCATGGATCTCAACAAGAGGTGCCCTCTACCCCCGACCTTACCCATCCTGAATATTCTATCACTCCGGAAGCTGTGCAAAGGTCCCTATAGGATTAACTGTGGCTAGCATAGCACGCACTGCTAACTGAGTCCTGGTTTACGTTGCAGCTCTGTTGAACCCTCGATTGACATTAAAATCTGCCTTCTTGAGTCGTCTGCTGGTAGAATCATTGCAGCAAGGTGGAGATGTGAAGTCTGCGGTGACACTGGTGCATGTGCTTACCAGTGGTGGAACAGCAGGAGCTGCAGGGGAGGGTGAGAGGGAGGAAGATGACGAGGCTGTACTGACTGACGAAATCCCCAGTCGCTTTCTCATCAATGTAGCCAGCTCTGGACAGACTAGGAGCAGGATTGCTTCAGTACTCAAGGTAAGACATGAGATTTTACTTGTCATATGCCTTAAAACAGTAAAAGAACTAAATACACTAGTGTTGGGTGATCTTTACTGTATATGGTTATTAAAGTAAATACAATTTTTTTGTTTCTCTTTTCATGAAGTAATAACTCATTTGTTCTGAACCAAGTAGCAGCATCTTTGATAGTAGCTTGAGGCAGTAGTTTAAGTTCATTTACGTTATCAATAGTATTTAAGAAAGTAGTATTGTTAGTTAACATACTACTATTGTTTAATTTTGTATTGTGCATTATTTCTCAAGTGCAAAATGGTTATATTGTTGGAAAGAAATGAAATTAAATGAACATATAATAAGAATTTTATGTTCAATGAGTTTGGAAAATCATTAATGCAATTGAAAATAAATGTGGTCTCAAAACAGATCCTTGAGGTTCTCCCCATTCTTTTCCCATACATTCCAATACTTTACCTTTAACTGAAACCAACTCTAGCTGATAAGATTAACAAATGTTACTGATGCATCAGAAATGCCATATTTCAGCTTTAATAATTGGTTATCATGATTTACACAAAAAAAAGCCACACGTAACCTGAGCAAAGGTTATGTTTTCAAAATGTCAGAAATTTTTCTTGTACTAGCCAATCCACAGCATCAATAGTGGATCATTCCCTTTGAAATTCAAACTGAGAAAAGTGTAGGTAGTTATTTTTTTTTAGAAAAGGCTAACTTGACTATATATTAACAATTCAATTGACTTTGTTCAGACTGGGTTAAAGATACTGGTTAATAAATCTAAGGTTGATCTCTCTCGCATTTTTCAAAAACCAGTCCTATTTAGACTCTATTATTTGTTTGGGAAGACACTATATATTGAGATCTGTTTAAAACTAAATGGTACAGCGGCTTTTTTCCGTGACAGTTTGTATTATTTTTTTTATACAATACATTGTTACATGTATCTTTACTACTGCGCTGTTAAACCTTTATGTTACATTTATAAGTATACGCTAAATTGAATTTCCATTCAGAATATTTACAATAATTATTAACCTCACATACTAATTCACGCTTCGTTTACTTATGGGAGGTATTTCCTTTTTTCATAATAAAATTGTTTTATAAGTGTGTTACTGTATGAGCATATTTCAAAATTTTTAATTTATATTGTCCCTCCACACAAGTTTGGCCTTGGAGGTTTAACCTATATCTTTTCTTCTTTTCTCTTCAAGCTTATTGCTTGCTTAACTTCCTCGATACAGTTTAAAAAATAATAATTAAATATATCCAGTGAATTTTAATCTCCTGATATCTAAAGTTGTTATTATTGATTATTTTTTCATTCCATATTTTAGATTTCCCATAAAATTTTGAAATTGTATTTTCAATCTATTTGCGTTTGGCTTTACTTATTGCATTTTTGTATTGGTTTTTCAACAATGTTATAGAACTATGTGTTCTCAGTTTGCCTAAAAACAATTAATTTCTGTCATTTTTGCAAGATTTTGAGTATACAATTTTTTTATGTCTAATAGAAATAGCTCCAATCATATTTGAATTACTACTCCTAAGAACATCCTGTTATTCAAGAGCAAGTTCATTGAAACTGTGTTGGTATATAATAAACGGAATGTATAAAATAGTTATTAAAAAGTCTCAGAATCAGTAGAAGTTTCATGATTTTGAACTATACTCTCTTATTCTCAACTCATGCCCTAACATTGTGAACTGAATGTGCCGTGTGTGACAGGAAATGGTGCAGCAAGGACTGGGCATCAGTAACAGCTGTGCAGAGCTGGTCGAAAGTCGCCTGACAGGTGATCAGCTGACTACGGAGATATCAGAACTATTAGCTAAACTATCAGCTGGTGACCTGTCTCCCACTGAGCTTAAGAGAACTGCCAAGCTCTCTGGCCTAAACACATTAAGAAGTCAGGTATGCTGGCTCTATGTATTATCATTCATTAGAGATATTATCTGTAGAATAAGTGGTCAGCGTGTGTTGTGGAAGAATTAGTCAAGTATTGTTATTATTTAAGATTGGTATAGGGAGTTCAATTAAAATCTACTCTATTCATCATTTGTATACTATCGAATTATTTGTACAAATACGGAATAGCATCACTAGGATTAATAAAAAAGTATCATATATAGAGGGTCATTGCAACTGCAA
The DNA here is from genome assembly GCF_021130785.1 of Homalodisca vitripennis. Taxonomy (NCBI): domain Eukaryota; kingdom Metazoa; phylum Arthropoda; class Insecta; order Hemiptera; family Cicadellidae; genus Homalodisca; species Homalodisca vitripennis. The sequence goes on from NC_060209.1 coordinate 22,730,302, forward strand.
CTGCCTTGTCAAGATGCTCCGTAACTGGAACAATTAAGGAACCGCGACAACATAAATTTAAGAGGTTCCACTGGAACTGTCACTACATCGAAAATGTAGAAGGTTCCACAGAAACTGTCGCTACAACGTGACCGTTGCAACGTATTCTATAGGCTAATACTGATACTGGAACAATGAGATAACCGCAAGAATATACATTACAAGTCAAGAACGGCTATATTTATTATTCCTGTCTTTTCTTTTCCTCATTACTGTTTGTTATTGATTGAATATTTATTTCTATTCTGCACTTTTTTAATCTGTAACAATGTTTTATCATTTAACAAACGTTAAAATTTCTAGTTAAAGAAATGTTTTAGTATTTTCCACCTCTATTATTATTTACATGTAATTTTTACCTTATTATATTTTAGAAATACCATATTTGATAGAGTTTGTAATCTGGAACTCAAACTGAAATAAATATATTGTAAAAATAAATATATTTATATTGTAGATATATTGTAAAAATGTGTTAGTAGAATTCGTTAGAATTTCAACCACTGTAAATTGGTGTTTTTTTAGTCATGTTGCAATTAAACTTATCTAATATAAGCAACATGAGTCGTAAAAAAAATGAATATGACGTTTCATTGCAACAGAACTGTTAGTTGCTCCACGACCGTTCTGAACTTGTTGCAACAGTTCTGTGTCTGGAACGTTTTGGCACACCTATAATCGTACATGGATAATAAAAATTATATAAAAATTTATTGAAAATATATTATTATTTGAAAGTTATCATTCATTCTAGACATTCTTCAAATGAGTATATATATTTTCTAATTAAGTAATTCCTTAAATATTTTTTAAACCATTTTAAATTTTTGATTGAGAGATTTTCATTTAAAATTTTGTATATGAACTTTATACCGGTAAAGGTTGGTGTTTTTTTTTATTGTAAAACACTAGGGATGATTTTCTGTTGCTTGGGTTGAAATGGTTTGTCTTGTGCAAAGTGTTCACATCATGGTTTAGTTTGACAAAACATTTTGGTCTTAGTATAAACAAAGAGAATTTTAGATTTAAAAATGTCTACATTAACGGACATATATGGCACTGGAACCATCTTCACTCAACTATTTGAGTTTGAAGGATAACAGGATTTCGAGCATTTCCAATCATTAAGTGTAATAAAAATAGAATTCTACTTTTCTAGGCTTGGAATCTATCCTCTTCCTCACGTGAGAAACAACTATAACATTAACTTTTGACGCCTAAGGAAGATAGATTCTTTTTAAATTTGAAGTGTTTTATTTTTGTTACATAACGATGACAAATGTCCAAAATCCTCTTACCCTATCAAATCATCCATCATCACTAATAAATATTATGAATAATATATATTATATATTGAAAAATGTGTTGCTAAGTGTTGCCAATCTCAAGAAAAGCTGGACCAATTCGGCTATTTTTTTTAATGTTCGTTGAATTCTGAGGAAGGTTTTCATGGAGAGATAAATAGGAAAAAGTTCTGGAAAATAATTATAATGTTTATGAAAAGTAATTTAAATCAGTTTTAATCATTTGTGAGGATCAGATTAAAGCTCTTTGGTGAACTTCAGATGAAAGTGTCAACAGCTGTTTAGTGTCAGTTAAATTTTGATTATAAATTATAAATACTAAATCAATTCTTAATTCCAAAACATTCCAGGTAACTTTTAAAATCTTTCTCCTCATACAACCCTTCCTCGGATTCAAATGAATATTTTACAAAAAGAATTAGCAGGATTGGTCAAGCCGTTCTCGAGGTTAGCGCTTAGTAACAGATTTTGCAATTCTTGTTCATTTGAAAGATTGTAGAAACATTCACATACGAATATTAGGAAATAGTCTTAACTGTATTCTTGAATAAAAAGGCAATTCAAATATTATATCATAATACCGAGGTGGTATCAGAAAGTTCCTGGACTAGGTCTACTAATTTTTGTTTTCTTACCTGGGCTGTTATCCCCTTCGAAATAAGCTCTATTTAAGTTGATATAACGAACCCAGTGTTTTTTTCACAACTGGAAAGTGTCCAAAACAGCTTTTCTGGAAAGCTGTTGAGAACTTCCTGTGTTTTTTCCGTAATTCATCAACACTGTCAAACCTTTCATATGCATTTTTCATTTTTGAGAAGAGACAAAAGTCACAAGAGGCTAAATGGGAGAATAAAGGAGGATGTGAAACGGTAGCCATGTTGTTTTTGGCAAAAAACGTTGTTTTCATGGAAGCATGAGCTGGAATCATGATGTGTAACAGCTAGTTTTTGTCTTTCTTCAAATCAGGCCTTTTTCAACGCACATTTCCCTCAAAGGCCTCAAAACATCACAATAAAAATCAGAGTTCACTGTAACACCAGGTGGCACAAACTCACGATGGACAATGCCTTTAATGTAAAAAAGAACCTCGAGCATTGTTTTTGATGCAATTCTCACTTTTTTGGGTCTTGGTGATTGTAGACTTTTCCACACTGATGACTGCTGTTTCGTTGCTGGGATCATGACCATAAAACCATCTTTCATTACCAGTTATGTTCCTGGTTATGAATACAGGATCACTTTCAGATGTCTCTTTGAGTTCACTGCCCACATCTACACCAAGGCACAATTTTGACTGCAACTCAAAGCATGCCTAGATTTTCGGTTAACATTTTTTTACAGCTTCCATAGCTAATACCGACACTACTACATAAGTAACTTTTTTGTCTGACAACGGTATTCTTGAGTGAGATGCTGAATTTTTCCAAAAATTTCATCTGTTTTGCTCGTGGAATGCCGTCCTGATCCAATGATCCAGTGATCTTCAATTGAAGTTCTGCCAGCCTTGAAATGAGCATACCACTAAAAAACCTGTGTTCTGCTCAGTGAAAACTTCTTCAAAGGCTTCTTGAAGCATTGCAAAATTTTTCAGTGGTGATTTCTTAAGTTTAAAGCAAAACTTGATGCAAGCCCGTTGCTCGAATTTATCAGCCATCACAAAAATTGGCACGTAATGATAACACACAATAACGACTGGCTTGTACAGTCGCGTCCACAAAAAATGGTGAGTACAGTCCGGGAACTTTCTGATACCACCTTGTATATCAAATTGTACTTTTCACTAAGCTATACTATTATTTTTAAAACGTAATGATGCAGTGACTAACTTGTTTTAATATTGTTGATCATGTTTTATAGGATGCTTCATATTTATTACATGTCAGAGAAAAAATGAAGGCAAATAACGAAACACAAGACAAGATTCTTGGTATTACTCGAAGCTTGTTTAACTTATATTGTGACCAAGGAGACCTTGAGAATGCATTAAAGATCCAACAGGTAATTCTAGATTATTAATTTATGTACTCTTTTTAATACTAAGCTGATGACGCATTGGTGTGAAGCATTAAAACTACTTTATATACAATGTACACTTCGACACGGGGATATTAGTGTTGTTTTATAACGATTTACATTATGTAAAGTGGAAAAAAAATTGTAATTAGGCTACAAAACGAACCATATTACGACACTTGTGGCTCACTATTTTTGACTTACTGTACATGAAATAAATATTTAGACTCGCACCATAATATGTTTTGACTGAAACAGACAGTGATATTTTTATACTTATAACAATGGGCCGTTTCAAACAGCAGGGAACATTATATTTTATATTGTTATAATAATCAACTGATTTAAGTCTTCTAGTTGTTAAAGAAATCCCACCGAATAACATCAAGCAGAATGTTTTATTAATAACAATAGTTCTGCTGAAATAACTGCCGCAAATATATCTACACAGAATAGTGTCTAGACAAAAATATGGTGTTCATGTGAAACTATTGTAAAGCTGTCAGTTTGTCGACGAAGACTGTCACATTAAACCACAATGAAGAGTTTCTTTTTCAATCGTATAAATGTAATTAATGTTCACAGAACTTCAAATTATTGCAGTAATAAATTGACAAAAGCTCGGTCTAGTAATTGTTGAAGGTCACATACATTATGTTGGTGTCAAAATTCATTGCCTGTCGCGATATCTGTAGCTTTACTGACGGAAACTGTCATCTTTGTACCTGAAAATGTATTTACTAGGGATCATCATATGTGGAAATTAAATGTTTTTTAGGGGAAAATATTACCGATTTTCTTGTATAAGTATTTTTTTTTTAAATAGTGTCTGATTGTTCTGTGTAGTGAAGTTGTAGATTGTTAATACTGGAATTGTACCCTAGCCTTTTATTATTTAGATAATTTTATATATCACATACCATAAAAGTTTTCACTAACAAGCAATTATTGTATATAAAAAAAATTAATTTGATAATGCTCTGTGTTCTGTTTTTATAAAAAACAGAGAAATAAAGGTTAAATGATATAGTACAATTTAGAAAATGCTATATTGTTCTGCAGTATAATATAAAAGTATTGGTGATGGCATTGTTCCACTTTTAATAAAAGTTGAATTTGTTATTTTTTGCAGGAGTGGGTTGAAGAGTATAAACAAGAATTGACAGTGGGGTGGTTGGCTCAGCTTTTGGAGTTGTACTGTACCAAAGAGGATTTTGAAGGTGCCAAAAATTGTGTGGAGAACATCAAGAAGTCAAAAGAAGCGTTTGAACTAGATGCTAGCAAAATCATGAAAGCTGTTAAGCTCTACATCCAAACTAACCATTTTGATGGTAAGCAATTCTCCAGTAGATCTTTCCTGTAAACTGTAAACAAAACTTTATACCGTGAGTTTGGTTTTTGTTGAGTTTTTGAGTACAGACAATTTTAAAGGTTAATTTTTGAATGTTGCAGAAGCTATTGAATTGCTAAAAAGTGTGAAACCCAGGGAAGAAAAAGGATTCCAATTGAGGTCTCTGGCATGGCAGACTCTGCAAGCGGTGGCGGACACAACGAAGGATCCTGAACAGGTGAAGAAACTGCTGACAACATTGGTGGACCAGAAGTACATTGAAGTCAATAACGTCTATCTTGGTCCTGTCATCAAAGCTTACATTCTAAGGTACAGTTTTGGAAACAGCAATAAAGCTTTTCTGACCCAAATAAACATGTTTTCAAAAACCTGCCAAATAATAACTGACTATTATGATGTGAGATACAACCTTTACTATTTTTTATGGATTAGCAGTGTTGGAGTCTGTCAGACACAGGTATGTAAAGCGCAAGTATTGTCATTATGTATCCAAAGAGACAAACACGAAAAACTCTACATGAAGCATGCATGGGTAACCGCTCAAGGATATAATTATTATGTATGTTAAATGTAAAAAGGTGGATCTAAATATTGTATAATATTTGCAATAGGTCTAGTTGTGTGTGTGATTCTAAGCTAAAAATGAAGAATAACTTTTTTCCAATTTCCACTTGCTTGTTTAGCTGCTAGCCGCCATTTTGTAATTTTTACTAACAAATTCTTATTTCTAAAACTAGAAGTGCAGTCATTGAAGCGAAAAATACGGTCTTACCTCCGAATTTTTTTACTGTGAAACCGATTTGCATGAAATTTTGGAATTAGGCTCATCTTTACCCTTAACTTCAAAAGTGAAAATGATCTGAACTCCGCCTATTATTTTTAAGGGGTGTAAACAACCCCTTAATGGAAAAATCGACATTGAGCCATTTTATCGCTAGAAAACATGTTTAATAGTAAGTGGTGAAATTTTAAAGTGTTTTCTAACACAATTACCTCATATTAAAATCATTTTCAACCCCTTGAACATCTTACAACCCTTGCAAACAACCCCTAAATTGAAAAAAATCACACAAAAAATACTGTGGTATGATATAAAAAGATGTAAGTATAGAGTTAGTAATATTTTATATTTTCTATAATAATTATCCAAATATTAACCCCCTTTCAACCCTTGAAAACTACCCCTTGATAAAAAAAAATTGTTTAAAATTTTTTTTGATAAAATGAAAAGGATTGAAATATTATTCCACACGCTCGAAAATGATTATCATATTCTTAAGCTTTTCTACCCTTAAATCTACCCCTAAATTAAAACAGTAAATATATATGATTACATATTATTTAAAAATAATTTAATTTAGAGTAAAAAATTGCCATTTATTGGATAAAGTATTTACAAATTATACAAAATTCACTCAAATGTGTTTATATATACATATAAGAAAGTTGGTATGTATTCATGCCTACGTTTCCAAAATATATGAGCCATATTATGTATATATATTCACATTACAATAGTTTTGGGTCTCTATTATACTGCGTACTTTCACATTGCTCCAAATATTCATAGTACAAAATTTTCAGTTACTAAGTAGAAAAAAATATGATAAGTTTTTTTGACCATAACTCCTTTCAATTTTCATGCTATCACAATTTATAAAAAACCATTGTAAAGGTAATTAAGAGAGCTACAACATCCTTCATTGCAATATATATTAAAAAAAACCTTTTTCTCAAACGGTGAAGGGTTAAAGGGCTTAAGAGAGGCTGTGATTGCGCTGCCACGCGCTCTTTAAACAATCATATTTCCGTCAATTTTTGTTTTACAGAAAAATCAAAAAACCAAATTGTTTGTCAGAAAAATATTTAAATCTTTCATCCTACACTTTTATATGTATATGTCGTAATTTTTGAGATATTATGAAAAAAGGGGGTTTTTCAAAAAAATTTTGAAATTTTTTTTTAACCATGACTTTTTTGAAAAATATGTGTCCTGAAGCAGCCAAACTGATACAATCTATCAAAATCTTTATAATAAAGTTAATTCTAGGCGGAATACGATTAATTTTAATTTTTGTGGAAATGGCACTTATGAAACCCATTGATTTAAAAGAAAAAAAAATTAGATGCTCCTCTTATTTTGCAATACAGCTCACTTATTTTACGTGCAAAAGACTTTTATAGTGCTCATTTTAAAGCTTATTTCAAGCACTATAATACTCTTTTTAATTAGAATGCCTAAAATGCATCTGCTCGCCGCTAGATGGCATTGACCACATCGATTAAATTTCAGACAAAATAAAAAACTGCTTTGATTTTTAATATATAGCTTAATATTGCACTTAGAATACTTTGTAAAGAACAAAATTGTTCATTGTTTTACCTGCTACAATTGTGTTCTTTATAAAATTTTCGATAAAACGTATACTTTTGGAGATATTTGCAAAAAACCGATGAAAAACGTGAAACAATTGCGAATTTTCAATTGCCAATAACTTGAAAAGTATTGGATTTTTCGAAAAAAAAACGTTATAGATGATTTTTTGCTTAAAATTAGGCCTTCTATCGATATCCGAGGTTATTTTGAAAAAAATATATTCACTCCCGAGAAAGGGGTGGCAACCACCCCCAGGGTGGTTGCGGAGTTCAAATCATTTTCACTTTTGAAGTTAAGGGTAAGATGAACCTAATTCCAAACTTTTATGCAATTCGGTTCACAGTTAAAAAAATTCGGACCAACAATGCTTCAATGACTGCACTATAAAGCTAAAGAAACCAAATTTGGCACATAGGTAAGAGGAAAAAATTGTGTTATTTTCTTTAATATTAACAAAATGGCGCCTGTTGAAAGTTAAATAACAAAAAACCAGTATAGTTATAAAAAATTAACTAGACACCAACTATTTGGAGAATTTTATTGCAATTCCAATGGTACTAGTTCAACGAAATCCGTCAAGGCATAAGCGAGCACAACCACTTCAAAAGTACGCTTGCACCAGCCAGAAGCAGCAAACAGAATTTCAAAATACATAGCCAGCCCAACCTTTCTGTTAAACCCTGTATACTGATCTGGAATTGGTTAAAATAAGCAACCAGGTTTAGTCAACATTAAAGATGTTATAAAAAAGTTGTTTAGATTTAAACGCAATATCTTTACTTCTTTGTGCAAGGCTTGCAAGGCAAGTAGAATTTAACCAAAACACATTTAAAAATCAGTGTCTTGATCAAATAGATTTTGTAAAGTTTCTTGAGATACTCTTGGATAATGGGATGCACTTGTGATTACCATGTAGATTATCTCCACAAATGTTACACATTGTGTATTTATGAACCTAACTGTATGATTCCTTACTACAGTAAGGATATCCTTTTGACTTTTTATCGTGGTCATATTGAATTACTTTTGTGGTATTAGGTCAACTTTACTATCACTAAAGAGGGAGGAACAACATTGCTGTTCTGTAGGCTATCATAAATTAATTACCTTTGTTCTTCATATTTTTAAATCTTGTTAGTGCTGAATTTCAGAGTTTTTGTTAAATATAACTATGAAAACATGTCCAAATTTAATTTATTAAAAATCTGAGTGTCTTATATAATGGAAGTCAGCATTTTTAGTGAAATTTCAGTGTTCACACTGTTTAGATAATAATTACATTTATATAAAAAAAAAAATGTTTGAAGTTGCCGTAATCATTGTTTTCTTTTGTTCAATTGTGTATTCAACAATTGTAAAGGTGTGTAATATATTGAATAATAATTCCTGAGCTGAAGGTGTTAAGTGACTTGTTACTGTGTAGCTTGTGAACAGCTCTATGAATTTCAAAAATATTTTAAAACTCCTCAGTCACTTAAATGTTTTTGGGATCTCAAACATTAGAGAATTTACTTATACACTCTTAATAAAGTCCTGTTCACTGATCATTTGACCTTGGCTTGTTGTAGGGAGGATCTGGATGGAGCTATGAAGGAGTTTGAACATTGTGTGAAGACATATCGAGCGACCCCATGGAAGAATGAAATAACCTTGCGGCTGATCGAAAAAGAAGATGCTGAGAAATTGCAGACTGTGGTGGATCTCAGTACTCAAGTACATGGAGAAGTTAACAGTCTGCACGACCTTGTGCTGTCCTTCATCGAATGTGGCAGGATCAGGCAGGCTCGCAAGATACTGGAGGTAATGCCATTAAAAATTATGAATTATAGAACTTGATAGTTAATCAACATAGCTACAAAATTGATTGTATTTTGTCAATATTAAGATATACTAAGTGTCTTGTTACCTAGATAAAAATGTGTGGTTGTAGCATTTTTCAGGAGAGAATTAACCCTTTTGCTGCCAGACATTTTACTGCGCACATGCAAAAAAACTTAAGGTCTTTTTAGTCAAAACACGTGGTTTTAGAAAATGCACTTTAATAAAAACTGTTTTTGATTATGAATGGTTTTTTCTCATGAATTGACTGTTAAAAATTATTCATGTTTTTAATTTAATGTTTTAACATAACGAATAAAAAATTATTATTTTAAGTCAAAAGAATTAGTTAGATTTTTCCTAAGTTGTGAAAATATGGTTTAATACATTTTTGAAAAATGCATTACTAAATTAAACTTTTCTTAACAAGCTTTGCTGTAAATAGCTATTATTCACACTTGCCTCTCTGATCATGAATGACAGGTAACATATTTTTAATCTATGTCATACTCAAAGATCACTGGGAAAAGTAGTTCTCTATTTCAATACCCAAAATAAAAAAAAATGGCATCTCTTCTGGAATGTGGCATGTAGTACTTCGTTACAATTCATAAGACTCAATGTTTTCCTCCTTTTTGGCATGCTCATAAATGAGAGCTTAGTCTATCATTCCACTCTCTACCACTTTAGTCTCTTAATGTTTCAAACCACACTCTTGTTTTTATCTTCAAGATTAAAACTAAATTCTCCATTTGAGAACACATTACAATATAAGAAATAAGACGATCTAAGGAATTAATAAATTGAGTTAGGATGATTTTGACAAGAGGGCCCTTGTCAATAGCTATAATCTAGGGGGCCCCAGAATAGCTATAATCTGAGTACTGGTTGATCCCGTTCTTGGATCTTGGTATATAGCCTATATTTGTATTTGTTTAATTATAGTTTGGAAAATTGTGACACTCATCTCTCCACACTTAGAATAAGCTTAAGTATCTAATTCTAATGGTTTCTAAGTATGTATATGTGTTATTCCATTGTGCTTCGCTGACTTGCACACATAAGTACGTACAGTATGAAGCTCTAGATATGTATAAATGAATTACTTTTCCTTTACTTTGACAAAAACTAAAAAAAGTACATGTTATGAAAAAAATGTTTCTCCAAACATGTTATTCAGCTCTTCTGCCTGTCTTTGTGATTTTACACAAAAATTCAAAGATATGCAGAACTAATTTTATAGTTTCTTGAGATGTTTAAATTGATTTTTCTAGATGAAATTGACAGTTTTTCTCATTATTTTTATCATACAAGAATGTTTATCTGGTTAGGAAACCAAGGACCTCTCTCCAATCAGTTAATCTGAAATGTAATGCAACAGCTAAAACTTCCTAACATTGGATTTTTTCAGACTCCAGGCATGATATCTAGGCATAACAGGATCCACTATGCATGCGAACGCTACAAGAATGAGGGTCTGTCTGCTCCTCTCGAGGGTCTGGTTGAGGCTACCAAGGACCTCCCACACATCGATCGATCTGAAATCTACTACAATCTGTTAGAGACCTATTGTAAGCACTAGATCACAATCTTATATTTATCTTGTGGATTAAACTAATTAATTTTTAACTTAATACAAAATGCCTAATGACACTTTGGGGTTTATACTTTTATCTTGATTTCCAATGTATATATTGAGTTTTATCTGCTAATTTATCCACTTATAACTAACTGTATTTGTAGCTTAAATGTGAAAAAGAATTAATAGCTAATGTATTATTCCGACTTTTCCCAGGTCAGGGTAACAACGTTGACAAAGCACTTGGACTTTGGACTCAGATGCAAGATGAGGATGTCCATGTTACTGATGAGTTCTTGATCAAACTTGGCAGCTTCTTAAAGAGCAAAGGACTTCAGGTTCCTTTTGAGATTCCAAAATCAGGTAATAACTCTGCTTAAGTTTACAGGGTCTTTATGTAGATCAACGCCCGTATTATATTTTAAATAAAATATTTTATTTTCTAGGGTGAGAATTGTGACCGGCATAAAAAGAAAGTTTAATTCATAAGGTTCCTTTCATATGAATTGTTCACCTACGTTTAGAGTGTTTGAGTCAATACCCAATTTTGTGTCAGCTGTGTAGAATTAGTAAAAAAATCAAACTGTTATTTCATAAGATTTTATCAACACTGAAATACATCTTGAACCGTATTTGAATATGGATATTATTTATGAAACACCCTGTACATGAATTATTGTGCCAATAGTCACGAAACATGGAAGAATTAGTGAGGTGTAATGCACAATAGTTGACGCAACAATCAAAATATTAAAGTTTTTTAATAGTTTAAAAGTATGAAGCTCTAAATATGTATAAATGAATTACTTTTCCTTTACTTTGACAAAAACTAAAAAAAAATGTACATGTTATGAAAAAAATGCTTCTCCAAATATGTTATTCAGCTCTTCTGCCTGTGTATGTGATTTTACACAAAAATTCAAAGATACGCAGAACTAATTTTATAGTTTTGTCCTCTTTTGATTTGTATCAAAATAAGCACACTTTTGTTTCAGTAAATTATCTTATTACCAAAAAGTGCATCAATATATGACATTTCAATGCTGCAACTCCAGGTTACACAATCATTAACACATAAGTATGGATGTAGGGTTCAAGTTTTAGCAAGTCAGGATTATGCTTCACCACGCATAGTTGGCTTTGCTGAGGTTCAATGCAAAATTTCAATTTATAGTTGCAAAGAAATTTCTTTTTTGGACTGCTAGATTCTGCCCTGTCGTGAACAACTTTTTTCCTTTCAGAATTTATTCACTTTACATATGTCAATGGCATGGCAGATGCAGCTTTCCGGCGTTTAGTGCTTTGTGATTGTTTATTGCGGCACCTCTTTATTTTTGTGTTTCATATATTTTTAAAAGTTTACTACAATGTCTCGAGCTTGGCTATGATACATCTAACTGCTTCCAAACGTTTTTTAAAGTTGACACATGCCATTAAATAAATACGTGATTGTTATTTTTATAATAATTTGTTTATCTATTAAAAATTTCAGAGAATTCTGCCCATACAGTTTTGTTCTTAATGTGTTTTGTTTTGCAATTTCAATGTTGTAGGTGCTACTAAGAAGGAGGATAAACCTAGTGATGCAGAAGTTCGAAAACAGTCTCAGAACCAATCCTTGGTTGCTGCAATTAATGCTAAAAATGTGGAGGAAGCATTAGTAATCAAAGAAAAGTAAGCAGTACTTGCAGTACATTAGATACCTTTTAAGTTAACTAAAGATTCTTAAAAACACAACATACATACATGGTTTGTCTCTAAAGCAATAAGACTGAGTTTAGTAGAAAGAATTTGGTCTGATCTAATTGGTAAATATTAGTGATGGGTGAACTCAGACTTTTTGAGTATTAAATCAGATCCCGTATCTTGAAATATTGACTCACAATTCTCAAATCTTCCGCTACTTCCTGTAGTACTTTCCGCTTTTTATACACAAAGTACGAGTACAACAAAAACACATTTTAGTGACTGGTAATTTACATATTGCTGCTGTTCACAATATATACAGCCAGCAGACTCGCAGCGGTCCATATATGTAAGTACAGAAAATCCAGTCTGCAAGCATACTATTATTATTTACAAAACTATGGTAATTTGTTAATTAATTACATTACCTACCTACGTTTTTTCAAACACAATGTACAATAAAAACTCATTTTAGTGATCAATAATTTGTGTACTGTCAATCAACCAATAATTAATGACACAGCAATTTTCCACATATTTAAATGTTGAATTCTATGGATCGATTTCCAAATTCAAATGTTTGTTGAAAGATTTGGTGGATTCGAGATCCAGCATCGATATGTCACTAGTAAATATTTGAAAATGTCTCCTAAACAGCCTCTTTGGGCAATGATACATCACTGTGATTTAAATTGCTACAAAGGCTCTTTTAGTCAACTACTGTAACCTCTTTCAGAGACTGCGATAGCTCATCGGAAGATAGAAACATCTTTTAACTGTGGATCTTTCAAGCTTCTTTTAGGTTTGGGAACAGAAAAAACTGCTAGATGCACATTGGGGTTGTACGACGGCTATTAGCAAGCTGGGTCACAATGACGGAGATGTGGGTTTGAATGTTGTTGGGTTGGATCTTTCAGAAATCTCCAGTCTATTCCATTTGATGTCCTCTTGTTCACATTTTCAGAGTTAATTTTGTGAACCGCGGTTTTACAAATGTTGGGGATTAATCTCACATTCAAACAACATCAGAGTGTAGGAGATTTTTCTATTTGGTAGAATATCTTTTAAATGTATCAAGAGTGTCCAGATCACTCCATATGTTAGGAATTCACTGTAACACTAGAAAACCTTCGTTCTTGATACAACGCCATCTTTGTAATGCTCCTTCACTATGACAAACATCTTAGAAACTGTTTTACACAGGTGAAAGCAACATTGTGCTGGGCTGCTGTAGTGAACAGTCTAGTTATGACTTTCAGCAATAACAGAATCTTAAAAATAGCTTTTTCTTCATGTATAATCCTTACTTTGTCAGAGCTTTCATTTGACTGCTGACTGATGAGTTGCTTAGTTTAGACCCTCCACCACAAAAACCTGAATCAGAGAGCCTGGAGCAGTACACAGTGGCCAGTGTAATTAATTTGTGGACATTTGCCTTGACATTCGTTTCCTGGAAGCTAAAATTTGCCAAGTGTAAAGATTTAGTTGGGGAAGTAAAGGGGGGGGGGTTACTTTGCTTGTTAAAACAAGACCTTTTTTAATTTAAACTTTACTTATCCATATGTAAGACAATGACTGTATAGTGTAAATACATTAATTCATGATATATTTATCAATTAGTGCTGAAATTTTTGTGAGATTTTAGTAATTTTTCAATGTTAACCCTTCGCACGCCACTAATAAATCCATTAATTTTCCTATAACGCCAAGACAAGTAAACAATTTTTCTTTCAGTTCAAAGCTAATTTTCATTATAATTAAATTATAAAAGTTAAAAGCAGAAGAAATATAAAACAGGTAATTTTACTTAAAATTAGCACATTTATTGATAAAAATAAAAAGAAGATATATTTACAAACTTTTTATTTAAAACAAATTGTAATTAAAGTAAATACACCTTGTCACACTATAAAACAAGATAAATATTTCAAACTAATAACATCACTACTACACGATGAAGAATAATGATGAGATATGTAGTAAACAGTAGTAATACAAGCCACGGAAATGTTTGGTTATGGCTCTGTAGGAGACGCAGAACTGATGAGCAGGTGGTCGGAGTTAGGCAAAGGATGCTTCCCTCCCCCTACTGGAAAGTGAAGATCATTTATAAATACTTCCTTGGCAACCGCGATAAGCACTAGCGTGTACCAGGCATTTCGAAGTTCTTTTGTCAACTAAAAAACTCTCCAAGAGTCGTAATCTATAATATCGAATATAACTGTAGTTGGCGTTTTGGTCAAAGTCTACCATTGTAATATATCCGTCTATGGCGTGGGAAGGACTAAATACAAGTGGGGTTGAATCATAAGGTAATAGCGCAAAAACCAGTTAGTGAAAAAATTCTCTTTTTAAATCAATACTTTCAGAAATATAGCTTTTTTATTTCTTTTTTGTTAATTCTGAATATTACTCTAAAATAAATAAATGCATAACTAATTGTTTAAAGTTTTAGCAAAATTCTAACACAACGTTTATATACAAATATGTTTTGCAGTTTGGAAAAGAGTGGGAAGGAGTTATCAGGTCGAGATGTTACGGGATTGATGGATCTCTTAGTAACGAAGGCGAGGTACCGTGAGGCAACGAGCTTGCTAACCTCGCTCCCAGAGGATAAGATGCCCACCATGCGCACTCTCAACTTCTTCGTCAGCAAGTTGGCTCAGTCAGGACAGCTGGATTTGATGAACCGGGTTGGAGAATGTCTGTCTGAGGTCAGTACTGCTTAATTCACAATTATAGTATCTACCACATTTGATTTCTTTTTAGTAAACTATTATTGAGGTCAAGTTCTAAAATTAGATCTCATTAAGTGAAGGCAAATTATCATACAAGGTGTAAATGTTGTATTGTTGCACAAAAGATTTGTTATTGTAAATTCCTAAAAGATATGTGTAAGTATTCTCTGTTCAGATCTTAGTTATTGAGATATTTTTCAAATAAAATAAACAAATAATAAATTGGAGGCAAATTATCATGCAATGTTGTTACTTGAAAAGCTTATTTGTTTTTATTGTTATGCAAAAAATTTGTTATTGTTAATTCTCAAAGATATGTATAAATATCCTCTGTTCTGAGATCTCTAGTTATTGAGATCTTTGTCAATCATTCCAAAAAGATTCAGTTGCTTGATTGAAAAATCAATCACTTCAGTATCAATTCATTGTTTTAAACGAGTTTATCTCTCACTTTTTACTATCACTGCTATAAATGAATAAAATATTTTCCAATATAACTTTTATTTTTTGTGCAAGGCCTTTCGGAATCAATGATTCCATCACCAGGCACTTCACAAATTAATAAATGTTTAAATTTTTTTCAAATAATAAATATTATAATAACATATGGTAAAAGCTTTGGATATATGATTAGCCAGTATAACATATTGAAACAGAATTACATTTTAATTTTCTTATAAATTGATATGAGAGTAGAACTGAATTTTGAATTGGTCAGTCTTCATTATTGATAAGTTTTTCTTGATTTGTGTTAATGTAAAATGTTTACCAAGCATTTAAGTGTATCGTGTTAGTAACTTCTTTCAATAATTTGTACATTTTTATTAGAGATGGTGTGTCCAGATTCAATACAGTGTTATATTGGAAAATATTTTATTCATTTATAGCAGAGATAGTAAAATAAACCTTTTTTCCAATGCTCCAAGATTCTATATTATCTCTCACTAGTCAACTGGCGTTACTGGAGTTTGCATGTTATAGCAAATTGTAGGCTGGCCGTCAATTAGAAAGTCTGAACAAATCTTTTTTTTGAGATTAGTTTTAATACTCAACAAAATACCTATGTAAAAATACTTTATTACTCTTATTTTAGTGTTCTTGATATTTTTTCTTTTAGTCCCATCATGCACTACTCATGAAAGAAAGGTAGAAAGCCAATCTGTGTTTGTGTTCCAGGAACTTAAGAAGATGACATCCTATATCAACAGGCACATGAACTGTGCTATAGTGGCTGGTAAGGTCCAGGAGGAACTTGACAAGTTGGAGAAACAGATTGACACTGCGTCAACTCCTGATGAAGTCGATGTTGTTGCGCAGACGTTCCCCAGCGGAGGCATATATGGCGTGTTGGAAGCTTCACCATCGTACCATGAACAAGGTAGGTTTCTGATTGTATGTGAAAAAAAAAACACAGTGATATAAATAAAATTTTATTGATATTCATCATTTTAAAAGCAGAGTGACTGCTTTGATATTTTGAAGAGTAAGTTTACATCCTTTCATAAATCTAAAACTTATATCCTCGTATCTGCTTGGCGTCGATTTTACAGAGAGAAATATAATCATATAAAATATATATGAATAAAATATCTTATCAATTTCACAATATTATTATTCATAAGATCAACCCTAATGACTTAATCCTACAAATAGTTTAATCAAATTCAATAAAATTACAATCTAAACAATAATTTTTCCAAAGATTATACATAAGTCACTAACAAAGTAGTACATTCAATTTAAACTAATGCATTAAATCCAGACTATAAAAACACTTCTGAATCAATCATATTCTAAATTTATTTTTTTATTACTTTTCCCAGTTCTTTAATTTCCTTGGGAAGTTCATTATAATATTTTATACCCATTATGAGAGGAATTTTTGAAGTCAATTCTAATATTCTTTTTACACTAATAAAATTATCTTAATTTCATGTATCATAATTATGAACATCAGCATTAAAAATAAATACATTTATTATTATCTTTATCAAAATGTACAACTTGAAATTTATGCAATCTTAATAGGCTAGTACCATGAAATATCATGGAATGTTCTAGATAAATTCAATTTATTCATTGATATTTATAAAAACTGTTTCATATACTGACATACTTCTTCAACTGCTTCTTTGCAAAGAAGCAGTTGAAGAATAATTCAAAATTGGGTCAGGAGATTAGAATATCTTTCAGTGATTATCACTTTATCTAGTGACAAATAATAAGGTGACAGTATTAATAATTTCAGTAACACTTAGAATATTGTTGCCAAGTTTGGAAGAATAATGATGTTGAAGTTCGTAGTCTTTTTAATGAAAGCACTTGCAATGTAATGGAGCTGTATGATGATTTAAAAATGGAAGTAGGCATTTATAAAGTAGATATTATTCCAGTGTTTATGATTAAAAGACTCAGAGGTTAAGAAACATTGTGACTGGTTCTTATTTTAGGTTCTGCATCTGTAGAATACAAGCCTACTTGGTCAAAAAGCGTCTACTTCCGGCACTTTTAATCTACTATGGTGTATTGGGATTGAATGAAAATTTTAACTTTTGGATTGCTTTATTCTTCAATGAACCAACATTGGTGCTAACTCTTTCCATTGGTTCTCGAGATAATCATGGTGTGGACACCTAATCATACCTACACATCAAAACATTTTTGAATCGTCCCGATGTGCTAATAATATTTATGATTATTTTAATTCTTCAAAATGAAATACATGCATACTTTGTGAGCCACCCAGCTCACTGTCTATCTATGTGCCCTCAGTATTATTTCTTCAAAGTTATGAATCGTAAACCTAATACATTACACTGTTACACTGTATACCCATTTTTTCCAATCTCTGTTTGCTATTTAATCATACTTTGTTGGTTCAGTCTAGTAATTATATATTATTTTGTATACCTAATCAGTATCATATGCCTTCGTGCTAAGCACACCCATTGCCTCCTTACTGGTTTCTTACCATACAAAATTGCACTTTTGTCTGCACATTGCTTTGCAATTCCATTTGTAATGTGTTTATTTGTTTTCTCAAATTGTAGTCACAGAGTTAGCGGTTCATTCATTAGTGCCCGGTCCCTCCGACTTTGTTCCTTCCGTTACTGTAAATATGCCACTCACAATATGCCATTTATAGTAAAAGTTAGATGTACTAACTGTCATAACTATTAGTAACACACGAGAACAGATTGTATTTTGTTCATACAAATACAAAATTTTGGAATGAGTATTATATATTAAGTAGTGTTTTGAAATAAAAATATTTCTGTTTTATTCTTATACCTAAGCTAAATATGACAAATGTCATCTAAATCTGCCCCCTAGATTTTGTGGTACAAGTTGAGTACCAAACATCCAAACACCAAAACATAAAAATATCCAAACATTATTAAAAAAGAAACAGTTGAGTTTATAATATTAATAGGTTTAGTCGAAGTTCGATTGTTTTAAAAACTCTTTGTCCGTTCTATTTCTAGTGGTGAGGATAGTGGATAAGTATCACAGCAAGGGCGTGTCACTGCCAGCCAATGTTCTCTGCATGCATTACCTGGGTGAGGGCCAAGTCCAGCAAGCGCAGCAGGTGTACCAACACTACAAGCTGGCCAACAGCTCCCGCCTAATGTTCCAGAACGTGATGGGCAAGGCCAGGAGGTCTGCCAATCCGGTTTTATTGGAGGAACTCCTCTCACTGGTCCAAGGAGCTGCTTGCATAACTCCAGTAATGAAAGGCATAATCTGCAGTAACCTCCTCAACATGTACCGTAAGTTGGGGCTTTCTGTTTTCATTTCATCATCTAATAAGACTATTTTAGTCAATCAAAGATGTGTTAATTATTTGTAGTTGTTGAGATAACCATGAAATTAGCTCAATTCTTATTCCTCCATGCTTAAAGTACAAGCTATCTAGTTTATTTGTATTTTTTTTTAGTTAAAATAATTTTTATAATATCTTTTTAAAGGTTTTATTAGTTTTCCATAAATTTAATATATAAAGACACCATTTCCAACATACTAAAATGTTTAAATTTACAATTTGGTACCAATAGTTAGCTGAGATTGTAGTCATAATTAGTTTTAAAATAGTTTAAAATTAAATAGAGTCGCATAGGATTGTTCATCTCAAGAGATCTGAAAAAAAATTGGTGACAAAGAAGCTCTTTACATAATTTTAACACAGAGGCTAGACTACAAAGTATTGTGTAATCTGAGTGAAGAGGTATTCTTATTGTCTTATCAGGTGATAAGGTGTTCTTTCAGTAAGTAAAACTACTTTTCCGTTCAAAACAAAATACAAGTGTCTCTGAAAATTGTCCATTGAAGCCATTAATAAAAACTTTGTTCAAATCGAGACGTTTGCAACAAACAACTGATAACTCTCAACTGTGACACGTTTGGCACTCCTGGTTTTTGTAAGCATATCTTTAAAGCGTTTGTGTTCGCTTATGCGTTAACGGATTTTGGTAAAAAAAGTACCGTTGGAATTATTATAAAAATTGAAAAATAGTTGATATGTTGTAAAATATTTTTAACTTATGTAAAACAGCTGTTGCCTATGAAAAGACAAAATGTTTGTTGCTCCAGGCTTGTGCAAGCGTACCATTAAAGTGGTTGTGTTCGTTTATGCACCAGCAGATTTCGTTGAAACAAGTACTGTTGGAATTGTAATGAATTTGGTGTCTAGTGCATTTTTGATAACTATACTGGTTTTTGTTTTGTTATTTGTTTTTAAATATTTTCAATAGACGCCATTTTGTTTACATTAAAGAAAAGAAGACAATTTTTTTCCTCTTATCTGTTCAAACCTCTGTACCAAATTTGGATTCCTTAGTTTGAATAGTTCTAGAGAAATTAATTTTTTATAAAAAATAGAAAATGGCTGCTAGCAGCTAAACAACACATTTTACAACCTATATTTATAGGACATTTATTGCTTAAAATGAAGAATACTATCACCCACAGAAGTTTGTGACACCCTTTTGTGAACATCCTGTATAGTTTGTAAAGTAGTACTTCACATTAGTAAAGAAATGCAATAGCCACATAGGTATAAAGTTTACTTTTACTGTAGTAATACTCATATTTGTTTTTCATGAATGGTAAAAATCTTGTTCCAGTAAAATCAGGAGATGTGGACAGAGCTTTGGCGAAGCTGGATGAAGTGGTGAAGACAGTTCCTCTAGAAAACCTTTATACCAATGTATTGATTCAACTAAAGGAACAAGCAAATGCTAAAAACCTTCCATTTAATTATACCATTCCACCAAAGGTAAATAATATCTCCACAGAGTTTTGTTGATTGTAAAATCCTAATATTATAAATGCGAACATGCCTTTATTAGTTTGTTTCACTTTCATGTGTAAACTATTAAACCGATTATATTCAAATTGTAGGTGGACATTCTTAGGGAGCGGGGGATGAATATAGGCTTATTCTTATTTTGTAAATCCTTCCGGGCTACACCCAGCATCCTCCTGGTCTCTAAAGCAAAAAAATCCCATCTTGATCTCTAAAGTTGTGTACTATGAACTAAAAAAGCCTTTTAAATATAAACAACTGTTCTGTGTAAAAATTGTATTATGACAGCACAACCATATATTTAACCACTATTTTACATTTCTTTACATTTATACTGTGTAAATTGTTTATTGTAAATTGACAATGAGGCAAACTCAACCGTAGCATTACAAATATATTAAACTAGAAGTGGATCGCGATAGATGGAAATAAACAGTTTTTTAACCAAAGTAAGTTTATGAGACCTATGTATACAGGGTGTTTGAAAAGTATGGGTACGGCTTAATATTTTAAAAACCATAGGAGATAACATCTATAAACTTTGCACAGTGTCGTATGGCTACGTAAACTATATTTCCTTGCTATTACCATGATATGCTAACCATGGGGGGACGGCCCACAGAGGAAAACATGGAAATCTTAAATGAGAGCATGGGTCGAGTGATACCTCATTTGAAAGAGCTCACTTAGTAGAGTTGAATGCCGCAAACTGCATCTCAAAAGGTTAATCCAATCAGAAATGGCGGGTTGTTTTAGGTACACATTGTGAAGTACATTATGCGCTGCCATTTCGGACTGGATCTTCATATTCTGATGCGGTAGACGGCGTTTCACTCTACTAACCAATGTGTTTTCACTGACTTTTTTTAATTAGCAAGTTATGTCATAAATTTATAACACAATAAATAAAACTAAAATGAATTCGTCATCTTTATGTTTATGAATTAATTAAGTTCTACCATTGTTCTTTGTTGGTGAAATAGTTAACTTACCACTTAATTTTTGAATTAAATTTGTTTGTTATTTTTTATAAATACTAATCAGTGAAACCATTAGTCTTACCATTAGTCTAAGTCAGTGAAACCACTCTATTAACTAACAGTTTTACTAGCAGTTTTACAAGCTTCTACTTCAGTTATAACTAGTAGACCAAGCTGCACAAAGGAAATAAAATATTGAAGCTGCAACAAAGCAATCACAACCCTTGAATTTGACTTTTGCCTCAGTTTTACTTTCCCCACACTAAAGAGTTTTATAAAGAAATGTTTCAGTCCTGGTTTTTTTATATCTTACTCTAGTAACATCATTCTCTTGACTCATTTGAATGACATGACGGTTGAGCTTTCGGACAGATTACAACGTGCTCAAAATTATTGTGTTTGCTTTATCTTCAACCTTAGACGATATGACTATATAACACCTTTCATCAATCAGTTATAGGCTATCTGCTAAAATTGAATTACTCCATCAGTTCCACATTCTTAGCATGCTATATTCTATTTTGTATAATGGTTATTCCCCTTCTTATTTGTCTGAATGGTTTTCTTTTATTTCTGAAACAAGCAATTGGAATACTCAACGTTGTGGAGCCTCTTTGTTGTCTATTCATGTTATAGATCTTATATTATTACAGTAAATCATTCACAGTCTCTGTTTGTCGACTCTGGAATAATCTCCTGGATCATATCAGAGGTGTTCGTAGTCGAGAACGGTTTTGGGGCGGTGGTTAAGCACCATCTGTTTAGGGCCTCATCGGGTTGACGATTTCATGGCATTGGGTATGGGACGATGACTTTGTATGAATGGTAATGGGTAAATGTCTGTTAATTTCCTTTCAGTTTTTATTTTATTTTTTTATTTATTTCATGAAGAGAACCTTCTTTTCATTTTATTACTTTAAATTTAGATTATCATTTATGAATGTACAACAGTAATGTAGACTATATAGTGGCTCTGTTTTACACTAAAAGTGTTGGTTCATAATTTTATGGTTAGGTGTAAGAGAGGACTTAATAGTCCTCATCTCGCAAATTGAATAGGTTTTTCCTTGTGTTCAATAAAGACATTTTTAATTTAATTTTTACGTTATATATACATACTATTGGTCCAATGCTCTGATTTAAAAATAAAAATTACTATAAAAATTCATAAATAATAAATGATTGTTACAGAAAGTAAAAGATTCTTCAAGTTCCTCGTCGTCTAGTGATGCGGAGCCCCAGAAGTCAGTGGCAGCGAAACATTAAAGTTTATTTTAGTAATTTGTTTGTATCAGATTGTTTCTCTGTATATCAATATAAGCTCCTTTGTGTTTGGTTTAGTGGACATTTGCTGCAAAATCAGAGTGGGCTTAGCGAAAATTTGTAGAATATGACAAGTAATAATAGTGTATTTCAAAATGAATATGATAAGATGATTAAAATGTCACTCTTTAGAGAATGTAAATGTTTCTAATGAAATTCTCTTTAAACAAATTATGTAGTGTTCTTAAAAACTGTGCTCTTGAGTTAAGAAGGTAAAGTGAATAATATATTATGTATGTATTTGTTGATTGAGTATTGTATTTTGCAAATGATAAAACAAAATATACAATGTAATGTAAAGATAAACAAAATTAATCTTATCAAAAATCATCTCTAAAATTAATACATCAATTTGAAATGCAAATAATACAGAGTATAAATTAATATCATTGAATAAGAATTATAAACGATTAGCCAATCAAAACATATTTTCATATTTAGTGAAAACAGTATGAACTTTATATACAAATAAATTTAAATGCATTCAATTGTTTAAATTTAAAATTTGAATATTCAATTTCAACATTTAATAATGTACAATTATATAACTGTCAGAACTAATTTACTCATGTCAGTTTAACCATTCACTTGACATTAAATGAGTGCTATGTTATTATTAATCTTACAGTAATAATCAAAGGTTCTTTTTTACTTATCAAAATTAAAATTATGATAGAATAACACATTTAATATAAATTGTGCTCTACAAGTATGATCACTTTTGTTTCGTGATGAACTAATTTGATAATTTTCCACGATTTAATGTAGTTTTCACATATTTCTGCTGTTCTTTCTGTTGATGTTTGTCGTACTTCATACTTGTAAATATTGAACTGTTTAAAATTATTTACTTTTTGTATATATTTAGTTTATGAAATAGTATTGTTAGTAATAGTATTATTGTTATTATCAGTTAACAATAAAGCTATACATTTTATGTATATGACTATTTGATTGTTTTCACCTATATTGGGATCTTTTCATATGTTATCAGTTTCAAAAAATTAAACATATTTTCTCCTGGTATCCTGATAAAATAGAGCAAATTTTTCCCTGAGCTTTTGTTGTAGCATTTTATGGCCCATTATTGTTGTACACCATTATCAGTAGAATCATTACAAGCTCAAGTTGTTCATGGACGGGAAATCTGTGTAACAATTGAGGAGGTCAACTTTGCAACCAAGTATCAACACAGGGTTGGTTGGTGAATGACAAGAGGCTACCCCTAGTAGATTTTCTATGAGATTTTTTAATTAATGCATTTTCTCAAACATGGATGGCTCCAATAACTAAAAACTATAATTCATAAATTTGTATATAAATATGTAATACATATTGGCTTATACTGGGTGTCCCAAAATTACAGGACCAAACTTCACCAAATTGCTCAGGAGGTCAAACTGAACGAAAAATGTTATGTGATGTATAGTCCTATCTTGCTTCGTTTACCGTAGATCGGCCATTTTGTTTTTTACATACAAGTAATTTTTTTTCAATACGGGTTTACCGATTTTGTTGAAACTTGGCACAAATATTATAAACATGAACATAAGTTGTAAAAAAATATAAAAATAAAAATCTTATGTGTATTTTCAAAATGGCGGCCATTTAAAATATTAGAACCTAAATAACTTGAAAACCAACAGTTTTTTAAATGGCCGCCATTTTGAAAATACACATAAGATAAAAAAAAATATTTTTTTACAACTTATGTTCATGTTTATACAAAATAGGTAAACAACAAAATAGGTTGTTGTTTCAACAAGTTTCAACAAAATAGGTAAACCTGTATTGAAAACAAAATTAATTGTATGTAAAAAACAAAATGGCCGATCTAAGGTAAACAAAGCAAGATAGGACTATACATCATATCACATTTTTCGTTCAGTTTTACCTCCTGAACAATTTGGTGAAGTTTGGTCCTGTAATTTTGGGACACCAGTATAATGTAATGCGAACTTGTGAACATGATAACTGCTGTAATTTTTAATAACGATAACGTACTTTAATGACACCATAATCAGCTTTAAGCAATTTATTAATTCAGCAAGTTAATAAATAAATATTCCAAAACAGCCTAGTATGAGTTTATATGCTATTCACGGTTAATTACATACTGACCAATTAGTTGATCTCATACACGTATGAGCACAACATATTCAGAGCAAATTGTAGAGGCATCAATTAGTAGGCTTTGATGTAAACGTAATGATAGAATGAACTGTCAAGTTCACTGTCAGAAATTGACGTGTTTTAGTTTTCTGTAAACCAAAGTTTTAATAGCATAAATAATGTTTAAAATTCGGTATCCTTGAATAAGAAATGCAAATGATGTAAGTGATCACTTTTATAGTTAATTATTTCACATTGAAGAGGTTGTATCTTCACTAAAGATAAAAATAATTTACAGGCTTTAAGAAAGGACGGTACAATAATAACAGTACCTATGTTTAATATACCATTGTTGAATAAAATGTTTAAATTAATGTTGAAATCCCAAAATATACAATTAAAATTCGATAAATTACAGCTAATAAGAAGCAGAAAATTCAGCTCTGCAATTCTGTGATGCAGCAGATAATTCATAACTAGTATAGAGTAGTTTTCAAGGTATCGCTGTGGCTCTGCAGTCAAGATCTTGAAATTACATTTGAGTATAGTAAACTATGCACAATATTTTACTTGTACCATACTGTACTAGATCAATATAACACCTCGTGTTATAATTATTATAAATTTTGGCAATATGTTCTTAATTTGATTACAAATTCAAGTTATATAATGTAATTACGATGTCTATAAGTCTAAGTCAGTATAGATAAACAACACTTTGTGGAAAAGGTTTTGCGTACAACTTAGATTAGTTTTGAGCTTGTTGGCGACAAGGATGTAAAATACGGCAGATGATCTGTCTGAACTTTACTTGTAGGTGACAAGTAAGACACAAGAGCTAAAATATTGTGTTGGGTTTGAATCAAGTTTTATAAACTGGTGTATCTCTCTTTTTCACTGAGGAAGGAAACACATTATTTTGCCAGGACATTTAAAATATTGACTTGTTAGTTTCTGCGAACAATGGGAAATTTTTACATTCCAGAAGCTCTTTTCTTATCGGAATTCTTAATTAAATTAATTTGAAAACAAACACTCCAATAGTACAATTTTTATTTTTGCGAGGCCTTTTGTGTTCAAGGAACTCGGCATCAGACTTACATAACTGAAATAAGTGTTAAAAATAATAATATAAACAATTTTGTAAATGATGTGTTCCTTAAACACAAAATGCCTCACATAGATAAAAATTGTATTATTAGAGTGTTTGTTTTTAAATTAATTAAGAATTCCAATAAGAAAAGAGCTAGAACGTAATCATTGACACTAGGTCCTCTCAGCTCAACAAACTATATCAACTGAAACAAAAAATAAGATTATTAGCAAATGATATACATTTTTGAAAAAATGTAAAAAAAACAAAATATTCCCTTAATTTGTTAAAATATTGATTCCTATTAAGAATTCTACCACAGAAAAAGTACTTCATAATGGTAAAGTTAACGGGTTAAATCTTGAAATTAAATCTTTATATTCAAAACAATCAAATTTTGAACTTCAAACATTTAAACCCATCTAGAAATCACTAGAAATTTGATTTAAATTAAATTCCTTATTTTTCACATCAAATACACAATGATTCTAGAAAGTATTATATACAAACAGAAACTGGAAAAAGAAGTTCAATACTCTTCTGAGAAAAAATCTAAACGCAAAAAGATTTGCCTGAAAATAACTTTTCAAACAATACGTTAGTTCAAAATTTATCATCATGCACATTTACAGTTGCAGAGTTATCCATCGTGAACAAAGGTTTAAACTTCAGCATAAACCTTTTAATAAGCAGGAAGATGTATTTGTTGATGTTGAATCAAACATAAAATTCTTAAATATTGACCAAAGAAATACAATTTGAAATGACGTAAATTCAGTTCTTCTTTAAGACGAAACAATGTACAAAAAAGTAATATAATAAAATCATTAAAAAGCAAAGAAGTTTTCTACCTAAAAGCAGTTAAAATTAACACAATCGTTATAGTGGATAAAAGTAATTATTATTCTAGAGTACAATTCTTAAGGGTGGCCCTTATGTAGAATTCAACAAGAATCCTTTAAACCAATATATTGCACCAGTAACAACTTCACTAAAACACTGAAAGACAATCATGCCGAAAGAAATTTTTAAATCACTCATAAGTACAAATCCAACTATCCCAAGATTGTATTGTCTTCCAAAAACATGCAAACCTGGTAATAAAATGAGTCAAGTCAAGTCGAAGTCAAAGCAAAACTTTATTCGTGAACATAGAGTACAGAATATGTGTCAATAGATAAAAGTAATTATAAATTAGGTTGACAAATCTCTCCAATTTGAAAATTCTTCAACGAAGTAGAATGTCTTGTCGGCCACCAGGTGGTGAGACGTGTGTCTCTGAATGGGAATAGTCTCTTCTCTTCTTTAAGATGTCTTGGCAGTAGATTGAAAAATTTTGCTCCTGCATAGGAAGGTTTTTTTGGCAAAACATTGCAAGTCTGTGAGATTGAAGGTTGAAATTTACTGCGTTTCTGGTGTTGTGGGTATGGATGTGTCAATGAATCTTTCAGCATTGCTTGTGAGAATGTGATTGATGGACTGAAAGATAAACAAGGCAGTAAAACAGTTTGGATACCAAGGTCTTTAAAGGCACTTCTACAAGTGTCTCTTGGTCCAAGCTTGCTAGCACTCTCACAGCCTTTTTCTGCATTATTAGGACTCTATTCAGATTTCCTGCAGTTGATCCACCCCAAACAAGCAGTCCATATCTTATGTGGGATTCAAATAGTGAGAAATAAGCAACTTTAGCTGTTGCGAGGTCTGTGACAGCTCTAACTCTTTTGAGCAACATACAGGGCAGTACTCAATTTGTTGCAGACCAAATCAACATGAGGTGTCCAAGATAGAGCACTGTCTACAATAATTCCCAAGTACTTAGTTTCTTCCTCCACCTCTAACATCGGGAGTCCAGCATTTTCATTTTGTGCTCTACTAAACAGTACTTGCTTTGTTTTTCCTTCATTAAGTGCCAAGTTGTTAACATGACAGTATTGTTTGGCTACATTTAAAGCAATGAAGGCCTTACAGTCTAAATTATCAGGTTGCCTTTTCTGCCAACATCAAAGCAGTATCGTCTGCATACATTGTAGAAGAGGCATACTCACTGAGATGATTGGGTAAGTCATTAGTGAAACAGTATATAGAGTACTGGTCCAAGGACGGATCCTTGAGGAACCCCTCTACTGATAGGAAGTTGATCAGATCTTGCATGGTAAGTTGTGTTGTTCACTGTATATTTGATCTCAACCAATTGAGTTCTATTTTTCAAGTAGCTTGAAAACCACCTTTCTTCTGTATTGTGAATTCCCAATGTTTTAAGCTTTTTAATGAGCAAGTTATGTCCCAGACTGTCAAATGCTTTAGAAAAATCTAAGAACAAAGCTGTGGTCAAGTTTCCTTCTTCCAACTGGTCTATTACACCTTCAACAAAACTTATGATGGCTGTAGTGGTGGATCTTACCAGGTAGGAAGCCGTGTTGGTGTTCAGATAAGAGATTGTTAGAAGAGAGGTGTCTCATCAATCTTGTTAAAACAATTTTTTCAATTATTTTAGAAATCGTAGGAATAAGAGATATCGGTCTATAATCACTTG
This sequence comes from Homalodisca vitripennis, assembly GCF_021130785.1. Taxonomy (NCBI): domain Eukaryota; kingdom Metazoa; phylum Arthropoda; class Insecta; order Hemiptera; family Cicadellidae; genus Homalodisca; species Homalodisca vitripennis. The sequence continues at coordinate 22,758,553 of NC_060209.1, forward strand.
CAACTTTGCATGTCTTTTGTTTATTTATCGGGATAAACCTTAGCTACTTTAAGATCGTCTGGAAAAATGCCTTGTAAGAGAGACTTGTTAATTATGTTTGTCAATGGAAGCCTGACCAAAAAAACTGTCCACAACATCTTTTGACAGAGGACCCCAGCCAGTCGACAACCCTACAGGCTACACCTACTGCATTTGCTCCAAGTAATGAGAAGATGCCAGCATCATTGTAGGTGAGACAGATGTTCATTTTTTTCAACTCTATAATTAAAACAAACAGACAAAATGATCATATTATCACATATCCTTTCAGCTGCAAACCACCCTTAAATTCAAAGAAATTTTCAGAGGGCCAAACTGTAGATGATTTTTTCAATAAAAAATATAACTTTTTACAAAGAAACACATGGCCAAAAACTACAACATGATACCAGCCCAAAATGTTCAAAAGAATTTTTTTTAGAAACAGTGCCCAGGAAAAAATCCAAATTGAAACAATTTCAAAAAACAAAAACCTTCATAAATTCTTTCCGGAAAACAAAGCAACTGGTTTAAAAAACCAACTAAGTGAACGTCCTCACAATAAGAATCCCAAGAAAAATCAAAATAGAACACATGGAGGAAAAAAATTGTCGAATGACAATTCTTCACCAGAATGTAGATTCATTAGCAAACAAGGTAAATAGATTGAATCACATGCTTGAGAACACAAATCCTGGTCTGGTAATTCTTACTGAACACGGATTAAAAAATGAACATCTTGAAAATACCAGAATCCCAAATTATGATCTCATAGCAGGTTTTTCAGGGACACACATAAGAAAGGAGGAGTTGCCATTTATAAGAACAATACATTTGGATATAAAATAGAACCAATCATTGCAAAACCAATCAATAGAAATGGTGTGTGAAACGCAACTAGTTGCTATCTCAGAGGGACAGGAATGCACTTATGTCTTGGGAATCTACAGGCCACCTGGAGGAGATCTTGACGTAGCCCTTGACCATGTATCTGACATTTTGGACACTGTACCTGTATGGAAGTCACGTATTATAATCATGGGGGATATAAATATCGATTGTCTACTAAAACAAGATAGGGACAACGCAAAGCTAACTAATACTTTGGCAGCATACAATATTCACCGTTTACAACTCCCAACCTACCAGAGAGACAAATACTACATCTTCATCCATAGACTGTGTATGTAGTAAATATCACTCCTCAAGAAATCAATGTCTCTACATTCACTACTGGGATTTCTGATCATAAAGCACAGCTAAGCTCAATCTACAAGTGTTCAGCTCCTCTGCCCATTGTAAATTCAGAAAGAAGGCACTTAAAACAAGAAAAATTTGGACCACCTAAAAGAAATTCTCCGCGATCAGGAATGGGATGAAATCATAAATACAGAAAATGTAAACACAGCGTACAAAAAACTTAGTGGCATCCTCACCTCAGCAATGAACACAGCCTGCCCTTACAAAAAATCTAGATTCCAAAACAAAGGCATAACTTTAGAAGCATGTCAGACCTGTTGCTAACAGACTTCAAAAAGACTTTCTTGAGGCTCTTGAGCAAGAAAAATTAAGACCTGGGGTTGAGGCAAAAAGATTAACAGCAGAAAGGAAAAAAAAGCATATGATTTGAGATTGAAATTTTGTAGAAGACAAGCAAACTGCCGACTTTATTAACAATGCTGATAACAAGCCTAAAGCGATCTGGGACACCATAAACAGTGAACGACAAAAAAAAATGCACGGAATCAGCAATTGAACTGGAAGTTGACGGAAAGAAAACTCAGAATCCACTCCAAATAGCAGAACACCTAAATACTTATTTCACAACTGTTTCTTGACCCATAGTTTCTTGTATAAATCCTTCTTATAAGATATCAAAATGGTTAGTGAAGGAGTGTCAACAGTTTCAATTCACCCCTACTTTATCCACTAAAGATAGGTATTATTCCTTAAACTCCACAAAAGATTTAAAGATTGAAGAACATGAATATCTTGTATCATTTTATGTTAAATCTCTTTATTGAAATGTTTCTATTAAAGATACTATCAAAATCATCGAGGACTGGCTGATTTCCTTAAATTAAGAACAGATTAAAAATATATCAAGATTTGAATTGAGTTAGTATTGTTTAAATGTTATTTAAACTGGTTAACTTAACGATGGCAATCGTTAGCCTAACATGTTTAATTACATTTATAAATATTTGAAGTTCATTATTACGGACTAAGATCAAAATATAAGGATTGTAACACATTGATCCACCACTTGAGCTTAGCTTAGTTAAGCACTGTGGCCTTACATTTTGATAGGTACAGTATTAATTGTGACCAAACTATTGTTTGAACATATTATTTTGACAGTAGTCACAAGCTGTTCCATGTGGTAACCATGTGCTACCCTGTAATCAGTGGCGTAGCGAAGGGGGAGGGGTCCAGGGGGTCCGGACCCCCCCGAAATTTTAAGACATATTAAAAAATAAAGCATGGAGCAGGAGAAAATAAAGGAGAGTTATCATTACTCTTGTCTACAAACATTAAATTGATTTATTTTATTAAAGTGACCGTTGTTAAAAATATAATTGTCCTTTCGTTTAAATCATAAAGTATCAAACGATACTTTTGGGGTCGGCCTTTTGGATAGTTTAGTGTAATCACGGTATTTCTATAGGGCGCGGTCACGTGATGTCGCAAAGTAACCTGAACCGTAACATGACGAACAGTTTAAATTAGCGACCACTTCGTTCAAATTCGTCTTCAGGGCGTAAAATGACTGCTTAGAATTAAGTTACGACGTTGATTTTAGGTGCCATTAAACTGTAGACGTGTATATAATTATCGAAAAAAAAAAACATAAAAATCACTTTCGGTCAGAAAATACACTTGAAAAACTCTACTGATTAGAACTTCAACTAATTTGGACTTCAGTGATTGAGGTAAATGTGGTGTTTGCGACTGAGTTATGGCGACGATTTTTGTTATCATTAAACTGTACAATGTACCTATATAATTATCGAGAAAAAAAAATCACTTCCGGTCGGTAAATACCGAAGAAAAGCTGTCTACAGATTCAAGTTTTGACAATTTAGGATTTCACTGGTTGAGTGGTTGAGGTAAAAGTGGTACTTATAATTATGTTAGGACGTTTATTTTAGGTATTAATTCAACGTCGACTAATACATATATAATTATCGAGAAACAAAACAATAAAATCACTTTCGGTCGGAAAATACCGAGGAAAAACTCTACTGATTCAGATTTTGACGATTTTGGATTTCACTGGTTGAGTCGTTGAGATAAAAGTGGTATGTACTTAGAATTATGTTAGAACATTGATTTTAGGTATCAATTGAACGCCGACTAATACCTATATAATTAATTATCGTAGAAAAGTTGAAAAAATCCCTTCCGGTCGGATAATACACCGGAAAAACTCTACTGATAAGAAGTTCCGACTACTCTGGATTTCACTGACTGAGGTATTATTTAATTTTCCTTAGTATATTCCGATCGGAAGTGATTATTTTTGTTTTTTTTCTCGGCAATTATATTTTTTTTAGTCGGCGTTGAATTAATACCTAAAAACAATGTCCTAACATAATTATAAGTACCACTTTACCTCAACCACTCAACCAGTGAAATCCAAAATCGTCAAAACTTGAATCTGTAGAGAGCTTTCCTTCTGTATTTACCGACCGAAAGTGATTTTTTTCTCAATAATTATATGGGTAGTCGAGTACAGTTTAATGATAATAAAAATCGTCGTCCTAACTCAATCAAAAATACCACAATTACCTCAATAACTGAAGTCCGAAGTAGTTGAAGTTCTAATCATTAGAGTTTTTCAGGTGCATTTTATTTCCGACAGAAAGTGATTTTTAAAAATTTTTTTTCCGATAGTTATATAGGCCTACTCGTCTACAGTGCAATGATATAAAAAATCGTCATTATAACTCATTCATAAATACCTCAATCAGTGAAATCCAAAGTAGCCGAACTTCTAATCAGTAGAGTTTTTCCGGTGCATTTTCCGACCGTTAGTTTGATCTGTACCCGAGCAACACCCGAAAATTGCCCTCTTTTCTAAAGGGTTTTCGGCCGTCAGTGGCCCAATGTCCCTGAAGGAGTATTTCATTTTCTCCACAGAATATAGTTAGTTGTGTCAACTATACGCTTGAGTGAAGCTCTGTTTTGTTCTTTTTCTTTCTTATCCAGTGAATCCAACATCACTTTGGTGCCTTCTATTCGGCCAGAATCGAACTTCGTAAAGTTTCTGTAGGTATACAAGAAAATTTGTGGTACTAGAGTTGCTGTGAGAGTTGAATTTGCCTATTACATCTTTCCACTTTCTATAAGGCGTAGTTACTAAAGCTCAATATTTTTGGTATTTACCTTTTACCAGTGAACTCATTGGCAAATAACACACAAAACGTCCCCCGGATCCCCCGGTTTCGGGCCCAAATTTTCGGACCCCCCCGAACGAAATTTCTGGCTACGCTACTGCCTGTAATTATTGGCCATTACTTAAAGGACTTCTTTGGTGGCACTTGATATAACTGCATACAAAGTTGTAATTTATTTGGGCTTCCTGAAGGTGTAATCATCGTTTAATGGCTTCTGATAATAGTATTTAACTCTTGATAAATGAAGTTTGATTGTATTAGTTAAACAAGAGTTAACCTCATTCCATGCTATAAATTGGGGCACAGATAAAGTGAGCACTTGGACTGCTGATCGAAGTGACAGGCTCAAGTAGTAAATATTTTAACGGTAAAAATCAAAGTTACGAGAGTCAGCCCTAACGTCGGATCACGGAACTAACTAAATAAATCACATGAACCTCAGGATTAGTTTCATTCATAAATCACCCGTATGAATGATTTATCTGTTGTGTAGTTAATGTAACCAAAGGATGACCTATTTGTGTTGGAAAAGTTGATGGAATTACAAATAATTTGTACGCAGACTTTCATTTCAAGTAGATTACTTTTATCAAAACTGTAAAAGCGTAATGTGTAGGGGTTTGTTTAATAATGTCTGATTGTTTATTGGGATAAACCCTATGGAGTTTTAAGGTATTATAAATATAAATTGTAATGGGTTTATTATACAGTTACGACGACACAAATCTTCTCCAAAATTGGCACATATGGATAGATACATAAACGAATTTATTCCAATAAATATAAAATACAATATTTACAAATAATTAACTTTGGAATGGCCTGGCCACTTTCACAGGGTTACAAACTAAAGAAAAAACAAAATAATACTACTTATCCACTTAAAATCGTCAAACATGTTTCTTATCAGCAGAGCTGCTCTTCGTGGCATTCGTGTCAGATGCAGATGATAGGTTTATCGCTAAATTGAAGGCTAATCACTATATTGTAGACTGATAAAAATAAAAACATTGTTTCTTTAGGTATGTTGGCCATATACCGGATGTTCAAAAATGATTAGTACAATTTCAATCTTACTATTGTACTGTATTGATTTTCTATTAGATCGACCATATGATAGATTTTTTTGTTTCACCGTTCATTACAGTTAGGTCTTTTTATTTAATTCTTTTTAGGGTAGGGTACGATAAGCGGACCCGGTTTTTATATCGATATTGACAAACGATATTCAATTATAACTTTCGATATAGCTAACCGATACTGATTTTTGAACAACTAACTCGTATCAACTATAAACACTTTTTCACAATATAATAAACGTATTTTCTTTTATAAATAATAACAGGCAGTCGAAAGCTCGTGGAGGACCGTGAAACGAAGTTTAAAAAGTGACATATCAGCTGACCTGCTTGCAGATCATCTCTGTGAGTATTTGTGCAGGATAGAAGTACGGTTTTCTAGAGAAGATGCTTCAACAACTTCTCGAAAACGGTTAATCATTGCTACAACGGAGAAAAAATATAAATAATTACGTATATTTTGCATTTCTTGTTATACATGCGTTTTTTTGGTGTTGTAATTTTATTATTATTTATGAGATTTCCCTATTTCCAGACATAAAAAAAGTTTGTTTCATCGTTAGAGCTCATTTACTATTTATAAGATTATCGCTATGTGCATTGTATTAGTTAGTTTCATTTAAAATATGATTGTGATCATGGCTATAGATATGTTGATATGAGTTATTAATGCGTATTCGATAAATGAATATTAAGTATCGATGATTGTACTAATCGATATTAAAACCGAGTCCGCTTATCGTTTTCGCAAGAAGCACAACATACAATCCCCATCTCTCAGCAACATACTTCAATGGGTAAAGGAGGTATCTATGTAATAGTAGTAGCGTGAGAAAATGCAAGAGCAGGAAGACTGCGTGATTTACAGAGTTAACCAAATTGAAGATTTTTTTGAAGGATGACTAAGTCTAGCCTAACATTCATAAACCAGTTCTTAAGTTACACGAAGCGACTTTATTAATATAATTATAAGTTACTACTTGTACAGAAGCCAAAAACTAATGATAAACCTCACTTTCTTGCACTTGTATCAAACATTTTTGTCCGCATATATGAGAGAGACCCCAATTTTGATATGCATGGCCACCTCGATCTCTTGATATCCAACCTTGTGATCTATTTCGGTACTTTCTGATTAAACAGAGGCCACCTATTCAAGGCATGCTGCGACTGATGTTAGGTTAGGTTTAGGTTAACCTAACTTAACATAACCTAACCTAATCGTTAGTATTTATTGTGTAACTGCCCACCCAAAGCTGCTAAATCCCGTTTATTATCGGTGACCTCTGTTTAATCAGAAAGTACCTTTTTTTCTTGTGAGGATTTACAAAGGCCATTGTCTACAGAACACAAGTACACACAACAGATGCGTTCAGAGGAATAATTACGGTTGCCTTTTTTCAGATTTCACCCCAACAGTTGGAGAACACATGGATAGAACTTGACCACCAACTTAATGTTGTCCCTGCCACTAATGTAGGGCATATAGAGATCAACTAAGTAAATAGATGAACACGTTTGTACTTTATGTAGATAATAGAAATTAAATTTTGGCACGCATTTGCATTATTACTGAACAACATTGTAATAATCGTTTGTGGACACCCGGTATATTAGGGGTTTGCAAGAATACATTATAATTGTTATACCTGTACTAGAATAGAATAAAAAAATAGAATATAATAAAAAACTTCTTCATTGAGGTGCAATTAGGACCATATGGCCCTTTCTTACACTTAACCTCTTAAAAAACAATATCAATAGTACAAAATAAGGCTTATATAACTAAAACTTACTAATACAATATCCCATTCACTCTTCCATTCACACAGTCACGATTCAAAGAGTAGCCCCACCGTCCGCCACGATCATCCGGCCCAGGTATCTTCGTCTCAGCTCCGCCACAAACCGTTCCCGGCTCTCAATTTGTTTGAGAGAATCTGGTAAGGAGTTCTATAATCTACAGGCAGTGACGGTAAAGGATTGGTTATAGGTCGTGGTTCTGTGTATTGGAATTCTGAGACTTGTGCACCAGACCGAGTTTCCTTGCACCACTCCCCACCAAAAACTGAAAGTTTTCAGATAAATATTTTGGTGAATCTATCTATATTCATAATAGAGTAAAACAATGAAAGAAATGTGAATCTGCCAATTTTAGAATTGACGACTGAATAAAATATGGCATAATATGATCCCTTCGACGTAAATCAAACAGAAAGCAAATGCAATAATTTTGTGCTTTTAGTGCAATTTAGTGATATGGATAGTGTGAACTTTGATACACAGCTTAGTATGTTTGTAAGGATAATAATAATATGCTTCAGGTGTAATACTAACAAAAGAACCGTTTAGTTTTGAAGCTTGTCATTTTGAAAATGTATTGTATTCATCAACAGAGAGTGGTTCCGAGTGGGAAAAAACGATAAACGGTGGTTTGCAAAGTGCAAAGTTTTGCAAAGGAAGGTAGAGACAGGGCCAAGATGAATGCAAAGCAAACAACCCGTCTGTAGTTTGCGATATTGGGCAGAGGTTATATATTCCCACCGCCCGACGATACACTATTTCAAATGGGATTAAAGTGCCTCCTGTTTCTTTGTTCAATAAATTTGCTCTCGGAGAAATCTTTATAGCTCTTCCTGAAATCTCAATATCTGAAATTGAGATATTACACGTTACAGTTAAAATTAAGGACACATTGAATTGTTTTTCCTAATCTAAAGACTGGTCCATAATATAAAAAATAATAACTAATGCATGATGCTATGGTTAGACTAATTATTGGTAAAAAAATGACATCCTTTGTATATTTGAAGTAAAATACGCACCTTGTGACATTGGGTGTAAATCGGAAAATAATCTATATTAATCCTTTTCATCATTTAATCCATAGTAACGAATTCAATTTTAGGAAACAGAATGATAAGGTTGGATAATTATTTTACTTATATTATCCTGCTATGTCTGTATCAATTATAGCTAAGTCGTTAGAGTTTTCTGAACTAGGACTCGAACCCCGTTCCGGCATAGCACTTTACGTTAGTAAATGTTAATCTGTAATAATCTTTAGAGTGATGTAATATCATAAAGTATTCCGAATTAAAGATTCGGGTTACTCCAAATAGTGCGTAAATATTGTACGGACATTCGTAATTAATTACACGTTGTACTTCATCGTACTATCAGGGAGGTCTTTGGTGTCTTTTCCGTCCTTATAATTAAAATGACCCACTTAACAAAATAAAACTGTAGGGTTTTATAAGTGCATTAACGATTATGCAATTTTAACTATTCAATGGGCTCTTAAAATTAATTTTCTTTAATAAAAAAGAATACATTTGAAAAAAAAGATAAAAAGCAATAATTGAAAGCAACAGTCTTTAATTATTGGGATTGTAAATATTAACATCTCAAAATAAAAAAAAAAAAATGAAATGATTTCCGGGATTTATATAGAAAGTAGACTCAGGCTGCAAGCCGATTTACAAATGAACCGTCGGATCTTTATTGTCAAGGTTTCAGTTGCATTTGACACAACTTAATATTCAATCTTCCATAATTTTCAAATGAGAATCACTTAAGAGATGCAGAATTGTATTTTTAAAACACCTAATGCGATGTTTATTTTGGAAATGTAAACAAAATAATCTGAACGGTTTGAAATAAAATGAGTTTTATCATAACATGAGATCAGTCACAGCTGCATCCCTGTCAATCAGTTTGTTTGGACTCGTCCGAACGCAAAGTCGTTTCCGCGAAGGCCTCTTTTGATTTGAATGGTGTCAAGGGATGGCTATTTTCAATGAACTAAAGTTTATTGTTAGACTATTACAATATTTCCTTCTGTTATGTGTGAAAAAAGAACCTTTTGTCAGTTGAAAATGGAGCTTGTATTGGCTATTCTTAATTTATCCACTATATTGGGAACATACTAGCCAATATTAATAACCTTTATTTTTGTGAGGGCTTTCGATAGCAAGGCTATCTCCATCAGACACATCACAAAAGTAAGTATAAAAAGTAAATTTGTTTTTAATAATAATTAGACATATGTGATTTTAATATTAATTTGTTCTGTGACGTTTTTGGTTGTATGTTTTTTGAATGATTTTTGTACAACTTTTGATAAATTTGTCCTAGAGGTGCTAATCCAATTTGGGTTTGTGTCTTTAATTGATAAAAGTGTTTTATTTGACTTTTTGTCAACGTTTCTTTTTACCTTTTTTTTAAACATATATTCAACTAAATCCGTTTTATATATTTTCAACATTCTTTATATACTGAAAGGCCTGACAAAAGTAAAAAGTTATTAGCATTGGCTGGCGTGTTCCCAATTTAGTGAATAAAAAAAACTCTTCTCTGTTTAAAGATTTCTTCAGTTTGTTTGTAAAGTGTTGAAACAAAGAACATCAACACAACGTTTCGAGTCTCACAGACTGAGCTCTTCCTCAGGTGAGCAACTATTCAAAAACGTAACATAGAAATAAACAGACATAAAAAATTCTTGTAACAAGCAGTAGTAAAAAAACACAACAAACATATACACTAGCGGATACTCAACTTACAGCGTCTGCGGGGAGTGCAAGAAGTGACTTAATAGTTGGTCTTATACGACCTGAGGAATGTAACCGCCACGGTAATCGGGTCGGTCAGTGTGCGGGAGCTAATCGGGCGACCTTTGACCGAGGTCGGAACGGGCACAATCAGGACGATTATCGGTGAACGGGTTTGGTCGAGTACGCACTTGTGGAAGGAAGGAACGGGTACGCTGACGGAGGTTGGAGACTGGACGGGTATCCGTGAGTTAGACGTAGATTAAATTAAGTCTCGATATATATTTTGGTTACAATTTAGGTTCCAATAAATTATGGCGGGCTATGCAGGTTAGACGGGGGATCGTGGGGATCGGGAAATACGGGCAGCATGGTTCAGGTATCAAAGGTCAATATATGTTTTAATTTTTAGGGGGTTTTAATTATGAGGTAATATTAATCAGGAATTCTAAATCAAAGCTGGGTAGAGGAGTGTCCCAGCATAAAGACCGATCCGGGCCTTTGGGGGGAATATAATTTGGTTTTGGTGTTGGGATCACCACGTGGTTCCTCACCACTACCAGATAATAGGTTTAACAATTATGGTAATGAACTACCCTCGTTTCAACGACTACTTCCGCTTGTCACCAGATCATTACACATTCAAGAACATTTCAGGTTTGACGATTTTTCATTTAAAAATCCACTCAATATACATGGTTTAAAGACGTGCTTCGACTCCATGCACACTTCTAAAACGTTGCACTTAATAAACTAATATAATGTCGCTAACAAGTACTAACAAACCAATTTTGTAATAAGATCTTGAAGTTTAAATCGTATTACTGCTTAGTTTAGGTTGCGTTATGTTTTAGAATTTTACGTTTTTAAAGCTTAAATACTTGAATAGTAAATTGATAAAGGGTTAATATTTGTTTCGATTTTAATTATAATATGTATAAGTTCCCCTCTTTAAAATATATGATTGATCTTTTGTTTGTGTTACATTAATGACTTCATGTGTAGCTCGAGTAAATTTCAAGGAACATAAAGTCTCAAGTTTGATATTACTTGGAAAAACATCTTGGCACCAGATATCTTATCTCAAATGGACTGCACAGACATATGGGTTGAAAACATACTGACACGTTTATGTTGTGTGTTTTCACATTCTACCGTTTCTTACGAATTGTTCGTAACATGTAGAAAACTTCGGAATGAAAGTGAGTTTTTTTGAATAGTGTGTTTAGAAAGTTAGGTTGCAGTTTATGTGCATCCTGTTATCATTTATAAGCACAAGTTCAGTGAAATGTTTGACATGTAAAGGGAATTAACCTACCGCGATACAATTCATTATCTTTTTGACACTAATAGTCTACATTTAATACATTATATACTTTCTTACATTTCCATATATGAAATATATGATATGAAATTTTGTTTTGATTATATTTTTTCAAATATTTTGTCGTGTTTTATAGAACAATTTTAGCGGGTTTAAAGATTTTTATACCACTCCATGGGATTTGGCTGAGCGTTAGCAATTATTTTTAAGTTGGTCTTATGGGAAACTATGATGACAACGAGAAAATAGTAGAATAACTAAATTTGTAAACAAACTCAATACACCCGCAAGAGATTACAATACGTGTATTAACCCGTGTAGCCTAACTATCCCAATACATACAACCCCATTTTATAGTGACTTCGTTTGCAGAATGTCATTAATCACTGAAATCCAAACACATATCCTGAATGATCATGTGGCAAGATATGCTGAAAAAGATTTCATATATAGACTTCAAATTTTGCACTAAACTTAATTTCTGCAAGAATGTGTTCTATGATGCCTCATTTTCGTGACAGCTGTTTTTGAATGATTTCTCTCTCTATCTGTCCGTAGGGCATCTCAAGAATGGAACGAGCGAAATACTTGAAAAGTTGCATGTTACGACACGTGGTGTGGCGTACTCCTATATTTTAGCCTATCATGTATAAAAATAACGCAAATTAACAACTATTGCTTTGTTTTTGGCTGAGCGTTGCGAAAGGCTTGGTTGGTGGCGAGGGGCTGGAAAAATCTTTTTTATGGCTGTTTCGTTGACTTTATGTCTCATTAAAAAACAGGCGAAATTAAGTTCGATGATGGTGCATATCACTCCATAGGATTTGACTGAGCGTTAGTGAACGTTTTTTGGCAAATTTATGGGCAACCACAATAGAAAATCAAAGAATACGTACATTTTTATATAAACTGAGTACAATAATGACAGTTTTAACATGTGTCATAGTAACTGATGTAGCCTAATAAAATAAGCTATAGACCTGAAAATCTGCATGCAATATCGCCGCTACACGAAGGTTGTTACATAATTACAAACATAATTACAAACATAATTACAACATAATTACAAACCGAAAGAGACAATAGAAATAAATTTTGTTCAAGAAATCTACGCTCGTATTTAGTTACTAAGTCAGCATGCATAAACTGTTTGTCAACTATTCCTAGGCCCGTGGTCTAGGCCAGCGGTTTCCCAAATTCTAACGAGTTGAGGACCCCCTGAAAATAACTCAAACCATTGGGGGACCCCTAAAAGTAATTTTGAATGTATGGTAAGTGTGGGTATTTATTAATAACTTAAACAAACGGATATATATGTATATTTATATATAAAATATATATATGTATATAGTATATATATATATAATTATAATCATAATGTACTTGTAATATATTTATATTATTTATACTTACTGGATATATACCAACGATGGATACAGCATAAACTGAAAAGTAATTTATTGCACTCTTGTGTTTACATTATTATCCAATAATTTTTTAAAAGTATTAAAACAAATGCCAAAAACGTTCGTTTGCCTAGCTAGGAAACAAATAAGTGGGCACACATTAAATTTAAAAAAGATGAAATTTTATTTTACATTACATAATTTTATTTTTACATAATTTAAATTGTTATCAATTTAATTTTATAATATTATGAATTGTTTAAAAGATTTTTTTTCACTTTTTTATATGATTTTGATTAGTCCTAGTGTGAAAGATTGACAAATCTATCTTTTTTGTCCAGAATTTCTTTCATATCAGGTCGCAAGTTTGAGACCTTTAAACGAAAATCGTCATGCACATTGAGACGATTCCGATATTTGTTTTTCATATAGCATAATGTGGGAGAACGCCTGTTCACATTTGCATGTTGTGCAAAATTGTATTAAATGTTTTAAGGCTTTAAAAGCTAACTCCTTGTGGTCTCGCTGCACTATCAACCAAAACTCCATGAGTGTTTTCGTCCTTGTAGGTACTTTTTAAGGGTGCCATTGCTTAATAAAATCAATGAGTTGGTCTTGTTCTTTTTCAATTAAATTTAGTTCTTCAATGTCCATAGTAGTAAAGGGATCTCTTATCCAACTGTTCTTAGAATCTGGTTCTGGAAAAATACTCTTTCAATGATGTTGCTAAAGTCTTTAAGGTGGGCCGATATTTCTTCTCTGACATTTTTCTGATAACTGCTCCTGGTTAGATTCTAAAAAACATTTGTAGTAATCGGAAGTTTGTAAATGATTTTTTTCAACTCTTCTGGACCAAAGTTCAAATTTTTGTTTCATTGCTGCAATCTTGTCCTCCACTCTGAATATATCCACATAAAATCCTCCTTGCAAACTTAAATTTAATTCATTTAAGTGTCCAAAAAATATCTGATAGGTAAGCAACCTTACATAGCCAATTAAAAATCGTTCAGTTTGATTAGAAAATTGTGTTTCCAGGAGAAAAATAAAAACACGAACCTCATCTCTTGAGTTCAAAGAACCGCTCAAGTACCTTTCCCCGAGAGAGCCACCTAATCTCGGTGTGTAACAAGAGCTGAATATGCTCACTCTGCATGTCTCTGCATAACGCTTCAAACAGCCTGGATTGTAGGGGGCGTGATTTAATGAAATTAATTATCTTAACAACTTCATCACAGGTAGTCTTAAGTGTTACTGGCATATTTTTCGCTGCCAGTGCTTCCCTGTGGATGCAACAATGAGTCCATTGGACATGTGGTGCGACTTTTTGTAATATGTCCCAATAATCCTGTTTTGTAGCCAGACATAGCTCCAGCACCATCACTTGTAATAGAAACACATTTATCCCACTTAATATTGTGTTGGGAAAAAAAACTTATCAATAGCATTAAAAATATCTTCACCTTTTGTATGCATAAGTTCACAAGAGAACAAAAAAATCTTCATAACATTGATGTTCGAAAATAAATCTGACAAAAACTAGCATAGTAGCTTTCTGGGATGTATCCGTTGCTTTTCATCTATTTGCAAGGCAAACATGTCGCTATTAGATATTTTCATAAATAAATTGTATTGGATATTTTCAGACATATCTGTTATTCGCCTTTGAACTGTATTGTTCGATAATGGAATTGAGCTGATCATTTTAGCTGCTTGATCTCCAAGCACAATTCTGCACATTTTTTACAGCCAGCAGGGATAATAAGTTCTTCTGCTATTGTGTGTGCCTTGCCAGAACTTGCAAATAAGCTCAGCAACTGGTAAGAAGCTAATGTTGCATTTTCATTGACATTTAGACCTTACAATACCTTTTTTAATTATATTTTTAGATTTTTTTTAACTCGTTTAGCTTTAGGTTGAAAAACTCTACTGACTTAGTTTTAGATTCAGGATGTTTTGTTTTCAAGGTGACGTCGCAATTTAGCAGGTTTCATGCCTTCATTTGACAAAACTTCTAAACAAATAACGCACTGTGGCTTTGGATTATCTTCAGTACCAATATATGTAAAACCTAATTCCAAATATTTCATTATTGTATTTTCTTATTTTTTTACTGGTACCTAATTTTTTACTCACGCTTCTTAAGCTAGTACAGGGCTGTTCACAGCTGGGTACTTCATCGACCATAGCAGTACTACATGAAGGATGCTCTTCCTTTTCCACGTCAGATATTGGCCTTTTTAACTTGGCACTAATTAAACCAACGATCCATTGTTACTTTTGGCTACTAAACACTAAACTAAACCGACCAACTATTATTAAATAAAACTGTTGTTACATAAATGCAATTATCAACAGACAACAACTCTGAGTACCACTGAACGTACAACACAGTACAACTGAATCTATTCTGAGAGATCACGTGAGCGACTGCGAGTGTCGGCGACGGCGCGTAGTGGGGAGCAGGGTCAATGCCATGGCTGACAAACCGGTTAGGAGCGGTTTTCGCTGGAGTGGGGAAATGTATATCAGCGTCATTCGCCGCTCACTCTCGTACTATCGCTCCGTCACTCGCCCAGTAATGATGTCTCTATAAGCTTGTCACAGTTCCACATTATGGACTTACAAACTACGCTGATCGTATTTACTCGCCATACCTAAAATATCTGTTTAGTGTTATATTTTAACACTTTAAAAAAAAAATCAAAAATTATAGAATAACTTTTAATAGAAAGTTTTTTTTTTTTTATTTTATACCACCTCGCTGCGGACCCTCTTAACGAGCTTTGCGGACCCCTAGGGGTCCGCGGACCACCTTTTGGGAACCGCTGGTCTAGGCAGCTATAATCACGTGCCGCAAGATCAATCATCTATGTTGGTATGAACCGTAATCGGCTCTCCCGAGTTTTGACTAAATGTTATGTATCAAAAATATATCACATACTTGGGTATATAAGGTGGTATCTATTTATAACCAAATAACCTTTTCCGCTGTTATTACTCCAAGATGTTATTGACAATGATGTAGCTCAAAAGTATTATTTTAGTTGAAGAAATCTGTGAAACATTTCAATATCTGACGGGTATTGTAAGATGAAATATTTAGTTTCGGTCACATAAGATACATATGGCGGTTATTCCAATCCCATTACTACTGTCAGAGAGACCCAGACTGCCATATATCCAGACGTTCGATACCACTCCGTCCTCACTTTATCTTGTTTATTTTCCTCAAACGACCTTGTTTTCAAAGATACCACTTAGTTCAGTTGACGTTGAAGCAACATTTATAAAACCAATGTATTATTTTAAATCAACTGAAATACGTTAACCTTATTTTTAAGCTACTATAGCCTGTATGTAAGTTTACATAATATATTATTAAATTATATTATAATTTAAATCTGTACTTAAAAACGTTCTATGTAAGGCTGTCCATATGCCTGTACTTAGTATTGGAAAAATTCAAAATTACACAGAATACCTTTTAAGAGTAACATTAAAGAAAAATAAGCGTAAGAGTTCTTTCTCTCAGTTTTTAGGAATGTAAATATTACCATTTAAACATCTATTTATTTTTAAGGTTTTAAGATTTTTATTATGAGTGGAATTATAAAAATATTACCATTCCAATATATATTTATTTTTAAGTTTTGAAGATTATTTTTTATTAGGAGTTTTTGTAGGGTTTACATGTCGGGTCATGAACATGCCAGGACATGTCAGGTCATCGACATGTACTGAACATGTCAGGACACGTCGGGTCATGGACATGCCAGGTCATGGACATGTCAGAACATGTCGGATCATGATAAAATGAACTATTTAGATCATAACCGATTTGAACTAAAGTACTCTTTTTATTAACCTACTAATCAACAATGTTGTCTACCGAAAGTAAATAGATAAAATTTCCGCCACCCCTTTTGTTATTTAGGATCCAAGTATTTTAATCAACTACTTGCAGATATAAAAAGAATTAATAACAAACGAATTTTGTAGAAATATTACTGCTTGGCTTTTCTTTATTTAGGATCTAGAAATTTTTAAATAACATTTTTGAATAGATCGTGTGGTAAATTTATTGTAAATAACATGGTTGGCATAATAAATTTAGATAATTATATTATATGTCATATTGTTTCATGTAATATTGGATTTACATTTAATTTGTTGTATGTATGTGGTTAATGATTTTTACTAACCTTGTAAATAGTATTTTACTGTATTAAAGTATTGTATATGTGTTGGTAATTTCATTTTTGTTTATTTGTTCATTATATCATTATTAAGTAATTAAAGTTACACAGATACCGCAGAAGGCAATGTTTTCTTTTCACTTTTTGCAGATCCTAGACGAAAATTCTGTTTTTAAAATGTTTTCAATTTCTTTTTAGCTAACCATATTAATCGGAAAAGGGGCCAAATAATTCAAATGATATAACTTTGTAAAAATAACTTAGAAAATAAATAATTTATTCATTAATTTATATACTTTACTCTTTTGTACCCGTAGTAAATAAATGTTAATGACTTATTTTATATTAATAATTAAATAGCTGAGAGATGATTTGCGTTTTATAGGTACACAACCTGGTAATTCCCGAAACCGATAGAAAAGATAACACTTTTTTCAGATCAAAAATTTCTTAACTTAAACTAGCCTTTAGACTCTGTGTCAGCTATCCATATACAGAACCTTAAGTGGCAACTTTCAGTCTCTATATTAAGTTGTCTGACGGTGATAGAACTATTGTTAATGTGCTTAACCATAACTTTAAGTGGATCAAGAAGAAATATAATTTGAGGAGAGAAATACCTTTTTATATTTTTACCCTTTTAAAACTTCAATTTCAACCTTTAAAAAAGTATTGTCACTGACGATTGATTGTTTTCTTAGAAAATATATCCTTACTGACTTTAAGAATAACACCTAATTACTTTTTCGCCGTTTGTTAACCAACTAAATGAAAATGCCTGGATTCTTGGTACATATAGACTACATTTCAAATATGTGTGTTAGAAGGCAATAAGTCTGAGGTTTTGAACAAAGATGTTTAAATAATGGAAGGTGGCGACGAAAAATGTTTACTATAAAATCAATATCTGTGATTAAAAACACAATACAAAGAGCGGATTTGTTATAAATTGTGAATACTAGAGCAAAAGGCCTATTAATTTATGGATTTAGAATACATTTTTGACATTGTCTAATACTGATCCCATATTTTCTATCCAATACCTGGGAAAATAGCACAATGCCACACATATCTCAGATGTAGTAGATTACTTGCAATCCATAAAATTATTTCATACCCACTTTGTTTAAACATATTAGTCTTTCTGCCAGCAAGGTTAGCGATGTATGTAAGACTATAAATTCACAGTGGTCTCCATATATTTCCAAAGTTGGGGTAAACCAGAGACGTTATCTACACAAAGTTAGATTAGTTTGGGGGCAAGAGACACAAGGAAACAGCAAGGACTTTATCAGTCTCACAGTTCGGAACTAAGAGCTGAAAGGTCACTACTTACTGTACTGTGAACCACTCTGAGTAGGTCTAGGTTTAGAGTTTACAACTTTGGCAAATACCGATAGTTTGTAGTAGATCCGAACGAAGTGAGCGACATTTCTTCACTGAGAAATTTTTATTCCAGCGTTGGAGAAATGTAATTTCTGCTTGTGTGTCTGCACAGATATCCCGAAAACTAAAAGATCTATAAACTTACATTCTTACATGAATCTTCTCTTCTATACAGGCAATAAAGTTGGATTATGGTGCTTATGATGATTACGTAACTCACTTGGATGTGGCTGGGCGTTAGCGAATAGTTTTATATTGGTGTTATGGGTAATTATAATGGTAACAAGAAATTTGCAGACGAAATAAATTTGTAAATACTTAATATAACTATGTCAGTTTTAAACATGTGACATATATTTATTCATAGAGTAAAAAACATAAAATAATTGAGTTGAGTCAATGGAATATGAATGTGTGGCAAAATCTGTCGAGAAAGATTTTATCTGTAGACTTATGCATGAAACTTAATGTATTTTGAGACACAAATAAATTATGTTATGGTTCTCATGTCCAACCATCGAATTTGGCTGAGCATAATTTCTGTTTTAATTTGTTTTCTGTGTACCGAATGGAGGAAACACATGGGGTTGGATACCGCTGAGGTCGTAGTAATGAATACTCGATTTTCAAGTTTACTTACATGTTTAATTGTGGAAAATAAAAATAAAAGCACCACTTCTAGATATTAAAAATAAAATAATGTATTGCCACGTTGTTGCCAAATAGAGTGATTTTGCATACGACTTTAATAATTATTTAAACTTTAAAATTGACTTTCCTTCGCGTTGATCTCGATTCACGAGCGCGGGCGTCAGCATCTTAGCTCGACATTGCAGCTGTAGTCGGAAAAAGTGAAGATTAGTAGACTAGAAGTTAATAGTACTCATAGTTAAAATCAAACTGAGAGACTTGAAGTTAAAATCAGAGACTCAAAATTGAAATCAGACGAAGTTAAAATCAGAGACTCGAAGTTGAACTCGCCTATAAAAATCTCGACGGTATTAGCCATTTATCGAGACAGGTTAAGATTCATGACAACATGGTTTCGTCAGAATGACATCACCACACTATTATCGCTATTAATCTGGCAAATAAAACATCAACTAAGGTAAGTTACTTTACTTACTATTTACAACTTTACTTTATATTACATTCAAAATTAGATGTCTCGCATGAAAGGGCTAATTTTGAATACAAAAATTTAAATTTTACACGAACAAGGCGCACAAGATGTTGCTAGGCAGCAGGAACGGCAGCTGTAAAGTACTCGAGAGAAATAATTCATACGCGTGCCTATTAGGTTATTAATCCGCCAAAGAATTTAGTTCCAAGAACATCAGATGTAACTTATATTAACCAGTAACGAGTAACGGGATTGAGAAAATATTTATTTTATAACATACAACTAAATAACGGTACATGTGTATTGTCAGTCTGTCTGTTTGGGTACAGGGCATTTCGAGAATGGAATGAGAAATGAGTTTCCAATTTCGCATGCATTATCAGGGAAGCCTCTTACACGACGTTTGATATGTTGTACTCCTACCTTGGTACTGTACATGAGCCTATGTACAGAGTGTCCCACGATGAGTTTGACCTTCTATTAATGAATGCAACAGAAATGTTGTAAATATGCAGCTTGTTAACGGTAAAAAATTGTGAATAGGAGGAACAAAATATAATCTCTACACAGTACTTAATGAATTGACGTGTTTTAAATGGCTTTAGAACAGTTGGTTAAATCTTGGATCTTATCATACTAAAATAACTGCATTAAAATGAACCATTACACAATTTTATAATAAAAGTTTATTTTTTAACCCTAAAAAAACAGCCTGACATTTTATTCACAGATACGTTTTTACAAAGCGTTTTTACAAAGCGTTTTTACTCTTATTATGGAAATGGTAATATAACGGTGGATGAAGGAATAAGTAAACAAAAACAAAAATCAAATGCACATATCTCATTACAGTGCATTCTGCAAAAATACTTTAGTGGAATGTGGTTTTTGGGATCTGTCAAGATTAGAAAAATAAACATATTTCTCTCGAAAAAATTGTGATGATTATGAATGCTATTAAAATATATTCTACTTTTAAGTAAATATTTTCTTAAAAGAGAGAACAGATAATTTTTTGAAAATAATACTGTATTAATGTGAACACCAGTATCTACCGGCGTAAGCCAGTTGAAACATTTATAAATCGTTATAACGGAGTATCAAAGGATGCGATAGAACGTAGAGAAGGTCTTTCTCTACCGAACTGACTGTAACTTTTTTCCGGTTTAGTGACTTTCCTAGCCGGTAACTCTGATGAACTTTGACCCTTTAAATCCCAAAATCAATCCTTCCTTAGATTAAGAGGAGCCTGTATACCACGTTTCAAGTATTTAGGATCTTTCTATTACACAGTATTTGCAAATACGGACAGACATATAGACAATACCACGATTTGAGGAAGGACCTGTCGTGTCCTTAACAAATATTACGGTTCAAGAAAATTAAGTTTAACACTCCTTCATTAATTCTCGAGATTTATCGTTTGCTACAAGAACTATACAACAGTAAAACTAAACAAACACAAACTTTATGCCCTCAGAAGAGCGCTCGTAGATCCAAACCAAGTTCCGTCGTATCGAAGTGGATAAATAAAGAAGAGTTACAGTGACTGTGACAAACTGTTAAACGACTTTCCATTTCCTCTCGAGTTGTCCTGCTTTGCTCCCCAGGGAGAATACATCAGATCCTGTTAACAGGAAACTTGTCCTCTGATGTGCTCAATATATTATAATGATAGCAAAACATGTTTTTGGAAGAATACATTGAGATGTTATTCTACCCTGAGTTAAAAAAAAACTTGATTAGAATATTTCCTGACTTTATTTTACCCATATTAATGGTTTTAATATTTTAAAACGTCCTTGCACGCGGAAGGAAATAATCCATTCGGTCCACTCACACTATATTTTTAATTAGAAATGTAAAATTATTGAAGTTAAAGAATTTAATGCTAATTTTAAGTATTGCTGACTAGTTGCAAAATGTACTCTTTTGTATACTAAACCTTGTTCGAGGTAGGTATATAAAAATATGTACAAAGCTAAAACCTAAATTTGAGTGCTATAACAGCTATTTTGAGTATTAAGACGACACTTTAAAGACAAATAACTTTAATACTCCTAAAATTAAAACAAATTTATTCACATAAGAACTCCGAAGGAATATTGCAATAAACGAGAAAATTACTGCTAAATGGAGACATATACATAAAAAATACAATAATAAAAACTAAACGTCTATTAAGATTACATAGTTCTTGAAAAGAGTTAAATACGCGAGAACAGTTCGAATGAAAAGTAAGTAAATATGTTCAATTCAGGAAGTCTTAAATACTACAACATTCATATCATAATTTTATTGATAGCAATCTGAGTATGTATCCAGAGAAAAAACAAAGTAATTTGATTCTCTCAGAACACATTTTTGCTGAGTTTGGGCCTAATTTTCCATTGCTAAGATCGCAATGGAGTGCTCCATAGTAGACAATGAAGTTTGTACTATCATCCTGTTGTTCCTGTCCTACTTATCTTTGTGCACACCTTCATATCCGTTCAATGTTACCGTCACGTCGAAAATATTTTCTTGAAACATCATGAGACCACTAAAACACCACACTCATAGCATGAAAACCAGATGGGAGGAGTGATAAAAGTTTACGAAAGATATTGTGATCTTGATGCGACGTTTTCACGTTATATGCTGATTTGTATAGAAAAATGGGAGTTGCGATAGAAACAACGCATACGATCTACAAGAGAAATATAACAGATACGTGGTACTTTCTGTGATGGAGTGACTTAGTCTATAGTAAATATCTTCAGGCTGCATGACTTATTTTGTTGTATGTTAAAATCTCTTACGATTTTACTCAGTTTGACATTTTACAAATATATTTATTGTGTTTTCTCATTGCGATCGTGTTTACCCATAGCAAAAATGTTTGCTGAAGCTTAGCTTAATCCCATACAACTTATGGAGCGACATGCACGATCATTAATCTCAGAGTTGCTTATGCAGAAATGAAGCTTCGTGCAAAATTGTTATGTCTATAGGTTAGCTTGATCTCTAGATATGTGCGGGAAGACAGACAGATACAGTAAAAGTTGTACGCCATATAAGCAAATGTTTAACCGAAACACAAGCTATTGTCCGTAGATTAGCTACTTCACAGTCTCGCTGCTCCGATGTGTATCTCCCTTGTTTATTCTGTACTTGCTTCTATATTTCGGTTGTGTTTTGGTTTCTTTGACGTTAAAATTATTTTTTAACAAATTTAATTATATCATATTCATTGAAAATCTCTTTGCATTAGTAACATTATATTTTATATTTTGATTTCTAAAGAAGGAGTCAGGTGCAAGTACTCGAAATGTTATTTCGCTTTTTACTCTATATACACGTTTCGTAACATGTTTGATCTTAAAATATTTGTCAATATGCTTGCTGCAGAGAATTATAAATTATGAATTTGTCAATACGCAATACTAATATAACAGTCACACAGCACCTTCTTCAGCCCCTACTTACTATAGTTAGTACGTAGTCTGTTGTGATTGGTGTTTCGGCGTATTACACTAATGATTTATTAGAAACTCTCTGCTGAAACTACCGTCATTAGTATTGTTCATTCCACTTCACAATGTCATTATAGTTGACATCGATGCTTGCGCAATTTTAATAACTCTAACTAAGGGTGTGAGTGGCATATAAAAGCCGGTTATTAGGTCATTAGAACATTGGTATATACACATCATTGCAGCTGTAATATTGCACTAACACAGCATTCATGTTTCTACAATCGCACGTGCGCTTACTCACACACACATACTTAATAGAACGTCTAAATGTACGTCTAGTCAGTGGTAAAATTAATGGCCAGTAACAGTTTTTCTTTAAATATAAATAATACATGGAACTATAACAGTTATTGAATATGTAAGTTAATGTGTAATAAATAAGGTATAAGCTTTTAATAACAGGTTATTAATGTTTTTCTTCTCTGTTGTAAAAGAAAGTTTTCGTACAAAAAGGTTTGATTCCGTATTCCGGAGCTGTTTTGACAGGACAGCCGGTGGAGTCAATATGTTGTCCTTCAATAAAGGACGTGGCTTGACTCAGAACTTTGTATGTTTTTCCAGCAAGTTGTTGCCGGCTGCAATCCTTGAACTAACTCTGAAAAGGACATCAACATCAATATTAGTGTTACTGCATAATGTGCCGACCTTAGACACATAGAGGTCATTGTATGTACATGTATTCCATTTTGACAGATTCTATTAAGAATCAAATTCTTAATAGCTCTACAAGCTCTATTCTATAAGTTGGTTTTTTATACGGTGGAATAGTACGAGTGTGTTACTTGAGATCGACAATCTTTGCAATTGAACGCAAAGATTTAGTGTTCGGGTAAAAAAAACTACGGCTACTATGCACTTTCATGAACTGATTAAATTACAAGCAAATGTTATGCTAAGTATTACTTACATGATTATATCTAAGCTAGTGGGATTGGTCAATTTTATTCAATACTTCATTCTGACCTATACGGATCTCAAGCAAAATGTAAATAAGTCCTTCGATTGAGAAAATAATGATTGGTTCACTCTTATCTTAACAAATTAAAATTAAATTTATATCGTATAGTTTTAGAGCTTAGTACGGAAAACATTTAATATTATAGTGGCAAATATACATCTTTACTTTTATGTTATTCTTAAAAATATATTTTACTTGTAATAATTCTAAAATATTATAACATTAACCTAATTTTATCTGTTTTATTATATATTAATTACGTTATTATTCTATATTTTTTTAAACAAGTGGAATTAAAATAATATTTTTAAACGACAAATAAGTATACTAATCAACACAAAAAAGTTGATCCTGTGGGGATATAATTGTTTTCTTGATACCGGTTGCCAAGTAACTTACTACATGAAACATGATGAATTTGACTTGTGTTCGAATGTTTCTGAATAACATCATGAGATTTGTTATTGGCTATTGCCATATATAAAAAATGGTTCAGTTACTAATAACACGAGTGTTAGTATTTATTTAGTGTAGTGGTATTTTCTCCCAATATTCACAAGGGTAGACACCAATAACGAACAGTGGGATAACACACATTTCAAAGTTTCGCTCTTACAATTGATAAACTTTGCAACTGACTGCACTGAGTGTCTTTTTTACTACGTGCTTGAATGGTGAGAACAATTTCAGTAGCATGCATTCAAAGAGTAAAATAATGTAGATCTGAGAGCCAAGTCGTATTGCAGACTTATTCCTGGAAACTTTAGCTAACTTTCTTCTCAAACATGTCTCAAAGTTGAAAGACTGTGAATAGACGTGGGAAAATGACAGTTAGTGCTGTTGAAAGCTTTGGAATCTGATATTTCCTTTGGAAGTACGTTTGAAGTTGGAATAATATCTTGCAATTTATCATATATTATATTCAAATATATTTTCATTTTAAATGTAAAGTATTTATGATGGCTTTTGTGTTATAAATGAGTTTGTTTTGTCATTTTATTTCGATCTGTAAAATTGAAATATCTAAAAAATGTATTATGACTTGAATAAATCTTCTGAAACACACACACACACACACACACACACACACAAACACACACACAGGAAAGCGTTTGTATTGTAAAACTTACATACACAAAATTTATAATACGAATATGAATAGGTTGCGGGTCTGCTCTGAACTATGTAAGGTAGTGGAGGAGTATAAATAATAAAATATTATAATTATAGCTAAAAAAAGGTATGTAACTATTTAAATTGAATATATAATAATCTAAGTTTCTTAAATAGCCCTGTTGTGGACGTACTACGGTAAAAAAACATTTTAATCGAGTATTTATTGATCTAGAATACTGACACGATCATAACAAGTATTTATAGATCCAAATATTTCGGTAGTACGACTTATAATTGTGGAGTTGCGCGACTTAGAGCGTACTTTTTCCTGAAAACAACGGAGAAAATTTATAAAGTACGGCAACTAATCTGAAGGGTCAGCAGAAATCACCTCTAAAATTTCAACTCAAACATTTTTCAACGAACCTGTAGGATTATACTATTTTTGGTTAGTAAGATAAGAAATACCTTGACCTTGTGATGTGATTGTTTAAAGTAAGCCCTAATCTTTTGAGAAATGCATGGTTGGTCCTCAGATCTGTTTTCACAGTTCTACTGGTCGGTAGTCTGGCTAGTGCGAGGATTGGTGAAGTGTAGAAGTGAGTGGTAGTCTCTTATAATAAACACTGTTCAGTTATAATTTTGAAATGTCCTAAATCTACTTACAAAGCTTATTCTGGTTTTAGAACGAATGTGAGTAGGGTTTGAGTACTAGAACGAGATTAAGCTTTATCATGAAGTGATAGAATGTATTATATGGAAAAAGTGACACATAGCATACTAACAAACAGCAATTAACATTTTTGTACGCCAATGTCTTATTAGCTTAGCTCTTATCGCTAACCACTCAATCTCGTGGGACAGGAAGAATTTTATGCCTGTCTGTGTATATGTCTATCTGTTCTCACTATGTCTTGAAACGAACTAACATATATATATATATATATATATATATATATATATATATATATATATATATATGCGCATAATGTTAGGACTGTTACTTTACAGTTACGTAAAGAGTATTCTACAACAAACCCCTTTTATATATCTAACATTCTATATAGAAATATTCGTGTTCATCATAATAGATGGACTCTCTTTGAATCACCCTCCTTGCCTGTTTTCAAAAATAGAGTGAAACAATGGCTACTTCAATTAGGTATCACACAAGCAGAGTCCATTATATCTGCAGATTACCGAGCGGCCTGACCTGCACCACCCATCCTCAGGCACTTTATAATATTACACCCGACCACTAGACAACTATACCACTACTAAACCATACTACTACTAAACCATACTACTACTGCTACTACACTACACTACACTACCATTCCTACTAGACGCTACATTAGTACACACCACACTACTACACTATTATTACATAGAACCATGCTGACTTGATCTCCCCTGGGCCAAACACAATGATATGATGCCGTTGCATTATTATAGATAAACTAACACTAAATTATTTTTTTACTAAACGTAAAAAGCCAGTTCTCATATTAACTCGTGTTTTTTTTTTAATTATAAATTTTATGTTCAAAATTCTAGCACATTCTATTTATTAAATGCTATTAAAGATATCAAGTTCTTCATGTTAAGTTATCGTGGCGGACGATCAACTGAAGCCTGCGCACAGGCTGAATGCCCATGCAGGCTTTATTCCTTATTAATTATTTAAGTAATATCTTAGCTAGATAACTAGTAAACTATTGTTTTCAAAACAATTGTGTTTAGTGCTTTTCTATTGTCATTAATTTCTAAGTGTATTTAATGTACAGTTGATGGAATAAACATTCATTCATTCATTCATATTTTATAGATTATTCTCGAGAATGAAATAAGCTACAGGATTTTAAATTTTGCACTCAGGAGGCAAACACAATTCCTATTTTGTCTGCATGAGGGATGTAAACATTTCTATTCTGCATTTTGTATGTAAATTTTTGATGGAACCTCAGAAAAGCCGGTTATTCAACACGTGGTGTAGCACCATCGCATATTGTTTACTAATACATGTAATAATTTACATTTTAAATTAATCATTAACATATTTCAATAATTATTTTGAACTTTAATTTATTGTTTGTGTCCATGGAATAAGAACAATAAACATACCCTTTTAGACTAGTTAATAAATTGCTGTCAGAGTTCATAGGATAAAGTCATAGTGTTTAATAATTTATTTCGATTTTTCTTAAGTATTACTAGTAGTTTTCTCTATAGTAAAATTACTTAGTTGAAGTGAATAGATTACTAATGAAATTGTTAATGGGTATCCTCTTTCTAAACCCATGCAATAATATGAAATTTAACTGTTAGCGAAGTAAATTAGAACACTTGAGTTTGGCGATGTGCCGCTCAATGGGGTTGTACAAATGTAATATAAACGATGTTTTATGTACTCTGTAGATCGTTCTTATACAGTAAAATTTATTGTTTTCAATTCGGTTTACGATTAAAATAGAGTTTAAAAATTAATTTTACGTTTTGTAGCAATTATTGATGCTGGCAGTACCAAATAAAATAATATTTTTGTCATGTGCAAACGATCAGAATGTATTGTTAGCGACACATGCCGGCTCTGGAGCAGCCACTCGTGTATTGATCAGTGGACACTTAATTGTGTTGTTTACAGAGTAAACATCGCCGATAATTGGGTCCGACGGTGTAAACAGTTCTCGGCAACACGTAACAACATGTTATAACGTGTCCAGCCGACTGTAAGTTACTCTGATGTGTGTTGATGATACAATATTACAACATCTCATGTAATAAAATAACAATATTTTACACCATCTTTTTAAGCGATGATATAATTATGGAACAAAACAATCAATATTTGGAACGATACTATCAGTGATTTGTTGTTATTTAATGAATTTAATTACATACACATTAATCTAAAAACTATTAAAAACTATCAGTATTTACATCTATAAAACAATTAAATCACGTCAGTGTTTCATACTTTTATGACTGGACTTTGATAAAAGGTATTTAGCCGAAACTAAAAGATAAAGTGAAGAGAAAAGACATCTGGCACGCAAGCTTGGCAAGAAAGCGAGTGAACGTGCCTAAGATAATATCACATACTTAGGAGCCTTTTAAGAAAATGGATGTAACCTTTTACCCGTGCCAAGAGTATTCTAAAACTTGGCCGAACATTGTCATGCCTCATGAGCTCCTACTTAAGTCGCTGTTTTGGGGCTTTTTGTTACTCATTGTTCCGATATAATGTTGCATCATGTTTCCTTTCAGTATAATTATAAAAATATCAAAATCAGTCTGTATGAAGTTAAGCATATCTATTTACAATTTAATTACAACAGTACCAAATTATACTGTATATTTGAATAATATGAACACCGATTTTGATAGGATAACACTTTCTTCTGTCTGCTCAGTAAGTTATTTTGAATCGGTGTGAAAAAGTTTTATATTAACTGTAATAAATTTAGAAGCGTTTTATTCAAGATTTAATTCCTGATTATGATATTTGAATATGACAAAGTATCAGGCAAATCTGTTCTGAGCTAATAATTAAAGTAACGGTATAAAATTTGTCTCAAACAAATAACAGTTCTTAATTCTTAAAAATATAATATACATGGAAATCAAAGAAATTTGTTAGTTTTCTAAACCAGATCTTTCTGAAAACACCATTATAACTGTATTTGATTTATTATGGGTGTTATTAAAACTGTTTCCCTTTTTATATATTTTAATTGAAGAAAATTATGGATTTTTTTAGTTAGTATATAAAATGATTAAGGTATGTTATTTTATACGAATAATAAAGTGAAATACTTAATTTCAATAGCATTGGTTCAAAAATAAATCTATGTATATAGAATTATGAAAAAAATCACCTTTGCAAATTTCTCTTCCCAACAAAGCTCCCTGGCTCAGAGGAGATAGAGGAGGGTAATTACTCATCTTAAACCGTTTCACAAACCTGATGAATGGAGCTTATTAATATTTTAAGATTAATTAAAAACATTCACGTAAAGATTTATATTAGACTTTGGAAGGTTTTTTGTTCAAGGCTGTATCGTTAGTGTTCTATTCCTACCTTATTGTATTGTAACTGGCTGAGCGTTACTGAAGCCTATCACTCGAGGGGTTGGAAAAATGTAATTTCCGTTTGTTAGTCTATTCACATTAAACCTGATAATGACCCTAACCTTCATTTCAATATAAGCAACATCAGTTCGATGGTGGTGTATGTCACTATACATTTGGCTGAGCGTTAGATAAAATTTTCACATAGTTCTTTGTGAATTAGGGCTTAGTGGACAGTTTTAAACTGTTTATTAAATCACCTGTAGCCTACTATCTTTATCTCAATAAAGACTTCATCCCTAGACTTTCAATTCTCAATGAAAAATGAGGGGAATAATGAGTTTTATGCTGGTACATATCTACTCGATTTGGCTGAGCGACATTGAGAAGAATGTGAAATTATCGTTTCCCTACGAGTTTATGTCTGACCACAGGGCAGACCTGAAGAAGAGCTACGAGTTTGGTATGTCCATGGAGAGTTGTTGAAAACTTTCCAAGAGCTTTCAAAGAAAAAAAAAAACATAAATATCCTGGCCATCTGGTTAAAGTAATAAAAATATGAACGGATTTGGAAACATTATACTTTATTAATTATACATTTTAATGTATCGGTAAATAATTACTTATTCCCATATAATTACTTATTGGTTATCAAAGGGAGAATTAATACTCAGAGCATAATTAATTTTGAACCAATGCTATCTTTAAATTGTGTATTTATTGTCCCCCAAACCGTAAGGTTTTCGAGGTATTTCTCAGTCTAACTGTTAAAATGCGTTATATTAACCACATATGGTTTAAGTGCATCCATGTTTGAAATTTATCTCATGAATGAAACATCCGTTTTATGTTATCGCTTTGTGCTTGGGTTATCTCTACAATAAATTAACGTTGTACATTTTAGGTATGGTATATTTTGTGTTATGTATATTTAGGTTTATATTAAGAACTATTTTCTTTATATAAAAATGAGAGCATTGTTAAGTATGTCATTAAGTACCTGTTAATTCCATAGGAATTTAAGTTTTGAGTTACCATCGGAAAGTGCAAATTATAAAAGTTAGTTATTTCCTAAATAAGGGAGGAAAGTGTAACTCTCTTACTCACAGAGTATTTTGACCACTGGAGGAAGAAAAAGGATAGAAGAGGATAGCAAGGAAATTTAATCTTATACACATATACAGTGGCTGGATTTTTTTATCTCGGTCTGCTTTGAAAATGTAGTGCTCATCGCCTGGCACCAATGACCTGGCCGTTGGCACGCAGCGAAACATCTACCGACACCTTGAGCCCTACATAACAACCAGAGCCAGCAACACCGAGCTCCTCGTGGCCACATTACCGCACCGACACGACCTGCATCCAGCCACCCCATCCATGACGAGACCCTGCTCGTGAATGCCTATATAGAAGAACTGGCCGTTCGGCACAACTTTCGGGTGCTGAAGTTCCACGAGTTAAGCCGGAGGTATTTCACGAGGCACGGTCAACACCTCTCCATGCGAGGTAAACGGGTGCTGGCTGAAATTATTGTGAAGAGCCTCAGCCACTCAGAGGCCCGTGAAGACTGTGCCGCCACCGTTCGAGCCCACTCCGGCAGCCACCAGACATCCAGCCATCAGGAGGTCTACATCGAACCACCAGGACGTGTCCTATGCAGAGGCTCTCAGTGGAGCTGCTGCTTCGCCGACTACGCGAGACCCGGCCATGCATCTCAACTGGATAAAATTAACATGCAAAATTTTTTAGGGACCCCACTCATAGCACCGCTCAAAATTTGACAGAAAAAAACAAAAAAATCAAAAAATCCAATCTGAAAAGCCAATTATCCTCAAAGAAGGTCACTCTGGTGCATCAAAACGCACAAGTGGCTACAAATAAGGGAGACGAACTGTCACTCATGTGTGAAGAACTCAATCCCGACCTGCTGATTGTAACCGAACACGGTTTCAATAACAGCAACATTGACAGTTTCAAAATTCAAAATTACCAATTGGCAAAACTCTTTCTGCCGCAAACTCCTCCAAAGGAGGAGGTGTAGCAATTTTTTTTGAGAAACAGCTTTTCCTTTACCCCTCGCACGTTTGGCACATCCGTAGACAAACATTTTTGAAGTTACAGGGGTAAAGATAAGAACAAGTCAATCACAATTTGATGTGATTGGCTTGTAAAGGTCTCCCAACGGAAACGATGAATCTTTTTTTTCAAATTTCGAACAAATTTTGTCTGACAGGACGAAGAAAAAAGCGCAATTTCATTGTCATGGGGGACTTTAACATCGACATTTTAGATGATAACAGTCCAATGACTAGAAAACTCGCTGACTTGTTGGGGTCGTTTGGCCTTAACTGGTCGATCACCTCTCCCACGAGAGTTACGACCACTTCGGCGACTGCGATTGACAATGTCGTCACAAATTTGTCAGACACCGAGGCTTTAGTGGTCAACACAGCCATTTCAGATCACTATGGCCAATAGGTCACAATCAATGGTCATGAACCAGCAAGGGATCCAGTCAACAAAAAAACAATCAGAAACACAAGGCCCGCAAATATTAAGCTCTTAAATTTTTTTCTTCGCTCAAGAAAATTGGAGCTTTCTAAATTTTGGAGATCCCCTTGAAACACAATTCAGTAGTTTTGAATCGACCTTTAACTACCACTTAAACGTGAGCTGTCCCCTGATAAAAATTCAACAAAAAACGAGGCAACAAAAGTGCACATGGATCACCAAAGGTATTTCTAATTTTCGAGAGAAAAATTATTGTTTCTCTCAGAAAATTAATAAGCACTCATTAGATGAAGAGTTCAAAATCTTTTTTCAAAATTACAAAAGAATTTACAGAAAGGTTATAAGAGCTGCGAAAGCTTATGATGTAAACAAAGCATTGCTCACGTCCAAAAATGTCTCAAAAACCGCATGGGCCATAATAAACAATAAATCCTCACTGATCGACAAGAAAATCGATCTCCAAATTGAAAAATGAACATATTAGTGACCCAATGAGGATCGCTAAGGAGTTCAACAAATTTTTTGCCTCGGTTGGGACTGACCAAGGACTTAGTCCGCATCAGAACCAAAAATCCCATCATTGATACCAAGTCCAGCAGCCTCAATGGCTCTGACCCCGGTCACAGAGGAGGAGATCGCCAGAGTGATAAGAGAACTCTCTTCGAAAAAAATCTGGCTTCTAAAACTGTTGCTCCAAGCATTTGTTGAGGCCACTCGAGCATTTGATTAATCTCTCTTTTCATTTGGGAACGTTTCCACCCTCTCTCAAAATTGCGAAAGTTACCCCAATTTTTAAGAAGGGCGACCCCCTTTCAACTCAAAATTATCGCCAATTTCAATGCTGCCGGTCTTCAGCAAAATTTTTGAAAAAGTTTTTTTCACTCGATGTGTGAATTTTTTTGAAAAAACACAACCTACTATCAGCAAACACAATTCGGGTTCCGAAGTGGAAAGTCAACAACTGACGCAATCGTTCGTCTGGTCGACATGATAGTAGAAGGAATGGAAGATCGAGGAGACACGTTGAGTGTATTTCTCGACCTATCGAAAGCATTTGACTGTGTTGACCACCATTCCCTCATTCTCAAATTGGAACATTACGGGGTGCGAGGAGTGCCACTCAAGTGGCTCGAATCGTACCTTAGTGATAGAAAACAATTTGTTGGAATTTCAGACGTTCGATCTGAAGGGAGAGGGCTTTATTATGGAGTTCCCCAGGGCTCCATCCTGAGTCCTCTACTCTTTTTGATCTACGTCAATGATGTTGGTTCATCGGTTAAGCCGCGGACAACTCGTCCAGTATGCCGATGACACGACTCTATGCTTCAAAGCGAATTCAAAAACAGAACTCGAAGAGATTACATTCATTGAACTCAAACAATGCGATCCAGCATTTCAATGAACTCAACCTCAGAACAAACCCAACGAAATCAACATTCATTCAATTTTGCCTGAGACAAACGAACTCAGGCTCTTAGTCCCACTGTCATGTTGAATGAGACTGAGATCGAAGAAGTCTACTCAACAAAATTCCTTGGAATACACCTCGATCAAGGGTTGACATGGGGATTTTCATGTAGACAGCGTTTGTTTCCAAGGTATCCTCAGGCATTTATGTTTTGAGGAGACTGTCCGAGTATTGCCCGACTCAGGTGCTGATGACGGCGTACTATGGACTAATCTACCCACACCTCTCCTATGGATTGGTTTTTGTGGGGGGTTGCTCAAAAACAAATGTTTCCAGAATCTTCATTACTGCAAAAAAGAGCAGTCAGAATCATTGCCAAGCTGCAAAGGAGAGAGTCGTGTAAGCCAGCATTCAAAAATCTGAAAACTGTTGACACTAACCTGCCTCTACGTATTAGAGACATGCCTTTTTTCTTCATGTCAAAATGCGAAACCATAAGAGGTAGTAACATACACTCTTACGCAACAAGGGGCCAGGGAGAACTACCGAACTGGGAGACACAGAACGGCAGTTCATGAACGTTTACCGTCTCAGGCGGGAGTTCAATTCGTCAACAAATTGCCAAATTCAATCAAAAATGCCCCAATTCTCAAAGCATTTAAAACCCGTCTGAAAAACTGCGTTGATTGCAAAAGCATTCTACAGCACAGACGAGTTCATGGCACACACCATTGGGAGACCACCGATGGATGGAAGACTGATTAGGTGAAAGAGTGGGGACAATTCGAATGATTGGGAATGAATAAATGTTGACAATGTATGTGTCTAAAAGGGATTGAGATGTAAGAATGAGTGGAAAATTTTTAGTTTAAACAAATATAATGACGATTGCCATACATTTTTATGTTGTCTAACGCAATAAAACATTTATTTATTTATTTATTTATACTCAAAATAGCTGTTATTAATACTCATATTTAGGTTTTTTAAATTTGTACATATTTTTATATATCTATCTCAAACACGGTTTGGTAGACAAAAAGATACATATTGCAACTAGTTAGCAATACTTCAAATTAGCATTAATTTCTCTAACTTCAATAATTTTAGATTTCTAATTAAAAGATAGTGTGAGTGGACCGAATGGATTATTTCCTTCCGCGTGCAAGGACATTTTTAAAATATTAAAACCATTTAATTGAGTAAAATAAAGTCAGGAAATATCAATATCAAGTTTTTTTTTAACTCAGGGTAAGAATAACATCTCAATGTATTCTTCCAAAAAACATGTTTTTCTATCATTATAATATGTTCAAGCACATCAGAGGACAACTAAACAAAGTTAGCGAAATTTTCTTCTTTTAAAATTTTATTACTGCAGATAATGGAATTATTATTTTGCATGGTAGAGAAGTCACAACCGTAATGATTATAACGGTGATACTGACATTTGATCAGTACTAAACAAAGTATTGCATCCATCAACAATCTTAACTATTCGTTATAAGCTAAAAAAGTTACCTAACTTATATAAACTATATAAAAAATGCTGTCAATTTAACTCCACATATATTTATTGGCTTATAAATAATCGTTATTGATTGTCGATTGTAGTATTTGTAATAAAAAATTAAAGGAAACAAAAAAGGATATAAAAGTTAAAAATTATTCACCACAATAGTTTTGAAGTTTTGTTTTATTTATCCTTGTGTCTCTTGTGCCAGTAGTTTCAATGAACCAATACAATAAAAAATTAGTACAGTAACTATTAATTTGAATATGTAGATCACTTAAAATAAA
Organism: Homalodisca vitripennis; assembly: GCF_021130785.1. Lineage (NCBI taxonomy): Eukaryota > Metazoa > Arthropoda > Insecta > Hemiptera > Cicadellidae > Homalodisca > Homalodisca vitripennis. The sequence continues at coordinate 22,793,417 of NC_060209.1, forward strand.
TAAAAATGAACTTTTCATCACTCTGTATTATATTGGTTAATTTCCAATACAACAGAGATATGCGAGTTTACGGTTTCCTTTTGTTGCTAAGTCAGCTGATTTTCTCTGTCCCAAACCCGTGTACCAAGTTTAAGTATTCAGGATATTTCTATTACCACAGTATTTGCACATACGGACAGACAGACAGAGACACGATTTGAGGAAGGACCTGTCGTGTCCTTAACAAATATTCTAGTTCAAAAAAATTAAGTTTAACACATGCATCTCAGAGTTGCTTATGCAGAAATGAAGCTTCATGGAAAATGTTTATATCTATAAGGTTAGTTTGATCTCTAGATATGTCCGGAAGACACCAGATGCAGAAGTTGTACGCCATATAAGCAAATGTTTTAACCGAAAACACAAGCTATTGTCCGTAGATTAGCTACTTCTCAGTCTCGCTGCTCCGATGTGTATCTCCCTTGTTTATTCTGTACTTGCTTCTATATTTCGGTTGTGTTTTGGTTTCTTTGACGTTATTATTATTTCTTAACAAATTTGATTATATCATATTCATTAAAAAAAATTTGCATTTGTAACATTATATTTTATATTTTGATTCCTAAAGAAGGAGTCAGGTGCAAGTACTCGAAATTTTATTTTGTTTTTTTACTCTATATACACGTTTCGTAACAAGTTTAATCTTAAAATATTTGTCAATAGAATTGCCGCAGAGAATTATAAATTATGAATTTATCAATACATCATTCTAATTATAACAGTCACCCAGCACCCTCTTCAGCCCCTACCTATACTACATGTACTATAGTACTATAGTAGTTAGCAGTATGTTGTGATTGGCGTCTCGGCGTATTACACTAATGATTTATTAGAAACTCTCTACTGAAACTACCGTCATTAGTATTGTTCATTCCACTTCACAATGTCATTATAGTTTACATCGATGCTTGCACAATTTTAATAACTCTAGTCAAGGGTATAAGTGGCATATAAACGCCGAATATAATGTCACTAGAGCATTGTTATATACACATTATTGCAGCTGCAATATAGCACTAACACAGCATTCATGTTTCTACAATCGCATATGTGCATACTCACACACACATACTTAAAAGGACGTCTAAATGTACGTCTAGTCAGTGGTAAAATTAATGGCCAGTAACAGTTTTTATTTAAACACAAATAATATATAGAACTACAGCAGTTATTTAATGTGTAAGTTAAAGTTTAATAAACAAGTTATAGGTTTTTAATAACAGGTTGTTAATGTTTTTCTGCTCTGTTGTGAAAGAAAGTTTTCGTACAAAAAGGTTTGATTCCGTATTCCGGAGCTGTTTTTACAGGACAGCCGGTGGAGTCAATATGTTGTCCTTCAATAAAGGACGTGGCTAAACTTAGAACTTTGTATGTTTTCCAGCAAGTTGTTGCCGGCTGCAATCCTTGAACTAACTCTGAAAAGGACATCAACATCAATATTAGTGTTACTGCATAATGTACCGACCTTAGGCACATAGAGGTCATTGTATGTTCATTTATTCCATTTCGACAGATCCTATTAAGAATCAAATTCGTAATAGCTCTATAAGCTCTATTCTTATAGCTCTATTCTCAGCTCTATTCTTCTTATAAGCTCTATTCTATAAGTTGGTTTTCATACGGTGGAATAGTACGAGTGTGTTGCATGAAATCGACAATCTTTGCAATTGAACACAAAGATTTAGTGTTCGGGTAGAAAAAGCTAGGCTGCTATGCACTTTCATAAATTGATTAAATGACAAACAAATGTTATGCTAAGTATTACGTACATGATTATATCTAAGCTAGTGGGATTGGTTAATTCAATACTTCATTCTGACCTATACGGATCTCCAGCAAAGTGTAAATAAGTCCTTCGATTAAGAAAATAATGATTGGTTCACTCTTATCTTGAAAAATCAAAATTACATTTATATTGTATAGTTGTAGAACTTTTATTTTGTAGAGAAAACATTTAATTATAGTGGAAAATATACATCTTTACTTTTATGTAATTCTTAGACATTTATTTTACTTGTAATTACAATTCTCAATTATTTTAATACTAACCTAATTTTATCTGTTCCATTATATTTGATTTACGTTATTATTCTATCTTCTTTAAAACAAGTGGAATTAAAATAATATTTTTTAAACGACAAATAATTATACCGATTAACACAAAAAGGGTGATCCAGTGAGGATAGAATTTTTTTTATACCGGTTGCCAAGTAACTTACTACATGAAACATGATGAATTTGACTTGTGTTCGATTGTTTCTGAATAAAATCATCAGATTTGTTATTGACTATTGCCATATCTAAAAAATGGTCCAGTTACTAATAACACGAATGTTAGTATTTATTTAGTGTAGTGGTATTTTCTCCCAATATTCACAAGGGTAGACACTGAAACGAGCAGTAGGATAAAACACATTTCAAATTTTCGCTTGTACAATTGATAAACTTTGCAACTGACTGCACTGAGTGTCTTTTTTACTACGTGCTTGATTTGTGAGAACAATTTCAGTAGCATGCATTCAAAGAGTAAAATAATGTAGATCTGAGAGCCAAGTCGTATTGCAGACTTATTCCTGGAAACTTTCGCTAACTTTCTTCTCAAACATGTCTCAAAGTTGGAAGACTGTGAATAGACGTGGGAAAAATGACAGTTAGTGCTGTTGGAAGTTTTGGTATCTGATATTTCCTTTGGAAGTACGTATGAAGTTGGAATAATATCTTACAATTTATCATATATTTTATCCAAAAATAATTTCATTTGAAATGTAACGTATTTATAATGGCTTTTGTATTAAAAATTAGTTTGTTTTGTCATTGTATTTCGATCTGTAAAATTGAAATATCTAAAAAATGTATTATGACTTGAATAAATCTTCTGAAACACACACACACACACACACACACACACACACACACACACACACACACACACACACACACACACACACACACACACACACACACACACACACACACATAAGCTTTTGTATTGTAAAATTTACAAAATGAATAATACGAATAAGAATAGGTTGCGGGTCTGCTCTGAACTGTGACTATTTAAATTGAATATATAATAATCTAAGTTTCTTAAATAGCCCTGTTGTGGACGTACTAAGGTAAAAAACATTTTAATCGAGTATTTATTGATCTAGAATACTGACACGATCATAACAACTATTTATAGATCCAAATATTTCGGTAGTACGACGTATAATTGTGAAGTTGTGCGACTTAGAGCGAACTTTTTCCTGAAAACAACGGAGAAACGGTATAAAGTACGGCAACTAATCTGAAGAGTCAGCAGTAATCACCTCTAAAATTTCAAATAAAACATTTTTCAACGAACCTGTAGGATTAAAATATTTTTTGTTAGTAAGCTAAGAAACACCTTGTCCTTGTGATGTGATTGTTTAAAGTAAGCCCTAATCTTTTGAGAAATGCATGGTTGGTCCTCAGATCTGTTTTCACAGTTCTACTGGTCGGTGGTTGTGGCTAGTGCGAGGACAGTTAAGTGTAGAAGTGAGTGTAGTCTCTTATAATAAACACTGTTCAGTTATAATTTTGAAATGTCCTAAATCTACTTACAAAGCTCATTCTGGTTTTAGAACGAATGTGAGTAGGGTTTGAGTACTAGAACGAGATTAAGCTTTATTATGAAGTGATAGAATGTATTATATGGAAAACGTGACATATAGCATACTAATAAACAGCAATTAACATTTTTGTACGCCAATGTCTTATTAGCTTAGCTCTTATCGCTAACCACTCAATCTCGTGGGACAGGAAGAATTTTATGTCTGTCTGTGTATATGTCTATGTGTTCTCACTATGTCTTGAAACTAACTAACATATATATTTTATAGATTATTTTCGAGAATGAAATAAGCTACAGGATTTCAAATTTTGCACTCAGGAGGCAAACACAATTCCTATTTTGTCTGCATGAGGGATGTAAACATTTCGATTAAGCATTTTGTATGTAAATATTGGATGGAAGCAGGTTATTCGACACGTGGTGTAGCACCATCGTATATTGTTTAATAATACATGTAATAATTTACATTTTAAATTAATCATTAACATATTTCAATAATTATTTTGCACTTTAATTTATTGTTTGTGTCCATGGAATAAGAACAATAAACAAACCCTTTTAGACTAGTTAATAAATTGCTGTCAGAGTTCAGAGGATAAAGCCATATTGTTTAATAATTTATTTGAATTTTTCATAAGTATTACTAGTAGTTTTCTTTATAGTACAATTACTTAGTTGAAGTGAATAGATTACTAATAAAATTGTTAATGGGTATAATCTTTCTAAACGCATGCAATAATATGAAGTTGAACTGTTAGCGAAGTAAATTAGAACACTTGAGTTTGGCGATGTGCCGCTCAATGGGGCTGTCCACATGTAATATAAACGCTGTTTTCTGTACTCTGTAGAACGTTATTAAACAGTAAAATTTATTGTTTTCAATTCTGTTTACGATAAAAATAGAGTTTTAAAATTAATGTTACGTTTTGTACAATTATTAATGCTGGTAGTACCAAATAAAATAATATTCTTGTCATGTACAAACGATCAGAATGTATTGTTAGCGACACATGCCGGCTCTGGAGCAGCCACTCGTGTATTGATCAGTGGACACTTAATTGTGTTGTTTACAGAGTAAACATCGCCGATAATTGGGTCCGACGGTGTAAACAGTTCTCGGCAACACGTAACAACATGTTATAACGTGTCCAGTCGACTGTAAGTTACTCTGGTGTGTGAACATCTCAGGTACTGAAATAACAATATTTTTTATAACATTTTTAAGCGATGATATAATTATGGAACAAAACAATCAATATTTTGAACGATATTTTTAGCGATTTGTCATTATTTAATGAATTTAATTACATACACATTAATCTAAATACTAATAAAAACTATCAGTATTTACATCTATAAAACAATTAAATCACGTCAATGTTTCATACTTTTATGACTGGACTGTGATAAAAGGTATTTATCCGAAACTAAAAGATAAAGTGAAGAGAAAAGACATCTGGCACGCAAGTTTGGCAAGAAAGCGAGTGAACGTGCCTAAGATAATATCCCATACTTAGGAGCCTTTTAATAAAATGGATGTAACCTTTTACCCGTGCCAAGATTATTCTAAAACTTGCCCGAAAATTGTCATGCCTCATGAGCTCCTACTTAAGTCGCTGTTTTGGGGCTTTGTATTACTCATTGTTCTGGTAAAATGTGTCATGTTGCCTTCGAATATAATTATAAAAATATCAAAATCAGTCTGTATGAAGTTAAGCATATCTGTTTACAATTTAATTACAACAGTACCAAATTATACTGTATATTTGAATAATATGAACACCGATTTTGATAGGATAACACTTCCTTCTGTCTGCTCAGTAAGTTATTTTGAATCAGTGTGAAAAAGTTTTATATTAACTGTAATAAATTTAGAAGTGTTTTATTCAAGATTTAATTCCTGATAATGATATTTGAATATGACGAAGTATCAGGCAAATCTGTTCTGTGCTAAAAATTAAAGTAGCGGTATAAAATTTGTTTCAAACAAATAACTGTTCTTAATTCTTAAAATATAATATAGGCTACATAGAAATCAAAGAAATTTGTTAGTTTTCTAAACCGTATCTTTCTGAAACACCATTATAACTGTGTTTGATTTATTATGGATGTTATTAAAACTGATTCCCTTTTTATATATTTAATTGAAGAAAAATATGGATTTTTTAGTTAGTATATCAAACTGATTAAGGTATGTTATTTTATACTAATGATAAAGTGAAATACTTAAGTTTCAATAGCATTGGTTCAAAAATGAATCTATGTATATAGGATTATGAAAAATCACCTTTGCAAATTTCTCTTTTCAACAAAGCTCCCAGGCTCAAAGGAGAGAGGAGGTAATTACTCATCTTAAACCGTTTCACAAACCTGATGAATGGAGCTCATTAATATTTTAAGATTAATTAAAAACATTCACGTAAAGATTTATATTATACTTTGGAAGATTTTTGTTTAAGGCTGTATCGTTAGTGTTCTATTCCTAACTTATTGTATTGTAACTGGCTGAGCGTTACTGAAGCCTTTCACTCGAGGGCTGTAAAAATTTAATTTACGTTTGTTAGTCTATTGGCATGGTACCTGATAATGACCTAACCTTCATTTCAATTTAAGCAACATCAGTTCGATGGTGGTGTATGTCACTATACATTTGGCTGAGCGTTAGAGAAGATTTTCACATAGTTCTTTGTGAATTAGGGCTTAGTGGACAATTTTAAACTGCTTATTAAATCACCTGTAGCTTACTATCTTTATCTCGACAAAGATTTCATCACTAGACCAATTCTCAATGAAACATGAGGGGAATAATGAGTTTTATGCTGGTACATGTCTACTCGATTTGGCTGAGCGCCGTTGAGGAGAATGTGAAATTATCGTTTCCGTACGAGTATATGTCTGACCGCAGGACAGACCTGAAGAAGAGCCACGATTTTGATATGTTCATGGAGAGTTGTTGAAAACTTTCCAAGAGCTTTAAAAGAAAAAAATCAGATATGACCTGGCCATTTGGTTATAGCAATAAAAATAGGAACGGATTTGGAAACATTATACTTTATTAATTATACATTTTAATGTATCGGCAAATAATTACCTATTCCCAATATAATTACTTATTGGTTATCAAAGGGAGAATTAATAGTCAGAGCATAATTAATTGTGAACTACTGCTGTTGTTTAATTTTGTATTATTATCCACCAAACCGCAAGCTTTTAGAAGTATTTTCTAGTCTAACTGTAAAATGCGTTATAATTAACCACATATGGTTTAAGTGCATTCATGTTTGAAATTCATCTCATGAATGAAACAACGGTTTTATGTTATCGCTTTGTGCTTGGATTGTCTCTGCAATACATTAACGCTGTACATTCCGTGTGGTTTTACTCTTAAGAAAATGTTTAGTTGTGAATTTTATAATATACTAGCGGGCCCGGCGCGCTTTGCTGCGCATTTCAATAATTTTTTGCAAAAGTTGCCCGCGGCTTCGCACGCAATTTCCCGTTGAAAACAGTACACTATATTCACTTATTCTTTTTCTATCACATTCTAAACATTGCTGAGATAATTGATAGTCGTTCCATCGTGAGCCTCTTGGGCGTATTATGAAGGTATGTACCATATTCCTGCCTCTATCTAGCTGTTACCCACGGCTTCGCACGCAAATCTTAAGAACCGAAGTCCTTATATTACTTAGTAAATTTTTTTTTTTTACTATAATAAATTTTAGATTAAATTAGTTATATCTCCGATGCCACGATTGAGCTTGCTTTGTTGTCTCGATCGAGAGAATATGTACACACGGAGTTTTGAGAACCATACTTCTGTCAAAAAAAAACAACTAAGGTTGATTTTATAACATTCTTTATATTTGTAGCCAACGTAAGATAGTAATTATGATATCTGCATTACTCTTCTGATCAAGCATGAGCATGGTTTATATTAAATAAATATTGCAGTTAAAGGTGAATTTTTACGTCAAATTTGAATTGTATTATCTGGATAGTAAAGTCTATGTTTAACAGTGATTGCAAAAACAGTTTAAACAAAATTTGTCGTTTCTCTTAAGCTTACTCTATGCTTTAAAACTATAAGTGTAATATATGTTTACAAAGAACAGCTGATTAAAAATTTGAAAAGACGTTAACATATGTTTGCTGCAATGCATTTCTTATGGGTATTTCTGTAACCAGTGGGGCGGAATCCTGAATCGGGAAAGGGATGGGCATAGCTTATAAACCTTCTCCGTGGAAAAATACTTATACGTACAAATTTTCATCATGATCGGTCCAATAGTTCACGATTCCATAAAGGACAAACATACAAACATTCATTGTTATATATATAGATATGGTATATTTTGTCCTCTATATATTTAAATTTATACTAAGAAATATTTTTTTATACAAAAATGAGAGCACTATTAGGTATGTTTCTTTGTTTTACCATCGGGAAAAGCCATAATATGAAAATAGTTATTTCCTAAATGCTAATAAAGTGTACACGGGAATAAAGTGTAACTCTCTTACTCACAGAGAGAAATTTAACCAATAGAGAGGGAGCCAACTGAAGAGGATAGCAAGAAAGTTTCATTCTATACACAAACATACATAAATTCATGCATACTTTCCTTCTGCAACTGCAAATTTATGATTATTGACTGTACGTCAGCGAAGCCTGGCACTCGAGGGGCTGGAAACGTGTTAATTTCTGTCTAACTGTCTATTTATCTGTCAGATATATCGAGGGTTAAATTAATTCTAGATTCGAAATTTTCCTCAGCGAAGCCGGTTACACGACTTGTGGTGTGGGGCACTCCTACCATGTTTTATATCAGAACACCAACACGCTGTTTATATTAATTATACTTTCTGGCGTGGTTTTATTGACACAATAACGATATCGTAACACATATCTAACTAATACAAACATTTTAACTATTCAAAGTGATAAATTTTTATTGATTCGGTCAAGTTTCTCTTCGGTAAATTCGTTATTGACGACAAGTTTATTATTGAACAACAAGCTTATTATTGTTTGGTGCACTTTCGTCCCTAACTTTCCCATTACGGGCGCGTCTCCTTATGGTCAGTGTGATAGAGTTGTTCATTCTGGGATAAATTGGAAGACTTAAACTAACGCAGTTTTAAATAAAATTGAGATTTTATTAGTTTTAGGTATTAGCTTTAATTACAAGAAAACAAACAGTACACATCCCTTCGGCTATGTGTTTTATCCTAATAAAAAGTTTATGAAGAAGTGGCTGTGAATTACAACTAAAATATTTATTAAAATAACTAAATTGCATCCGGAAAGAAACCATTTATACATGGAAAATAATATGTTCCAGTCTGGCTGGGCGTCATTGAGGAATATCACTAATTAGGATGACACAATTTCTCTTTTATCTACAAGGGAGTGTAAAAAATTCTTTTGTGCATGTTTGCCAGTCTATATATCTTCTGCAGGACATATCTATAATGAAAGGAGCTGTAGATTTTGCCTCCCACGCTGGATTTGTGGCGGTTTCCTACCTTGCCAGATACTTAAGCTTCGCTGCAGTCTTTAATAAGTAAGTGTATGAGTACAGAGCTATAAAATTTTACAATAGTTTGAAATTTTATTTTTTCCAGGAACATTTTCAATCATCTTTACATATAAATCCCATGGTTACTAATTTTTTTCACCTTATATATAATCTTATTTAGAATTGATTAAAAAGTGAGTTTGCTTGGTCGTAGTAAAAAAATTGAACGTCTTTATATTATAGCCTTCACATATATTAACCCACCGTGTAAAATTGATTTTATGGATATTCGAATATGGGATCTACAACTGCATCATTGCACCATCTGTAACTATTTATCTCATTAGATCTCCAGCAGCCCACAGAGCCATGTTAGATAACTCAATATATGTATTAAAAATTCTATTCATATGCTAAAATCATGTGAAAAATGAAGTTTACATAACCCCAACAAAAAGTGGACGTCAGTCTTCAATGTGAGGGCTGTCGAGAAACAAAACACTGCAAGTTTAAAGAAGTTCGTTGTAGCTGACAGCTGTCAAGTCTGGGAGACAATTTGTGTACAAGAGAGTGTTTTCTTCTTCAATTATTACTACTGACCTCTCGCGCTGTATTTTAATGTTTAATTTTGTCTGCTAAGCCTGTTGATCGAGGCAAATATCGTGAAAAGACAAAGTAGTGTAATATATGATACGTGTAATATTTCCATGACGGTTATATAAGAAGTTTTCAATTTACATAAAAGTACGAACGTCTGAACATATACTCAATTGTGATTTGAACATTTTTTGAAAAGGGAGATGCAAGAAAGTGAATTAATGCACACATGTTGCCAGCCTGTACTGTGGGACTTTCACAAAAGACGTGAACTACCCACTCTATACCTCCTCTATACTTCAGGATCCTAACCAGGAAACTGTTTGTCATATTCAGATTAGGTCTGATTTTAATCTAAGACCTCAGGCTCACGCTGATCTGGCCTTCGAAGAACTAAGGTCTAGACCGCGTGACGATCTAGATCAGCCTTCTTTGCACGGAGGATTTCTTGGACGAATTGCGAAAAACAGGTACATTGTTCCTGACACTCCAGCATCACTTGTCAAACTGAATCTAGAAAACAGCACCAACATTGCGTGTGTGAAGAACGTTACGTGAACACCACGGAATCAACTATGAGTGCTGCTAAATGCTGCACTCGTGAGATCCGCATCCGATATGCTTCGACGTTCAGCGCATCTGCCCACACATTAGCTCCGTACAGGATAACGGCCTGGATTACACTCATCTGAAGTCTTCATCGGCTGGACTTGGGACCACCGATGTTGCCTATCGGCCGACTAATAGACTGGACAACCTTAGTGGCCTTGTTCGCAGTTCGGAAAATCTGGCACTTCAAGATCAGCTTACAATCGACCATTACCCCGAGGTACTTGCGGTTTGAGTGGTCTTCAACGTCACTTCATTGACGCCAAGTAGTACGACAGTTTTTATCTTCTTTTTGGTGAGGATCACGATCTCTGTCTTGGCTAGAGCAAGAGGTAGGCCGTGATCTGTCATCCAGTTATTAATGATGCACATGACTTGGTTCAGCTTCAGCTGGGTCACCTCAACGTTTCCGCTAAGCAATCAAAAACCATGACGTCATCGTGTATCCAACTAAAACCAACTCATCGTGAACCACGAACTTCAAATGATTGTCATATATCCAGAGATTCGGACCCAGAAGCGCCGCAGGTTACAGTCATCTTTCACGGGCCCTCAGTTGTATTATAAATAAGGAGACGGAACTTGAGATAAGCTTCGATTAACTGGAGCAAGGCGTTTAAAATCCACCCTAATAAACATAGGACTCAAAACCGGTTGGGTATTAACATTTTTACTGTGTCTTATAAAAACAGGGGGATGGATACTTACACGCCTCAACTAGCCATTTAACGCTAACTACAGGCGAAAAAACAAGATACTTTTCTTCTCTCTCGAAACGTGGTGTTACTGATTTTTGTTTCACTGAACGATGGCAAATATCCGGAAAAATCATGTTTCCTTCAAGATACTTCTATCATGCAAAACTATAAACGATTATTTAAAAATTTTTAATTTATTTTCAAGGATTTTTCACTTTTCCCCTTATTAGTTTCCTTAATAGGGGGAAAAAGGAAAACCTATATGATAGACCAGAATTGGAAGGTTTGCAAAGTTGGTGGGAATTTGGTTTTCAAAACTTACATATAGGCTATATAAAAACCTATTTATATTATTAGTCGTCACAAAATAAACTCAACTGTGGAATTATAAATAAACTGATAATTTTTTATAATAGAAGCGACAAGAAGGCAAACTCTAACCATAGCAGTGGAAATGCCTTTAGAACGAAAGTGAATTTAAACAGACTGAATTTAATACTTGTTGACCTAATTAGGTTTTGCATACAATTTCCAATAAATTATATGGTTTTATTCTAGATATTAACTTTCATTTTGTACTCTGTATTACACTTAAGATCAAACACTTCATATTTATTATTTTCTAAATTAAAATCTATAATCAGGTTTCAGTCACTTGCGTCAGTTACATTCAGATTGCATTGTCGTAAATATTATCATTGTTTATCCAAATTTTAAAATATTCTCGACAATTTTACTAACTTTTCGCTCCATATAACCTTCTTTGTACTTCAATTGAATTACTGAATAAAAAAATTAATAGCTGACCTCCCGTTCCAGATTTTAGCGCTTAGTAATACTTTGGTAAAAAATGTGTATCTATAGCAAAATTGTAAAAATTAAGAGATTTACTAGATGATTCAAAACACTAAGCAAACGATTTAGCATTTTACAGGTATCTACAGATTTATGAATGATCGCTCAAAGTTTCTGTCACACACTCCTCATATGAAAGCGAGATCTATCCCCTCGCAAAGTTAAATGCTGCACCAAGTAAATTAGTATTATTAGAATCGATCATCGGATAAGAGTCTAAAGCGTTTCAGTGAAGCTTCTTAAATGTATTTTGTACTTATTTATGTCATAGATGTTCAGATTCGGAGGAAAACCTATTCCGTTTCGTCTCATGGATAATTCTACCGAAATCATTAATTTTTGATGAAAAAACATTTATTATAGTAACACAATTGTGTAGAATAATTTAAATTATAATATAGAGTATTGCGATCACTGTTCATATCGGGTATTTTCAGAATGAACGAGACTGTAGTTAGTCCGGTTTATAAACATCTGAGATAAATTCTAAAATTTACTGAGTGATTATGTTTTTTTGTAATTACAAAATTTCATGTACAGGAATAATTAAAATCATACAAGTTTGTTCTGGGGTCGTTACAAATGACGTTGTAAGAAAATATACCGTAATATGTGATAATATTTATTTATAATGAGACAGTGTTACCTCTAGACAAATGATATGGTTGAAATTGAATGTCATGGGTTGTTATTAATACTATCAATATAAAATGTAATGTGTGGTAATTTTTACTGAGAAGCAACAAATGTTGCGTCAAGGCACAAACTTGTGTCTGAACCAGAAATACGCATTGGGCTGTAATTGATCTGCCAGTAACACAACACTGACAATGCTGTTATCTGATGCTGAGCTATAAATATTAGACAGTCGCCTCTTGTGAATTCTACATTCTGTGCTATGAATTATCAGAAATACATGTTCTTATTTGGAACATATTTAGCATCTAGCTCTCAAACTCCTTATATCTGTAATTATTTGATAGAAGTAAAATCTCAAACTTTTTATAAGAAATAAAATACAAATTACTTGTTTTCACTTAACGAGTAACATATTAAGGACTGATCGCATGTTACATTCTCTAGACTGCACAGTTCTAACTTCGCTGCATTAAAAGTCTTACATGCAATAACCAATAGATGTGTGTTTTTCAATGCATTAACACGTATCATTTTTATACATCCCATTCCGATATATAGCTGAATCTTAGAATGCAATAAGACCGGTCAATTGCAACATGGAAAGGAAGGTTTTTTAACAACATTTTTCAAAGAATTAATTCTACTGTATGCTAGCAGTCAATCGTAAATGATTAAAATTAAATGTTCATAATAAATTTTATTTTGAACGAGAAAAACGGTTTTATTTAGCTTTGAGGTGTATGACTAATATATTTGTTTTATGAATTATCTATCGCAAAAACCAAAACATCATTGGTTGAGAGCTTGACAATATTGTTTAGTTTGTTAAGCGTTGTTTATAGAAAAAGTTGTCATTTTTGACCAGTTGGTCAAGCACCACCACACGTAATCACAGTTACTGTCGACACCACGGTCTTATCTTTTCTGTAACGATATCATGCCGCGTACAATAAAAGGCTAGACTGTTGTTCTCTTACATGGTTTGAAGCTATAGAAATGGTTGATAGTGTTTATTAGTTCGTCTTGCTCTTACCAGGCGTAATCAGCTGATACATCTGATTGTAAAGCCAGATCACCTAATAGACAGTTACTGCCATCAGCACGGTGGTTTCTTGTCAATCCTTTTTAACTTAAATTGAATTTGATTAGACATTGGCGTCTGTTTATACTCACACTACCTCACAAAAATTGAAAATTAGAAACCAAATTTCATTTTTCTATTAACAATACCATACTAGTAGTTCCAATTTCAAACTCAAACCATACGGGGAAAATCTTAAATTCTCATAATATACCAATGATGCTTTAGATCAAACGTACTTTTTCAATTAAGGAGGACCAATACACTTTTAAACCTTACTTTGTCTGTCCTCTTGGACCTTTGACCTGTGCGGAGAGTCGATATAGTACAAGTGCGATAATTCTGATTAAAACTGCCAAGATTTTAACCTGTCCTATCTCTAACTCACATCCAAAGTCCGACGACGTCTTAGACCGCTCGGCTTTAGCTCTTCTTTAAAAATTCTCAAAATATTATCTTCATATATTCCTGAAAATTATAGTAATGAATAATAAATAACCATGGCACTTTCTCTTGTTCACTGCCATTATGCTCATGTTATGCACACACATTAAACAATTAATTACTCCGGTTTTAATTTACACGGGAATAGAGAGATAATTTCTTTTAATTTAAATATATCTAAATTATGAACGAACAGATCCTGTCAGTTGTGTAATGAGTGTACAAAGTGCTTGTCACTTTAAGTATATTTCCTATAGTTGGTAATACTGAATCTCGTAAACTAAACCATTTATTTTACCGAGTTCGTAATACGATTATACGTTTGAAACATTGCGGACACAACCATGTAATGTACGTAACATGTTGAGTCGTATATGGTACATTTTACCATTTTTATATCATTACAAAAATTATATGGATTTTTGTATTGATTTTTTATTTCCATAAAATATATCCTGATTTAAAGGTACAATTTATAAAGAAACCATTATCAAGAACCTACAAATCTTTATTTACTTTAACGTGTAAGTATGTCCTGGTCTGTTTTGAGTGGTATAGATTCTAAAGAAACAATGACTAATAACTTACAAATCTTGATTTACTTCAGTATAAATACATCCTGTTCTGTTTGAATGGTATAAATTCTAAAGAAACAATGACTAAGAACCAACAAATCATAATTTACCTTAATGTATAAGTGTATCCTGGTTTTTTAGAATGGTATAAATTCTAAAGAAACAATGACAAATAATCTAAAAATCTTAAGTTACTTTTAATGTACAGCTATATCCTGGTCTGATCGAATGATATAATTTCTGAAGAAAGAATTACCAAGAACATATAAATCTTAATATAGCTCAATGTATAAATATTGATGTATAAATAGTATAAATATGTATAAATAGAGAGATAATTTCTTTTAATTTAAATATATCTAAATTATGAACGAACAGATCCTGTCAGTTGTGTAATGAGTGTACAAAGTGCTTGTCACTTTAAGTATATTTCCTATAGTTGGTAATACTGAATCTTGTAAACTAAACAATTTATTTTACCGAGTTCGTAATACGATTATACGTTTGAAACATTGCGGACACAATCATGTAATGTACATAACATGTTGAGTCGTATATGGTACATTTTACCATTTTTATATCATTACAAAAATTATATGGATTTTTGTATTGATTTTTTATTTCCATAAAATATATCCTGATTTAAAGGTACAATTTATAAAGAAACCATTATCAAGAACCTACAAATCTTTATTTACTTTAACGTGTAAGTATGTCCTGGTCTGTTTGAGTGGTATAGATTCTAAAGAAACAATGAC
The DNA here is from genome assembly GCF_021130785.1 of Homalodisca vitripennis. NCBI lineage: Eukaryota > Metazoa > Arthropoda > Insecta > Hemiptera > Cicadellidae > Homalodisca > Homalodisca vitripennis. Next base: position 22,808,829 of record NC_060209.1, read on the forward strand.
TAATAACTTACAAATCTTGATTTACTTCAGTATAAATACATCCTGTTCTGTTTGAATGGTATAAATTCTAAAGAAACAATGACTAAGAACCAACAAATCATAATTTACTTTAATGTATAAGTGTATCCTGGTTTTTTAGAATGGTATAAATTCTAAAGAAACAATGACAAATAATCTAAAAATCTTAAGTTACTTTTAATGTACAGCTATATCCTGGTCTGATCGAATGATATAATTTCTGAAGAAAAAATTACCAAGAACATATAAATCTTAATATAGCTCAATGTATAAATATAACCTGGTCTGATTGAATCGTATGAAATTTAAAGAAACAATAACAAGAACCTATATATCTTAATTTATTTCAATTTATAAATACAACCTGGTCTAATTGAAAGGTATAATTTCTAAAGAAGCAATGACAAATAATCTAAAAATCTTAAGTTACTTTTAATGTACAGCTATATCCTGTAGCTCAATGTATAAATATAACCTGGTCTGATTGAATCGTATGAAATTTAAAGAAACAATAACAAGAACCTATATATCTTAATTTATTTCAATTTATAAATACAACCTGGTCTAATTGAAAGGTATAATTTCTAAAGAAGCAATGACTAAGAACCTACAAAACTATAATGTATTAATATATCCTGGTTTGATCGAATAATATAATTTATAAAGAAAGAATAACTAAGAACCTACACATTTTTAAAAAGATAAAACAGTGATTTATGTTGTATGTAATAAATGGTCTTATATGTATGTTAAAATATTTCCCTTGATACTTGAACCGGTTGCAAAGGAACAAATATACATAATTTAATGTCTGCTACAAATGGTAAGTCGCTTAATTCCTTGACGAAGTTGGTGTAGTCAATCGACTTTTAATAGTGATGGAAACTTTTGCAAACATCATAAAATAAATTTGAAGTAAAGACTGAGTGATTCAAACTTTGTGACACGGCTTGGAACAGATGCTTCAGCCTGACAAACTAGCGACAACTTTGTTGAAGTCGTAAAGAAAACGCGCAATTCCGTTACTGTCGGATAAAAAAATGTCATTTAAAATACTTTAAGATTCTTCCATCTCTGTGACATTACTGGTTCAGAATTACAACTTGAAGTGATGGTGTAACAATTTCTAGATATAAAATTGACATCTTCCTTAGTTTCTTCTAGTACGTTTCTTTATAAGGATTGTATTCTGGAGTAGACGAAAACAGCATAAAAGTTTTAAAGAATGCAATTAACTTCTATTGAACGAGTATTAATGAGCTATATAATAAATTATCTGTAACATTATTAATTATTATTTTACTACCCTATCTGTAGAGAATCATAATTATTTATTACATCAATATCGATGTTCCCTATATATAAATGGCATTTTCTGGAGTTAAAATCTTTGGCATCAAGAAAAGAATATAAGTTAACTATTAGGCAAAAAGTAATAAGAAATTAATTTACAACATATTATTTACTGTAACTTTGTATTCAAATATGTTTCCAGGTTGATTATAATATCGTTCATCAACAAATACGTTTCATAAAACAGAAACTCACATGGTATTATTATTACTCTGTATGTTATTCATATAGCCTCACACATTTTACGATGCTGTATAACCTCTAGAGTTGGATTGCTCTATAAAGTGATATTCTCTATAATATTTTGTACAGAACCTATTAAAAATAAATAAATTTATTCGCTGAATTCTATCTTTGTATACAGTATAAAAGGGATATCCAGAAATTTAGAACATATAAATTCTCCAGAGTAGATTATCAAACTCAAGGTAACAGACGTCACGTCGTATCGAACTAAATAAATAAGGAAAGTTATAGCGACGATGACAAACTGTTAAGCTCTGAAGTTTTCGTTTATTGTTCCCCATGGTGAATATATCAACTACTGCTGACACTGACCGAACTTGTTTGTACACATGTGCCTTATTCTATGGCAGGTCAGATTTTCTGTTGGTACTCAATATAAGGCACATCTGATTATTGCACTTGGCAATGATTTATCATATTTTATCGCATTTTTAACATATTTTTAACATTCGAAGAGCAAAATAAGCTACACATTTAGTCACAATCAGAAGTGCATTTCATAGGCTACTAAAACTGCATTTCTCTGTATTTAGATTCAGTTTTTACTTTTAGATGTCCTAGTGGCTCATAGTGAACTCCTCTCAAATAAAATACATTAAACGCAAAATAATTTAAGAGAGTTGTTAAATTCGTTTTTAGTGTTTATATTTAGTCAGTTTATTGATTAGATCAACATACACCTGGCACAATTTTAGACTCAAAAATTGTTTTTGCCTCTTGCCCCACATTGAAAAGGTCTCTGCACCAAACAAGGCACACTTTGAATGAGAATGAAGAACATTGTAAACATAAAGGGACGGACAAGGTCAGTAATCCAATCTCCCTAAAAGAATCTCTACACTATCTATGATTCAACTTTGCAGTGATTTTGATCGCTCTCTTTGAAGCCTCAAACTTTCAATTTTGTGTTTGGCTCGGCCCCTACAGTTTTAACCCATACACGAAATTCTGATAGATGAGGCCAAAATATGCTCAGGTATATTGATGGTATATACATCGTCAACACGATCCTCTCAGATTACATCTTGATCAATTCAGAAAAAACATAAACTTTATTGTCGTTAATTCACATTTTTTGACATGTGTCGCTACAACTAATAACTACTTTGAAGACATATAATTTATATATTTGTCCAATTATTAATTTTATAACTTCACAAGTGGCACCAATAAAAATAAAACTACCTATATAACTAGTAGAAATAAAATTAATACACGCTTACTTCATCAAGCTTCTTTAGAATTTGTTACACTTTAGAATTCTTTTTTACTTTCAAACAAGGGTTTTTCGGAATAATGAACCAGTTCTGATTTCGGGATTACTAAGTTCAGTTTGCACACGTAAATACAACAAAATAGGCTTAATAAATAGTTAAATACATCGATACAACTACACTTTATTGGTTACCTAAAACGTTGGTTTTCATGACACTCACTTTATAACTAAGTCTTATAACTAATGGACAGTGTCAGAACTCTTAGAGAGCCTGTGTCAAGCGCGGTGAGACGCGTCAACACAATATCACAAGACAGACTGTACACTGTAGTGAGTTGAGCAGAGTTGCGGCTCGCCACACACTGACTGGCGTCTGTCAGAACTCGCTTCAGTGTATCATTGTGGTGTCGGTAGTATATATACCATTGGGAAACATCTATTTGTTTTGTTCAGATTGTGTTATATGAAATACGGTATTTTGACCAAGATATTGGATGTAAATTAAAAATCGAGTTTTCATTACATGTCGATATTTTTATATACATTTAAATTTATGCTTATAAATATTTAAATAAATATATACAGTGTCGGAATTGCATTGCTTGAATATGGAAAAATAAAAAAGATAGATAAAGTATAATATTTATTCTGCGTTACTCTACAGTCTTTCTGTAGAAATGTATTTAACAACTATTAAAATGGTTGTATCTGTCCTAGTAAAATCTTCTGATTAGTTCAAGTTTAAATGTTTAATCCAACACCCATGTGATTGCGTAATATGTACAATTGAATTATAGGATAAATAAACCGCTATGAAGAAATTCGGTAGAAAAAAACCCCAGAATGCTTGATACTGCAAACCAATGCATTGTGATTAGCGCCATTCGTATTTATAGGTCCTCCTTGTTCAGTTAGTTTCAATAATTTTAATAATTTCTTAATTATTAATTTTAGATCACTTTTTTTAGTTATAGGTAAGACGTGCGTTGTTCTGAAGCCTAGTTTCACTAATAAAAGATTGAAATAAAGTGGAGTTTTTCTTTATTTATTATCTGTGTGATGAGTTGGGTGCTGAGATGGGTTGGAACTATAAAATTGTGGACGTATTTGTAACCCACAACAATTATTAAGCACCTTTGTACCAAATCAAAGGAGTTAGGGCCATAAATAAATTTTGTATGAACGAGAATGTATTAACATTATAAATAATAAAATTAAAAAACACGTAATTTATTACGTTGCATGAAACAAACGCACATATTAAGTATACGTTAGAATTTATATAATTTAACATTTGGAACCAAAACATAAATAATGGTTTTATTTATAACTACCGACTAGACTAACGACATACACACGACACCTAAAATAGCTATTTCCTCATTTTAAAGCTCAAACAATATAATCCAATATCAGAATACTCACTGAGAGAGGTGTCACTATCAGATGTCTATTGTTCAGTTATCTGTAGAGCCGTATATTGTGTGGCTGAGTAGATGTGAGCCTATGATATTGTCGGCTGGATCACACAAATCCTCGTTTCATTCATATACCAACAGCCCATTGTTATGATCCCTTTCCATGATCACCATATTATCAATATGTACATAAATGGCATTAAAAAATTGAAAAAATCCGATAAAAATGTATGGCTCATTCTCACTACCATATCAGTATCAGTTATCTAACTGGACAGTTATGAAAAGGCGTAAAAATATAACACTATAATTTTTTCTGAAATTTAATTATCGTTAGATTTTTAATTAGCTGTCAGGTACAAAGGTATTTGGTTGAGCTTTCAAGCAGCCTATCACATTTGGCGCTGGAAGAATTAGTTTTTACCTGTCTGTCTGTCTGTCTGTCTGTCCGCAAGATATCTTGTTAACCACCAAATCTAGAGTTTAAATTTTGCATGAAACTTTATTTCTATACATGTACACTGAGTTCGGTGATGATGCGTGTTACTCCATGGCATCTAACAGAGTGTTAGAAAATATTTTTACACTGGTCTTAAGGGTAATCATGATGGTAGCGAAAAAATATATGAATAGATAAATCTTTAAACAAACTGAGTAAAGGTTTTCTAAATATCATTTAGAAAAATTAAATTCATTTAGTACCTGGGGATTATTTTAGATGAGAAAGTTACATGGGAAAAACATATATTTGAACTTTACAACAAGATTAAATTCTCGATTAGAAAGTTTTTTTATCTAAGAAATTTTTGTGATCCATCCTTATTGAGAAATTTATGCTTTGCGTTAGCACATTCCCGTTTACATTACGGTATAAGTTGTTGGGGTGGAACTTTTAAAGTGCATATATATAAACTAAGAATATCACAAAATAAACTTATACGCGTAATAGCAAGTAAAATCTTCAGAGAGAGTTCTTTTCCTCTTTATTCGCAACTAAAAATGTTGCCAATACAACGTCTTTATGTTTTTAAAGTTTTGAGGGAGTTTTACTTGAGAAGTGGTAATAGAGGTAACAATTTAATTTATTCTGCCAGAAGTAAAAACTTTAACTTTTTAGGTTACCAAAAGTCAATAAATCACAATTCATGCAATCTTTTTCCTACGCTGGCCCAAAAATATTTAATCAGTTGCCTTTGCACAATAAGCGGATAGAAAACTTTAAGGCATTATGTGCACAAGTAAAAAAGTGGCTTTTTAGAAAACCAGAATTAAGTTGTTTATTTAGTATACTATCATAACTATATTTGTAAATTTTTTACATGTTGATAACTGTATAATTTAATACATTTTAATAAGAAAATAAGTAAAATTTGTGTAAATAATTAATTATTAGTATAATACAATAATTGATTTAGGTTCGCAGAATGATTGTAGACGCTGCAGAAGCTCATATTTTAGATATGTTTTAAGAAGCTAGACATAGAAATTTATTTCGTTTTAAACCTATAAGTAGGATATTAATTGTTGTATATATTTTAGATTTTTATTTTTTTCTCGCTGACCTCACTACTTGTAAAAGAGGTCAGTGTATGTTTCCTATCATTGTTAAGTTAATTCAATTTTGTTAGATTATAGGAAATAAATCATTTATTCAAAAGCATACATTTTTTATTCATGTAGCAAAGAGAAAAATATAATTGAATGTCAACGTGAAAACCTGGTGAGAAGATTAAATTTCAGAGCTCTCCAGCGTCGAAGTATTTATTTTAAAACTTTAAATATTTTCCATCAGGAGATCGGAAGATGACATATTACAATTAACAACTCATTATCATAGTTTCTAATTTTTACTAATTTAAGTAAATTCTCATCTTAAATATGATACTTAGATAAAACACATTTAATATGTAAAAATGATCAGATTTATAAAAGGGAATTAATATTGATGATGACCCTGTCAGATATGACGGCGGCCAAACATTCAGTCCAGTCCTCGATAATGCTGCTGTGGGATTATACTGGGGATTACTAGCTTTCCATTTTCTATCAGCATCAGCCAACACAATGGTGTGTGCACATACCAAAGTTGTTGTTTCGTGAGTAGAAACTCACCTTTATATTTATCCTGTTTTACATTATAACTAGGTCTATGAAAGTGTAATACACTACGTCAATAATTCTTAATTCTTTAAATATTGTTAGCTATGATTTTAAGGAAAGATAAAATAGCGTTTACTGTATTAGAATGTTCTTAGAAAGTGAGTGCTGATTGAATACAGGTTAATATTAAGGGAAATCTATCATAATTATTTTATTTAAAACATTGCTAATAATTTTGTCAGAATTTAGCGTGGAATCAATTGTACTGCTTGAGAGTATTAAACTGTTATTATTCAACACCAAACAGCCTAATATAAAATTAAGTTATTCAATATTTTTTATTATTTGATGCCATAAAATGAACATCCGGCGTGCTGGGTCCCTATAATACAAGCGGTGTTACGATATATTATGTTAAAATTTACCATCTAATAGTACTATGAGAACCAATTTCATTCATAATGTAACCTAAAATCCAAAAAGATACTCGTATATGGAACACAAAGAATGAATTTTCGAGTTTACTGTAAGGAGGGGGTTCTCATAACTATATTCATTATAATGTTTGGGATTGGTTTATATGAGGGCCTTAATTGGATTAATAATACTTTGTAGAAAATGTTATGCTGTCGTATTATTTGATCAGAGTATTAAATAATTATATTCTTGAATGCATTACCTGTAAGATGAATTGCCAAATTCACAAGAGCAGAACTTTTCCTTTTGAAAGTTTTCATGTAAAACATATAAATATAAAGCTGGTAATTTATATTCAATCAAAGCCTTGTCTCTTTATACTTTTTTTGTTTTCTTACGACAAGAAGCTTAAATAATTGCACCTAGTCTTATTGCACCTTTGCGCTGCTTCCGGAGTGACAGGATATTCTGGATGGGTAAGGTTGGGAGTAGGAGCCGCCTCCTGTCGAGGTTTGTACTGTACCCATTGTAGGTTGAAGTAGAAGGTATAAACCAGCCTAGAAGTGAACCCTCCTGGGTAACCTTCGTGTTTATGTTACTCATATAGGAAACTTTCGCTTCTTCCAGCAACAATCGTAACAGACTGAGAGTGACAACATCGCACATGAAAAAGGTTTGATTAGAACCATGATACCGTTTACTCAAGATTTTAACAATAGTAAAATATGGAAACAGCACATAGAAAAAGACGAATTTATATTGGTAGCATATGATTAATGTACATACAATACTTCTAATAAGCTTTTAGACATATAAGGATTTTTTTTATTTAGCTTTTAAACCATATTTGTAAATTTTCAAACAAATATCGTTGTTATTACCCATATTTAAAAATATATAATTTCTACCATATTCGTCCTGCAAAATCACGCATTCAAATTGTAATTTTCTAACATTACTATTCAATGCCATTCATCGTGTTGCCAAAACATAATAAGTGACATTTTGCCATTTGTAGTGTAATACTAGTACAGTATTAACATTTGTCAGGAAAATGTAATAGGCGGAAGGAATACTCCATACCACGTGTCACTTAAACAGGCTTTGCTAAGGCTGAATTAATTTTTTTTCTCTTTTTTAAGGAGAAGCTGATGTCCTTAAAACATTTAGACTTTTTGTTCCATATTTAAATTTCACATGATTTCAACCGTTTATTCACACATTTATTTGTACTGCGATTACTCGTAAGAATAATGTACAAATATTTGATAAAGTTCAGCCAAATTCCAAGGATACATGCACCAAAATCAAATTCAATGCTGTCTATATAGAAATAAAGCTTCATGGAAATGTCTATAGGTCAGTTCGTTTTCCAGATATCGTGTGGACAGACTACAAGACAAACAGACAGAAGTGAAATTTGTCCATCCCCTCTGAGATAGGCTTCGCTAACGCTCAGCCAATAATTGTGTTATAGAATGTATATTATTGCACAGTACATAGCTTAGTTTCCACAGCTGTGGTCGTCATGTATTTTGAAAAGTCGAGATAAAAGTGTTCTGTACATGTCTTCGTAACTGGAGAAAAATCCCAAAGAGTTAAAAGAAGATTTTGTCCTCTTTCACGGTATAAGCCTAAAATGTAGCAAGTATGTTATACGTAATCAATGAGTATATTTACTGTGGTAGTAACTCTATAGTTAACAGCATTGGGGTAAGGATTTACAACTCCAGCTGATATCATTAGGCTTTTCTATGTACCGAAGTATCTAAAATTAGATAATTAGCACTAGTAGTAAATATTTACTTGCTCTGCAAAGGCTTAATAACGTCTTGATTTGTTATATTTGCCAAGGACACTGTTGTATTGTATTTGAAATATTATCCAGTATCGGACAAGGATATTTTTTTAATGTTTACAATCTTAATATACTAGTATGCTTCAACTTATTGAATTATTAAATTTACTTCACAACAATATATGTATCTATATAGAAAAATAATTTGTCATGGAATAGTATGGCAATGATAGTTGCAGGTATTCTAGCCAGATATCCCGGATTATGGAATAAACTGAGTTGAACAGGGGTCCTGATTACGTTTAGCAACCTGCTTGATAGTTTTCCGCCATACATATTACTTCTTCTGTTTGTCTAATTGTAAAATTAAGTTAATTTCATAGATTACTAATTCACTGTACTGCATGAACACATATAGTTGCAATGACAAAATATATCATTAATGGGATATATTATGTATCTTTTGTTGTAAATTAAATTTGTGAGTGCTTTCCGAAACTTTTAATTCGTTATACAAATGAGTAAGTGAATTTTTTCCAATTTATCCCGCAATCAACGGCAAACTATCATCAGCAGACGCGCCCGTAATGGGAAAGTTAGGGGCCAAACTGTACCAAACAATAATAAGCTTGTTGGTGAACTAGTCCATCAATAACGAACTTGCCGAAGACAAACTTGACCGAATCAATATAACTTTGTCACTTAGAGTCGGGAAAATTTTCGTATTAGTTAAATAACATTGTTATTGTTCCAATAAATCAGTATAAACATTTTACTGGGGTCCTGAAATAAAATTAAATATTTATTCCATTTAGTTTATTATCTCAATTCACCGTTGAAATTGTTGCATAATCAGCAGAAATATTCAATTATATTGTTGCCAGGAGTATCTCGATAAAGAGTTTACTATTATGATTAGTACTGCAAATAAATATTTTTAATATTTCTGGTTTTTGGAAGTAAAGAAATTTGAAAGAATGTAAGTACAACGCTATGGCTTTTATAGTATGTTAATTTTTATTTTGAAAGAAACTATTTCATCTCTCTCTATTACGTACAGACTAATAATACTCAATAGATGTATTAATTAAAGTAATGAACAAGAGAATGTTAGAAACCATTGTTGAGCAGATGTTTAATTGGAAACAAAACTTGATAAAATAATCAACGATGCCAACATAATTAATTCCAACCAATTAATTTATTACATAGACGAGAATGAAAAGTGATTGAGTTGCAATTATCCCAATTATTGGAGTGTAATAAATGGGTCATGTTATAGATTACAGGAGAGGATCTTCCGAGAAAGAAAGATGAGACAACTATTTTCTAATCAGTTCTTCTGAAACGCTGCATTTATATTAGACGTTGGTAATTATTTAAACCGGTTTTTACATTTTGTCATTGCCCTTAATTCTTATTTTGAGTTTTGGAAAGTATAAACAAATAAAACTGGCTTTAAAATGCGTTATAAGAAATGGTACTACTAGTCCCTATAATCTCATCTCCCATCTGACCTTCGCACCACGAAGGAAACTAACTAAAAAACGCTATTAAAAATGTAATTGTAAATCCTCATAATCTCCATGTCCAATGATATTAAAAGGTATAACTAAGCGATGAACACCCGTAATATTGTGTCAGATTTATCACATGAATACTTGTATCTAAAGCTTATAAACTTTACAATTGTATGTGAATTGTTTATTTTGGCCGTGACACGAAACATATTGGACATTGGTAAGGATTTTAGAAACGTATTTTCGATATTTGTTTATTCCTTCTGGAATTAAGGATTTGTGGAGTCATCTGCACTATATAACGTTTGTTTGGAAAATTTAATACAGAATAATTAAAAATAACATTCGTATAATACAAATTAGTTTTTATATTTTAAGCTAAACGATAGGGGAATGTTCAAGTTTTTATATAAGCTGCTGATACAAACACATGTTATCAAGTTGAAACCAATTAAATTTAGTGAAAATAGAATCTGGACTGCCATTAAAAAACGGTAGTTAGACTACAGTCCACATCAAGGTCTGTACATTGGGATGTTATTGTTCATGACGGTTCTTGAAATATACAATAAGGAAGGAAGAGTGGACGATCCTTGGAAATGGAGCTGGCCATTCTGGCGATTAAGTTTTTGTTGATATGTGCTACTAATATGGTAGCATAACCAAGAATGACATGTTATACTGCGTTAATATGAAATATTAAAATAGGAGGAGGGTCAGTTAAAACATTGTGCAGTAAACATATCCAGAAATATATAAGACTTTTGTTTCATCCTATACATTTTGTTGTACTTTAAGTCCTACGTGTTAACGTTTTTAGTTTCCCATAAATTCTATCTATTACCTAAAAAATCTTCTATCAAATTTTTTGGTGATGTCCAATGTGGTCTGAATAATTAAAAATTGTATTTAACTCATATAAATAGCTGAGAAAATATAAATATTATAATAATTTTACTAATGCTTTGTTATGGCGATGGAAGCACTGTGAAGGAACTGGATTTTTCCAAATATTTGCCATTGTACAGCGATACAAAAAATCAGTAACATTATTTTTATAGATTGCAAATAAACAAATAATACCAGAGCGTTGTATCATGCATAATTCAGGAATGACAACCACCACGTTGTGTGTTAATATCAACAACTATAAAACATGTACTTAATAAAAATAATCTAAGCACAACACTAATTATTAAAACTGAACTACAGGTCACAATAGATCTGTATACACTGCAGATCTCGAAACGTAGAATTACTGATTTTGTGTATCGCCGAACGATGGCATATGTCCTGGAAAATCCTGTTTCCTTCTACTAAGTGTTACAACTTACAACTAAAAATTTTTATTTCAATGATGTATTTTAACCAGCAAAATTCAAAGTTAATATAGTAAATTATTGCAACTATAAAATTGATTGATTGGCTGTCTATTCACCACAAGCTGCATTCAATTAATATAATAGCAATACAAATTTACCACATTTAGAATCAACCGCATCCTTAATTCTCTTTCATGGCTCGACCTTGTCTGAATGTGATCTGAGGCAAACAAATGTTGGTGCGGTTTGAAACTGAATTGGCTTTGTAATTGGCCTGTCGGTGTATATCACTTGTTGTATTATCAAGTTAAACTGTAGGATTCCCCTGATTGCCATTGGTGCTTGGGGTGCGAGTATTAATGTATTGGCACTCTTTATATATTTTGTTATCAATACAACATCTCATTAACTCATTAGTCGGAAGTAGCCCATATAGAAATGATCATTATCCTAACACTCATATTGAACATCAATATTTATATTCTCCAGTATGAATTGAATTTATACCCTTAAATAAAAATGAGGACCAGAGGATGTTTCGAATTTAAGTTTTAATTCACAAAATAATACTTATATTCTTGAGTATCTACTAAAATAAAATGCTTTAATCTCGATAAAAAATAACTCAGCATTTCAAACAAAAATCATATGAATGCAGAAAAAGAAAGGTGAGTCTAGTTTGTCTTATTTACGTTCATTATTGACCTAGAGTGTGGCTGTAATAGCACTGTTTGGTATTGACTTCAAATCGGTAGATTAAGACTTAGCTTGTTTATAAACTGATTAATTAAATTTACATTAAAAAAGTAAGCATATAAAATAACGCTTTACAAAATTACACGCTTAAAATAATCACTTAAATACTTAACGAGATTAACACCGTAGTTTCAAAACCGTCTGGTAAAAATTGAAGTGTAGTTACATAAAATACTAAAGATGTCTTTGATATCATCTTAGAATTTTAAAACTGCATAGTAAAGAACTAACAATTTGTCTTCTATACAAGTTTGGTCTTAATCGTATCACAAGTTATGAATGTTCGAAACTGCAATTTCGTTGACAAATTTAAAAATCTTGTACTTTTTAAATTTTTAATATAAAAACTGGAATTTATTGCATATAAGTTATTAAATTTGTATGTATGAACGTAAAATCAAACAAACTAAATGTTTATGTAATTCCCGTTATTGTAGCTCTAATTTTTGGTATATTTTACTCGGGTATCTTTACTATAAATATTATCATACTTAATAAGATGAGCAATCGGGATTATTGGTACTTCCTCAAGTGCATAGCTGAATAAAGAAATTATAGGTACCTGAGTATTGTATAAGTAACAGGCAAGAACGTAGCCAGGGAAAGAAATTGGGGAATGTTAAGACGAAATTGTGTGGCCTCCGCCAAAAACATTCAAATTTTTGAAACATTCCAATTTCAGTAGCAACAAAGTGAATTTCTGAAGCGTCTCGTAAGCTGCGTAGTATTGATAACTGATATTGGTTAGAGTTGTGTAGTAATGTAATTAAGGAAAGATACTATTTTATTGTCTCGAAAAACAGTGCTTGGTATTAATATCCACATTGAGAATTAATAACACGTAACAGAAGTTTAACAAAATTAAAATTCTTCTTGACTTCTAAGCCATCGTTTCTAGTACTCGCCCTGGGGAAACTAAAATTATTCCAAAGTGGACAGAAAGTAAGGTGAATGCAGCCAACCGCTCTTTCCCCAATTCTATTAAAGGTTCTTGACTCGTTTCAATGTTGAAAACGATCTTTTAGCGATACGTGTTGGTAATACTGAATTATAATAATAATCGTTTGCAAAAAAAAATAATTGACAAATTTGAAAATTAGGGGTGGGGATCAGGACTCCTTGAATCCCCCAGCTGGCTACGTCCTTATTAACCGGAAAAAACAAAGAAGATTACAGGTTTCTAAATTCTATATGTATATAAATATTTAAAATGCTCTAGTTTCCGTCGTCGGCTTAGTAAAACAAGTTTATCTGACATCTTAGCTAATAACAAATATTAGTGACCCCTAGGTCAAATTAAAATATAAATGAATTGTTTGACCCAAGAAGCGATGAACGTAAAACTTCCTAAAACTAAAACTCTCATTTGATCAAGAAAACTTTGGTGTGAGTCCTAAAACAATTGTTGTGAAATATACAACCGTAACCGGTAGTTAGCAAGTTAACTTTCTTGAAATCACTGCTTATGGAAAAATTAATACTTATTGATCATGTTATCAAACGGTACGATGTATTATAATGTTTGAAGTCATACAATTCTTACCATTTGTAATGAACGGATTACATTTGTTACGAGTAAAATTAGGTGGATGAGTTTAAAAGCACTGCTGGTATTTTAGAACGTTTAGGAAACTCTATATTTACTTCTCTCTCGCTATTTATTTCTTTCAAAAAATGTCATGTTTTTATTTAGCTAATTATTTATTTATTTTGATTTCAGTATATCTGTGATGTTTCTAATTTCACTGAGACCTGTGTGAAACTTCAGTGCTAGTGACGTATTCTAGCTGGCGGGATGGCATTATTCTATGGACAACAGGAGCAGGTCGGTGGCATATGGTTTATAGACACAGATATTTACAGGTATGAACCGATTGGGGTTTAAAGTGAATGAAACGCGTTGAGGGAAGGTGACTTACTGCTATATGGAGAATTAATTAAACATTTTATCATTAGCCATGACAAATATAAAGTTAACGTAACTTTGGTAAAGTAAACGAAATACATAACCAAAATTTTTCAAATCATAATACCTCTATTGGTGCAAACTGTCAGTAAATACAGACAATGTAGTGTAGAACAATTTTATCTATTGCGGGAAAAAGAACTAAACCTAGAAACAAGTAAAGCGTGAGCTTAAACTGTAACGAAGTTCGGTGATGTTGAGACACGTTTCAGAACACTCTTGGCACGGGTAAAATGTTACATCCATTTTCTTAAAAGGCTTCTAAGTATTTGATATTATCTTAGGCACGTTCGCTCGCTTTCTTGCCACGCTCGCGTGCCAGATGTCGTTCCACCTTACTTCTAAATTTTCTGGAGAAATTCATTGATAAAATTGACGTATTAAAGTACCAAGCTAAATGCTTTATTTTATTTTTACACATTGAAAGATTATTCAAAATTTATTATTACGGACGAAGTTATAATATGTTAGATGCTAATGAACTTAACGGCCTAATGTAAAAACGAAGAATATTATTATTAACTTGATGGTTTATTATTTAAAATACAAGATTATTCGACATGTAACTTAAGACATGTCATCCTTCTATGTAAAATCATCTTTTTGTTTCGTGTTTGTCCGAAATTATATAACTAACGATTGGGGTGATATATTTTTTTTTATGTATGTTCGATACTGTTAAATTCAAACGTACACTTTGTAATTGTGTCTGTCTGTCATGGTATTGCAACTAACAAAGTGTCATGGCTGTACCCTACAAAAGAGGAGTTGTCTGCCGTTTACTTTCAAAGACATTTCACTTACTGACAGCTGTCGGATCGACTGTATTAGATGGGAATATTGGCAGAACTGCCAAGCGTTCCGCTTCAGCTGTTGTTATATTCAAGGTAAGCAAAAACGTAGCTCTCTTGTGAGTACCTGTTTTACCAGTCAAGCCCGAGTGCATTAGATGAAGTTATTGGCAGAACTGTTAAGCCTTCCGCGGTCAGCTGTTTTATTCAAGTAAACATTTCTGCAACATCTGCACAAATTTAAATCTCTTTGAGCGCATTGTTGTTCACTGAAGTGCATTAGAATGATAGGGCTTTTAGCACAACTGTCAAACGTTTCGCTTCAGCTGATGCCATATTCAAGGTAAGCATTTCTGCCAGTTCTGCATAAACGTAGCTATCTTGTGAGAACATGTTTATTCAGCCAAGCCCGAGTGCATTACATGAGACTATTGGCAGAACTGCCAGGCCGCTTTTTTACCACATTTTAAGCATTTTTTCCCAAATTTTCTCAAGCGTGTAATGAATATTATGTGACAATGAGAATCAACCAATTTACTTTACCTAGTTTAAATTTCCTAACCAAATAAATAATGTATTTTTGCAATTTTTATACCTTGATTTTGAAAACATTTCCAGATAATGCTAAATATGTCATTATTTTATTAATTTAAAATGTTTAAGATCTGCTTTTACTATTTATTTAAAATTTTCATCATCGTATTATTAAACATGATCTGCTCACAATTTCTTTCGCAAAAGCAAATTAGCATTATCCATTATTTTTGGAGGAAGCCTTTTGTTTTTATTTTTACTAAAGTAAAATTGTAATAACAAAACATGTTAAAAAATAAATTTATCGTCATAAATGTATTGGAAAATATTTCTTCTTATATAGACTTAAAACAATGTTATAAGCCAATTGATTATAGCTAAATAACTTATTATTTTTATTGTAAATATCTTATAAACCAGTACCAGTTAAAACTATTGACAAACATTTTTAAATTCTACTCTGTATGTACATTTTATATCCACCAATAATCTTGAATTGATTCAATGATTAAACACTTAGTCTGTTAATTGAATTTATAGAATCACTGATATTCGGCAAACTTTTCCAAACATATTAAGTCTACTAAGAAATTCCCGATACCATTGAAAAATGATCAGCTAGTTACATTGAAACCAAATATACAACATAGTTCATCCATTAAATTACGTCCATTAACAGCCATTAAAGGTTTACGTGACTTTAAAGTAAATGAAAATATTTCATAGGATGTTCACTAATAATGTAAATTGTAATCTTGTGTAAATTATCTCTGTAAATGCTTCCTTTATAAGTTATTATAGTGTCCCACATTTAGTGATATCATTAGATGTTTTCTACTGCAGCAAACAAGAGCAGTAACAACAACTATATTTAATATAATCAATTAATATTACTATTAATACTAATAATAATAACTAATTTTAGTAATAATATTATCATTACGGTTTTATAGTATTACAATTCGTTTTCTTCGCTTAGGACAACATTAGAAATCCCTCTTTGCACTTAATCCTACAAGGACCTTTGCGCTTGCTTCAGGATTTACAGGATATTCAAGAAGGGTTAGGTTGAGGGAAGGGGTCACCTTCTGTCGAGATCCCATCAGGGGGGATATCTCAGACATGTCAGCTGGGATGAAGGGGTGGTGAGCTCTGTGCCAACCCCTGCTGCCAAAGCAGGCAGGAGACAGCACCCCCTCATGTCTAGACCAGCAGCATGCTTTAACATTAAGGGAGCACCGCTCTCTTCAACTGTAATCCACATAAGTAGCCTAGATCAATCAATGCACTCTTCCACCTATACCCAAGTTCGGATATACAATATTATTTCAGTATTCGGTATACGTATTACTTGCTTACTACGTAAAATCACTTGTTGATAACAAAGGAGTGAAGTAAACAAAATAAACTAAACACTTATCAATTTGAACATTAATGCAAGAAATAATGAAAATCCAAAGTTTCTTCTCAAAATTTATTTAGTCAATTAATTAAAATAAAATCTATTCCACACAATTCATACGGTTTCTACTAACTTCTGCTCACCTCAACTTACTAGAGCGTTACTTCAGTATACGTTTTTGTTACAATGTATAGTGATTATCTTATTAAGAGGTCTTTCTGAACTAGTACAGAATCAACTTTGAGTCTATTTGTATTCTTCCTGAACTATTTATTGAAAGTGCCTAAGAAAAAACTACCACGAAGCTACGGCAGTCTTACGCGATTTAGTGCAGATTTTATAAAACGGCAAACTACAACAACATTTTGAACCAATTTATATCAAATTGTGCGGCATCTACAAATTTTCAAAAGGGAGACCTAATATTACAAATCAATCATACTATTCAGCAAATTAATTATTTGCGGTGTTTATCACGATCAAGATGCCCGTCAGAAAAGAAACATGAACAAGCGACAGACACACACAAACTCCCAGCTCAGACTGACTGTATTGAAGCGTCTTCCCTGACCGAGCAAGTTTTATCAAAGTAACAGGCTACAAAAACCATCAACCAAATGTGTAAACGGTTGACCGCTCCCCCTCTCGCCGGGTTTGCGCCGTGGTCGCGATGTGGCCAAGATCACGGCAGCGAACAACTACACAATATTTAATTTGCTTATGCCTTAGAGAGCCTAATTTCCGAAATTAATTACAGTAAAACACGAAACAAAATTACACCCCACAATTACTTTAACTTTACAAACGGTATACTTAAGATATAATATCTCGACATTTGCTGTTATTATGCCTCTTCTGGACAATTCGGAACTTCATCACGACCTTCTGGAACTCTAACGTGTCGTCAATCCTTGATATCCCGGGATATCTCATCATATCGATAGATATTTTTATCTTAATATTACAGAAAGTCACAAAGAATTTCGCTACATCTTTGTTATAAGTATTACAAATAATGAGACACTTTTTCAAGTCAATGGGCTTTCTTCCTTGAAATTAACAGCTGTTTGTTTGGATTGGACGATAGTGTTGAACAATTGGTATGTCTATGTTATTTAAGGGAGAGTGAATCCTTTATATTAAATAAGCCATTCACGACATTAAAAAGTGAATAGTACCAAAACATGTAATTTTCAACCTTTTCACAAATGCCATGGTTTGATTTACATAAGCACACTAACTGATTCAAAATTGAGTGAAATAAATTTTGTATTGCAGCTAGATTACTGTTAAAGCTTTTATAGCATAGCAAATTCTAACTAGACATTGCAGTCTCATTGCGGTTATTAATCAAGACCTGTTAAGAGAGTTCATTACTGCTGGTCAAGGACACGTCAGGCAGTATTAGGCCTGGTTGTGATCATACTCTGAACAGTTCTTAGTTTTCTCTATACAATATTAAAATAAAACAAATCCTTATAAATCACATCTCATTAAAAATTAAAAAGAAGATAAATATGAAGTTCAACAGTTCCCTCATATTTGTATTGTACTTTTGTTCCAATTATCGTTATATATTTTGCATAGCAAAGGCTTATACAAAGAGATTATATCAAAATAATGTCAACTCAAAGCGAAGATGGTAATATTATGGCCCTTTTAACTATTTCCAATAATCATTAGACTGCTCCTTTCACAATATGCATGCACCTAAGCGGTATCGTTTACCTGAAACGATTAAGGAACTTTGAAGGCATCGTGAATGCGCTAAGAGCTACTTGATTTCCGGTGAGAAAGGCACATAGTAGTTATTTACTTCATCCTGTAGCATTTTATCCACTTCCTTTTCTATTCTTGTTCTGAGGTTTCAGCTGATGGAGTTTATCTATTGCAACAAATATTGAGATGGATCAGTAATTGGCTCAGTAAATGGATCAGTAATCCACCCACGAGAACGGTGTTGAGCGCGGGGTGTGGGGACAATTCCGCAAGAAGAATGGATTCGTGTTTATCTATTGCAACAAATATTGAGATGGATCAGTAATTGGCTCAGTAAATGGATCAGTAATCCACACACGAGAACGGTGTTGAGCGCAAGGTGTGGGGACAATTCCGCAAGAAGAATGGATTCGTGTTTATCTATTGCAACAAATATTGAGATGGATCAGTAATTGGCTCAGTAAATGGATCAGTAATCCACCCACGAGAACGGTGTTGAGCGCGGGGTGTGGGGACAATTCCGCAAGAAGAATGGATTCGTGTTTATCTATTGCAACAAATATTGAGATGGATCAGTAATTGGCTCAGTAAATGGATCAGTAATCCAGACACGAGAACGGTGTTGAGCGCGGGGTGTGGGGAAAATTCCGCAAGAAGAATGGATTCGTGTTTTTATCTATTGCAACAAATATTGAGATGGATCAGTAATTGTCTCAGTAAATGGATCAGTAATCCACACACGAGAACAGTGATGAGCGCGGGGTGTGGGGACAATTCCGCAAGAAGAATGGATTCCGAAGCACCAGACATCTACGGACAACTTTCGTGCGGGCTGCTTTAGAAAGGTCTTGCAGTAAAAATTTATGACATCATCTGTTTTCTTCTGTAGCAAAGAGGTAAATGTAGCCAAGAAGAATGCTCTACTCTACGCATAATGCAAACCAATCAAGTGCTTATAGTCGTTATATCGATATTTGTACTAACTTATGCGTTGCTGGTTGCATGTTGTTTTGAACCTCGTCATATGTAGGTGTTTACTAGATTTACAGGTTAGACCTAATCCTAGTCCAGATTGACTGATAAGCAGTAAGTAGGCAGTCACCGCACGTAGCTCACCTCCCCCTTGCCATCAACACCTGAGTGTTTGTGACAAGCAAGACTACTATATCTGTAAATTTGCATGGGTATTTTTTAATTCCAACACGCTAATTCATTTAGTGTCCTCTATGTATTCAGTCGAGTTTTCATGATTTTCGTTGGTGGCTCGTGTGGATTTTAGTTTCCTAACGTGTTCATAGGTACTAGATAATATTGTTATACTCATCATCGTGGTTTTAGTTCCTATCTCCTGACTCGTCATTCTATTCGTAAACTGCTGGTATTTAATACTGTTTTGGTTTTTTTTCACAGCTGATTCACGTAAGAAAATACTTTCTCATCGCGTAATGAGTATTTATATTCAGAAACATGGCAAATGAAATATCATCATATAAATTCCGTTCACTTCTGATATATCACTAGTGTATTATGAGGAATTTCATGTCCGTATAGTATTACGACTTTAGCCTTGGCTAGTTCCTTTACAACAATGCCGAGAACTCATATTTCGACTCTTAATTAATGATATATTAAAACAAATGTAAAAGCACTAATATACAAAATAGTGTATATTATAATTTTTCAGTGTCACACTCATCAGTCCTAAACGCTGATTAGTGAGATTAAATGTGTAATTTTCAAAACGTGCCAACATTTAAACCCTCATGAGTACATTTTTTAATGAAATCATGAGCATTAATTTAAAAATATTGAATATGCATAATTATCAAGACAGTGTTAATAAAAGTCATCTTTATGAACAATTTTTACCAACAAAGTTTTCAAAATAAGAGAGGAAAGCAGGAGGCAATTACTCATCTTAAAGGGCTTTAAGAAAGTGATGAATAGAGCTCATTAATAATTTAAGATTAATTCAAACATTGCCGTTAAGATTTCTTTAAGACAGGAACGATTGCTGGATACTAAAAGACGGCATCTTTAGAGCGTTTTACTTTACCGTGCATCAACTTATTGTCTTTGTTTTAATTGGGTCTTGTCAATGAACAATAGATCGCTTGGAGCTTATTACGTTATTTATGATTTTTGCAATTAAAAAAAAGATTATTTTTATTTTATACAATTAATTTAGCAATGCAATTTATGTTTGACACAAATATTAGTTTTATTATAAATACAGCTATATATGTTTGGTCGTGTACTAATCATTAGAATTAATAGTAGACATGCTTATTGAAAATTCTATTAGTTTATAAATAAATACTATGAAAGGTTTAATGACTTAAATATATTTGGTAATCATTGAAGGTGTTGACCATTCCTTGTCTATACACCTTGTGATGGACAAAGCTGGTGTTTAAGCATTGTAAATTATTTCTTTATGTGTCATCAAACTTAATTGCTGTTTAATTAACAAATCATTCAAGAAACCGTAAATATAATTTTTACAGAAATGTTTTATAAATATTTCAGTTAGTATTTTAAAGTTATCTAGAGATAGCACATGCAGTGTTAAAACACAAAAAAAGATTTACACTTTTCTTACATAGTTCTACACGAAAAAAAACATTTTTAGTACCAGTATTAAATATATTTTTTAAGCAAGTGAGATATTTTTGTTAAAAATCTCTCAGCCGACAGACCAAACTATATGGCAATCCTAATCACCTATATATATCACATGCAGTGTTAAAACACAAAGATTTGTACTTTTCTTACATAGTTCTACACGAAAAAAACCATTTTTAGTACCAGTATTAAATACTTTGCAACCTGAACATTTACAACTTATAAAGATATGAAAAATTGTATCCTAAAAGTATTACCTATAAATAGCCTTATTTAAGTGTTCAGGATTTAACCAGTATCGCGTATCGCTATTCTCATTTACTTACTGATTCCAAGGATATTTTTACCCAACCCGTGGGATCTTCTACTGTTTTAGTAAATTTATGTTCATCAACAATGGTGTTACTTATAGTTTTATTTTTCGTTGTACAGCTAAGAGAAGTATACGCCGGGAATGTATAACAGTTAGAATAGCATTTGATAACAGTTAAACTGCATATTCAACTTTAAGACAACCTTCCGGAACTTTAAATAAATCATTGTATTTAAGTACTAGACTTTGCAATTTATGATCCAGTGAACCAGTAGGTTTATCAACTTCGGTGGCTAAACCTATTTCCTTTACGCGACTGATTAAGATGAAAGCAGTAGATAAGGATAGTCCCAATGGAGATATAGAACCAACGTGAAATACAAATATATTTCCCTCATTACTATATAGACAGAAGAAAACATTACATTCAGTTGTACATTTACTAATAATTTTCAATTCCTGTCTAGGATTGGAATTTAAATTGAATTTTAAATTCAACAGAAAGTGATGCTTAATATTCAGAAAATCTAAAATACTCTTTTCAATCACACTTGAAAGTTTAGAGATAAAAAATTCATTAAGTATAACATTTAGAGACTTTTCAGGCTATTAATACAGTTAAATATATTCAAAAGGATTTATTTTGTTCTTATTCTTCACGTTAGAGTCACGTTTAATCAAAATGATCAAGCTTTTGTTACATTGTATAACTTTTATTGAGGGCTGTAAAAAAGTAATGCCGAAACACTTATGATTGGGGAAATCTAATACACCTTATGGAAATAACCACACTTACCTTAGTTGTTATGGCTATGTTTAAAACTTTCAGATTTCTTAAGAACATCACCTTATGTCTCATCTGTTTTCTAAATAAATCTGTATCATTTTTCAATGATGATGTTTGATGTGCCACCATCTTAGCACCTTTGCTATTTGAATCTAGTCGTCTCTACCCATTAGACTGCTTTCTCTGAGCAGTACTGATCGCGCTGATTCCGGCAAATTGAACTTTGAAATTTCTGCTCTTCTCAAATTTTTATTGCATTTAAATCTAACTATAAAGATTAACTCTCAACAGACGATCTTCATTCATTTTTTACTTGATCCCCAACAATTACGACTATTATAAAAATAACCCCGCAAGCAATTACTTCTGTACCACGTATTGGAAATTCTATTCAGAAAATAAATGCTGTTAAAACTCTATACAGAGTAATAATCTCGCACAGTGAAATAGTACTTACATCTATTTATTAGTATACAAGATTTAATTCTATAAAATAACAGTTCATTTTTATTTATTGGTAGTTGATGAATTTATAGTAACTTGGATGAGTGTGGATGACTTCTATAGTATCGCTTCTAACTAAGGGTGACGTGTTAGTATAGACTGTTAATGCAATAAACACAATCAATAAGTAACTGTTTCAAATGTAAAAGTGTTAGTTATCGAAGGGAGTTAAATACCTAGAACGTAATTAATTACGAACTACTGCTATTGGCGCGTGTTCTATTACGAGTATTACACTTCGCGCTGCAAGTTTCATAAGTATTTATCAGTCCAACTTTCCTAAAATTCAAGTGAGTTATTGGTTAAAATTGATTTCAATAATGAAGTCTCTGTTTTCGATATCGAGTAGTACTTCGGCTGGAACTGTAATAGATGTATTATTATGCTATAAGTGTGTAAGAAATGGAGGCGGTCTGTTTGTTAAAACTTATACTAACATGATCAAAAGACACATATAGTCATAAAATATAGATCATTCAATACACACATCCTATTGATGGAACTGTTGTATTCTGTCTGTAATACTACCAGAGAAAGTGAGACTTGAAGCTACTACCAACATCATCCAAACGTGACGTCAATATACGACGCACTGTCATAACTACGGTAAACTGTTCTCTTTATCTGACTTGAAGCTACTACCAACAAAATCCAAACGTGACGTCAATATATGACGCACTGTCACTACTACGGTAAACCGTTCTCTTTATCTGACTTGAAGCTACTACCAACAACATCCAAACGTGACGTCAATATATGACGCACTGTCATAACTACGGTAAACTGTTCTCTTTATCTGACTTGAAGCTACTACCAACAAAATCCAAACGTGACGTCAATATATGACGCACTGTCATAACTACGGTAAACTGTTCTCTTTATCTGACTTGAAGCTACTACCAACAACATCCAAACGTGACGTCAATATATACGACGCACTGTCATAACTACGGTAAACTGTTCTCTTTATCTGACTTGAAGCTACTACCAACAACATCCAAACGTGACGTCAATATATGACGCACTGTCATAACTACGGTAAACTGTTCTCTTTATCTGACTTGAAGTACTACCAACAACATCCAAACGTGACGTCAATATACGACGCACTGTCATAACTACGGTAAACTGTTCTCTTCATCTGACTTGAAGCTACTACCAACAACATCCAAACGTGACGTCAATATATGACGCACTGTCATAACTACGGTAAACTGTTCTCTTTATCTGACTTGAAGTACTACCAACAACATCCAAACGTGACGTCAATATACGACGCACTGTCATAACTACGGTAAACTGTTCTCTTCATCTGACTTGAAGCTACTACCAACAACATCCAAACGTGACGTCAATATATGACGCACTGTCATAACTACGGTAAACTGTTCTCTTTATCTGCCTTGAAGCTACTACTACCAACAAAATCCAAACGTGACGTCAATATATGACGCACTGTCACTACAACGGTAAACCGTTCTCTTTATCTGACTTGAAGCTACTACCAACAACATCCAAACGTGACGTCAATATATGACGCACTGTCATAACTACGGTAAACTGTTCTCTTTATCTGACTTGAAGTACTACCAACAACATCCAAACGTGACGTCAATATACGACGCACTGTCATAACTACGGTAAACTGTTCTCTTTATCTGACTTGAAGCTACTACCAACAACATCCAAACGTGACGTCAATATACGACGCACTGTCATAACTACGGTAAACTGTTCTCTTTATCTGACTTGAAGCTACTACCAACAACATCCAAACGTGACGTCAATATACGACGCACTGTCATAACTACGGTAAACTGTTCTCTTTATCTGACTTGAAGCTACTACCAACGACATCCAAACGTAACGTCAATATACGACGCACTGTCATAACTACGGTAAACTGTTCTCTTTATCTGACTTGAAGCTACTACCAACAACATCCAAACGTGACGTCAATATATTACGCACTGTCATAACTACGGTAAACTGTTCTCTTTATCTGACTTGAAGTACTACCAAAAAACATCCAAACGTGACGTCAATATACGACGCACTGTCATAACTACGGTAAACTGTTCTCTTTATCTGACTTGAAGCTACTGCCAACGACATCCAAACGTAACGTCAATATATGACGCACTGTCATAATTACGGTAAACTGTTCTCTTTATCTGACTTGAAGCAACTACCATCAACATCCAAACGTGACGAAAATATACGACGCACTGTCGTAACTAATGATAAACTTCTCTTTATCTGACTTGTAGCTATTACTAACAACATGCAAGCGCGACGTCAATGTACATAGAATTGTCATAACTAAATGTGTTTTCGATAAATTGTTTTCTTTATCTGGCATGAAGCTGTTACTAAATTAAGTCATACCTAATGTCAGAGGAGCCTAAAAACTAATGATAATGGCGAAAGTTTATTATTCTATCAAAATAACTCAAAACCGACTAACGTTAGCCACTTTGAAATGCGTAAAAGGATTTTTTTAATATTATTTTTCAAAAAGGTCTACCAAAAGGTTAATACAGTTCTAAGGTTTCGTAACGTTATCACAACTGGTTCAAAAGATATAATTGTTTTTACGAAAAACACCTACAGACAGATAGATCGAAAACTAAAGGTTTTAAGATATATGATCATATGTAGGCCTACTATTTTGCTCATTTTTATGTGTGGAACAAAATTCCAAAGTATTGGAACACTTTTACCGAATACCCTGTATACTAATGGACACAGTGTGAGAACGCTTGGGCAGTCTGTGTCAAGTGCGGTGAGACGCGTCAACACAATATGACAAGACAGACTGTACACTGTAGTGAGTTGAGCAGAGTTGTGGCTCGCCACACACTGACTGGCGTCTGTCAGAACTCGCTTCACTGTATCATTGTGCTGTTGGTAGTTTATATACCATTGGGAAACATCTATTTGTTTTGTTCAGATTGTGTTTAACAATATATGGTATCCAACATCCATGTATGTTTCTAGCATTGATAAAGTTATCACTATGATAAGGGAATATTGTTATACGGTATGAAATTACAAAAATCCAAAATTTAGAAAAATTAAACAAATTAAAAGCCAGAGTGCTATTTTTGGTTCAAAAAGTATAAATTCCGGTTTGAGGTATTCAACCGGTAGAGGTTGAACGTTAACCGTAAACTTCCGTAACTAAAATACCATAAACTAACCGTAGAGCTAAAATAACTAATCGGGAATGGTTAATTCAATGTGAATGTTGACTAAGCCCTAGTTCACCTTCCTATTAGAGCAGTATCTGGAATCTGACGTTGTCGTCTTGACTCATGATATCTGAAGTCATGTTTGTCAGAGACACCTAGACGACAAAATATAGTGTAATCTAGGTGAAGTATTATCATTGTCTCAGAAACATCTATTGGAAAAAAAACTTAACAAAGGCTTGTAATTTTTCGTTGAACAGAAGAAGTTCCTAGAAGATGATAGTTCCCGTAGCTCGCAAATTTTTACAGTCCGGAAAAATCCCATTGGCTAAAATATTCTTGAGCTTCGACTTTGAAGAGTCAAAAACTTTTCCAGGAAGCTTCCTAAGACCGGGTGCTTTAAAACACTTATAGAATCTTGTATCTTTCAGAGACTAAAACTCCCTGATTCTGAGAGCTTCTAGAAGCCGGGAACTTTGTATATGTTCCTTATGTAAAATATAGAGGTTTCTAAAGGTCTCCTATAATCAGATTCATATATATCACACACATTTAAATTTTAACAGTTCTAAAATATGAGACGGACAAGTCACAAATGGTTGGCTACCCAGCCACAACCAAGTGTTGGGTATGCAATGGACACTTGGTTGTGGAGCCCAAGGTGGGGTACACTCAAAAGAAAAATGGTGCAAAGCCTAAAATTTTCAAAATGTCACTTCAATCACAGTTAAACACAGCTGTGTTAAAAACAGTGTTTCTTTTGTCAGTCAAACATTCGTTTGACGATTTAAAAACCAATAATAAATATGTATAACATTTAAACTAACTAAGCTTTATACTAACTGAAATGAGAATTGACATAACGTTTATATAGCTACAAAATAATATGCACACTGTTCCTACAGTTATGTGAAGACAAATTATACATTTTAGTTTGTTTTAAATAAATACAAATTGTAATGTATTTGCATATTTACAAATTTATTTAAAGAATCGCGCACCTAATACTTTTATATAAACCACTTTGTGATTCATAAAGTCAGTTACATAAAATATTCTATTGTCGTACTGACATCACGCAATATCGGAATACCTATTGAGGGAGTTGTCATCTGCAGGTGTCTATTGTTCAGATTATCTGTCGGGCTGTGATATTGACGACTGGATCACACACATCTCTCCAATCTCTTCGTAAATGCTCATGGAGAATGTGACTCTCTGAGTTTTATCTTCTGTCAAGTAGATCTCAAATTGCTTCTGGTGAGTAATACATTTTCAGTTTTCTCAGTTCTCAAAATCATTGTAATCACTTACTTGACGCATGATTTTACGAGTAATACTTCATAAATACTTCATAATTGTATATGAATCTGGTCGACGTGCTCATGGTAATGGCATCTACTATGTTGCCTATGTATCCCATTATGATTTAAATTCAGACATTTAATTCGGACCATTCTATTGGAAGTGATGGTTAACTTGTCCATCATGTGATGTATTCCTTTATAACGACAGGAGTAATGTGTTCTCTTATCGTTCCATCCGTGATTAGATATGTACTAGTTTTCCATTCCAGATACACAGTTTATGTATGAAATCACCTTTATATATATGTGCACCACAATATATCACCTCATCTTGTAGATTTAAAGGAATTGCACACATTCAGCATGGCCATATAACAAGATTTAATACACATAGTCCTCGATAAACTAAGAATATTTAGCTATCGTATCGCCTCAAGACCATCGTATCGCCCATACCAGATATTAATACTTTTGGTTATAAAATCCAACGCCTTCTTACACTGTTTGGATACTTTAAACTCTTTCTTAACAAAAGCTGTGTCTAACATTCAGATTCGGTTGCGATCTTTCCCGTTGCTGATTAAAACGTCAATATGCCGTTGTATGTGTCAAATCACTACTTTTAGAAATTAGATTGCCCAAAAATATTTCAGAAACAAAAATACAGGTTTTTCATTTGTAAATGTTTCAAGAAACTTTAAAAACGAGGTGTCTTATAAACTACAATATATGTATATACCGTGGTCAGTTGTGTAAAATATCTATTTATGGATTTGTAATCAAACATGAAAAAGGTGTTTTTGTTTTAATCCACCGTGTAGAGCAACCGTTTACCGAGAGTAATATAATGTAAAAGCAAAAACTACCTAGTACATTTATTGTAATTTTTATAATTAAGAAACTTTCTACAAGGTTCGGACGACAATCAAGTATTTTGTATTAATGATTTTTGAACCATGAGATTTATCACATAACATATTGTATTGTGTAAGTGATATAATGCAATATCAGAATAGCCTACACATTGAGAGAGGTGTCACTAGCAGGTGTCTATTGTTCAGATATCTGTAGAGCCATATATTGTGTGGCTGTGTTTAGGTTTCAGACCGTGATATTGTCGTAATGATGTATGCAATACCAGAATACTCATTGAGAGAGGTGTCACTAGCAGGTGTCTATTGTTCAGATATCTGTAGAGCCATATATTGTGTGGCTGTGTTTGGGTTTCAGACCGTGATATTGTCGTAATGATGTATGCAATACCAGAATACTCATTGAGAGAGGTGTCACTAGCAGGTGTCTATTGTTCAGATATCTGTAGAGCCATATATTGTGTGGCTGTGTTTAGGTTTCAGACCGTGATATTGTCGTAATGATGTATGCAATACCAGAATACTCATTGAGAGAGGTGTCACTAGCAGGTGTCTATTGTTCAGATATCTGTAGAGCCATATATAGTGTGGCTGTGTTTGGGTTTCAGACCGTGATATTGTCGTAATGATGTATGCAATACCAGAATACTCATTGAGAGAGGTGTCACTAGCAGGTGTCTATTGTTCAGATATCTGTAGAGCCATATATTGTGTGGCTGTGTTTGGGTTTCAGACCGTGATATTGTCGTAATGATGTATGCAATACCAGAATACTCATTGAGAGAGGTGTCACTAGCAGGTGTCTATTGTTCAGATATCTGTAGAGCCATATATTGTGTGGCTGTGTTTGGGTTTCAGACCGTGATATTGTCGTAATGATGTATGCAATACCAGAATACTCATTGAGAGAGGTGTCACTAGCAGGTGTCTATTGTTCAGATATCTGTACAGCCGTATATTGTGTGGCTGCGTTTGGGTGTCAGACCGTGATATTGTCGTAATGATGTAATGCAATACCAGAATACTCATTGAGAGAGGTGTCACTAGCAGGTGTCTATTGTTCAGATATCTGTAGAGCCATATATTGTGTGGCTGTGTTTGGGTTTCAGACCGTGATATTGTCGTAATGATGTATGCAATACCAGAATACTCATTGAGAGAGGTGTCACTAGCAGGTGTCTATTGTTCAGATATCTGTAGAGCCGTATATTGTGTGGCTGTGTTTGCGTGTCAGACCGTGATATTGTTGTACTGATATAATGCAATATGAGAATACTCATTACTGCAATAAAAAAGTATTTTTAAATTAAAAGAAAACGATACAATTTTAGACACTTTCCACTATCAGCTAAATTTCCGGTTTTCAGTCCGACAAAACATTGTTACATTGTTAATAGATTTAAATCTCAAAATATTTCGGCTTCCTTGTGTCTATAGTCAACACAAGACTACAATTACTGCAGATAGAGAGCTACCTGCTACAGCGAGGCCGAACAGTTTCAAGAATTTAATTGCGTAGACAAAATTTTGACGCTTTGGAAACAAGATAAATTGGACGATTCTAATGATAAAGACCTCAAAAGTATAGTATACGTAAATTAGTTTTTAGCAACTCGAAAGCGGGTAAAACACTCAATAGATATATATGGACTCTTCTTCCATAGACCAAGAGGAAATTATATACCAAGTCTGAAATCTCCAGGATCTTTTTATAAAAAATTATCATATTTATGGGTAGATGGATAGACAGACAGACTGCCCTTTGACCTTTTGAGAGACATATACTCCATTTTACAAGGCTTTATAAAATTTATATCAAAATTTGGTATTTACGAATCCTACACACCGATAAACAGACGCACAGACAGACGGACGAACTGATGTTTATGCTAAAACCAAGAGGGGTTCTTCAGACTAAGAGGAACCTATGTACCAACTCTCGAGACACTGGGAACTTTCTGTCCAGAGTTACCGTAAAGGCTGGCAGACAAACTTACAGCGATAAAAACGTTCTATGGAGTTCTCAATAATAAAGTTTAAACAGAACAACTATGAATTATATGAAAGTTGTTTCCTGTAATGACGATGAACTCCACGTCTATTATCCTAATGCCAAATCATGTATATATCCGTAAATTTCATAAACATTAGATGAAACGTTTTAATTGATATGAGAGAATAAAAAGATGCCGCTCAGTTATTTTTATTAACCTTAGGCTTTTATCGCGATTCGTATTAAACATTCATGTAAATTTTATTAAATTAAATTAAATCATCACGTAAATATATAATTAATTAAACAAACCATTATTTAAAATGTAAAAAAAGGTTAGCTAATAAATGAAAGGGATCAAAATATAGATGACGTCCTGTCAGATATGACGGCGGCCAAACATTCAGTCCAGTCCTCGATAATGCTGCTGTGGGATTATAGTGGGGATTACCAGCTTTCCATTTTCTATCAGCATCAGCCAACACAATGGTGAGTGCACGTACCAGAGTTGCTGTTTCGTGAGTAGAAACTTACCTTTATATTTATCCTGTTTTACATTATAACGAGGTCTAGTAAAGTGTCCTACGTTAATAATTTTTAATTCTTAACAAACATTTTTTATTTCTGTATCTGCCTGTCTGCATCACCTTCAGAGAACGTAAATCTAGACGTATATTTCTCAATGAAACTTAAATTCTATGCAATATAGTTTTTTTAATGAAGGTGAATTTCTCTCCAAAGGATTTAGCTGAGCGTTTTTCAACAATTTTACATTGATTCTAAGGATAAAAATGAAGACAACGAAACAATTTTAGAATTAATAAATTTGTAAGCAAAGTGAGTACAAAATAAGAAATTTTAAAACGTGATTAACATAGCTATAGATTTAAAATTTTCATGCAACATCAGCGAAGTATGTCACTCTACAATTGGTTTGCCGAACCAATGACCTTGTATTAGGAAAAAGACCTTACTAACGTTGTTGGAAATGTCACATATTAAGTATTTGAAGTTGTGATAAAACATTGAAGGAATTAAAAAAATTCTGTATTCGTGAATAATACGCCACACACTTACTTTAGTCACTTATACCTACAAATTTTAGAATATTAAATCAAGAATTGAAACTGACTTGTCAAACACAGCCAAGAAAAGTCATGGCGGCAACAATGCGAATTTAAAGGAAAAAACTTTAATAAAAAACATATCTTATCATAGCTATGGTGGGAGCTATAGCTGTAATAGCTAAGAGTTGAAAATCTGACGATATTACATACTTTACTCCTGGAATCTGGAGTCATATTTGCCTGAAGAGAGAAAAACATGTCGGCGATAAAGAAGATCTAAATGAACTGTTTACATCGTTTCAACATCAGAGATACATAGAAATGTTTATGAAGACTGCGTAATACACCGCGAAGAGATTTGTTCAAACGCAAACTTATTGAGGCTTCATATATAAAATTATTAGACCAACTTCTAAGTCAACCTTTGGTTGAGGTTAGACCACTCTGGGTACTAATATTAAAAAAAGAACTAACTAGTAAACCATGGCCTTTACCCCTTCCCCTACTGACCATCATGGCCTTCATGTCCCATTGTTTCAGATGACACTACGAGGTGCCGATGAAAGAGCCGACATCGACATTCTTGTTAGTATCCCACTGTAGCCTGTGCTAGTGTGATGTGTGATTGTGATTCTCGTACTTGTGATTTGTGCTCGTAACTTGCATTCTTTGCAGTGACAACGCCTGGACTGGACTTCTAGCAGTTTTTAGGTATGTTTGAACCCTTTTCTTTCTCTTATTTTCTTCTTTTTGTTCTTTATTTATGTATGTATTAATACCTTCCCAACCTGACGAAGAGAATAGATTATAATCCTCGAAACGTTGTGTTATATCTTTTGTAACATACAAAGATGGCAAATGTCCGAAATTCTGTTATCCATTCAAACCTTTCATAGTCAATAACAAACTTTAAACAAGAAGTATACATTTACAATTCATTATTTCCTTATAGCTGTAGTTTACATAAATTTACAAAGAGGGGTGGCTATATATGAAATATAAGTTTTGTGAAAGGAGAGTCCAGGAATTAAAGGGAATTTTATCCTCTCCCACATGTCAGAGATGTAACATGTAACACTGTGTTATAAGTAGCTAAGATGTCACTGTAGACTAAGTTACTATAGGCTTAAAGTTTACAACTTCAGCAGATACCATTAGGATTTTCCAACAACCTATAAGTCTGAACTGTAACTGTTATTAGAACTACCTTTGCATTAAGTTGGTTTACTAAGTTTTAATACAACTTTATCTTCAATAATTAATGATAAAACTTAAGTAGTTTGGGGATAAAACTTAATAAAGGGGATTGATAATATTACAATTTTATATTTAATTTAAAACATTTAAGAGCATTTTCTGCAGACATTTTTTAATTACATTTGATGTCTTAAGTCATAATTAATTTAAATATTTCTCTCTCAAATCATAATTGTTATACATAAGTTGCTATAACATGTTATATGCTTGAGCTGTTCTTTCTTCGCTTTAGTAAAACTGTCCACAACAATGGCTAAAATAAATGCCTAACATTTTGTTCAAGAGGTCACATTTATGTTATTTTTTCATGATTAATGAACTCGTGCACAGTAGTATAACTCAATTGTACAACATAACACCAGAAGAACCATTTTTAAATTCAGATATTTATAAAATACAAACTTTCGTTGATTTTGTTTGTTTACCATATAGTTACGGATTAGTATAAGGAAATAGTTACTTTCTCCTATCACCATTTAAATTGATCGTTTCGTATTTTATAAATAGGGCGGTCAAGGGTACTTTTTCACACAAAGTGCAGTATATAAACGTTATTTCGACTTTTCACCAATCAACAAACGATAAGAAGCTATTAATGTAATGAAAAGTAACTAAACCCCTTTAAATAAAATAACAGATAGGAAGCTAATATTATTTTAATTAAGTCTACACAAAGAAACGAAGAGACAAGGAAGATAATAAAACGAAACTATTATTATTAAAAACCTTTATTCATGAAAAAACTAGCCCTACGTACTATGTTAGAATGTTGAATTTAGATCAGCTCATCTTACTTTTATTCCCGCGTCTCGTATCTGAAGCTGTCTCATACTTGTTCGCAATAAAAAGAAGGTAAACTGGAGTTAAACTCAACATTCAAATTGAACCAAACCTTCCTACCATAGCTACGTTACGTATAAATATTATGTGTTTGTGCATTGCATTAATAAATAGATAATTGTAACATTTTTTTGCATCAAAAATAAAATTGTATGTTATAAAATATGAATAAATTTGTAACATTACAGCAGATCAAAATGTATGTACGCTCTCCATGGGAAGAGAGTGTAACCTTTTCGCGTTCAATGAATTGCTACTCTCGTTGCGCTCGTACGATAATGTTTTCTGTTCAACCAATAAGATTCTTTCTGCTCTTAAACAGACTTATACTTCTATTGGATACCAGTGCCATACATATTAAACAACGAAAATGCTAAACATAAAATTGGAAGTGGGGTTTTTATTTAAATAGGACTTCGATAGACATAGAGTTTAATACTAGAAACAAGTGACGAAATGTATTTTATGAATTTTATACTTGAAAATATTAGTTTTACAATAATTAGTTTCTTTATTTTCATACTAGTCATAATACTTCTCTAAATTTAAGAGCATGATATTATCACCATGCCAAACTCACAGTTGTGATTCTAGTCTTAGATATTGATTCTAGACTCTAGTTCTGAACTTCGCTCATCACATTGTATTACTAATTAGTGGCTTATACAGTTAATTAGTGTCTACGAATACAAAACTATCATGCAAGACTTGAAGATCAAGAGACACCATAATCAGTGATCTATGAACTAGCAGAATCAAAGCTGACGTGGAAGGCTCGAGCCTGATAAGGCACTACTTGATCACCACCAGCCCCGAACTAATCTAACTTTGACCCGCTCGTCCGTTCTAATCCACTTCCTGGCCGCCACATCGCTCGAGGCTGTTTCTATAGCAACGACTAAACACTGATGAGATCTCTATAACATTGCTGTTAAATTTAGTGCAATGTTTATATTGTAATGATAATGAGTGCGTTACTAACGTAATGGTATAATAGCATTAAAAAGATAGTTTAAAAGTAGATTAATCGACTTCAAATTGTAATGGAGCACACTGAGTTACGTGTAAAATAACCTCATGATATGATATGCTCTGGAACCAATGCAGAATCCGTGATCAGCTGTAATGACGACTGAATATTTAGTTTTATTTTACTGGAATAGACAATTAAAACTATTTTACGAATTACACCTAATAAGCCTTTCCGAAAACTCAATACGCTCTATGTTTATGTAGAGACAACAGTATATAAAATTAAAAGAATATTAAATAGCATGATGTCTTAAAGTATTTTTCAACTCATAGTATTATTGAATTTTGAGTTTAGCTTCAGTTCACCTTCCTTTTAATTGCAGCGACTGGTATACGACGGTACCTCAGACTTGTCTCCTCTAATCTGGAATCATGTTCGCCTGAAGGGATCCAAAGAAAATCGACGACGAAAAAGCTCAAAACGTAACATTTATATAGTTTACACTTTTCTACCTATTGAATCCATTGTTAATTGAATCAACCCTTCCTTCATAGCCACGTTATGTGTAGAAAACGCGGTTGCTCCACCGTGCTTAGAGATCTTGTGGATCACATCGTAGTGCACTCAATTGTGTACATAATGAGACTGCCACTTCACCTGTAGCTGCATTATAAGGAAGGTGAACTGGAGCTAAACTCAAAATTCAACATTGGTTACATTAAACCATTTAGCGTTACTCAATACAGCTCAATTTTGGCATATAAACTCGAATCTCGTGACATTTTATTTAAAAAAGCTACCAAAATATATTTGCATAGGATTTGGATAGGAGTGTTATCGTATACATTTACATTGATCTTATGGATAACCACAATAGCAACTTTTAATATCAAAGTTGCTATTATATTTTTACATTTTTATTCAAAAACAAAATATTAGAGTGTAAATAACGAACATGTTATAAGTTCGTGACAATATTTCAGGGAAATATTGCGTTATAGTACCTTCCCTAGTTCACCGAAACTGTTATTATTTCAAGAATGCTATGAAACTTAACTTAGGGAACAAAATTGTGAATTTACCGTTTGGCACGATATCTCGAGAAAGATTTCATTTGTAGACATGAACTTTGCATGACATTTTGTACATAGATAAGAATGAGTTTCATGATGGTGCATGTCTACCACGGAATTCGGCTGAGCGTCATTGAAGCTTATCGCTCAATAGGTTGACTCAATTTCTCTTTTGTCTACCGGAGAATGTAAATATTTCTTTTCTACGTGATTGTCTGCTATTAATGGAATGAGCTGTCCTATTGCAGTTCAGATTTGAAATCCTGCAAACTGCCTCATTTAACCCCGTTACGCGACACAGTATGGTCAATCATTCCAGGCTCTTTATAATTACGTATAAGACTTCCTTGCTTCTAATTTTTTTTAACTATTGTAATCTAGTACAAAAATATATGTTGAAACTAAAATTATGTAATAAAATTCAACAATTTGGTTTTTATATTCTTGAAATCGCTAAGTTATAAACTATTTTTTATTCCATCACTCAATAGTAAATTTCTAATAATATTTTGTTACTCGCTAAAATATACAAGTTAAAACGTTTAATATTTGCTTATGTAACTATTTAGCTAATTAAACGTTTGAATATAACTTTGATTAGTATCATAAAAGCTAATATATATTTTTATATAACTCTCCACTTGTGTATAAAAAATGTTAAAAAATGTTTGTAATTATCTAAATTAAAGTTTTGTTGTGATTATGGAGAGTACGGAGCATGTTGGCAATAATCGAATGTTCAAGTTTTCTCTAGTCAAAGTAATGTTTTGTTTATACACTTTATTTACCTTAACTACAAAAAGAATTTAAACACCGAACTCCATTTTCTTAATGATATTTTAACCTATAAATATGAGTATTTTAAAACAATAATAATTTAGTTATGGTGGATCCTTTGGTAATTACAAACTAAAGTACCTTACTGAATTCAACTTTAAGGAAGCCATGAGCAAAGGCCAGTTATCGGAGTATTAGAGGTTCAGGATGGCGTATTACAGGTAAGTCTCTGATAATGACAGGACAGAAAGGGATTTGGTACTCAAGCTGCCTTGGACAGAGTTACAACAAGCTTATAGTTAAGCTAGGATTTTACCCAGAAATTTTTAATAATTAAGTATTAGTTGGTAGGAAATTTTCTTTTAAAAATACGTTAAAAGTAACTATAGTGGATAATCATACGTTATAACAAATTCATAAAAATAATTAAAGGCATACAATTTATGATTGTGAATGTTAATATTTAAAGTATTTGAATATTCTCAAACCCCAAAAAACTCTATATTCATGGATCTTGAAGCAACACAAAAGTAATCAAAGTCAAACTACCATAAAACTATTAATACATAATTTAGAAAATTCCAAATCATCTGTTTTTCTCTTTACATGTAATGAGAACAAGTCAGGTGTTCGGCGTAACTCAGCCAGATTATTAGTGTAAACATACACAAAATTATTTCTTTATGATAAAACTGTATTATGAATGCGCGTTAAACTTCACGCACACACACACACGCGCGCGCACACACACGCGTACACACACACACACACACACACACACGCACACATCAGCGTATTACGGAATTAACGGGTGATCGACAGGTTATGTAATCCTCTTCTCCTGCAATGCGGTCGTGATTATCAGCAGATTAAGTAGAAACAGATGATCTGTATTTATTTCCATTGAGGTTGGCA
The DNA here is from genome assembly GCF_021130785.1 of Homalodisca vitripennis. NCBI lineage: Eukaryota > Metazoa > Arthropoda > Insecta > Hemiptera > Cicadellidae > Homalodisca > Homalodisca vitripennis. The sequence goes on from NC_060209.1 coordinate 22,845,902, forward strand.
TTAAAAATGGCTTATGCGATAAATTTAACTACTCAATTAAGGTAATATTTTGTATCTATGTCTAGTATAAATGTATATTTTCATGTTACTATAATATGTCGACAAATTTACTTTCTCGCAGAAGTATAACAATTTAAACCCTTGGTTAAATTAATTCATATCGTTATTTTAATCATAAATGTGATATTTCAGACTGTTTTTGTATTTTACAGCGTAAGTCTTGTTTTAAATTGCAAAATCTATCTATCCTACGTATACCTACGTATAGGAAAAAAGGAACATGCTATTTTGACACGTTACACGTCTCACTTTTTTATTTTTATTTATACATAGCTTATTATCTAGAACACTTGTAATTTTGTCGTTCTTAAAAGATAATAACGTCTTTATTTTTATTTAATTCTTTAATAAGAACGATTTCATATAGCTTACACATACAATATATCTTTTCTCATTTGATTTAATTACAATATTTTGCAACATACGTTCAAGTTCAAATTAACATAACAGTTTTGAACTTTCCGTGTCATAAATCAACATACATATGTTACATGTATGTACATATGTACATAGCAGGTGATAAAATACATGATTAGTAAATGAGTTACGTTTATTCCCCTAACCTGAACAGGTGGACGAAACAATGCAACTGAAGGATTCTATCAGTGCTTTTAGGCAGAAGATTCAGTATTCCCACGGATAGCTAGAAGTGTAAATATCTTGAGATTTGATATTGTATTAGAACCTATTTTTTGAAGCCTTGTAGAATCTAGTATTAAAAAACTAATATAACACAATAAAACGTTAAAAATACTTCGTCTAATTACAATAATATATTTCCCGTTAGTATATAGGATATGATTGAAGCCAGAAAAATTAAAGTTATACGAATATATGATAATTCACTGATATATCAAATATGCTGGAAAGTATAGCCCCCAACAACTAGCACTGATTATCACTGCAACAATGGTTTATCACTGTAACAGCTGGTCAATATTGCTGCAGCAACGGTCCATCATTTTCATCAACTGGTGATGATAGCTGCAGCAACATTACTCTCAACAATTAGTGACTATTGCTGCAGCAATTCTCTATCTAACAACTGGTCAATATTGCTTCATCAACGGTTCATTCCTCTCAAAAACTGGTGACTAACACTGCAGCAACAGTCCATCACTCTCAACAATTAGTGACTATTGCTGCAGCAATTCTCTGTCTAACAACTGGTCAATATTGCTTCATCAACGGTTCATCAACGGTTCATTCCTCTCAAAAACTGGTGATTACCACTGCAGCAACGGTCCATCACTCTCAACAATTAGTGACTATTGCGCAGCAATTCTCTGTGTAACAACTGGTCAATATTGCTACATCAACGGTTCATTCCTCTCAAAAACTGGTGACTATCACTGCAGCAGTTGTCTATCACTCTCAAAAATGGTGATTATCACCGCAGCAATTTTCTATCACTAACAACTGGTCAATATCACTGCAGCAACGGTCCATCACTCTCAACAATTGGTGACTATTGCTGCAGCAATTGTCTATCTAATAACTGGTCAATATTGCTACATCAACGGTTCATTCCTCTCAAAAACTGGAGACAATCACTGCAGCAGTTGTCTATCACTCTCAAAAATGGTTATTTTCACCGCAGCAATTGTCTATCACTCTAACAACTTGTCAATATCACTGCAGCAACGGTCCATCACTCTCAACAATTGGTGACTATTGCTGCAGCAATTGTCTATCTAACAACTGGTCAATATTGCTACATCAACGGTTCATTCCTCTCAAAAACTGGTGACCGTCACTGCAGCAGTTGTCTATCACTCTCAAAAACCGGTGATTATCGCCGCAGCAATTGTCTATCCCTCTAACAACTGGTCAATATCACTGCGGCAACGGTCCATCACTATCAACAACTGGTGACTATCACTGCAGCAATTGTCTATTACTTTCAACAATGGTCACTACCGCTGCAGCAACGGTCCATCATTCTCTATTCCGGATTTATAAATATGGTGAGTTTTGCTACATAATTTTGCTATTGTACTTTTTATTTATAAATTATATGTTATTGCTAATTCTTAATATGAAATTATACTGTTTCATGTAATGAGAAACAATATTGTTGTAATTTAACGTGTAATTAGGGAATCGTATTGTTACATTGTTGATATTAATGGAATTAATTCGATTAATTTAACGTGTATTACAGTGTTCGAAAAATATTATCCTATACTTACAGTTGCCTTCTTTTCAGCACTGAAGTAGAAACTTTATCAATATTGGAGCCATGACACGTTCTAGGCTCCTGGAGAGACAGAGCTAACATTTGAGTCTTGATGTCTTGAGCTGTCAACAACAGCCACGCTATTTGACAGTTGAGAGGCTAAGACAGCTTGTACTTGGGACAGTTGCTTCGCTATCTTTACTTTAAGTCCCACTTTCACTATAGAAATATATTATGGGTTTACATTTTATGAAATTATAGTATGGATTATAAAAAATCATTAATATTCAGTTCATATATAAATTATGTATTGTTCAATTTAACTGTATTTTAAAAAATCATAGGAAATATATTTATTTAGCATTACATACCATTTCCACTGAATTTAATACCATTTTTTTATTATTCAACCAAAAATTTGAAATAAATAGTTGCTTTTGTTAAACATTAATAATTTATGGGGTTTAAAAGAATTTTAATACTATTACATGGTGCACATCATAGTAGAACATAATATAAATATGAAATGAAGATATAAAATTAATATTTTAATGTGACTTCGTTTGAACAAAATTAAACATATTATTGGATAAAGAAAATTTTAAGATTTGTGTTTTAAATGCGTATTATATTAACAATATTAATAATGTATCGATCCATAAGAAATTTCTAGTAAATACGGATTAAAGTTACTGTGGTATCATAATATAGAAAATATATTCTAGAAAATTAATTCTTGTTCAAATTTAATTTTGTAAAATATTTATCGTTTGATACACTCCATTAAATTGTTCATTTAAAAGCCTGATTTTATCCAAGTTAATCTTCTAAAGTTGTAAACTTTACGCTAAAACTTACTTACTACAGTATAGTATAAGTAGAGTGACCCCATAATTACTTATAACGTGGTTGTTGGACTTTAGCCGTAAACTGTTGGAGAGGGTTAAGTCCTCTTTGACTCCTTCTGCCTCTCGACTACAAAGTAATCTAACTTTGTTTAGGTAACGTATTTACTGAAAAATGTGAGCCTGCACGAATACCTGTTATTAATTTACAAACTTCTAATCTTTGGTGTTGTCCTTGCACTTCCAAACTATAAAGTACATTATTAACTAGGAATTTGCTCTTTAAGGACAACAACGTAAAAAATCTTCCATTGCACTTAGTAATAAAAGGACATTCGCGCTTGGTTCCGGAGGGACAGAGTACTCAGGATGGTTAATGGTTAGGGTTGGGGGTAGTGGTCACCTCCAGTCGAGGTCCATAAGCAGGGCTAGCGAGCTCTCTATTTCAAGCATGTCACCTTGGAAGAAGGGAAGCTATCTATGCACCAGACTCTCAACTCAAAGCGAGCAGGGGTAGCACTGCCTTAGGTCCAAGGCAGCAACTGTTACAGTTGGTTACACGTTGACTTAAACCCGTTACACGTTGCCACGCCAGATTTGCCCTAACGGTACGTCGAGTAGGACGCAACATATTCAGTTTTTCAACACCTTATTCAGTTAACAAAAAACCCCTTTTACAGTAAGGCAATTTTCTGCAGTTAGTCAGGTCTGCACATTTAGTTCAAAAAAAGTTGCAGAAGAGTGCAGCATAAGAATATACTCGCTTCCAACACAATAGCACCTCCCACATTGTTGCCGTATCTATTGTTTGGCGTCATCGCCGATTTAAGGGCCTGGCTGACGTACCGGTTGGTACGTCACGACATCTAACAAGTTGCCTAGAGAGCCACACCAACAGTCATCTGCCGCAGTAGACTAGATCTATCGATCTACCTTTGCACCACATTTGCGGTCTCGACATTTGCGGTTAGTGATGTGGCGATCCTGGACACATTGTTTTGCTGCACCCTGGGTAGGCTCAATCGGAATAAATATACCAGTCGAAGTGAACCAACTTCCTTGGGAATTAACTTGGCATGCTCACTTAGAGGCTTAAAATAGTTGAGTTTGAGTCACGTTGTACAAACACATGCCTGCTACCAACTAAAATGAAATATAAATTTATTAATGTATGTTCACATGTATGTATACATGTAGACGTTTAACAAAGTATTTACTATTAATCCGGATATTTTCATTACTGGAGTAATTTTAATACAGATAACGTGTAAACCTTAGTTAAAACTGAAACCATTGTGAAAAGTGGTTTATAATCTTAAAAAGTAACTTGGATGACATTCTTGTCTATACGGTAGGCATTTCCAAGAATCTCTTAGTCAGATGAAATACCGACACCCTATCACATCATCTGACTGCAAGAGTTAACTTATCTTGTGATCTCTAAATGAGGTTGTACGGATTATTTGGACTACAATTCGAAATGTCCCAAAATTGTTTGGACACTACGTAGCCAAAGGACTTCAAGGAATACACTTTGTCAATCACGAAATCATTAGATTTTTTTGGGAGGTGGGAACTTTAACTCCTTGGTATTTTACAAACTATTTTGGTTTTTATCGTTTTCTTCGTGGAGATTTAAACTAATATTTTAAAGCGTTCTGTAACATACAAATTTTACTAAGCTACTAAGTAATATTTGGCTCATACATTCAGAGAAAATATTCTAGGGCATATTTATATAAATGTTGGATTCATAAAAATCTTTCTAAAAATATTTGAAAATAAATATATGAGGTTAAAGTATTTCGCTAAAGCACAGCTAAATTTCATTAAGTCACACGCACCATCATTTAACTCAGTGTTTTTCGTCTATAAACACACACAGCTTCATGCACAGTTTCAAGTTTATAGGCCAGTTCATTTTCGAAATGTCGTACAACAGACTGACAGATAGACAAGCAAACAGACAGAAATAATATTTTGTTAAGCCAATCGAGTGTCAGGCTTTGCTAACGTGAATACTGTATGTTTGTGTCTAGGATGAAATTTTCTTGCTATCTTCTTCTATCCTTGACTCTCCTCCGCTGGTCAAAATACTCTCGGTGAGTAACAGAGTTCCACTTTCTTCCATTATTTAGGAAATAAAGATTTTCATATTTTGGACTTCCCAACGCTCACTCAAAACTTTACATTGTTATGGAATTAACTGACTTAATGATATTCCTAATAATGCTCTCATTTATGTATAAAGAAATTAGTTCTTAGTATAAATCTAAATATACATACCACAAAACATACTGTATCTATATTTTATTAAATTCACACCTAAACATGTTATTAAGGGTAAAGAAATATTGAATGTACAACGTTAACGTATTGTAGAGACAACCCAAGCACAAAGCGATAATATAAAACGGATGTTTCATTCATGGGATGAATTTCAAACATGAATGCACATAAAACAATATGTGGTTAATTATAACGCATTTCACAGTTAGACAGAAAATACTTCTAAAAGGTTCCGGTTTGGTGTATAATAATACAAAATTTAATGATAGCAGTGGTTCACAATTAATTATGCTCTCACTATTAATTCTCCCTTTGATAACCAATAAGTAAATATATTGGCGATAAGTAATTATTTACTCATATATTTAAATGTGTAACCAATAAAGTAAAATGTCTCCAAATACGTTCCTATTTGTACTGCTATAACCACACGGCCAGGACATTTTTTATTTTTTTCGTAGAAAGGTCATTGAGAGTTCGGGGAAAACACCAACGTCCAAACACGTGACTTTGGTACGAAATGTCTGTGGAAAATAGAAGATCGTACGGAAACAACAATTTTACATTCCTCTGTCAAACAAAAGAGAAATTCTACTACCCTACTGTCTTCAATTGCGCTCAGCCAAATCTCATGGATAGACATGCACCATCATAAAATTCATTCTTGCTCATGTATAAATTCAGTTTCATGCAGAATTGAAGTCTAGGGATGAAATATTCATCGAGATATATTAAGGACAGGAGGATAGATGTGATATAATATTAAACGCAGCAATATTAAACGTAGAAATAGCCACTAGGCTCTAATTCACATTCGCTCAGCCAAATGTATAGAGTGACATACACCACCATCTAATTTGATGTTGCTTATATACTACTACTATACACTTTAAATAAATTGTTAAACTTAATTTGTATTCTGATGATTATAGCTAGAAATAACAAATAATTCAGTATGATACAAATGTGAACTTTAATGATGATAAATTAATTGACATACAAGTTTGAATTTTGGAACAAGATGGAGGATACAATAATGATAATTTTTTTTTAAATACAGTTCTTAAATTTTAGGGAAGGGTGGTCGTGCTGGCTTAATTAAATAGAAATATTAGGTATTGTTTTTAATAAAAGATATTGTATTTTTTAAAATAATTTTGTTAAATTTTAAGAAGTGTTAGCCAAATCGAATGTTCCTGGGTTTTATGTTCTTCCAATGGATCACTGTTAAACTTAAAAGGAATTTTCTCACCCAATGTCTGTCTTCTGCTTCTGTGTACTTCAGTGAAGATATGAATTTAATAAATTAACCTTTCCTTTAATGAAATGAGGGTTAGCTCGATCTCGGGTATCAAGCAACTAGACGAACAAACGGAATTTAAATTTTTACAAACCCTCGACTGAAAGGCTTCAGTAACGCTCAGCCAGTTACAATACAATAAGTTAGGAATAGGACACTAACGATACAGCCTTGAACAAAACTATTCCAAAGTCTAATATAAATCTTTACGTGAATGTTTTAATTAATCTCAAAATATTAATGAGCTCCATTCATCAGGTTTGTGAAACGGTTTAAGATGAGTAATTACCTCCTCTCTCCTCTAAAACTGGGAGCTTCGTTGGGAAGAGAAATTTGCAAAGGTGATTTTTCATAATTCTATAAACATAGATTCATTTCTGAACCAATGCTATTGTAATGTGTAGATTTCACTTTAACATTCTTAGAAGGGCACTGACCTACCTTTATAAATTTGAGATACTAATTTATAATATCCTTAGTTTTCTTCAATAAAACGGGTAAGAGAGAATATACAGTTAATTTCCATAAGAAAATAAACACAGTTATAATGGTGTTTCATAAAGATACGTTTGAAAAAAAACACAATAGTATTTATTTCATATGATTTTATCTAGATTTCAGTATATTATATTTTAAGAATTAACCAAATTGATTTGTTTGAGACAAACTTTATAACGTTACTTTGCAATGTGTAGAAAAATAAAAAGATTGCCTTAAACTTCATATCGAAATATTATAATGAAGAATGAAATCTTGAAGAGAACGTTTCTAAATGTATTACAGTTCATGTATAACTCTTTCACGTTGATTTCAAATAAAATAATATCATAAATGGTTTTCATATCATTAAATACATAATTATAATTTGGTACTGTTGTAATTAACTTTCAAACACATATACTTAACTTCATACAGAATGATTAAGATATTGGAATAATTATATTGAAAGGCAACATGATACAACATTATATCGGAACAATGAGTAATACAAAGCCCCAAAACAGCGACTTAAGTAGGAGCTCATGAGGCATGACAATGTTCGGCCAAGTTTTAGAATAATCTTATTCACGGTTAAAAGATTGCATCTGTTTTCTTAAAAGGCTCCTAAGTATGTGATATTATCTTAGGCACGTTCACTCGCTTTCTTGCCAAGCTTGCGTGCCAGATGTGTTCTCTCTTCACTTTATCTTTAAGTTTCGGCTAAATACCTTTTATCAAATTCTAGTCGACAAAAATATGAAACACTGACTTAATTTCCTTTTTATAGTATTTTGAATTTATAGTATTCAATTTCTAATTTAAAATATATGCAGTCATATCAGCATAAAGACGCAAACCTTTGTCAAAATCAGTTTAAGTATGACAAACAATTAATCTGTATGGACACTTTCGTTCCCATAGTACTTCTATTTAGGCCCATTATTTCTATATAGTGATATCAGATATAACTTTCATGAAAACCGCGAATGTTATCTTTGCGACATTGCAATGTACTCTCAATATATGAACAAAAATATCATTTATGTTATTGTTAATGTTTATGTTTACATATAGTTACATAAACAAGAACAGAAAAAACGAAGTATACACCATTGTACAACACAGACTCACAGGATCTAACCCCAAGGAGCAGCGAGACTGTAAAGTAGCTAATGTACAAACAATAGTTTATGTTACAGTTAAACATTTTCTTATATGGCGTACAACTTTTACTGGATGAGCGTTAGCGTAGTTTATCACTCAATGGGCGTCATTTCTGTCAGTCTCTATATATGTATATATCTGCCCGCACATATCAAGAAAACAAACTAACCTAAAGACTTGAAATTTTGCATGAACACATTTCTACATAAGGAACTCCAATTTTAATGGTGGAGCATGTCACTCCTGGGGATTTGACTAAGTTTTAGCGAAAATCTCTATTTGTCTTTAGGAGTAATCACGATGGGTATGAGAAAACATGAAAAATAAATTTGTAAACAAACTGAATAAAATCATATTATATTTTAACATTTAACATAATAACTCATACAGCCTGGTGATACGATATATATATACTTGAATCCTTTATGCAACAATAGTGAAGCCTGTTAAGCTAAAAGTGGTGAGACGCACTCACATGTTGTACTGTTAAAGCAGACATTATATAATTATGACATTATGTAGGGGGGTACATATTTAGAGTAGTATTAATAAGCAAATGATGTATTTTTAAGAATACTTTAAGAAATTCCTGATTCAAGCATATCCAATTACTTTGAATTTGAACTGTTCATGCGTATTTAAGATTCTTCAAGAACTATTTAATCTGAATAGCCATTAGAATTTAGTTTTGAATTTCTATCTGTATTTCTTCATTCAGCAGTTACTTCTTCGCTTATTGCAATATTCCTTCCAAGTTATTAAGTTAATGGAAGGTTGAAACGAACTGTTAGGATTATTAAAGTTATGTCTTTAAAATGTCCTGCTAATACTATAATTAAATTTTGTAACACTTACATTTAAGTTTTTAAATTTGTAAAAAATTTTATATGGGTTTTTTAACAAAGTTTAACATGTACAAAAGATTGTTTTGCACATCATTAACAATACTCTATAAATAATAGGCGAGGAAATTAACATTCTTTAACTTTAACTTTTACATTCGCATTAAAAAGATAGTTTGAGTAAACTGAATTGTACTAATTAAAATGCATATTTTTATATTATTATAATAGAGTAAGAACATCACAGGATAAGTTTCCTGTTAACAGGATCTGATGTATTCTCCCTGGGGAGCGAAGCAGGACAACTCGAGAGGAAATGGAAAGTCGTGTAACAGTTTGTCACAGTCACTGTAACTCTTCTTTATTTATCCACTTCGATACTACTACGGAACTTGGTTTGGATCTACGAGCGAACTTCTGAGGCCATCGAGTTTGTTTGTGTTTATTTCTCAACTAATATACTATTGTATAGTTATATAACTAGCGATAAATCTCGAGAACTAATAAAGGACTGTTAAATTTTACTTTCTTGAACTGTAATATTTATTAAGGACACTACAGGCCCTTGTTAAAATCATATCTTTGTCTGTCTTTCCATCTGTCTGTCCGTATGTGCAAATACTGTGTAATAGAAATATCCTAAATACTTAAACTTGGAACACAGGTTTGGGACAGAGAAAATCAGCTGACTTAGCAACAAAGGAAACCATAACTCACATATTATATCTGCTGTATTGGAAATTAACCATTATAATACAGAGTGATGAAAAGTTTTTTTGATTTTAAATGCTCTGTATATGTAACTTAATTGGTACTGTACTATTTTTTTATTGTATTGGTTCATTGAAACTATTGGCACAAGGGACATACAAGGAAAAATAAAACAAAACTTCAAAACTATTGTAGTGAATACTTTTAAAATTTATATCCTTTTTTTTGTTTCCTTTAATTTTTTGTTACAAATACTACAATCTGCAATCAATAAAGATTATTTATAAGCTTATAAATATATGTGGAGTTAAAATTGATAGTAGATTTATATAGTTATATAAGTTAGGTAACTTTTTAGCTTATAACGAATAGTTAAGATTGTTGATGGATGCAATACTTTGTTTAGTAGTGATCAAATATCACTATCACCGTTACTATCATTACGGTTGTGACTTCCACCATGCAAAATATAATTACATTATCTGCAGTATAAAATTTTTAAGGGAGAAACAACGCTAACTTTGTTTAGATCTACTATTAACTATTAGTATTTGCCAAAGTTGTAAACTCTAAACCTAGACCTACTTAGAGTAGTCCGCAGTACAGTAAGTAGTGACCTTTCAGCTCTTAGTTCCGAACTGTGAGACTGATAAAGTCCTTGCTGTTTCCTTGTGTCTCTTGCCCCCAAACTAATCTAACTTTGTGTAGATAACGTCTCTGGTTTACCCCAACTTTGGAAATATATGGAGACCACTGTGAATTTATAGTCTAACATATATCGCCACTCTTGCCGTCCGAAAGACGCAACTAAAGATATTTAAACAATACATCCTACTTTGTACGAGTATGTTTGAACAGATTCAAATTTTATTTCATTTTATAAGATATATTTAGCGGTTTAACAATTTATAATTGTTCTTAGCAAAAAATTTTTTAAGCAGAAGGATAGTAAAAACTGTGTCAAAACATACAATTTTAAAATATCAGAAAAAAATTGAAATCGGAAAGAAAACATTGCCTTCTACGGTATCTGTCTACCTTAAATACTTAAAAATTTCAACATATAAAAAACAATTATATAATGAACAAACGAATATTTAATTACTAACAAATATAGACTACTATGCCACAGTAAAGTATTATTTTCAATGTTAGTAAAAATCACTAACCACATTGATAAAACAAATTAAATTTAAAAACCAACATTACAAGAAACGATAAAACAGATGATATAATTAACCAAATTTAACATATCAAATATGCTGTTTACAATAAATTTACTATGCAAGTTGTTATTTTTTTTAAATCAGGATCCTTAATAAGGAAAAGCTAAACAGCAATGTTTCTACAAAATACATTTACCTTATTAGTTATCTTTATATCCGCAGGTAATTGATTAAAATACATGGGTCCCAGATAAAAAAAAAGGAGCGGCGGAAAGGTGATCTATTTACTTTTGGCAGACGACATTGTTCATTGGTATTAATACGAGTATTATAGTTCTAATCGCTTCTGATATTTCCACTCCTTACTTTTTTTTTAATTGATGATGGAGTTGTAATATTTCCATCTGTATAAATAGATGGAAATAACTCTTACGCTTTAAAAAAATATTTTACGTAAAAAATAATTGTGTAATTCTGTGTTTTTTCAAGAATTTAGTACAAGCATGCGTAAAGTCTTGCAAAGAACGTTTCAAGATATAGATTTAACATCAAAATTGCCAAACAGATTTATAAACTTACGTACAGAATACAGTAGCTTTAAATTAAGTTTTAAGTATTTATATTGATTTTGAATAATAAATTGGTTTTATAAATGTTGCTTTAACGTCAACTGGGCTAAGTGGCATCTTTGAAAACAAGGTCGTTTGAGGAAAATAAACAAGATAAAGTGAGGACGGAGTGGTATCGAACGTCTGGATATATGGCAGTCTGGGTCTCTCTGACAGTAGTAATGGGATTGGAATAACCGCCATATGTATCTTATGTGACCAAAACTAAATATTTCATCTTGCTATACCGTCAGATATTGAAAAGTTTCACATATTCTTCAGCTAAAACAACATGTTTAAACTACATAATTGTAACTAACATATTGGCTTAATAACAAATGAAAAGGGTTATTTAAGATATATAAGATATCGCTATAAGATATAACTGCGTCTAGTCCAACTAGAGAAGCATTAAGGAATCTCAGCCGAATCTCATTGAGTGAATACACCATCAATTAACTCAGTGTTTCTTATATAAAAATTAAACATCATACACAATTTGTAGTTTATAGGTAAGTTCATTTTCAAAGCAGACAGAGATAAAAAAAATCCAGCCATTGTATATTTGTGTATAAGATTAAATTTCCTTGCTATACTTTTCTATCCTTTTTCTCCTCCACTGGTCAAAATACTCTCTGTGTATAAGAGAGTTACACTTTCCTCCCTTATTTAGGAAATAATTAACTTTCATATTTTGGACTCTCCTATTGTAACTCAAAACTTAACATTCCTATGGAATTAACAGGTACTTAATGACATACTTAATAATGCTCTCATATAAAGAAAATAGTTCTTAATATAAATCTAAATATACATAACACAAAATATACCATACCTAAAATGTACAACGTTAATGTATGTATAGTACAAACAGCACAAAGCGATAACATAAAATAGATGTTTCATTCATGAGATGAATTTCAAACATGAATGCACTTAAACCATATGTGGATAATTATAACGCATTTTACAGTTAGACTGAGAAAATACTTCTAAAAGCTTGCGGTTTGGTGGATGATAATATAAAATAAAAAAATAGCAGTGGTTCACAATTAATTATGCTCTGAGTATTAATTCTCCCTTCGGTAACCAATAAGTATTTATATTGGGAACTAGCTGACCCGACAGACTTCGTCCTGTGAAAAAGATTTGTAATGTGGCAGTTTTTTGTTCCTACCTATTTTATAGTCGGGGCAAAAATTTCTCCTGAACAGAACCGTCACACTGGTGATAGAGCATTGTGCATAAAAAATAATTAAATAAAACATACATAAGCATTTAAAAGTAAGTAATCGCTTTATTGTTAATCATGAGAATCATAATATTATTAACAAAAATCAGTTTTATTTTCTTTGTAGTGCTGTGTGATACACGATGTTTTTTGTTTGATTACCTGGCGCATAGACAAACAAATCTGATGGTTTTCCAACACGGGAACAGGCAACGTACAATTGACCATGTGAGAAACATGGGTTTTCTAGATTAATACCACAAATAATTAATTATTGCCCCTGGGACTTGTTTATGGTCATAGTAAAAGGAAGCCGCGCTGCAAACTGTAGTCGTTTAAAACTCAAATGGCACATCAGCCGGAATAATTGGGATGCGCGGTATGAGAACCATTTTCTCCTTTATACTTTCCTTTCAGTATAGTTGCTACTATCACGTTGTTTAGTAATTTTTTTTTATCGCTAACCGTGTGCCGTTGCAAAGACACGGTTGGTTGATATTTCGCAACTTTATAACTACCGATCCAACCTTTAATTGAAAATTGTGAGGTTGCAATCCTGGCAAATCCAGCGAATTCAAAAATTCCGGTGGATAGTTGACTACATCATTTTGGTTAGTAGCCGAATAAACTTATTTATATACCCTCGATTCGCCTGTAATTTGTTCTTGAATATTGAAATTTAATTCATTTACATCTCTGTTTTTTTCAGCCAATATAGCTCGTTCGCTCAACCAACCATGGTTTCTGTAATTTTGAAAAACATCTGGAAACACCTGAATAAGTTCATCGTTTGATCTAGTTAACTGACAGAGACTTTGAGGAAAGTTAATGCAGCCAATCAACATGTCTATAGGAAATTGGCCATTACCAATGTCAATAAGTTGTTTAGAGAATATGTTTCCAGATTGGTCATTTTGCAACTCGACACGCATATTCTTGCTTAAATGAAGTACTTTGACATGTTTCAAGTTGGAGGACTTGCATTGAGTTCATCAGCTGGCCTTGATCGTGGAATCACTGGCAATGTTTGACGAAAATCTTCTGCTAATAAAATAATTGCACCACCAAATCGGTTATGATTGCTCCGTAGATCTTTTAAGGTTCTGTCTAAAGCCTCCAAAGATCGTTTATGTGCCATCGTGCATTCATCCCAAACAATCAATTTACATTGTTGCAAAAACCTTTGCCATTGCAGAGTTCTTCGAAATGTTGCAGGTTGGAGTTTCATTGCTTTGCATATTTAATGCAAATTGTAGTGTATGGAAAATGGGCTGTTCGACCACCTCGAAGCAAAGTTGCTGCGATTCCCGACGAAGCGAGTGCAAGTGCAATTGTATTTTGTGAGCGAATTGTTGCTAATATTACTTAAATCCAAAAATGTATTTCCTGTACCACCATGTGCATCTAAGAAGTAAATCCCTCCAGTTTCATCATTTGTTACTTTCATAAGAGCATCAAATACATACTTCTGTTGTTAATTCAACAGTGGAAGGTTTGTTTGAATTAATTCTATCAAAGTGTTGAGATCATACAGTGTTGGTTTTGGCAACTCTTGGTTAAAAGCATCATGCATTGGACGATTGGGCGCGGCCAGGCCTAATTGAATTAATAGTTTGTTTGACATCATCAAGCACATGTCCTCAATTGAAATCAATGCTTCGTTGTAAATTTCTTCACTGATTTGTATATTTGGATTTTCTATTCTAATCCGTATTTTATACAAAATATCATCACACATATAATCTTGATCCACAAATCAATTGGGTTTGATGGGAAGCATGTAGATATGATTATAGAAAACAATGTTCGTATTTGATGAGCGTGTGATAACATAAGTCTTGTTTTTTGGACTGTAGTTCGATTATACAGTTCTTGGAAATCTACTTTGGTCAAAATCATGTACTATGGGCTTCTGTAATATACTTTCTGTCTCAAATATTTCGAGAGACATAGTTAGATTTGCCTTTTTGTCCTGATGAAGAAAATATACACATGAGTAGGACTGAGAAGCCTATTACGGCCTAGGGAGAAGTCCTACCCATTTCCTACGTACTTTCGGTATAAGATAGAAATCCTTATTATGGTTACGCAACATTCCAAAATAAAAGTTTTTTTGTTACGTTGAGGCATGTTAGTATTAATTTCTCTGTTTTCCCATAACCCACTGTTAAAATCACAATGTCAAGGAAGCCCACCAGTTTAAAGTAACGTATGTGAAAACATTCCTAACTTTGTTCATTAAGGTTGGTTTTATAACAGTGTTTAAATAATAATTAAATAAAATGCATTAGATTATTTAAATTCATCAGTAACGCGATCTGGAGTAAAATGTTGATATTAACCTTTTATTTACTATCTGCATTACGCTAATGATTAAGCACTGTTTACGTAATATTTGATCAAATTTAAATGTAAACATATATTTCAGCCAATTTGTCGACATAAACCTGAAGGTGTGAACAGCTGTTTAGCGCCGATTTAATTTGGATTATGAAACGTAAAAACTACATTTTTTCTGAATTTCAAAATATTCCAGGTAACATTTCTTATATTTTGCTTCATAAAAACCTTGCTCGGATTTCAATGGACATTTTACAAAAAGAATTAACCGAACTGGTCCAGCCGTTCTTGAGATTAGCGCTTACCAACACATTTAACGATTCATTTTTATTTATAAGATAAGTAATTATTTACCGATACATTAAAATGTATAATTAATCAAGTATGATGTTTTCAAATCCGTTCCTATTTTTATTACTATAACCAGATGGCCAGGTCATATCTGAATTTTTTTCTTTGAAAGCTCATGGAAAGTTTTCAACAACTCTCCATGGACATATCAAAATCGCGGCTCTTCTTCAGGTCTGTCCTGCGGTTAGACATATACTCGTACGGAAACGATAATTTCACATTCGCTCAATGGCACTCAGCCAAATCGAGTAGACATGTTCCAGCATAAAACTCATTATTCCCCTCATGTTAAAATTCAGTTTCATTCAGAATTAAAGTCTAGGGATGAAATCTTTGTCGAGATAACCATAGTAGGCTACAGGTGATTTAATAAACAGTTTAAAAACTGTACATTAAGCCCTAATTCGCAAAGAACGATGTGAACATTTACTCTAACGCTCAGCCAAATGTATAGTGACATACACCACCATCGAACTGATGTTAGGTCATTGTCAGGTTTAATGTGAATAGACTAACAAACGGAAATTACATTTTTCCAACCCATCGAGTGATAGGCTTCAGTAACGCTCAGCCAGTTACAATACAATAAGTTAGGAATACAACACTAACGATACAGCCTTGAACAAAAACCTTCCAAAGTCTAATATAAATCTTTACGTGAATGTTTGAATTAATCTTAAGATATTAATTAGCACCATTCACCATTTCTCTAACGCTCAGCCAAAAGTATAGAGTGACTTACACCACCATCGAACTTCATGTTGCTTATATTTAAAAAGGAAATTTAGGTCGTTCTCGGAAGTCATGCGGATAGGCTGACAAGCGGAAGTGACATTTTTCCAGCCCCCCGCTGAAACCCCGGTGGTATGCTGCAGTAACGCTCAGCCAGCTACAATACAATAAGTGAGGAATAGAACACTAACGATACAGCCTTGAACAAAATTCTTCCGAAGTCTAATATAAATCTTTACGTGAATGTTTTAATTAATCTTAAAATATTAATGAGCTCCATTCATCAGGTTTGTGAAACGGTTTAAGATGAGTAATTACCTCCTCTCTCCTCTGAGCCTGGGAGCTTTGTTGAGAAGAGAAATTTGCAAAGGTGATTTTTCATAATCCTATATACATAGATTCATTTTTGAACCAATGCTATTGAAATTTAAGTATTTCACTTTATCATTCGTATAAAATAACATACCTTAATCAGTTTTATATACTAACTAAAAAAATCCATATTTTTCTTCAATTAAATATATAAAAAGGGAATCAGTTTTAATAACATCCATAATAAATCAAACACAGTTATAATGGTGTTTCAGAAAGATCCGGTTTAGAAAATGAACAAATTTCTTTGATTTCTATGTATATTATATTTTAAGAATTAAGAACTGTTATTTGTTTGAGACAAATTTTATACCGTTACTTTAATTTTTAGCACAGAACAGATTTGCCTGATACTTTGTCATAGTCAAATATCATAATCAGGAATTAAATCTTAAATAAAACACTTCTAAATTTATTACAGTTAATATAAAACTTTTTCACACTGATTTCAAAATAACTTACTGAGCAGACAGAAGAAAGTGTTATCCTATGAAAATCGGTGTTCATATTTTTCAAATATACAGTATAATTTGGTACTGTTGTAATTAAATTGTAAACAGATATGCTTAACTTCATACAGACTGATTTTGGTATTTTTATAATTATACTGAAAGGAAACATGATGCAACATTATATCGGAACAATGAGTAACAAAAAGCCCCAAAACAGCGACTTAAGTAGGAGCTCATGAGGCATGACAATGTTCGGGCAAGTTTTAGAATACTCTTGGCACGGGTAAAAGGTTACATCCATTTTCTTAAAAGGCTCCTAAGTATGTGATATTATCTTAGGCACGTTCACTCGTTTTCTTGCCAAGCTTGCGTGCTAGATGTCTTCTCTCTTCACTTTATCTTTTAGTTTCGGCTAAATACCTTTTATCAAAGTCCAGTCATAAAAGTATGAAACACTGACGTGATTTAATTGTTTTATAGATGTAAATACTGATAGTTTTTAATAGTATTTAGATTAATGTGTATGTAATTAAATTCATTTAATAACGACAAATCACTAAAAATATCGTTCCAAATATTGATTGTTTTTTGTTCCATAATTATATCATCGCTTGAAAAGGTGGTGTAAAATATTGTTATTTCAGTACCTGAGATGTTGTAATGTTGTATAGTCAACACACACGAGAGTAACTTACAGTCGGCTGGACACGTTATAACATGTTGTTACATGTTGCCGAGAACTGTTTACACCGTCGGCCCCAATTATCGGCGATGTTTAGTGCTCTTTCACACGATCCGGCGCGCGCGAGGCTGATGCGGCGTTGGGCTATGGGAGTAGATGAGTCTTTCCACACGACATCAGGCGCTCGCCGCACGGCGCAGACGCCGCGCGGCGCACAAATTCCCGCCGGACTCCCCTACGTCGGACACGCGGCGTCCACGCCGGACTACTCTGCGAAGGGCTATTGTATCATATTGGGGGTTTCACACGGTCCGGCGCGCGCCGCACGGCTCAACCTCTAGTCTTGGGTTTGCCACTGGAGAGTGAAGACGTACGTATACTTCGGTATTGTTTTTGTTCAAGTGAAATACAAAGAACCGCTATGCTCAGGCTTGACAACTCTGAGGTGTTTTCCGTCCACAGCCCCAACGCAATGGGGAAATTGTGTTTTATTACAAAATCCTTCTGATATTTCCTTCAGATTCTCTGCCGTCAGTTCTGGAAAACACTCCGAACGCAAGACGTCCCATAAACTGCTGCATACGTTTTCTACAATTTTACTTATTGTAGAGATTCCAAGTTTGTAGTAGAAGTGTAGGTCAGTAAACGTGTTGCCAGAAGCCAAGTACCTAGAACAAAGAACAACAGATGTTTATAACTGTCTTTGTTCGAGTTTTCATAGTTAGTTATCATAGTTTGTTAAATATGTGTACCTAAATATGAAAAAACTAACTTGTACAATTAAAGTTTTCACAAGGTTTTTTTACTCTTAAAACCAACTAGGTACTTTCATCTTTAATGTCTTTTCCTTTCCTTTTCAGTAACCTTTTTTTGTCTTCTTTTGCTTTTTTATCTCTCTTGGAGTCGATTCTCTTTAGTCCTAAAATAAAACTGTCCAGGTTGAATGCCTAGCCTATCCAAAACATTTAGCTTTCCTACTGCTCCTTCATTGAAACCAAATTATACTGAACTTTCGTTCTGGGTCTGGATTTTCCCATGAAGGCAGCGTTTGATTTTTCTTTTGGACGAATACAATATAAATATATTACAGCTGTCACCAGTTGCTGAAAATAGACACTGAACAGTAGGGCAGCCAACAAACCTAAAGTAAAACAAACTATATTTCAAGTAACATGGTATTACGTAAAAAAGATTGTTATATTTGTTTATCCCTAAAAGATATCGCCTCCCCTTAAACTGTCAATTTATTTCCAACTGCCATGCTCAATAGATAATCAAATAATTAATGCGGGGTTTTATTTCAGGGGACAACTTGCTGAAGAAATGGTGAAATATAAGGGATAGGTGGATGAAGCACATTCGACAAGATAAGGATTCAAAAAGATCAGGAGCTGGAGCTAGTAAAATAAAAAAATACATATATCACGACCAACTTCAATTTTTGAAGAAAATAGCCTCACCAACATGACACAGAGTCATCCATCAACGTACCCGAAGGCAATAATCCTGTATCACCGACGGAAGATATAATAGACAATACAGGAACTCGTATTCCAGCGCAGCCAAACAAACCAAAAGTAACAAGAAAAAGGAAGAGAAACGAAGACGAGTTCGAACTGAAGATGATGAAAATCTTAGAACAGCCGTATGACGAAGAAGAAACTTACTTTGGCTTCTTCAGAAGTATGGTTCCAACTTTAAAGACCTTTACTACTGACCAGTTTGTTGAATTTCAGCTAGGCGTTCTCGGGGTTTTAAAAAACGTCAAGGCCCAAGGACAGGGTCAAGGAACCAGCCAGGTCCCTACTTCGCAATACCAGCAAGTCCACTACCCATATCCCGGGAGTCAGCCTCAAAACGTGTATTGTCCTCAACAACAACCGCAGTTTGCTCCGCAATTTTCAAACCAGACCTACATCAACCCATACATTCGTCCGATTCACCCACATACCTCAACCAGCAGTGAACAGTACTATCCAATGAACCAACAAACCAGTCAAGAAGCAAGCAACCAGCAGCCAACGCCACCATCACGGACACCAACCCCGCATCGTGCTACAGCTACTCCAGCATCAAGTGTCTTGTCCTTGGATTTCGAAGGAGATTCAAATGATTTTAATATTTGATAAAAGTAAAAATATAAAATTTCTTATGTAGCAGTATTACTCTTTTGTATATTTCTTATACAATAAATGTTATCCACGTACATATTTGTAATGTTTTTGTATAAACTAACCTTAAATGACATATCGACTATATTTACAAATACAAATTACTAACACATTTATAAACTTACCTTATTGTAACGGCAAGCATTTCCATAGGTTGGATGGAGTTTCCTCATGTTTGTATCTTTGTTTTTGCAGCTTAGCTTTCAGTTTGTCATAAAGTTCATCATATGATTTGATTGACATACGAAAGTAAGAAAAGAATCTTTCCTCACTGTTCCGCAATGAATTGAATAAAACTTTGAAGGACCCAGAAGTATGTCGATTTTGAAGCAATGGGTGAATCCAATACCGCCTATTTCTTCTTCTTCGCCGTCTCCACAGTAAGTACATGGCTAGCACTTTAATTCTTCCGCGGTGTTAACATTTCAATAGTTGAGCATGTACTGAACAGTCAAAACATGGGAGCGCCGCACGGCACGCGCCGGACGGAAACCGACCTCGTGTGAAAACATTCAGCTTCCCAGGCGAGCGCCGCGCGGCGGGCGCCGGATCGTGTGAAAGAGCACTTACTCTGCAAACAACACAATTAAGTGTCCCACTGATCAATACACGAGTGGCTGCTCCAGAGTCCGGCATGTGTCGCTAACAATAAATACCGATCGTTTGTACATGACAAGAATATTATTTTATTTGGTACTACCAGCATTAATAATTGTACAAAACGTAACATTAATTTTTAAACTCTATTTTTATCGTAAACAGAATTGAGAACAATAAATTTTACTGTATAATAACGTTCTACAGAGTACAGAAAACATCGTTTATATTACATTTGGACAACCCCATTGAGCGGCACATCGCCAAACTCAAGTGTTCTAATTTACTTCGCTAAACAGTTCAATTTCATATTATAGCATGGGTTTAGAAAGACGATACCCATTAACAATTTCATTAGTAATCTATTCACTTCAACTAAGTAATTTTACTATAAAGAAAACTACTAGTGATACTTATGAAAAATCCAAATAAAATTATTAAACACTATGACTTTATCCTCTGAAACCCTGACACCAATTTATTAACTAGACTAAAAGGGTTTTGTTTATTGTTCTTATTCCATGGACACAAACAATAAATCAAAGTTCAAAATAATTATTGAAAAATGTTAATGATTAATTTAAAATGTAAATTATTACATGTATTATTAAACAATATACGATGGTGCTACACCACGTGTCGAATAACCGGCTTCGCTGAGGTTCCATCCAAAATTTACATACAAAATGCATAATCAAAATGTTTACATCGCTCATGCAGACAAAATAGGAAATATGTTGGCCTCCTGAGTGCAAAATTTGAAATCCTGTAGCTTATTTCATTCTCGAGAATAATCTATAAAATATGAATGAATGAATGAATGTTTATTCCATCAACTGTACATGAAATACACTTAAAATTAATGACAATAGTAAAGCACTAAACAGAATTGTTTTGAAAAACAATAGTTTACTAGTTATCTAGCTAATATATTACTTAAATAATTGATAAGGAATAAAGCCTGCATGGGCATTCAGCCTGTGCGCAGGCTTCAGTTGATCGTCCGCCACGATACCTTAACATGAAGAACTTGATATCTTTAATAGCATTTAATAAATATAATGTGCTAGAATTTTGAACATAAAATTTATAATTTAAAATAAAAAGAAAAAAACATGATTTAATATGAGAAGTGGCTTTTTACTTTTAGTAAAAAAAATAATTCAGTGTTAGTTTATCTATAATAATGCAACGGCATCATATCATTGTGTTTGGCCCAGGGGAGATCAAGTCAGCATGGTTCTATGTAATAATAGTGTAGTAGTGTGGTGTGTACTAATGTAGCGTCTAGTAGGAATGGTAGTGTAGTGTAGTGTAGTAGCAGTAGTAGTATGGTTTAGTAGTAGTATAGTGGTCTAGTGGTCGGGTGTAATATTATAAAGTGCCTGAGGATGGGTGGTGCAGGTCAGGCCGCTCGGTAATCTGCAGATATAATTGACTCTGCTTATGTGATACCTAATTGAAGTAGCCATTGTTTAACTCTATTTTGAAAACAGGCAAGGAGGGTGATTCAAAGAGACTGCATCTATTATGATGAACACGAATATTTCTATATAGAATGTTAGATATATAAAAGGGGTTTTTTGTAGAATACTCTTTACGTAACTGTAAAGTAACAGTCCTAACATTATGCGCATATATATATATATATATATATATATATATATATATATGTTAGTTCGTTTCAAGACATAGTGAGAAAACATATAGACATATATACAGACAGAAATAAAATTCTTCCTGTCCAACGAGATTGAGTGGTTAGCGATAAGAGCTAAGCTAATAAGACATTGGCGTACAAAAATGTTAATTGCTGTTTATTAGTATGCTATATTGTCACGTTTTCCATATAATACATTATATCACTTCATAATAAAGCTTAATCTCGTTCTAGTACTCAAACCCTACTCACATTCGTTCTAAAACAAGAATAAGCATTGTAAGTAGTTTTGCGACATTTCAAAATTATAACTGAACAGTGTTTATTATAAGAGACTACCACTCACTTCTACACTTAACTGTCCTCGCACTAGCCAGACTACCGACCAGTAGAACTTAGGGCTTACTTTAAACAATCACATCACAAGATCAAAGTATTTCTTAGCTTACCAACAAAAAATAGTTTAATCCTACAGGTTCGTTGAAAAATGTTTGAGTTGAAATTTTAGAGGTGATTTCTGCTGACCCTTCAGATTAGTTGCTGTACTTTATAACTTTTCTCCGTTGTTTTCAGGAAAAGGTACGCTCTAAGTCGCGCAACTCCACAATTATAAGTCCTACTACCGAAATATTTGGATCTATAAATAGTTGTTATGATCGTGTCAGTATTCTAGATCAATAAAATACTCGATTAAAATGTTTTTTACCGTAGTACGTCCACAACAGGGCTATTTAAGAAACTTAGATTATTATATATTCAATTTAAATAGTTACATACCTTTTTTTAGCTAAATATTTTATTATTTATACTCCCTCCACTACCTTACACAGTTCAGAGCAGACCTGCAACCCATTCTCATTCGTATTATTCATTTTGTAAATTTTACAATACAAAAGCTTACCTGTTTGGTGTGTGTGTGTGTGTGTGTGTGTTTCAGAACATTTATTCAAGTCATAATACATTTTTTAGATATTTCAATTTTACAGATCGAAATGCAATGACAAAACAAACTCATTTCTAACATTAAAGCCATCATAAATACTTTACATTTAAAATGAAAATATATTTGAATAAAATATATGATAAATTGCAAGATATTATTCCAACTTCAGACGTACTTCCAAAGGAAATATCAGATTCCAAAACTTACAACAGGACTAACTGTCATTTTTCCCACGTCTATTCACAGTTTTCAACTTTGAGACATGTTTGAGAAGAAAGTTAGCTAAAGTTTCCAGGAATAAGTCTGCAATACGACTTGGCTCTCAGATCTACATTATTTTACTCTTTGAATGCATGCTACTGAAATTGTTCTCACCATTCCAAGCACGTAGTAAAAAAGACACTCAGTGCAGTCAGTTGCAAAGTTTATCAATTGTAAGAGCGAAACTTTGAAATGTGTGTTATCCCACAGCTCGTTATTGGTGTCTACACTTGTGAATATTGGGAGAAAATACCACTACACTAAATAAATACTAACATTCGTGTTATTAGTAACTGGACCATTTTCAAGATATGGCAATAGCCAATAACAAATCTCATGATGTTATTCAGAAACAATCGAATACAAGTCAAATTCATCGTGTTTCATGTAGTAAGTTTACTTGGCAACCGGTATAAAGAAAAAAATTCTATCCTCACTGGATCACCCTTTTTGTGTTAATCGGTATAATTATTTGTCGTTTAAAAAATATTATTTTAATTCCACTTGTTTTAAAGAAGATAGAATAATAACGTAAATCAAATATAATGGAACAGATAACATTAGGTTAGTATTAAAATAATTGAGAATTGTAATTACAAGTAAAATAAATGTCTAAGAATAACATAAAAGTAAAGATGTATATTTTCCACTATAATTAAATGTTTTCTCTACAAAATAAAAGTTCTACAATAATATGATATAAATTTAATTTTTATTTTTCAATATAAGAGTGAAACCAATCATTATTTTTTCAATCGAAGGGCTTATTTACATTTTGCTTGAGATCCGTATAGGTCAGAATGAAGTATTGAATAAAATTGACCAATCCCACTAGCTTAGATATAATCATGTAAGTAATATTTAGCATAAAATTTGCTTGTAATTTAATCAGTTCATGAACGTGCATAGCAGCCGTCGTTTTTTCTACCCGAACACTAAATCTTTGCGTTCAATTGCAAAGATTGTCGATCTCAAGCAACACACTCGTACTATTCCACCGTATGAAAACCAACTTATAGAATAGAGCTTATAGAGCTATTACGAATTTGATTCTTAATAGAATCTGTTAAAATGGAATACATGTACATACAATGACCTCTATGTGTCTAAGGTCGGCACATTATGCAGTAACACTAATATTGATGTTGATGTCCTTTTCAGAGTTAGTTCAAGGATTGCAGCCGGCAACAACTTGCTGGAAAAACATACAAAGTTCTGAGTCAAGCCACGTCCTTTATTGAAGGACAACATATTGACTCCACCGGCTGTCCTGTCAAAACAGCTCCGGAATACGAAATCAAACCTTTTTGTACAAAAACTTGCTTTCACAACAACGCAGTAAAACATTACCAACCTGTTATTAAAAACCTATAACTTGTTTATTAACCTTTAACACAAAATAACTAATTGTAGTTCTATGTATTATTTATTTTGAAGGGAAAAACTGTTACTCTGGCCATTATTTTCACCATTGACTAAGACGTATAATCAGATGTCCTTTTAATTATGTGTGAGAAACTTCGTCGGTGTGTGTGTGTGTGTGTGTGTGTGTGTGTGTGTGTGTGTGTGTGCGCGCGCGCGTGTGTAGAAACATGAATGCTTTGTTAGTGCTATATTGCAGCTGCAATAATGTGTATATAACAATATAACAATGCTCTAATGACATCATATCCGGCTTTTATATGCCACTCATACCGTTAACTAGAGTTATTAAAATTGTGCATGCACCGATGTTCACTGTAATGCCATTGTGAAGTACAATGAACAATACTAATGACGGTAGTTTTCAGTAGAGAGTTTCTAATAAATCATTAGTGTAATACGCCGAGACACCAATTACAACAGACTACATGCTAACTATGATAAACAAGGACTGAAGAGGGTGTTGTGTGACTGTTATAATTAGTAATATGTATTGTCAAATTTATAAATTATAATTGTCTGCAGAAATCATATTGACAAATATTTTAAGACAAAACATGTTATAAAACGTGTATATACAGTAAAAAAAACTAAATAACATTTCAAGTACTTGCACCTGACTCCTTCTTTAGGAATCAAAATATAAAATATAATGTTACTAATGCAAAAGAGATTTTCAATGAATATGATATAATTAAATTTGTTAAAAAATAATTTTAACATCAAAAGAAACTAAAACACAACCGAAATATAGAAGCAAGTACAGAATAAACAAGGGAGATACACATCGGAGCAGCGAGACTGTCGGAAGCAGCGAGACTGTGAAGTAGCTAATCTTACGGACAATAGCTTGTGTTTCGGTTAAACATTTGCTTATATAGCGTACAACTTTTTACTGTATCTGTCTGTCTTCCCGCACATATCTAAAGATCAAATTAACCTATAGACATAAAAATTTTGCATGAATCTTCATTTCTGCATAAGCAACTCTGAAATTAATGATCATGCATGTCGCTTCATAAGATGTACGGGATTAAGTTAAGCTTCAGCAAACATTTTTTTACTATGGGTAAACACGATCGCAATGAGAAAACACAATAAATATATTTGTAAAATGTCAAACTGAGTAAAATCGTAAGAGTATTTTAACATACAACAAAATAAGTCATGTTGCCTGAAAGATATTTACTATAGACTAAGTCACTCTATCACAGAAAGTAACCCACGTTTCTGGTTATATTTCTCTTGTAGATCGTATGCGTTGTTTCTATCGCAACTCCATTTTTCTATACAAATCAGCATATAACGTGAAAAAGTCACATCAAGATCACAATATCTTTCGTAAACTTTTACCACTCATCACATCTGGTTTTTCATGCTATGAGTGTGGTGTTTTAGCTGGTCTCATGATGTTTCAACAAAATATTTTCGCCCTGCCGGTAACATTGAACAGAAATAAAACTGTGCACAGGGATAAGTAGGACAGGAACAACAGGATGATAGTACAAACTTCATTGACGGTTAGATTCCGTTGCATGCCCCCAACGCTTAAAACTTTTTTTCAATGAACTTAGAACGTTATAAAGCGATGTAGTTGAGTAACAGAACTAACATTCCATCAATCAACAAGCATTTACAGATATTTATCTTTCTCAAGAATCCCGATTACTGCAGGCCGCGCGGCATTACATGATTATTTAAGTGTTTTACCACTGTACATAATTACCTTTCCATTACAATTCAATTTAATATTTCTGATCAGCTCCTCTAGAATTTGATATTTTACTGATAGGGTACTATCTCGAGGGATGTTTTTCTTTCGCTGACATCAGCGCGGGCTTCGGCCGGAGGCACTCGCATTTTGGCTGGCGGAGTGTGATCAAGAATAAAAACAAGTGTTTGTGTGTGTTTTTTCAATAAAGAGTTTAGTTTTTGTTTGGTAATGTTTGTTATGTTGAATTTTTGTGTTTGGAGAAATGAAGGGGTGTGGTTGATATAATACGTAAGTACCCCCTTTTCTTAGCTATTAACCAATTATAATTCATTATAATCATCCGTATAATGAAAAATTAGCGTTGAGGGCATAATTGTTAGTTCTGATACTCAACTCCATCGTTTTATAACGTTCTAAGTTCATTGAAAAGAGTTTAAGCGTTGGTGCATATAAAGGAATCTGACCTCATTGTACTATGGAGGACTTCTATTGCGATCATAGCAATGGAAAATTAGGCCCAAACTCGGTGAAAATGTGTTCTGAGAGGATAAAAGTACTGTGTTTTTTCTCTGGATATATACTCAGATTGCTATCAATAAAATTATGATATGAATGTTTGTAGTACTTAAGACTTCCTGAATTGAACATATTTACTTACTTTTCATTCGAAACTGTTCTCGCGTATTTAAGACTTTTCAAGAACTATGTAATCTTAATAGACGTTTAGTTTTTATTATTGTATTTTTATGTATATGTCTCCATTTAGCCACATCGTTTTATTGCAATATTCCTTCGGAGTTCTTATGTGAATAAATTTGTTTTTAATTTTTAGGAGTATTAAAGTTATTTGTCTTTAAAGTGTCGTCTTAATATTTAAAATAGCTGTTATAGCACTCAAATTTAGGTTTTAGCTTTGTACATATTTTTATATATCTATCTCGAACAAGGTTTAGTATACAAAAGAGTACATTTTGCAACTAGTTAGCAATACTTAAAATTAGCATTAAATTCTTTATCTTCAATAATTTTACATTTCTAATTAAAAAGATAGTGTGAGTGGACCGAATGGATTATTTCCTTCCGCGTGCAAGGACATTTTAAAATATTAAAACCATTAATATGGGTCAAATAAAGTCAGGAAATATCCTGATCAAGTCTATTTTTTAACTCAGGGTAGAATAATATCTCAATGTATTCTTCTAAAAACATGTTTTGCTATCATTATAATATATTAAGCACATCAGAGGACAAGTTCCCTGTTAACAGGATCTGATGTATTCTCCCTTGGGAGCAAAGCAGGACAACTCGAGAGGAAATGGAAAGTCGTTTAACAGTTTGTCACAGTCACTGTAACTCTTCTTTATTTATCCACTTCGATACTACTAACGGAACTTGGTTTGGATCTACGAGCACACTTCAGAGAGAATAGAGTTTGTTTGTGTTTGTTTCTCAATTAATATACTGTTGTATAGTTATATAACTAGCGATAAATCTCAAGAATTAATGAAGGAGTGTTAAACTTAATTTTCTTGAACCGTAATAATTGTTAAGGACACGACAGGTCCTTCCTCAAATCGCGTCATTGTCTGTCTGTCCGTATGTGCAAATACTGTGTAATAGAAAGATCGTAAATACTTGAAACGTGGTATACAGACTCCCTCTTAATTGAAGGAAGAATTTATTTTGGGATTTAAAGGGTCAAAGTTCATCAGAGTTACCGGCTAGGAGTCACTAAACCGGGAAAAAGTTACAGTCAGTTCGGTAGAGAAAGACCTTCACTACGTTCTATCGCATCCTTGATACTCCTTTTTAACGATTTATAAATGATTCAACAGCCTTACGCCGGTAGATAACTGGTGTTCGCATTAATACTGTATTATTTTCAAAAAATTATCTGTTTCTCTCTTTTAAGAAAATATTTACTTAAAAGTAGAATATCTTCTAATAACATTTATAAATCTTCATCACAAATTTTTTGAGAGAAATATCTTTATTTTTCTAATCTTGACAGATCCCAAAAACCACATTCCACTAAAGTATTTTTGCGGAATGCACTGTAATGAGATATGTGCATTTGACTTTTGTTTTTGTTTACTTATTCCTTCATCCACCGTTATCTTACCCAATCCATAATAAAAGTACAAAAACATGTTCGTGAACAAAGTTCACAAAGTGCTGTTTTTAGGGGTTAAAACAACTGTTATTATAAAATTGCATAATAGTTTATTTTAGTTTGGTTATTTTCCGTATAATAAGGAGTTGAATTTAACCAACTGTTCATTCATTTAAAATAAGTAAAATAATAAAGTGCAATTTAGATATTATATTTTTGTTCCTCCTATTCACAATTATTTAGCATTAACAAGTTGCAATTTACCAGCACTTGTTATCTTGTCATTGTCTGTCTGTCCGTACGTGCAAACACTATGTAAATAGAAAGGTCCTAAATATTTGAAAATTGGTATGCAGTTTCTCTCAGTCTAAAAATGGATTTTGATTTTGGGATTTTAAACGTTAAAGTACAATCAAAGTTACTGATCAAGAAAGTCACTAAACCGAGAATATATAATATTAAATATTAGAAAATGTTAAATTATTGTATTGTCCTTAAGTGCTTGAATCAGTATTATAACGAAGATTTCAAAGACTAAGTTATTATTTAATTCTAAATTTAGATTGCACCAATGATCAAAAGACCATGTTATGTAGTGCATTTGAAATCCTATTTAAACGTTGTTATAAAAACTACCTTATATTAAAAGCTGTGATAAGGTAATCGAATCTAGGTCATTGAACCAGCATAATTTAATTGGGGAAATAAATAAATTAGACCGGAAGTGAATTTAAACGACCGGAACAGACTTCATATTGGCCACAGTAACCTTTTAGTTTGTACGATATACTTTCGTATTTGGGACAAAAAGGCAAACTCTGACTATAACAATTGAAATTTATAAGTGCTGTTAGTTGACAATTTTTTTTTTATTTTTTGATATCTTGAAAAACAACATATGTATATATTGTATAGATACATCAAGCAAATAAATTAGACCGAAAGTTAATTTAATCAGCCACTGACTATTTTTGCCTCCAGTAACTTCTAAGTCATACACAAGTTATATATTCTCTTCATCTCAACAAAGAGGCAAACCATAGCTATGCCACGAAAAATATTAAATCAAAAGTAAATTTTAAAAAGCAGAAATAAGACACTTTATGATTGAAAATGGTTTTCGTTGGTATATATTTCTTTGATCATGGTACAAGCAAACTCTATATTAGTACCTACTTGAAATATCTTAGACAAAAAGTTAATTTAAACAGGCGGAATTTGATTCTTGTTTGTAAACCAAATTAGTTTGTGAAGACTTATCTACATAAAGAAAGACGTGTTCTAAATTATTTATCAACACCTAGCAAAAACCATGAAATCTATATTTGGTACATACCTTCATATTGCGCCCTAGAGGCTCACGAAGGAATGACTTTTCTTCTACGACAACAGGACTGGTAATAAAGTTGTGACAACTTCCATAAGACTAGATCAACTGTTCTATGTAAACATTATAATATTACAACACAGTCATATGTTTAGTTAAATGTATTTAAGTAACCATTTTAAATGTATTGACACTATAGTCTTGAAAGCATAAAAAAAACATGACATCTTATTACAATATTTTCTGTAGTGACTTTTGGAACTAAAAGCTGTGTGTGAACTAAAAACGTGTGTGTGTGTGTGTGTTGTGTGTGTGTGTGTGTGTGTGTGTGTGTGTGTGTGTGTGTGTGTGTGTGTGTGTGTGTAAACGGGAAAACAAGAATAACTCAACAATGGTATTAGAAGTACCTTTGACTGCATTAAATTACAATAGTTATAAGTATACACTTGTTGACATATTTTCTTGATCCTAGCAGCATGGCAAACCCAACTATGGCATAAAAAATACAGTTCTTTCAAATCAGAAGTAGTCATCTACACACTGAGCCTAAAATAAGAGCCATTAGGTATTTAGCTTATAATTTGAAGCTGTTAATAATGGAAAAGAATATGATATATATATAAAATATAACAATATTGGACTGTCTATCGGTATATCATTGTCCTTTAATAATTTCGCGCTTTCGCCTTTTTGAAAAAGGTATACCATATAAAAAAATAACACAGCAAAACAATGTCCACCACAAGTTAAATAAATAAATAGATGTATAATAAATATAAATAAACAAGGAATTTTTTGAACATGTTGATTAACATCCCAGAAGAGAAATATGAACAGAAAAAAGGATTTTAGAAAAAATAATACATAAGTAAAATAAAACACATATTATCATTTCATTCTTTTATTTTTTATTTTTTGTCAGTTAGGCGTCCAGCCACAAAATTATGTAGGCCTACTTTTTGCTGTTAAGTGGCAGATTTTCAAAAATTATCTAGAAAAACATTTGAAATGCGCATTTGTCCAAAGGAAAATATCCTTCAAATAATTTATAAATAATCTCAAAATTAAACACTCTAATGTTCATAAAATCCATTAAATATTGGTGATCGTAAAAATTTTATAAACTTAATATATTTTCCTGGTTTGAGGGGGTAGTGTGCTATATAAAAACAAAATAATATTACTAAGAACGGCAACACATAATAATTCTTGACATCTTCACCGAATTACTAAAGAGCTTAATTGTTACAAAATACCACCCAGGCTAAGTGTTTCAGTAAGAAATACCTAACCTGATAAAAAATCTTTTGGTACGACCCCCAAAATTGCCACCTACTGACATTCAAAAATTTCAAGAAAAGAAGAAATAGTTTTAAGTGTCAACCCTGTTTTAAAAACAAACGATTTGTAACACTTGCAAAATTATAAAATCCGTCCCTGATTATTTGAAATATTTTTGTATTAATCAGAGTGAGAATAACATCTCACATCCTGAAGGTACGAGGGTTGTTCAATAACAGACGGAGACTGTGGCCCTGGGATTTTCTCCCATACTCGCTCTGATAAGACATGATGCCAGGGTTATTTACAATACCGTTTGATGACCCTCAATTGGTTTTAGCCAACAGGACATTGAATTGGCTTTATCTCTATCACAAAGCCATCAGTTGCTCATTTGAACAAGATCAACTTAGGTTAAGTTTGCCTAGTAGCTACTCCAACGTTTTATCATGTCCAATTGATTTGGGCATGTTGAAACAAACGAAATTACCGCGTATGTATAAGTAATTTGTGTTATGACTCAATAATAAACGGGCGGTACCTAACACTTATGAAGACATAAAGCAACCGGCTTTTGGGGATGACGCTCAATTGTCTCGTCGCTTCCTGGATTGTTCGCTGGGTTTCAAAGATTTTAAGGAGGGAAAGAGAGAGGACCCAGAGTTGCAGGGAGGAGATGGTGCCCCAGTTACCTGCTGGCTCACCTTGAGGAAATCATCATATACACGCCAGGCGGTGGTCAATGAATTCAAAAACCGGACCGCGGGAAGTCTGACACCGGTCGTCAGAGCAGATTGCTGAACTCCTTGACCATACTCGGGTAGGTAGTTGGGCTCAGCAACCCACAATATATTTAAAAAAGGACAATCTTAAACATGTTCTAGAGTTTGTGTGCTCGTTGGATTCTCTCGGTTTACTCACACCTGAAACAAATAAACAAAAACCGTGTGTCGAATGGTTTAGCCTTGAGTGGAAAGGCGGTTGGCGTTGAAGAAGATAAGGGATTGGGAGTGGAAGAGTAGTAATCACTACCACGACCACTTGCTGATGAGTCCTGGGTTTTATCAGTTTCATGGACCATCCTGCTAATAGAAAAATCTCAAAGCACTGAGTGGGTAGTAGAAAATACGAACACGTGGTCCCGCAGTGTAGGAGGACTGTTTTAAAAATATTAAAACCATTAATATAGGTAAAATAGAAGTCAGGAAAATATATTCTTAATTCAACGTTTTTTATAACTCAGGAGTAGAATAACATCTCAAATGGTATTCTTCCAGAAAACATGTTTATTTGGCTATCATTATAATTTATTGAGCACATCAGAGGACAAGTTCCCTCTTAACAAAATCTGATGTATTCTCCCTGGGGAGCAAAGCAGGACAACTCGAGAGGAAATGGAAAGTCGTTTAACAGTTTTGTCACAGTCACTGTAAACTCTTCTTTATTTATCCACTTCGATACTACTGCAGATCTTGGTTTGGATCTACGAGCACACTTCAGAGAGAATAGAGTTTGTTTGTGTTTATTTCCCAACTAATTTACTGTTGTATAGTTATATAACTAACGATAAATCTCGAGAATTAATAAAGGACTGTTAAATTTTTACTTTCTTGAAGTGTTATATTTATAAGGACCCTACAGGCCATTGTTAAAATCATATCTTTGTCCTATCCATCTGTCTGTCCGTATGTGCAAATGCTGTGTAATAGAAATATCCTAAATACTTGAACTTGGAACACAGGTTTGGGACAGAGAAAATCAGCTGACATAGCAACAAAGGAAACCGTAAGTCGCATATCTCTGCTGTATTGGAAATTAACCATTATAATACAGAGTGATTAAAAGTTCATTTTTATTGATTTTAAGTGCTCTGCGTATGTAAATTAATAGGTACTAATTTTTTTATTGTATTGGTTCATTTAAACTATTGGCGCAAGAGACATACAAGGAAAATGAAACAAAAACTTCAAAACTATTGGGGTGAATACTTTTAAATGTTATTTCCTTTTTTGTTTCCTTAAATTTTTTATTACAAATTCTTTACAATACTTTGTTTAGTAGAGATCAAATATCAGTATCACCGTTACTATCATTACGGTTGTCACTTCCACCATGCAAAAATATAATTCCATTATCTGCAGTATAAAAATTTTAAGGAAGGAATATCGGTAACTTTGTTTAGGAATATCTACTATAAACTATTGATATTTGCCAAAGTCGTAAACTCTAAACCTAGACCTACTCAGAGTAGTCCACAGTACAGTAAGTAGTGACCTTTCAGCTCTTAGTTCCGAACTGTGAGACCGTTAAATTCCTTGCTGTTTCCTTGTGTCTCTTGCCCCCAAACTAATCTAACTTTGTGTAGATAAACGTCTCTGGTTTACCCCAATTTTGGAAATATATGGAGACCACTGTGAATTTATAGTCTTACATATATCGCTAACTTGCTGGCAGAAAGACGCAACTAAAGATATTTAAACTTAAGTGGAGTATGAAACAATGAGTTTAAAGTAGTCTACTACCTGCTGAGATAAGTGTGGCATTATTTTATTTTCACAGGTATTGTACTGAAAGTTCCGGATCAGTATTAGACAGATATCCAAACTTGATCCTAAATCCATAAATCAATAGCCCACCTACAGGAGTAGTCCATCCTAATATTATTATAAATGGGAATGTGAGTAGGATGGATTTTTTTTCTTTCTTGCGTAAACTATTCAATGATTGGCATGCATTTTTATAACTTTACGGACTCGGAGATATAGCTCTATTCTGTTTTTTTGTTCCTCTTGGCTACGCCCCTGTTTACTCAACCAGTGAAGAATCCCATCTTTTTCTCTAAAGTTGTAAAATATTAATTGAGAGCCTGTCAGATGTAATCTAGTGTTCTGTGTAAACATTGATTTATTACAGCACAACCATATGTGTAATTAATTAAACAACTATTTTAGATTATAGATATAAAAGTATTAGTTCGGTCTATTAGATATAAAAGGAAAAGTTACTATACAACTTTTACTATATTTTTAAAGACTATTATATAACCCCTCTTGAATGTCTTTTACAAGAAGTAGGCTTTTCTGAACTGTGATGTATATATTATATATATATTTTATATAGATATATATATACATATATTATATATATATTAACATATATATATATATATATATATTTTTATGGTGGGAAGCAAGGAAAATCAACTATTGGTAAAAATACTAAGAGCAAAGTAAATTACAATGGGCATAGATACACAATTTTTGACTATTTTCTTGATAGTTTCAACAAGGCAAACTCAACATTAAAATCAGAAATATAATTTATTCGAACCAAGTAGTCATATATGTGCAACGCCTAATAAATTGCGTGCAAAGAATCTGGTAACTACTGGTAGTGCAGATATTAACAGACAAAGTAGTCTACTTTTACTATACATTTAAATAGTATGAAACCTTTTAGTCGTCGTTTTTAGGCTTCTGATAGCTGTGTATGATTTTTTATCAGGGAAAGGGCCAAATCAACTACGGAAAAAATACTAAAATCTGAGTTAAGTAGTTACCGTGTGTTACAATGTTTAGTAAAAAAATCACTAACCAACCATTCGATAAAACAAATTAAATTTTAAAAAAACAAAACCAACATTACAAGAAACGATAAAAACAGATTGATATAAATAACCAAAATTGTAACATATCAACTATGCTGTTTAGCAATAAATTTACTATGCAAGTTGTTTATTTTTTTTAATCATGGATCCCTTAATAGGGAAAAAGCTAAACAGCATAATGTTTCTACAAAATACCATTTACTCTTAATTTGAGTTATCTTTATATCCGCAGGTAATTGATTAAGGAACACTTGAGTCCTAGATAAAAAAAAGGAACGGCCAGGAAAAATTGATCTATTTAATTTTGGCAGACGACATTTTTCATTGGTATTAATACGAGTACTATAGTTCTAATCGCTTCTGATATTTCCACTCCTTACTTTTTTTTAATTGATGATTGGAATTGTAATATTTCC
The DNA here is from genome assembly GCF_021130785.1 of Homalodisca vitripennis. Lineage (NCBI taxonomy): Eukaryota > Metazoa > Arthropoda > Insecta > Hemiptera > Cicadellidae > Homalodisca > Homalodisca vitripennis. The sequence continues at coordinate 22,881,218 of NC_060209.1, forward strand.
ATCTGTATAAATAGATGAAAATAACTCTTACGCTTTAAAAAAATGTTTTACGTAAAAAATAATTGTGTAATTCTGTGTTTTTCAAGAATTTAGTACAAGCATGCGTACAGTCTCGCAAAGAACGTTTCAAGATATAGATTTAACATCAAAATTGCCAAACAGATTTATAAACTTACGTACAGAATACAGTAGCTTTAAATTCAGTTTTAAGTATTTATATTGATTTTGAATAATAAATTGGTTTTATAAATGTTGCTTTAACGTCAACTGAGCTAAGTGGCATCTTTGAAAACAAGGTCGTTTGAGGAAAATAAACAAGATAAAGTGAGGACGGAGTGGTATCGAACGTCTGGATATATGGCAGTCAGGGTCTCTCTGACAGTAGTAATGGGATTGGAATAACCGCCATATGTATCTTATGTGACCGAAAATAAATATTTCATCTTACAATACCCGTCAGATATTGAAAAGTTTCACATATTCTTCAGCTAAAATAACATGTTTAAACTACATCATAGTAACTAACATATTGGCTTAATAACAAAATGAAAAGGGTTATTTAAGATATATAAGATATTCGAGCTATCAGATATAACTGCGTCTAGTCCAACTAGAGAAGCATTAAGGAATCTCAGCCGAATCTCATTCACTGACTACACCATCAATTAACTCAGTGTTCCTTATATAAAAATTAAACATCATACACAATTTGTAGTTTTGTTGTTTGTAAGTTCATTTTCAAAGCAGAACGAGATAAAAAAAATCCAGCCACTGTATATTTGTGTATAAGATTAAATTCCCTTGCTATACTTTTCTACCCTTTTTCTCCTCCACTGGTCAAAATACTCTCTGTGAGTAAGAGAGTTAAACTTTCCTCCCTTAATTAGGAAATAACTAACTTTCATATCTTGGACTTTCCGATGGTAACTCAAAACTTAACATTCCTATGGAATTAACAGGTACTTAATGACATACTTAATAATGCTCTCATTTTGATATAAAGAAAATAGTTCTTAATATAAATCTAAATATAACATAACACAAAATATACCATACCTAAAATGTAACAACGTTCATTTATAGCACAAACAGCACAAACCGATAACATAAAACAAATGTTTCATTCATGAGATGAATTTCAAACATGAATGCACTTAAACCATATGTGGTTAATTATAACGCATTTTACAGTTAGACTGAGAAAATACTTCTAAAAGCTTGCGGTTTGGTGGATAATAATACAAAATGTAACATTAGCAGTGGTTCACAATTAATTATGGTCTGACTATTAATTCTCTCTTTGATAACCACTAAGTAATTATATTGGTTATTTTTAGTGTAATTGAGTAACACATTAAAATGTTTAAGAAACCAATAAAAGTTAAAATGTTTTCCCAATCCGTTCGCTATTTTCCTTGCTATAAACCAAACTGCCCAGGACACATCTTGTGATTTTTTTTCTGTTAAAAGCTCATTGAGTCCGAACACGTGAACTTGATCTTCGGATATGTCCGGCTGACATAGACAGACGATTGTACGGAAACTACAATTTTACATTCTTCCGGAAACAAAACAGAAATTCTACCAACCCCTACTGGCTTCAATTGGCGCTCAGTCAAGATCTCATGGATAGACATGCACCCGATCATAAAAACTCATTCTTCTCTTGGCCCATGTATAAATTTCAGTTTTCATGCACAATTTGAAGTCTGGGATGAAATACGTTGTCCGAGATATATTAGAGGACACGAGCGAGGATCTAGATGTGATGATAATAAGCAAATAATTAAAACGAAGAAATAGCCACTAGGCTCTAATTCACATATTGTTTTCTATACGCTCCCACCCCAAGCCAAATGGTATAAGAGTGTCCATACGAACCACCATCTAATTTTGGAATGTTGCTTATTAATGAAATGAAGGTTAGACGAAGCTATTCTCAGGGTATCATGCAACTAGGCTAACAAACGGAATTTAAATGTATTTTTACAACCCCTTCTGAGTGATTAGGCTTCAAGTAACGGCTTCAGCCAGTCTACAATACAATAAGTTATGGAATAAAACACTACGCGTACTCCTCGATCCCTAAGTTTTTTTCAGTAATTCTATTAAAACACGATTAAATTTCTGAAAACAATGGCTATCTGACATAAATGTTGATTTTACTTTAAACAGTTCATAGAAGGGGCAGCTTGACCTACCTTTATAAATGTGTAGATACTAATTTATAATATCCTTGGTTTCTTTTCAATAAAACGGGGTAAAGAGAGAAATCACACCAGTTTAATTTCCATAAGAAAAAATATACACCAGTTATACATGGTTCTTCCATAAAGATATGTTTTAGAAAAAAAACACAATTGTTTTTATTTTTATAACCTGATTTTTTATCCTAGATTTCAGTATATTATATTTTTAAAAGAAATTAACTAAAATTGAATTTGTTTGAAACAAACCTATTATCAACGTTATCTTTTCAATGTATCACAAAATAAAAAAGATTGCCTTAAAACTTCATATCGAAATTAATCATAAATGAAGAATGAAAATCTTGAAGAGATACGTTTTCTAAATGTATTACAGTTCATGGTATATAACTCCTGTTCACGTTTGATCTTCAAAATAAAATACTAATATCATGAAATGGGTTTTCATATCAATTTAAATAACATAATTATAAATTTGGTACTTCGTTGGTTTAACCTTTTAAACACATAATACTTTTAAACTTCATAGAGCAGAATGATTAACGATATTGGAATAATTAATAACTTGAAAGGGCAAACATAGTGATACAGACATTATATCGGAACAAATTGAGTAACACAACCCCCACCCCCCCCCCCCCCCACCCCCCCCCCCCCCCACCCCCCCCCCCCCCCACCCCCCCCCCCCCCCACCCCCCCCCCCCCCCACCCCCCCCCCCCCCAAAATATTTTAAATAAAAATATGAATGATGCAGTTCTTTATTTGTATAATTTTAAATGTAATTGTACAAATTATATGAATAAAGTTGTTATGAATTTGAATATGAGTATTTTTATGGAAACAAAAGTTCTCTGTTATCCGATCCATATTTTGTATGTAAATTGGATCACACTATCAACAAGAATTTCTACGAAACTCTTATTATATATAAATTATATATACTTATATATATATATATATATATATATAATATAACATAAATTACCTTTATTAACAAATGGTGGATCTGAAATCCAGTGGCATATTTATGATTTGAGTTAAGAAGGATCCAGCAGCTGTCCGTCCGTAAGAGATGTTTTGTTTTATGAATCTGCAGACGTTGAATGTGGCAGACCACCTTAGGAGTGTTGTTACTCATTACAGTCTCAAGATCATTCAGTGTAAACCAGCAGTGAAATGTTACTAAGATTTGTTAAGATCATGAAGCAATGTTAATGTTTTAATGTTCATTTCAGTTTAGAAGTATAAACTGTGAATCTGCTTTGTTTACAGTGAGCACCACTCCAAGCGGAACATAGTGTGGAACGACAACAGCACCATCACATTCTTGAATCGCAACGAGTGGCATTTCATGCCAAATATGTCGTCTGGCTCTCTTTCTGACATTGTTACCAACCTCAACACTGTTGCCATGGTATGTCAGAGTAAGTCCGTAGACCGTACATCTATGTGAAAAACTTACAACATGCATACTGAGAATGCCAATACTTGGAAGATAAGATTGAATTTTATTCAATCTCGTTAAATGTTTAGTTGAAACACATTGAGGTTTCACGGAAGGCTTTAAGGTAGAAATAACAGGTATAAGTATTGTGACAATGTTAAGAATTTGAGAAAGTTATACCCAACAAAATTGGCAGCTATCAGTAAATTTATTTGTCCAAATCATTTAGCACATTTTAAAATTGATGAATGAAAAATTTTTTTGAATGTGATTAGTTAACATATTTACAACGGATTTACAAAGGTGTTGGTAAGACACATCAAGTTAAAATAATTTTTGTGTTTTATAATTTACAATTCAAAGTTTTTTAATTAAGCACAAACAACTTGTAGAATAGGTAAGGATTTGCTGCTTTCAATTTATTTTATTTTTTTGCACGCTTTTTTAAATAGTGTTCTTCACTTTATATCAAACATTAAGTACTTTTTTATGGCAAGATTTTTGTGTGTGTTTTTTAGAATGCTCCAGATATCATTTGTCTTATATAAAATTTCTTGCCCTTAAAATTAAGTCATACTTCATTTTGATTATGTGTCATATTTAATGATTTTGAGTTGGTCTCACATCTCCCTTGATACCTCATGACCTAAAATGGTAAAAAGTGATAAAAAGCAAAGCCCTGTAATAGATACATTAAGTTTAATTTCCTCTAATTATGATAATGTTGAAAATGGAGGAACACTCTATACATTCTTCAATATTAAGTCAACCTTTGGTCAATTCCGACTCAAACATAGCCATTTGCAGATTCTTGGCTCAAGATGTCACAATCTGGGAAACCTTACAGAATCTGTGGACGAAATATTCAAGAAGGAAGGGAGTCTTATTGTCTCCAAGAGTGTGGAAGATCTCATCTTTAATGGTTACAGCGATGCTCTCTTGCAGAACGCTGACTTGCGAAAGTATCTCCCAGACTTCCCTGACTATGACAGATTTGGATGGTACTATCAGGTACTGGCATTGTAGTTTTATTGTATCCAAGAGCGAGAAAGATCTCATCTTTAATGGCTACAGCGATGCTCTCTTGCAGAATACTGACTTGCGCAAAGTATCTCCCAGACTTCACTTCCCTGACTATGACAGATTCGGATGGTACTATTAGGTACTGGAATTGTAGTTTTATTGTGTCCAAGAGTGAGAAAGATCTCATCTTTAATGGCTACAGCTATGCTCTCTTGCAGAACGCTGACTTATTGTACACAAAAGTATCGGACAGATTTCCCTGACTATGATAGTTTTGGATGATACTAATAGGTGCTGGCATTGTAGTTTAAAAAAAGGAATTTTAGGAGTAAAATGTGGTAGAATTAAGTGTTCTAATTAAGTAAATAATAATATGTATTTCAGATATGTATGTACTCTACAAAAATTATTAAGAGGCTAAAAATTGCCTTCCTGAAAAATTGTTTGGAAGTTAAAACTAAGTTAACTTATTTATATGTAAGAATATTAAAGTGTTATTAAACTTTTATCTGAGTGTCTTAAAATATTTAACATGCAATTTATTTTACAACTGTCATCCTAAGTGATGTTTTTCATGAATTTATGGCTTCATTTTAATAAAAATTGTTTTTAGAAAGCACATTTTTCTGAAAGATTGAACAATCTTGTGCTTTGTTACAAGTAACATGTACTTGTGTAGCGCGCACGCACACTACTATTTTAATATAGTAATTTTTAGATGGTATTTTAGTAATTACACAGTGTGTAAATTAACTGGACTAACCCAAGTCCCTTTAACCGCGTGATGTGAGGTGACTGGCCGTGCTGAGGAAATGCAAGGGGTCAGCACTCGTCAGCACGGGTCGGCAGTCGAGTTGAGGGCTCGGAGGTAGGCGGAGGGATTGGCAATGTAGAGTGTGTGAAGTAAGTCTATTTTGGTGGAGTGAGATGCGAACACACCGGTACACATATAGTAGTTTGGGTGCGCCTACGAGTGTTTTAGTGCATTTTGAATATAGATTGGACTCAAACAAAGGAGAAACGTGAGTAATCATTTCAAGACCCTTCTCAACCACTATTCTAAATTTCCCTACGAGCTAGGGTGGTGGCAGCAAAACGCTATCCCTTTTATTAACCATGAGCCTCTCTGGCTAATATCGGAGGGCTTACAGTGGTGACCAGCGGTGGGATACGATAATTAAACCAGCAAATTATTTCAAAATGATTTCAAAACTTTAAAAGAACTCTAAAAGAAATAAAGAAGTGTACCACGTGGTTGAGAAAATTATTAGAACATTTCAGTTTACACTCCATTATCCAAATAACTACTATTCTAAATTCATTTACAAATCAATTGCAATGTTATATTTCTAAATTTCGAGTAAATTCAACTTATATGAACGAAGATGGACTTGGATTAGTTCTGTGTGCTTATTACACCATGTGCAACGCCATTACACTATGAAGCGGAAGTTGGACGCCATCATCATACGTCATCATAGAACATAGAAAGGAACAAGGAGGGCATACGTCACCGGACATCCAGTGATCCAGACCGGAACTACCAACTGCCGACCACTGTCTACGCAGATGTTGTCATCTCCGTCAACGCAGTCACGATCATCCACAGCCTTCGAGATGGCAGCCCTGTCACTATTTGGTTGAGCAGTGGGAACTTTGTTAAATTAAAATTAAATTAAATCATTGGCGAAACCTAAGATTAGACTACGTATTATTAGTAAATAGTTGGTTAAATAATATGGTTCAAAATGCTTTGGAAATAAATGGTGAATGCAGCATTGAGGCCAGGCTTTAAGCAATTAAACTTCTTTATTGACAAACAGATTCAGAATTATTTGAATAAGAGAAATTAAAAGGATAACATCCTAGTATTTTATTTTGCCAAAGCCTCCATGTCAGGTCGTCACCTCCAGGGCATTCAGTCCATCATGTTTTCAGCGTAAATATAAGCAGAATAACGTGTTGATTAAAATCATTTGCTTGGAAATAGGGATATGCCAATGATTCTATATTAGCTTACTGTTCAATTTGATTGATAATTCATTAATATCAGTATACAAAAAGAGACCCGTAGAAATTTTAATATAAGTGTAAAAGAGTTATAATAGCAATAATTGTTGGAAGTAACTTGTTGCTGACTTATAAAAAAGGGTAAATTTCGAATTATACTGAAAAACAAAGTGATATACAGTTAATGTGATTAAACTATTAGAGTATATAAGTAATAGCACATAGTATATCATATAACAAATACGATTATTTAATATTATTGCAGCTGTATTGAGTCACATTACAGTATTGATATACTTGTATATCGAGGCATTGTTAGACTATTGATCCATTGATAACTCAATACTACCGATTAGTGATTGGTATTATTTGGAAATCGAAAAAACTTTATTGTTTGATTGATCCATTATCGAAAATTGAAAAAAAAAGGGGAAAAGTTATTTTACTGAAAAATAGGGAAACTAGTTATTCAACATTGTTGCTGTCAACGTCTTTTAGGGATTTCATTTAGAGCGTTTAAGTTTAACTATTGAATATCACTGATAACCTAGAGAATTGTATAGCTACTGTATTCCAAAGAGGAAAACCAAATTTTTTTAAATTATTAACGATGGGCACTGTACACCTAGAAGGGAAGACCGTTGAGGTCCAAGACGCCTTTGATGCCATATCGAATAAAGTGAGGTCGCTTCAAGTAACACTAGATGAAACGTTAGCCAACGCTTCTACCTCCGCGGTGAACAAAACTGAAACATCTCCGTACCCGATGGACATGACCCTTGCAGACAGCAAGCCGTCATTTGAGCTTGTCTCAAGTATAGCCCATTACGATGGAGAGAAAGCAGATCTAGTCGCCCCCTTCTTTGACAACATCGAAGGAATTGGAGAGCTCAGCAATTGGAGTGAAGCTCAAAAACTTCAAGTTTTAAAACTTAAACTAACAGGCAGTGCTCTACAGTTTGCAAAGTCAGACGAAAAATGTAAAAACTCAACAACTTTAGAAGAAATAAAAGCTGCTTTTATGGAAAGATTCGGCGATAGCCTACCAGATCATTACTACTTCGAGCAATTGGCTAGCATACGACAAAACAGAGGAGAAACTATTGAGCAGTTCTCTGACCGAGTAAAAAGGGTCAGTGATAAAACTCTAAGAGTTACAAACAACGCTGAAGCAAACCAAATTCTGAGAGAAGAGGCCGATAGAAGAGCCATGGATGCCTTTGTAAGAGGATTAAATGGTGAAATAGGACGACAGACCAGGATCAAGTTCCCTAAAACATTCAGAGAAGCTGTAACCACGGCGATAGCTCTAAACAACTTAGAGAAAAGACCATCCGAATTTGAGGAGAAGACAAGGCGAGTTTTTGGAACGATCACCGATACTACGTGTTACACTTGTGGGAAACCAGGCCATAAAGCCAGAGAATGCCAATCCAGGCGAGTAGATATTGTATGTTATACATGTAAGAAGAAAGGTCACAAAGAGAGGGATTGTAGAAGTAAAAGTGAAACAACTACCTATTATTGTGAAAATTGCCGAAAACCTGGACACACAGCAAACAATTGTTGGGGTATGAGAAATACAGCATTAGGAAGAGGCGCAGCTAGAGGAGGAACCTTCAGGAGCAGAGGGTATCAGCATGGAGGACGTGGATCAGCTTCGAACACGTTAAACCACAACGAGGGACCCAGGCACGCCGCTGGGAACCTCAGAAATCATTAAATCTGAACCACACGGGACTCAGACAGGCGAAGTTGAATTTCAAAGCTGTTGCCACCTTGACACAAGAAAATGTGAGTGAATTAATTGTACAAGGGTGCATAGGAGGAGTGAACGGTCTCATTGTAATCGATACAGGAGCACAAGTATCACTGATCGATAGGACAATGGCTCAGAACAAGCTAACTCCAACTGAAATCCAAATACGAGGTATCACTGGTGCTGTTATGAACGTTTACGGCACTGTAACAGAGACCTTGCAACTGGAGTTACTTGATTTAAAATGTGACTTCGTAGCAACAGATCTCCCTGAAGATTATATTGCTATCCTAGGATACGATGTTTTGAAACGAAAAAAGGCTGTGATTGACCTTGAGAATAAGTCTCTGAGTATTGGAAACAAGATAGCATGCAGTTTCCATGAAAGAGAATCCCCTGTAACTCGAAGCAGGAGAAGTGGCATTGGCATTGTTCAATGTTCCCACGAAACAAGTTCAACAAACCTTAATCCACCAAAACAAATCCTGAAGGAAGAAATACCTGACATTTTAGCGTATAGTCGCACAAACATCAACGTGCCTGCCCGTTCAGAAATGCTTATTCAAGTAAAATTAAGCAAAAACAAAAAGGATCAAATGGAACAAATGGAAGGAAAACAGTAATTACAGAACCAGCGTTAGTAAAAGTTCATGGCATCAATGTCGCTAGAAGCCTTTCAAAAGTGAATAAAGGAATGTGTTGGACCAAAATCATAAATATCACCTCTGAAAATTTAGTGATATACAAGAATACGCTGCTCTGCAAAATAGAAGAGCCACACAGTGAAGCAAATAAAGGAGCATGGAAACGAGTAAATCTAACACAAAATAGGACAGAGGAATTCAATGGAAAACTTGAAGAAAAATTAAAGCACCTCCCAACTGAAGACCAAAATAAATTAAAAAATGTTCTCCAACGCTACAAGCGTCTATTTAGCTTAGGAGGAATAGAGAATTTGGGGTGTACTTCTTTAGTTACTCACAAAATCAACACGAGCCAACATCCTCCGATCAATAAGAAACCTTACAGAGTGCCACAATCACAGAGAGGTACTCTACAAAATTTGATACAAGAAACAATTAGATAAAGGTGTAATTGTACCCAGTACTTCCCCATGGTCAGCACCGGTAATCATTGTCCCCAAGAAAGCAGGCTCTGATGGTACCATCAGTTATCGTCTATGTGTAGACTATCGGGAAACTCAATAAAATTACAGTTCCGGAAATATATCCCCTTCCAGATATACATGAAACTTTAGACATGTTAGGAGGCAGTCAGTACTTCTCGGCACTGGATCTGAATTCAGGTTTCTATCAGGTAAAAATGCACCCTGAAAGTCAAGAGAAGACGGCCTTCAGTACTCCTGATGGTCATTATGAATATACACGCATGCCAATGGGATTGATCAATTCTCCTTCTGTATTTCAACGATTGGTTGATACTACTCTCACAGGTCTGAAAGGAAAAGCATGTTTGCCCTACATGGATGATATCCTAATCTTCAGTTCGAGTATTGATCAGCACGCTAAAGATCTTAGTGAAGTTCTAGAGAGATTTCAAGAGGTAAATTTGAGTATCCAGTTGAAGAAATGCCAAATAGCAAAGTCTGAAAATTAACTTCCTAGGCCATGTTGTATCGAGAGATGGAATCAAACCATGTCAGAATAAGATTGAAGCTGTCAAAAATTTTCCAAGACCCAAGAATGAAAAGGAACTTCGTGGATTTATAGGACTATGTAGTTACTATAGGAGGCATGTACCGAAATTTGCCGACATCGCTAAACCTCTGACAAAATTAACCAAAAAAGACCAAAAGTTTGAGTGGAACGAAGAAGCGGAAACATCATTTGAAAAATTGAAGACCATCCTTGTAACTGAACCTTTATTAGTGTATCCAAATTTCTCCAAGGAATTCGTCTTAAGCACTGATGCAAGTAATGTTGCACTTGGCGCAGTATTAGGACAAGTGATTAATGGAATAGAACACCCTATCGCCTATGCGTCAAGACAGTTAAACTCTGCTGAGCAGAATTATACAGTAACAGAAAAAAGAACTTTTTAGCAGTTGTATGGGCAGTAAAGTATTTCCGATGCTACCTGTACGGACGATCATTCTCCTTGTATACTGATCACAGCGCAATCAGATGGCTGCTGTCGCTAAAAGATCCTTCGAGTAGACTCACTAGATGGGCACTGAAATTGGCTGAATATGACTACAAGGTATTCCATAAACCAGGGATAAAAAATCAAAACGCTGATTGTCTGAGCAGAATTGTGTGCAAGAATACTGTGGAAAGTCTACCTATATTGGATGTGGACAGCATTAAAGAAAATCAATGTAAGGATGAAGAGTGCCAGAGATTGAAAAAATACCCTCAGTTCAAAAACAAGTCCACAAGGAGTCATCTATATAAAGAGGCAGGACAGACAACTGATAGTCGTTCCAAGACGGTTAAGAGAGAAGGTTATTCGTTTACACCATGATATCCCGACAGCAGGTCATGGAGGTATCAAGAAGACGATGTTAAGAATCCAAGAAAAGTTTTTATTGGCCGAAAATGAAATTAGATGTTGTCTCCTTTATCAGAGCATGTGATCCATGCAATAAAAGAATGGATTACGGAAAAACTAAAGCACCTTTAGGTAAATTTCAAGAAAGTACAGAATTTGGATACCGGATTTCGTGTGACATTGTTGGCCCATTACCCCTAACAAGCTCCAAAAACAAATACATACTGACAAGTTATAGATCATTTTACAAGGTACGGAGAGTTTATTGCATTGCCAGACCAAACTGCAGAAACAATAGCCCGAGCACTTGTGCAGAGAGTCATTACGAAGATGGGAGTACCCTGTGAATTAATTACTGATCAAGGCTCAAATTTCACATCCGAAATAATGAAAAGCATGTGTGCTCTACTAAGAATAAAGAAACTTCAAACCACCGCATATCATCCCATGAGCAATGGTAGAACAGAAAGAGTTCATAGATCCATACCCAAGATGCTAAGTCATTATGTCAACCGAAATCAAACAGACTGGGACGAGCTCCTACCGATGGTAAATATGGCTTATAACTCTCAAGTGCATGATTCAACAGGATTTTTCTCCTTTTGAGCTAGTCTTTGGAAGAGAGATGAAGACTCCCTTAGAAGATGATCTATTGATCACAGAAGAAGATGATGGGTTACCCTGATTATGTCGAAGATCTTAAGATGAAGTTGAATGCCGTAAGGAATTTGTCTCAACAATGCCAAGACCATGCAAGAACCCAGCAAAAGAGAGACAATACGACAAGAATTCTAAGCTAAATAAATTTGAAGAGGGCCAACGAGTATACCTTCACGTGCCCCAAGTGAAAAAAGGAAGAGTGAGGAAGTTGTCTAGACCATGGAAAGGTCCATACACAATTGTCAAGGTTATATCAGATTTGAATGTCGTACTCCGAATTAAAAGGAAGAATGTAACTGTACATGTGAATCGAGTAAAACCTGTCACCGAGTTTAAGTTGCAAGAACAAGGAAGTAGCCAAAATGATCCAAAAGCTGCTCAGGTAGCAGAAGAAGAAGAACAGGAAGAAATCATTGAAGAGACCGAAGACCATGAAGAGGCATTCAATAGAGTAGCCGGACAAAATGAAGAACAAGACAGGAGAGAACCAAGCCCAGGAACCGCAGAAGAGCGACCAGGCCCTTTTAGATCCATAAGAGATAGAAGAAAAACCGTGTAGATTCAAAGACTATGAAGTTTATTAAATAATAGGAATGTATATACATATTGTTATGACAGTGAACGCGTATTGCATCGTTTATTTAGTAGTTAAAAGTAAACGCAATGTATTGAATAATTATGTATTGTTTGTTATTTGAGGATGTTATATGATACACTAAAAATATTCCTCGTTAGTATGTTATGCTTCTTGTCTGATGTGTAAGTAAAAGATGTTTTAGAGTACCACGTACAAAGTAGAATGCAATAGTTACTCCGAATTGAATGGGTTGTATGCGTGAGTATGAATGTTGTATGACTGTGAAACGAATGTTGATGAATGGGTATGCAAGGTGTGTGAATAAAAGCCAAATTAAAGGATCCAAACAATTCAAATGTGTGATTGAGTACACTATAAGGAAAGAAGTTTATATCTACGCAGGGTTAAGATAAGAAACATAAGATCAAGCTGTACGTAATAAAATAAATTCGAATAAGTCAGGATATTCATGAAGTAAACAATTATTAGGATCTAAATGATGATTTCAGGAATACTTGTACTCTTTGTCGAGACAGGAATGGCAGAGAATGAAATGACACAGGGAATCGTTTTCAAGAAACTTCATGACACAATTATTTCCGAGGATGAATGGAAGATTGTATTAGATTTTAATATGATAGAAATAAGAGACGAACTTGAGTCACTTAAGACATTGTGCACAGACTTAGTTTATTATACGAACACTAGTGTAAATGTGTGGGATGAGGACTTTGCTTTCGAATATAGTAGAATTAAGACCGGGATAGACCAGTATGAATCCGATGTGAGTGACTTATTTAGGCTTCTACCTACAGAACGCTCCAAGCGAGGACTAGTTTGATGCAGGAGGATATGCATTGAAATGGTTGTTTGGTGTGCCCACTAGCGAAGATATGGAACAAGTTAATAGTAAAGTTGAAGAGATAAAAAAGATTAGCGGATCACTGTTGAGTTCTAGAGAAAACCAAATCACCTTAATGAAAGACATGAATGAAAAGATGGTAACAAATACTAAAGCCATATCAGAGATAATGACTAAACTTACTCATTCAAATAGCATGTTAATCACTTCACTCCAAGGATTCGAACAAGAAAACATTATGCTACATCGTTCATTAACAAAACATTTAAAATCCGTCAGTCTAGCACGTCATTTAGGTCAAACCATAGATGAAGCAAAGTTAAGAATTGTTGAGTTTAGGCAAGCTTTAGAATTAGTAAACACAGGTAGAATAAGCAGCAAATTACTACCACCCCATGAGTTTGTAAACATATTGCTTGACATAGGAAAAGTCATACCTCGTCATTTGAAACTAATTATACCAGTTTAATGAAGAGGACGTATTTATGTATTACACCTTTTGCACTGCTCATGCTTTAGCCACCAAGACAGGAATTAGATTGATCGTAACTGTACCTTTAAGTTCGCAAGACAGACGTCTTGAACTTTATAAAGTAGAAGTTATTCCATTGTACCAAACAAACCTTCAACATTGGTTTAAAATGGAATGTACAAGTTGATTATTTGTTGATCTCCAAAGAGAGGACAGTATTATGCACCTATCGATTTTAACACACTAAGTCAGTGTAGACTAAGTCATTTTTATTTGTGTCCTAACTCTATAAATGTATTGCATCATAGCGTTAATGATTGTATATTCGCTCTATTCATGGGATCTAACCTAGTCACAGAAAAATGTTCACGAACCTTAACCATAAATGTAACTTCACCTGTATGGATCCAAAACGGCAATGATTGGATCTATAGCCTAAAGGAACCATATAAAGTCATACTTAACTGTATGAGGAGTTCTGATGGAGAAAACTCAGTTATCTCTCCACCACATCTAGGTTATTTAGAATTAACTTTAAACAAGTCTGGAATATTAAAACAGGCTTCAAGTTGCGCTATCTTTGGTAAATATAATAAGTTATTCTCGAGGACTCAAGGAAATATAAAATATAAATTTGACATTAACCATTTGCACATCCCAAAGATTAATCTGTTGCTATCTCACGAAGAAAATCTAATCTTTAAAAACAGTAGCTTGTTATTTGAAACAATGCAAAAAGTCAAGGACAATCTTAAAGATAATCACATAGAACTAGACCTTAACAAGCTTTTAAATGATACACATGTTTTGTACCCTAGTATCAAAAGAAAGTATAGAAACCCCACTGAACTATTTCTACATTATCATAGTTTCAATGTTTATTTTGTTCATTTTGAATAGTGTACTTTGCGTAGTTTTTGTTTTGTCACAGGAAAATGCCAACCTGTGCGAGGATGTCCTCAGTTGCTGAGCGGCAAGCCCCAACCATTCGAGTAGAACATGGAACTCCGCTCGCAGAAATTATTCAGGAGTCTTCCTTTGTTCAATTCAATACACCAAGCCCGCCTTGAAGTACGGTATTGTGAAATTCATTGTAGTGCTGAACCAGTCAGGTCAGTGTTGCAAAGACTATATTTGTTATAAATATGTGGGGACTTGCCAAGCTCAAGAAATGTAATGTATTTAGGAGGACATATATCTTAAGTGATTGTCAATGTCAAGTAGAATTAAATTGTAGATTATAAGAACTTACGCAGCCTAAAATACTATTTTGTCCTTTTAAGTTGTGAGAAAATGATGTAATGTAAAATGTTATCCTATACATTTTTTTTTTTTGAAGTATTGTAAATGTTTGTTATATTCTGAGAATCTAAGATGTATCACCATGAAAATTCTGTATGATCCATCTTTCCTGAAAGGGAGAGTGATGTAGCGCGCACGCACACTACTATTTTAATATAGTAATTTTTAGATGGTATTTTAGTAATTACACAGTGTGTAAATTAACTGGACTAACCCAAGTCCCTTTAACCGCGTGATGTGAGGTGACTGGCCGTGCTGAGGAAATGCAAGGGTCAGCACTCGTCAGCACGGGTCGGCAGTCGAGTTGAGGGCTCGGAGGTAGGCGGAGGGATTGGCAATGTAGAGTGTGTGAAGTAAGTCTATTTTGGTGGAGTGAGATGCGAACACACCGGTACACATATAGTAGTTTGGGTGCGCCTACGAGTGTTTTAGTGCATTTTGAATATAGATTGGACTCAAACAAAGGAGAAACGTGAGTAATCATTTCAAAGACCCTTCTCAACCACTATTCTAAATTTCCCTACGAGCTAGGGTGGTGGCAGCAAAACGCTATCCCTTTTATTAACCATGAGCCTCTCTGGCTAATATCGGAGGGCTTACACTTGTACTGCACTGTTCAAACATTTTTAGACAGTAGTGTCAGATTTTTCAATAAAAAGCAATGTTTAATATTTCATCAATAAAGAAAACATACCACCATTTGCAAGTAATATATTTCTACTATGAATTCAAATTTCACTTGTGTGTACTAAACTTGTTTTTCTTAAATATTCAAGATTCAATCATTATTCATTCATAGAAATACACAACTTTATAAGGAATAACAACTATTACTGCTTACTGTATTCTGTTGTAATCATGAATCCAACCTAACTATGTGTGTTTGTGGAACAAGTAACTTTTTGTATTGTTTCATGGTGACCGTATTCTAATACTAACTTAGTATTCTGTAGCATATAGTGTTCTTGCCTGCCAGATGCTGAGATGTGCTGTGAAACAGATAACAAATTAATCGTAATAGTGTCACACACATTTCTCTACTGTGTGGAGCTCACAAGTGGAGCATTGGGAAGAATGCACCCTTCGCCAGTCAATCACTTTTCATGCTTTTCTAAAAACATTGGGTGTGCTACAAAATGAATAATTTTACTTAAGTTTCAGAATAAAATAACATTATGTATTTAATTTGTAATTACAATAAATAATTTGACTATATTTTTTCTTTAATTAGAAAAATTTTGTTTAGATAATATTATTAATCATACTGTTTTGATTGTTGTTATTGTTGTATTTTTGTCTATTATTGAAAAAAAATCATTGGTTAGTAATTCTAATTTTTGTTATTATTTAAATATGATCTTAACATTATTTAGTATTAATAATTATATTGATACTTTTGTAGTTATCAATTTATTATTTAAACCACACGCATTAAAAAAGCATTGATAAACACAAATACAAAAGAGTCGGCCGCCTTGTAATAGTTACCACAAATTTGGAAATTTTAATAATAAGTATATTCTTAAATAGGCACAATACATGTTAAACATACAAGAACTATCAATAAATTTCGTTGTTTCCTAAATTACGAGTACGGTACTATTAAATAATGCACTATGTTAACTATACTATAAATGACTAAAATGACAGTCTTAAGTTGAATAAGGCACATGTACACAATTCGCATAATGAGGTGACATTGGAGTGGGCAGACACTATGGTAGAGGGGTGGGGAAAATATAATGGTATATTTTTGGAATTCGCTAGAATCTCCCGTATCTCTCGCTACACCACATGTGAGCTCTCTACATTACAAGTAACTCATAGAAAAATGTAACAATCAGAAAATGTGAGATCTACACTGCTTTTAAATTAAAACAATAAAAAAAGACCAACAAGTTCAGTGTTTCTTTCTATTTCTCAATCACCTAATTGTCCCTCTACCTATTTTATTAGTCAATATTATTCACTATCCATTATGAGTACATACTGTAAATTTCACCTCACCAAATTTCACCTTATCAAATTTTATCTCACCAAATTTCACCACACCAAATTTTACCTTGCCATAGAATATGTGGAATGTACAATCCTTACAATTGTTTATTTTTAAATCTATTACTTGATTTGTTCATGTAACTTCAATAAAGTACACGTATCTTTATTCGGCCAAAGTGTAGAGTGAATAAATTTATAAGTAAAATTGAATTACCCTGATTTCATAGCCTGTGAGCTATTCTTATATCCATCCTTTGCGTATACAAAAGAATATTGTATAGTGATTTCTCCAGTCCAGGTATTCTACCTATTGTTAGTTCGCTCACTACATTTGATATTATCTCTGTTTTTAAAATTTCCTGTAAGTGATTAAATCCATTACTAGTACATTTAAACAGAAAACTTTCTTAAACGGTCACTTATCATAACTACATAACATATAATAGTCATTCTCTACCTGCAAACACAGAACAACCCATTTTAACATCTTTCTCTAACAACAGTTAGCATTTTTTAATAATTTGCTACTACCTTTAGCATGGAGGGAGATTCCTACATTAAAGGATTAAAAAAAAATATATTATAGAATAAATGCCTCAAACTGGAATTTATACTTTTTTATGATTTTTCTCCAAATTTACCAGAAAATAAGATCTGAAAATCATACTTCACCTAGCTTTTAGCTTATTGAAATTAAAACTTACTAGTTCTTTGTTTGAAGGTTATTTTTGTTTTTGACGATGGAAGGATTGTGAAGGAAACAGGATTTTTCCGGACATTTGCCATCGTTAAGTGAAACAAGAAAACAGTAACACTACGTTTCGAGATCTGCAATCTGATCTCTTCTTCAGGTAAAGAACTAACCTAATACATAATTACAAACTAGGTTAAAATAAACAAATCTTACTAAAGCGTTGTGGCACGCCTGAGTCAGGAATCACAACCTACATGTTGTATGTCAACTTCACTAACACTAAAGACATGCACTTAATGAAAAAACTATACAAAACACCAATCATTAAACTAAACTACGGAATACAGGTCACAATATGTCTTCACTCGTCTACTAACCATTTACGACTGACCAGAGGGGGTAGCCAATGGTAATCGTGACGGCCGGCTAAAACAAGATGGCGGAAATACAAGGGAAGGGGAACAGGAATGGGCCCTTTCGTTATTATTGGTTCATGCGAGATGAACTTCTTAAAACCATATTGTGACTCCGCATTGGTTTATTGCAAATATCCGATCCGTTTGATACTTTTGGTATTCTCTTTAGTTCATTTTTTAGAATTGGCAACCAAAGCGGCCTAATCTCGACTGATGGTTGACTGATTGGTTGGTCTGCCAATTTAATGTATGTTGCCTCAATTAATTTCCTTTTGAAGAAATGTGGTTTCCCGATGTATTATGTGGGCTTCATCCCAATTCATATGATGGTCTTCGGACCAACAATGGTGTGCAATTTTTGACTTTTCTGTGAAAACCCTTTCTCGTGTTTTCTTTGTGTTCTTTTATCCTTATGTTTAGTGGTCTTTTTGTCTCGCCTATGTATTCCCTATTGCAGCTACATTTTATACTGTAAACACAGTTTTTTGGAATCCTGTGTGCCATTTTTTGGTTTTGTTTTTACGAGACTTTGTCTAAGAGTGTTGTATGTTTTAAACGCGGTTCTAATGTTGTACTTTCTACCTACTCTTCTAATTTTCTCCGATAATCCCGGCACATAAGGGATTGACATAAACGCAAATTTATCACAATTCTGTTTTTCTGACTCAGGAATGATTCTTCTGGTTCGTTTGCACTTATTAATTACTAATTGAGGGTATCCATTGCTTCTGAGATCCGATTCAATTTTTCTTAAATTCTTCTTTTAGTCCATCTTTATCTGAGCACAAGCTCTTTGCTGCTCTATCAAACAACGAGAGTAGGCTACTCCTTCTTTGACAGATTTTTGATGGTTGGATTGATAATTTAAATATTTTCCTGTGTGTGTTATCTTTCGAAAAACAGTTGTCTTAAGGACATCCCTATCTCTTAATACACACACATCCAAAAAGGGAAGCTTGTTTTGGACTTCCACTTCCATTGTGAGGCGGATGGAAGGAGAAATACTATTAATGTGATTCAAAAAATTATTTAATTCAATGTCTCCATGAGAAAAAATAACAAAGGTATCATCCACATACCTCCACCAAATCTTCGGTTTGAACTGAGCTGAAGCCAAAGCTTTTCGCTCGAATTCCTCCATAAAGATATTGGCGAAAATAGGAGACAGTGGAGAACCCATTGCCATCCCTCATCTTGACGGTAAATTTTACCCTCTAACTCAAAATAATTGCATTGAGTGCATAGTTCTAACAGTTCCATAATTACTGGCACGGGAAGTTTAGTTCTATCCTTTAATGTTTGGTCTTCTTTGAGACGTGATTTAATAATTCCGAGAGTTTCTGGAACTGGTACATTTGTAAATAGACTTTCGACATCAAAACTTACCAGTTTGTCAGTTTCAGTCAACTTTAGGGATTTTGACTTCTCTACGAAATCCCTGGAATTTTTGATGAAAGAGTCAGTTTTTCCTACCAATGGTGTTAAGATGTCCAAGAGGACTTTAGACAATTCCCTGCAAGGTGAATCACGAGAACTAATGATGGGCCGGGAGAGAGGGATGGTAGGTTTGTGGATTTTGGGAAGGCCATACATATGGGGGATTTTGGAGTGGTGAGGAGTTAATTTAGATCTAAATTTATCTGAAAAAAATTCTTTATGTTTTCTTAAGGTGTTTGCTACTTTGCGTTCAAATGAATCAGTCGGGGTCTTTATTTAAAACTGTATATTTGCCAGTATTTAAAGTTTCCGCAATCTTTTCTTTATACGCTACTGAGTCAAGTACCACAGTAGCGTTGCCTTTGTCGGCAGGTAAAATTTTGACCGTGTCATCTTTCCCAAGGATCGACCTGGCCTTTTTCTCCTCTATTGTTAAATTGGGTTTTGTGGGAGGAATTTTTCTGAGTAAAAGACTGGCCTCGCAGCGGAAGCGGTCACCCTGTTCCTCAGGTAACTGTGAAACAGCCGACTCAATTCCAGTTACGAAATCCAGTGCCTTTACCGATTTTTGTGCCACAGAAAAGTTTAAACCCTTGGATAATACTGATATTTCCGCTTCATTCAGGATTTTCGAAGAGACTTTAGTGTTAGTGAAGTTGACATACAACATGTAGGTTGTGATTCCTGACTCAGGCGTGCCACAACGCTTTAGTAAGATTTGTTTATTTTAACCTAGTTTGTAATTATGTATTAGGTTAGTTCTTTACCTGAAGAAGAGATCAGATTGCAGATCTCGAAACGTAGTGTTACTGTTTTCTTGTTTCACTTAACGATGGCAAATGTCCGGAAAAATCCTGTTTCCTTCAACTTACTAGTGTTTTAATTTTAACAAACATTGAATCACAAAAAGTACTTGCTCCGCCAGGACTCAAACCCGGATCTCTCACTTGTTGGGTGAGTGTGCTACCACTACACCACAGAGCCCTTACAATTTACGATTCAATTATATTGTACTTGGCCATTTCTGTCACATATGCGTTTTTAAATAACCAAACTAACATATGGTCGGAAGATCAAGTACCTGTCAAACGACTTTTATTTACATTCATTAAATTTATATAAATGGCAATAGCCGAATTTAATTTCAATAGTGTTTAAGTTAGTTTTTGAATTGTTATTTAGTATTTATTGTTTTTATAACTTGACAAGCACTATGACAGTCTAATGTTTTATTGGTATAATACATCATTTAATTTAGAGAATTTTCCTAGTTGTTGGAAAAATATTATAAAATCCTCTGACAAGTGTGTAATTATCATTGGCTGTAAGCAGATCAAATCCTTACTCACCTATACATTTTCTAACTTTAACATTATTAGTTATTGATACAGCAGTTTTAAATTTGTTCTATTTTGAACTTCACACACCTGAGTAAATTTGCACAACTGTCCACAGAGTACAGTTCGAGGACTTTACCTGCGCATGTGGCCTTGAGTGTGTGATGATTGGTGGGGGGTTGCTTCCCGAAAACATTTCCTATAACTGAACGACGACAGCCTGCTTTCTCTGAATCGTACTGAAAAACTAAACTCATCTCACTCGCTAAAAATCAGTCTGTTTTGTGATGGTGCTGAGTGTGGTGGTTACTGGAAATTTGTGTTTACTGATAATGGCTGAGTTAAAGTCAAAATTTAAAGGGAGAGTAATGCTTATAAATTTATAAAGGAAACAGACCATCAAACCGTTAATATTCTGTTGTCGAAGGCTTGTCAAAGAACTGCTCCAGCAGCGAGTTGTGACTGAAATAAACGGTGAGCTTAAAAACTGATGGTTAGTAATGAGTGCAAGGCAAGTTTTGCTACACAAAAATGCCGACAATGTAAAACAGTTACTTAATTAGATGACTCGATAAGTGTGTAATAGGATTAAAGAACTCCAATAAAAAAACGTTGTAGGTTACATTTGTTGTTATAAAATTATACTTATTCCAGTATTTTAATTAACTAAATATTATTGAATTCATTAAAAATTAAATAATATTATAGAAATTCAAATAATAGCAATAATAAGGACATATACTTTTTTTGACTAAATTGTTATAGTCTTGTTATCGTGTTTTTAAAAATAACTTATTTGTTGATGCTAATCGACAAATTGAAAACGTGAGTTTAAACTGATGTTAAAAAATATTATTGCGCCTTCATCTCAGCGGCTAGCACGTAAACGCAACCCGTCACACAGATAGCGCTTGTTTGTTGAAAGGGTAGTATTTGGGTTCCGCGCGTAGCTAAATTCCTCCATCTGTAGATATATGGTAGGCTCAGCAGTGTTTTAAGTTTTGTATATGTAGAACATATTTTAAGTTAGGTCATCAACACTGAAATAAAAATATATCATTAAGTACAATAATTTAGTATAAAAACTGTTGTAAACAATAACATTTAAATTATATTTCAGCGTAATATGTCGGCTACATTTGATGGAGTGATCACCATGTACACTGGGCAGAAAGACATCGAGAGCCTTGGTCTACTTACTAGTTGGAACTATGAAACAAGGTATTGTTTAATATGCTAGCAATATAGATGTTTATATGTTAAGATTAGGTGTTAAAACCTTAACTGGTTTAAAAAACGCGTGAAGGATTGGTTACTATCGTTAGATGGCGAAGAAGTAGATAGACTTATTGTCCCTTGTTATCGCTGAACTTCTAACCCTCCCTCACTTATAATTAATTAATAATTGATACGACAGTGCAACAAAACTAGATTTACACTCGGTTGTATGTATGTATATCATTATCAATGTGACTCATCAATTGCCTGTGTGCTCACCGTTGTCATTGCCACCCAGTCAGGTTAAAAATAAATTCTATAACCCTTTAATAATCTCAAAAATTATAAAACTACTGTTTTTTTTCTTTTACTTATAATAACATCTGGCCTATTATAAATTTAGAGTTCCAATACTCACGACCAGAGCATATGCACAGGCCCTCGGCCCATGCAGGCTCTTCCCAATTATATTACTGTCATCCCTGTTTTTATCAGAAAATTGTAATGGAATTATATGTAATTACTACAAGGTTAATATAATAAAAAATAACTATGTATTATTACCGTATTGTTTCGCTCTGATACATGATTTCAGACATTGTATGTATGTGTACGAGTATACGTTTGTTGCAATACGTGTTTAGGTATATAGTAAAGTGAAGCTGATAGCATTTGATGTAGAACATTCATCGAGCAACTCATTAAAAGCCTAATTAAGATTTACTGTTAAACAAACTGTATGAATATACTGTATGATGTTATATGAATATATATAACATCAATTAATACTGTTTGTAAGTTATAATTTGCTCTGGGTGTATAGACAACCACTATTACTTACATCACTAATCAGTGTACCACAAAATTATGTTTCTAGTACAGGCTGTTACCCGGGAGATTGTGGACAGGTCAAGTCAACGATTGGTAATGTGTTGCCTCTCTCCACATTCAAACAGCCCCAGTTCACACTCTTCAACACTGACATTTGTGGGTTAGTATGGACTTAGTTTGGTACGTTAGATTTACAAATTGTAATTTGTTGTCCCTATTCAATCTAGCTGTTCAAATAGATGTAGTTCACACTCTTCAATATCAACATGAGTGGGTTAGTATAGGCTTAGATATTTTAGATTTACAAATGGTCATTGGTTGCACCTATCCCCATTCGAACAGATCTAGTTCACACTCTTCAATACTGACATTTGTGAATTAGTTTGGACATAGTTTTATAAGTTAGATTTACAAAATATGGTAAGTGGTTGCACCTATCTACTTTCAACAGATCCAGTTAAAACTCTTCAATACCTACATTTATGGGTTAGTATGGACTTAGTTTGATAAGTTAGATTTACAAATGGTAATTGGTTGCATCTATCCACATTAAATGGATCTAGTTCACACTCTTCAATGCCGCATTTGTAGGTTAGTATGGACTTAGCTTAATAAGTTAGATTTGCAAACTACATACACTACATTGCATTAAGTTATTCTGTTCCAGAGTATACACCCTTGATTACGAAAAACTTGTGGAACTAAACAACATACCTGGGGTCCAGTACCGAGCCACCGAGTCCATGTTCAGCAACAATGAGACTTGTTATTGTCCTCGCCAAACATGTCCTGCTTCTGGTAAATGACTGATTTCCTTACATTAATCTCTAACTCTATCTCTTTATTTATAATGCTTTAAGTCCGGATTTGAATTATGAAATTTTGCTGTTTAAGATGATGGACCTTATCAAGTTATAAAACTCTGATTGATACTCATATCTTCATTGTTACCATTGTTACCACTTGAGAGCATACGACTTATCCTCTCCAATGTACAAAAATATGAACATGTGATAAAGCAGATATGTCACCCTTGCTGTAAGTTACTCTGTGGTTGAAATCACTTTTACATTTTCTCAGTGAACTTTTGTTCCGTTTATTAATTCATTATTCAAGTATATCTTAAAATAAGTGCTATTATATGTATTATTGTCATGTTTGAATCTAGAAGTTATAGGGGTTCTTAATTTAGCTGCTAGATATAGGCCTACTGTGTTTTGTTATTTCTCTTAGGACAAGAAGTTTATAAATTGCACTTAGTCCTGTAAGACCTTTGCACTGCTTCCGTAGTGACAGGATATTCAGGATGGGTAAGGTTAAGAGTAGGGGTCGCTTCCTTTGGAGTTCCATGAGGAAGAATTAAGGAACTAAATCTCAAAGTCATGTCTCCCCAGAAGAAGGGAATGCCAGCTTTGAACCAGCCTCTCCAGTCAAAGTAGGCAGGGGGTGGCACACTCTTTTTGAGGCTATCAAAAACCTCTGAGGTTAGGGAACAAAACCCACCAACTCCAACAGTCATCTCCCACAGTAGACTAGACCTATCGAATTGACCATGAACCCCAGAATCTCGACATTTGTGGTTAGTGATGTGCTGCTCCTGGACATCCATAAGGTTGTCCAGATTTAAGTGACACGTCGGTTTTGGCTGTGCCCAGTGGTGGTCTCATCTGGTAAGTATAAACCAGCCAGAAGTGATCCCTGCTGGGTATACTGTGTATATTAGTGTTAGTGTTATAAAATATAAAAGTATGATTGTAGATAATAAAGCAGTCCACAAATATCCAACCAGTGAGAAGTGGTGTTGCTGTGTCTATAGGTGTGCGGGATATATCGGCCTGTAAACGAGCCCCCTTGTTTATCTCCCTGCCCCACTTCCTCCATGCAGATCCCAGTTACTTGGAAGCAATCAGTGGACTGGAACCTAACGCTAGTAAACACTCGTTCTTCATGTCACTTGCTAATGTGAGTACAAATAGCCCAGTGAGTACAAACAATATAAATAAAAACTTTTAAAATCTGTAATAATCAAATAAAAGAATACCAAGCATATCTAAACATTTTTTAAAAGTATAATTCTAGCACTTGGATCTTAAAATGTACTAATTCACATCAAATGAACATTGAAAGTTGCTAAATAATAACATACAGAATAGTTTTATTGGATGGCCATAAGAAATGCCTATTTGTAGATCATTCCATTTCAAATCTACAATCTGTGATTCCATTAACTGCCTAAAGCAATATATGCATTGTATTTTTATGAAAAAATGCATTCCCAATGTTGATAATTGAATATTATAAATCAATAATAATATGCCAAAATATATTAAATCAAAGAGTTTATATTATGCCCATGTTCATAGCCATAGTTCTTACTGCACTATTGTATGGGGGCACCACTCGTGAAATCTCACACGTATTTTTGCTGCAGAAAAGAGCTTTACGAATCATGTCTGGAGCCAGGAATTATGAACACTGTTCACCACTATTTTTAAAGCATAGAATTCCAACAGTTTTTCTACTTATATCTTGCAGTGTTTGACATTGTGAACAGGAATAGACAGGGAATTAAGGATTATTCAAAAGTACACAGCTATGAAACCAGAAATCGCTTCAAACTAATTAGTCTTAATCACGTTTTTATGGTAGCAGTATTATATTTTTTTAACTTTTTGCATACAAAAATAAAAGAACTCCCTCTTCATTCGTTTAAAAGATACGTTAAAAATAATTACAGAATACTGTTCATACTCCATAGAAGACTTTTTTACATTAAGTTTTAATTGTTATTGGTTATTTTTTTTTAATTATTTTGCTTTTACCAATGTTAGTGCAATATATATATATTTATTTATTTATTTATATTTTTTCTGTATATATATATATATATATATATATATATATATATATATATATATATATATATATATATAGTTTTTTCCATATTACAGAAAATGATTCATTTGTAAAAACTTTAGTATTATTATTGATTAGTATTTAGTGTAAAATGATAGTTTTGGTACAATAACTGTAACTATTAAAAAAAATAACATGATGGATGCCTGCACTGAAAAGTTGTTTGGCAATACATGATTTGATTTGATTCATTATAACATCCCATGCCATTATATTCATTAGATGTTACAATAATGATTTGTTTTATATTAACTTAAAAAACCTAACGTAAGTGCAATTTTGCAGCTTACGTCTGTACCACTGGTTGTACGAGTTAGGTTACAAACAAACTTGCTCATGGAACCGATACCAAACATGACGTAAGTGTTAATAAGATACGTTTTTTATGAATATTTCAGAAGTAATTAAATGAGAATAGAAAATGTTCTTTATTCTCATTTCTCTATAAGGAATATGCTTCTTAACTGCATTTCGTTAATTATTTTCTATATTGTGTATTGTTTATAGTCACTTAATTTGTAACAGTAACTTAATAATATCGAGTTCATTTTCACACCTTCAGTGTTTTTTTAGAGCAGTTCTCTTTTTTTATTACAGAGACCGTAAGTTCCACATGTTTTTGACCAACTAGTTTTACTTGTATTAGTAATGTATAATATGGAGGTAATTTATAGTTATGCCCGTAACATAACTATGGTGGGAATGGTTGGCTTATGTATACATGTTGAGTTTAGCTCCATTTAATCTTCCACTTAGTACAATGTTTGAAATCTGACGCTGTCAGAGACTTCACATCTAGAATCTCCTCTAAAGAGATACAATAAGGTTAGTGATGAAGAAGTTCAAAACAAACTCTTTGCATCGTTTTGACATGAGAGACACCTAAACTACAAAAGAGCTCTGTCTGGTTTACCCATCAGCTATCCAGTGTAATCTAGATGAAGATCGAGGTATTCTCATTTTATCACCAGCTGTACAATTGAGTGCACTACAATATTTTAGATATGCTTTAATCCCAAAGCATGACAGAGCAACCGAATTTTCTACAAATAACGTAGCTACGGTGGGAAGGGTTGATTAAATGCAAATGTTGAGTGTAGCTCCATTTCACCTCCCGCTTCTGGAATCTGACGTAGGTATAGGTATAGATACGATTTGCTTCAAGTCAAATATACAAGCCTCATTTACAAGTATTTTGCTATTTGAAGACCAAATTCATCAATATACATAATTACTTCTACTTATAGCGAAGAGTAATGGTAGGAAGAGTTGATTCAATGCAAATGTTGAGTTTAACTCCATTTCACCTTCCACTTGGTTCGTTTTGAGCTTCGTCACCAACTGTTTTTGGTCTCTTCAGATGGATGTTGACTCCAGATTCCAGGAGTCAAGTCTGTCATAGTGTTAAGACTTCAGAGGCTGCACTAAGTGGAAGGTTAAATAGAGCTGAACTTAACATCCGTACTTCTACTTATATAAGTATATAGAATGTAGAATGGAGATTGAAGACACAATAATAACATCTTCTTTCCACCTTTGTACACAGTTAAACACTATTACACACACACACACACACACACACACACACACACACACACACACACACACAAAATGCTGTATTTACAGAGTACGTCAGCCATTTCACCCATTTGTTAATATCATATTAGCTCTGCTTTTGTAAAAAATTGTTATATTAAATTTACAAGAATAAGCTTTTACATCGATTCATAACATTGGCACAATATGAGTGTTGAGTTTAACTCCAGTTCACCTTCCTCTTAGTGCAGCATCTGGAATCTGGCGCTGTCACAGAACTGATGAGATACTATATCTCATGATCTATACTGAAGCTAACCTAAACATTCAAACTGGATCAATCAACCCTTCCCACTATATCTACGTTATGTGCACAGTGTTGTACTTAATAACCAACAAACAATGTAGAGTAATTACTGCAAGCAGCACCAGTACAGTTGTAGTTGAAGTGTGACAGGGGAAAGAACATGCCACGGCCTTTCTACACATTTTAAAATTATATTTTACAGTTATAATGTAATTTTAACAATCATTTATAGTATTTTGAACTTTTAGTGTATTCCTTGTCAGTGGCCTACCAAGACTACAAGAGATACGAAAATTGTGCTGAATACTTTACTATAACTGTTTATAACGCTAGAGAATAATCGTAAGTGTGATAGGGATTAGTGAGCATCAGTGGTGTATTGGCTTTGGAAGATGAATGTGATTGAAGAGCACACCACACTGGGGCTATGGAATGAATCTGAATAAATATAAATTTAAATTAATTAGATAGGCCTAATTCATAAGCAGTAAAACATTTAACTGATGTATATCAAGCAAGTTGGATTGGTGTTATAAATATGCTTTTTTAATATTTATGACTATTGAGGGGATTCTATCACTATCATCCTCCCTTAGTTACACAACTGGTGAGCATAAATGAAATGAACACGTATTAACATGTAAACATGAACGTGTCACCAGAATATCAACAGCATATCGTGTTTGTAATGTTCTTCAAACTTTATCATGGTCTGCCAAAGATCGATTGTCACCTTCTTGACAATATCTTCATAATACATATCAATAACACTGTTATTTACGTATTATTAACTTAACATAAAAAGATTGTCTTAGTTGTTGTAGCACTAGATTTGATAACAAACTTAAGTTGAATAAAGGACTGATTCTACTCTTGTCATGGTCAGTTTTTTCAGTAACTTAAGCAGAATCTATATGCCGATGTACTGGTTGGATCAGTATGCTATCCTGACTCCTGACTTGGCAGCTCTGATGCATCCTCTCTACCCCTTCTCAAAGTGGGGAGGCTGGGGCATCCTCTTGCTTAGCGGAGGCTTGGGAGCTATCCTGCTTCTCCTGGGGATAGTTCTACGCTGTCAAGACACTTCAGAATCTGTTTCCTTGCTTGAATGAGGACTGTAGAATATGTATTTCTTGTAAACCTTATATAATTAAATTTTTAAATTAATATAGGTATCAATCTTTTCCTGGAATAAACCTTTCTACAAAGTTCATCCCTATTGTGTATATTCTTCAATATAAAATAATAACTGGATACTCTGTGTGATGCAAATGGTCCAATTTTGCTGATGCTGGTTGGACAGTTTTATTTTAAGGTGTATGGTATGAGCGATTTTCCAGCAATCCAATTGATCCTCAACTTTTTCTACATTTGGGTTGACAATTATCCAAAGCATAGGCTGCCTGGCAATCACTGGAGCTTTTTAAGTGGTATGTCTGGTTGCAGTCAGGGACAGAGGTAGGAGGTGGACAAGTAGGGTCAGCTTGCGGCAAGTGGCACTATAGATTTGAATTTGGCGCGTAATATATTAGTAGCCGCGAACACGATAGCCAGCTGGATAGCCTTTAGGTCATAGATTTAACAATGGAAGCCTCCTACTATCTGGAATTCTCGTGGATATTTCTGGTAGGAGGATTCCTGCCTAGGATAGTAAGCGGAGAGCGGAGGTTGTGTCGGAGTCGTTGTGCGGCTGTCGTGTAGAGTAGGCCGGATAGAAGTGTGTAGCTCGTTTATGCGTAGGTGTTATAGTTACGGAACTTTTGGAACTGTATCTAAATTATTAGTTACCAAGACCTAGCTGTAAAAATAAGAAAAATATGTCCTGGCTGGGGAGCTATTGAACTCCACATTAAGTGTCAGAGAGGGTTTCTAGAGAGGCTAATTTCACCCAATGAAATAAGACATTCTGTACCTAGCTGTATCAAAGTTTAAAAATACTCTTTTATAATATATAATATTGAGGAAAAAGTAATACTAAGATAAATCCATTTTATAACCATATGCTACGACTGTAACTATTGATTAATATTGCAAGCGTTTGGTGAAACAACCAATCTTAATACTTACTGAAATGTGTACTTATGTTGTGGACGATGTGACGGGTCAAATCACCATCTGTGATATGCCACTGCTGAATAAAAATAGCAGGAAGCGTGAGAAGGAGAGAGATTATACATAGTATACATAAAATTTGTTTGTAGCTTTAAAAGTGCATTTTGAGGTACATAGAAATCGATTCAGAATTTTCTTAAATAATTTCTGGCAGTGTTTGCCACACTAGCCAAGAGGTATTATTGTTGAAACTTGTGTTTTGCTCAAATATTAATTATTTTCTTTGTTACAGTTAACGATTGCAAAAACTGTACCGGTATTGTAAAAGTAAATATTTGAACATAATTAAATTTAGCTTTTGTGCTTTCTATTTAGCCTGTGTAAAATTATTCAAACATACAGTTTTATATATATATAATTTATTTCAATAAGCATTGAATCGCAAAAAGTACTTGCTCCGCCGGGACTCGAACCCGATCTCTCACTTGCCGGGTGAATGTGCTACCATTACACCACAGAGCCCTCACTTTTTACGATTCAATTATTTTGTATTTGGCCGTTTCTTTCACATATGTGTTTAAATAACCAAACTAACATATGATCGGAAGACCAAATACCTGTCAAATGACTTCTATTTACATTCATTAAATTTGTATAAATGGCAATAGCCGAATTTAATTTATTTCAATAAACATTGAATCGCAAAAATTACTTGCTCTGCCGGGACTCGAACCCGGATCTCTCACTTGCCGGTGAATGTGCTACCATTACACCACAGAGCCCTCACTTTTTACGATTCAATTATTTTGTATTTGGCCGTTTCTTTCACATATGTGTTTAAATAACCAAACTAACATATGATCGCAAAGACCAAATACTGTACCTGTCAAATGACTTCTATTTACATTCATTAAATTTGTATAAATGGCAATAGCCGAATTTAATTTATTTCAATAAACATTGAATCGCAAAAAAGTACTTGCTCCGCCGGGACTCGAACCCGGATCTCTCACTTGCCGGGTGAATGTGCTACCATTACACCACAGAGCCCTCACTTTTTTACGATTCAATTATTTTGTATTTGGCCGTTTCTTTCACATATGTGTTTTAAATAACCAAACTAAACATATGATCGGAAGACCAAATACCTGTCAAATGACTTCTATTTACATTCATTAAATTTGTATAAATGGCAATAGCCGAATTTAATTTATTTCAATAAACAATGTTATACAAACCATTTATACAAATTTAATGAATGTAAATAGAAGTCATTTGACAGGTATTTGGTCTTCCGATCATATGTTAGTTTTGGTTATTTAAACACATATGTGAAAGAAACGGCCAAATACAAAATAATTGAATCGTAAAAAGTGAGGGCTCTGTGGTGTAATGGTAGCACATTCACCCGGCAAGTGAGAGATCCGGGTTCGAGTCCCGGCGGAGCAAGTACTTTTTGCGATTCAATGTTATTGAAATAAATTAAATTCGGCCATTGCCATTTATACAAATTTAATGAATGTAAATAGAAGTCATTTGACAGGTATTTGGTCTTCCGATCATATGTTAGTTTGGTTATTTAAAACACATATGTGAAAGAAACGGCCAAATACAAAATAATTGAATCGTAAAAAGTGAGGGCTCTGTGGTGTAATGGTAGCACATTCACCCGGCAAGTGAGAGATCCGGGTTCGAGTCCCGGCGGAGCAAGTACTTTTTGCGATTTCAATGTTTATTGAAATAAATTAAATTCGGCTATTGCCATTTATACAAATTTAATGAATGTAAATAGAAGTCATTTGACAGGTATTTGGTCTTCCGATCATATGTTAGTTTGGTTATTTAAACACATAATGTGAAAGAAACGGCCAAATACAAAAAATAATTGAATCGTAAAAAGTGAGGGCTCTGTGGTGTAATGGTAGCACATTCACCCGGCAAGTGAGAGATCCGGGTTCGAGTCCCGGCGGAGCAAGTACTTTTTTGCGATTCAATGTTTTATTGAAATAAATTAAATTCGGCTATTGCCATTGATACAAATTTAATGAATGTAAATAGAAGTCATTTGACAGGTATTTGGTCTTCCGATCATATGTTAGTTTGGTTATTTAAACACATATGTGAAAGAAACGGCCAATACAAAATAAATTGAATCGTAAAAAGGTGAGGGCTCTGTGGTGTAATGGTAGCACATTCACCCGGCAAGTGAGAGATTCCGGGTTCGAGTCCCGGCGGAAGCAAGTACTTTTTGCGATTCAATGTTTATTGAAATAAATTAAATTCGGCTATTGCCATTTATACAAATTTAATGAATATATATATATATATATATATATATATATATATATATATATATATATATATATATATATATATATATATATATATATATATATCCCGCTGTCTGGCTGCCGCCCTGTAATGTACCAAGAACCCCCAAACGCTGTAAAACGCTTGAGAAACTTAAAACAATTTTAAGCGGAACTTAAATGAGAAGGGCACTTGAGCACTTGTAAAATATATCGGAAGAGAATTTATTTATAATCGGAAGCCTGCCTAAAAAGGCAAATTTGAGTATACTTCTGACCTTTGTTAACCAATACGATAGTTATCCCTGCCTCTGGTTTTGTGGTCCATGTCTCAACCTCGAATAAGGATGAATTTAGTCATTCAGTAGATCATTGTTTCCACAATGCAAAGGCAATGTCGTGCAACTTACAAGAGATAAACATAGTAAATATATAGCAACTACAAATAACCTTTATCCCAATAAACTTGTTCTAGCCTCAGGTGAATCCTCAGTGACTTAATACTCTACAACAGTATTAAAAACATTGGCATTGCATGCCAAAGAAACTGAACTAAATATCCTACTCATACAAAAAGTGTCTGGCTTCGGTGAAACCACCTTTATACTGAATATGTGTCAAACTGAAGATTTTATTCTATTCCTAATATGGGAGTCCTCCCATGATTTTAGGCTAACACTCAAAAATCTCAACCCAGAGCAGGACAAGAACACACTCAAGGACACTTTCAGAACAGTCCACTTCTTTCTCATAAATTCATCTAACCATATTCATAGGATGCTTCCTATATTGTTTAATTATTTATAGGAATATTTATATTTTATTAAGAGAATTGTAAATTTATATAATAAGTGAATTGTAAGATTGTGATCCTTCCAGCAGTACTGAATTTCTTGTTGATTCGGGTTCGAGGAATGCCTAGAAGCTTCCTTTTGTCTCTAGGTATTGAGCATAAGTTACAGGTCTGGGTTGGATAGATACCATCCAGTTCAGACATTGTCTTTGCTCAATTTTGATTGGCCAATGTTTGGTTGATTAGATGGTGGAAGGCACTTCTAGATCCTTCCGGTGGATTCAAGCAGGTTTTCAGGGGAGTCGTTGCTGTGTGCTCAGAGAGAGAAGTTCGTGTGGAAGTGATTAGCCTACTCTGGCCGTATAGATTTTTCGGTAGGAAGGTTGAGTATTAAGATTAAAATTCTTTTCAAAATTTAAAGTTTGTGTTTTCAATTAATTAATCTATAACAGTTATTTTTGTTAGTTGATGGAGTCTTCTGGAAATTGTAAGGTACTGAGAAAAGTTAGAATTTAACATTTAAATAGACAATTGCTTGACGATATTTTCCTGTTCAAGTTGGTTAAATCAGGAATAGCCTCCTGATAAAGAAAATTTATTTTATACTTTGAGATTCTATATATATTTTACAAGTTCCTAAATTTAATATTCAAAGCCAAGCAGATTATTCTGGATAGTTCAACAATCTTGTAAATTGGAAAATTACAGGAAATAAGTACTTTGTAATTGATACAACTTTGAGTTTAACTGGTTGGACATTGTCTTTGTTCATATATTAATTATTAATATTACCTTAATTTGTTTGATTTTTATTTTGAGAAGAAGTCTTATTTAATTATGTGTTTCATTTTATATTTGAAGAAGATTATTTTAGTTTGAAATTTAATGAAGATTTTTATTTTGAGTTTGTGTTGAAAATATTAGCACTGAGAACTTGAAGGACACAATTATTGAATGATTTGATTCATTGTTAATTTTAAGGCTGGACATGTGAACATTTGATGGCTTATAAATACTAAATAGTGAGAATAAATTAAATGTAAAAAAGATAGCTTGGCGTTGATCTATTATTGGTGTTGATTTTTATTAAAATTTCTATTAATTGATACTGAGTTTAATTATTGGATTCCATTGGAACTTGTGCATTTTTAAAATAAACGGTTATTAGTTTACCACCCAATTGATCGCTCTTATACTAAAACAAAAATAGTTGTAATTGGTTTATAGAAATTAACCTTGCTATAGACACGTTACAATATTAAACAAGGACACTGCTACAAACGTTTATAATTGACGAAGCACTAATAACGCAAGCAGGACAAATTCTATTCACATCAAATATCTCCAAGACTAAAGATATCTTGCTTATTGGTGACAGAAACCAGATACCGCACATAAACAGAATCGAGGACCTGGCGTGAGCTTCCAAAAAATTACAGAATTTGCTGAAACAAAGCAAGTATTGAGCACCTCTTACATATATACAAAAATCACCTTAGCCATTATATTTACATATTACTCATAAGGAATGTAGAGAAAAAACAAAACGGAAAACGACCCTAAGACCTCTACTTGACGCCCTAAACAATCTTAATAAAATCATTGATAAAAGTAGACACCCTTGCTTGTATTCAACCAAGAAGCCCTATGGTATGTGACATGAACAATCCAAGAATTTCAAGGTCGGCAAGCAGTAGACGCTGTTGTGTAGACGAACTACCACCAAACCTCAACACATCTACAGATGCACTCCCTACTGTCTTGTGGGTATCTCAAGGCATAAAAATTCCTTTGTGTACATCACCAATACTTTAGAAGACACTATTATCAAGTGGATCCAATAAGTGTTCAACATGTCTGTCTTGGGTCTGATGAATTTGCTAGATAATATGTAAATACAAATCCAAAATATAAACCTCCCTTTAACAACTCTACTGTGGATAATGGGGAAACAACCCAGAAGAATACCCTAAAATAACTATAGGGACAAACTTTTAGTCAAAAACCGGCTTCCCAAGTAAATACACAAGCAGAAATCAACAAATTTAAGGAACTCACTCCTCAAGAAATACAGAAAAAACAGAATAAAGTCAATGCTAGCAGAGCAGAGGGCCCAAGAATACAAACTCAATATTGCTTATCAAAGTATAAAGTGGCAGGCAAAACAGACTGACAAGCTAGCACACTTTTTTAGTAAGACGCAACCAGACTAAATCATAAACTCTGAGCACGGCTTAGCACAAGGAACGCTGGAAAACACAAGAATAGAAGGCTATTCGCTGGAAGGCGGTTTTGTGCTAAAGAACCACGTAAAATAAAATGTTGTAGAGTGCGCAAAAAGATTTCTTGGAGAGACAAATACATTTTTAAACAAGTGGAGATGAAAATGAACCGATATGCAAAACTGCTCCATTTGAAATAAACATAAAGACTATGACCTAAGTAATGGTGCAAACCTAGAACAAGCAATAGGCGTCTTACATAACTAACTAGACGATACTCTAGGTAGTATGAATCCAACTATCATAATGTAAGACATAAACGTGAACAATCTTGAAGTCGATAATGACAATAGATAGAGATTTTAAAGTCTTCGAGTGAGCATCAGCAGTCTTAAGGTTATCCTTGAGAAATTGCATAGAACTTCCAAAGAATCGCACTGGCTTTTAAACATAACTTTCAGTGGCCAGTTCTTGGTTGAATTTACTTTTCCAAGACGAGCTGTTATGAATTTGTAAGAGGTAAGTCCGTGAGAGATTAGTTTAATAATTATTTTCACTCATCATATAACGGAAACATTGATGCTTCATAATATTGTTCGTAGAAGTAATTGAAAACAATTTTTGTTAGGATTTGTTGACGATAAATGCAATACCGCCAAAAATCACACAGCATGGCACTATGGAATTATAACTTCTTATTGGTATAGAACATCTATACCAGTTCGCTTATAGATAAGGAAACTCTTTGCATACCAGAAGTGTACTACTTGCTGCTTCTGCGTTATTTCTTTTTTGTTAAGTCTTCTTCTCCTCTCCTAACGAAACGTCTCATTCTCTCTCATAACGTTTGTCTGCCGTGTTAAAGTTGGATTTGTTGTGCAGCGTTTTTATGTTGTATTGTAAATCAAATTAAAATTTGATACACTGTATTATCGAGTGGTGTTTTTTACTGAGTGGTGTGATACGTATCTTAAGAGCTAATTTATAAATTAAGTTATCGATAATTGTTTATTGTATCTGTCAGTCCAATCCTAGCCTACAATGGGCTCACATAAAAAGCACAAGAAAGATTCGAAGAAACGTAAACATCGCGAGCGTGATCGTAGTAGATCGGGTTCAGTTGAAGAAGTAGAAAAGGAAAAGCGTCGTCATAAGAAACATCACAAGGAGAGGAAGAAAGAAAAACGTCCTAAACCTAGAAGTGATGAATCATATGAAAGTGAAGGTAGGTTTCATTTTCAACTTTATGTATGTAACTTAGGCAATTAAGTAGGCTAGCCTATAAAAAATAGGTTTCGATGTTGTTTCTACATCTATATCTTTATTGTACACAATGGCAATCCAGAATGAGCATATACAGGATAGCCTAGAAGCCTAAGGTAGTGCCTAAATTGTCAGATTATTTTACCTGTATTGCTGGTAGGCTATGCCATAGTGTTTTTATGTCCAGTAAACTCCAGAAGATAGTTTAGACTGTGTAGTATGCCAAATGGAATGGGTTATAAAGTTCAGCAAGTGATATAGGCCTAAGTGAAGGTATTGGTTTGGCGTTGCCAATTATAATTTCAATGCTATTAATGTTGGCTATTCTACTCCTCCTGAACAAATATATTTCAATGGTTTTAGAAGGAGCTGATAAAAATTAATAGAATGTTTTTTAATATTGAAAATGGAAATGTCATATTTTGTTGTTCTATTTATGAGGCTTCTCGGTATTCGCTTTTCAGCATTAGCCTATCTGCACACCAGATTACCTGAGCACTCCGTGGAAATTTCATCAATTCAAAATGTTCAAACCAAATAGTCCAATGTATCTAAGGAGCCTTGTCATGTTTTGTAGTCCATGACTATAATTTAACAAACATGTTGTGGTTTAAATTTAGACTTTTTGTGTGTTTATTGTACTGTCGTGATCGGGTGATTCTACTATTGCATTTTTTAAAGGTAAACATAACAACTTTAAGGCCTAGTAGCCTAACTGATAATGTTAATTGTGCTCGTATTCTGGAGGCAATTAGGGAAGTTTTGTTTGATACTAGTCTACTTATTCTACAGATTGTGTATGTATTAACTGCATTTCGGTAACTTCCGTAGCAGATAACTTTATGATGCATTCTTCTTATATTGGCCAACAGTGGGATATATTTGGAGTCACGATGCATTCACCGGGCTGGATTATGTATTTATTTCAGGCTTCGGGAAAACATGCGTGGGTTATGCGTGAATTTTCATAATGTCACTGGAATTTTTACTAGGAATGTATCGATTCTGATAGCAGCAGAAGTGCTGAAGGTATGCTTGAAAAATCTTGATTGTACAATATTACATAAAGTGACGTGTGGAAGCTGAATCTTGAATCCTTCTAAGTCTACTTGGGAATGTTGGCTGACTGGCAGTACGCTAATTACCGATTGGTAGAATGTGTTTTTGTAGTTCTTTGTGTATAAAAACTATTTAGAAAAGTAAAGTAACAAAATAATATGACTGTTAAGTTGGTGAATATTTTAATTGTAATTTGTATTTATACGTGAATGTCTGTGTGTCCGCTGGTCCTATACGTGGCCGTTAGTTGCTTGGTGGCAAACCTACGATCGCTAATTTTTATTTTATCCATATGTCGTACTTAGTTTATTTGTACATAAATAGATTCTCTATAAATATAAGTCCATAAATTGTTATGTTAATGAAATATATTCCAGGTAAGCTCATTTTGTAAGCTACTATTTCTATTATTTAAAAGCAGAAGATATAATGATTTGGTAGGTTTTAAAATATATTCATTTCCCTGAATCTCTACACATTCTTTTCAAGTAGCTTGGTATTCTTAGGCTCGGTTTTCCCAAAAAAGGTTAAACAAAGTTGTACCGAACCGACCTTGAATACCAGCAAAATCTTGGTCTTGTACCTAAAGTTTATGAATCACAGACCTCTCACCTGCAATTTTAGACTGTAGTACTGCCCTGTGTTGCTAATTATTTGTTCTCTTTATTTTTACAAATTATAAATAAATAAATGTATTTATTTTCTCTTTCTGCCACAAAACATACATAAAATATATGAAGAACTTACATGATTAAAAATCATAAACAATATAGTTATACTTGCCAAGACTGACTATATGTACTAAATGAACATGTCTTAGATTAAAAAAAAAAAAAAATAACATAACGTAACTTAAAAAATAACTTAACATAATTTTTTTCAGTCTCCTTACATATAATATTGTTATAAAAAAACTTGTAAATATACTAGATTATATAAATATCAGAAGAGAAAATTTAGGGCCTCCAAGGCACGTGGCCTGTTCGGAGGTTCCAAATATTAAACATTAAACTTGTTTTACAGCGTCCAGATTGTGAAAGAATGAATATTTTATTTAAACTTTTTCGGCCAATTTTCTTCTTACTATCAGTGCTTCTTTTCTTTGTTGCATGATAAATTATTGAAACAAAAATAATAGAAAATATGTCATATAGAAAATATATAAATATATATATATATATATATATATATATATATATATATATATATATATATACATTTAGTTTACTGTATGTAACAGAGCATCTAAGCGAAAAAGATGGAAAATATTTATGGTATACAAACATAAATGTTATTGCTGAATTTGAATCAGAAAGTCAATGTGTTCCAAAGTTAGCAGCCACTCTCTAAGTCTTTTCAAAAATGTGTCAATATTCAATAATTCTTTAATATTGCTTGGTAATTTGTTAAAAATTCTTGGTGCTATAAAATTTAATGTTCTTGTAAAAAATGTAGAATTTGGTTTAGGAACTGTAAATTGATTCCCGGATCTTAATTTTTGCTTATATTCTATATTTTTTTGTGGCATATTACCACTCTTGCAAAAGAAAATTTTCAGAACTTTATAAACAAAAATATATTTCAATGGTAAAATTTTTAAATCCAAAAAAAGCGGACGCGAATGGACTGTCTTTCCTTTATTTAATATTAACCTTACTGCATGTTTTTGTTGAACATATATTGCATTCAGATAAGTATCGTATGTACTGCCCCAAAAGATAATTCCATAATCAATTCTGCTCTGTATCAATGAAAAATATAGCATACGCATAACTCTTTCATTACATAACTTCCTAAGAAAATAAAAATACCTTAAAATATTATTTATTTTGTTTTTTAAATGATTTATGTGAATTTTCCAATTAACCTCGCTATCAACAAAAATTCCTAAATACTTTATATGCGTTACTCTATCAACTACAGCACAACTATTCCCAATACATACAGTTTGAACACCTAGACACTTAGCACATTTGTAATAAACTTGATTTTCGAAGTTAATATCTTTTTTGAGGCTGAAATTTATATATTTAGTTTTTTCTACACTCAGCAGCATGTGATTCATAGTAAACCACCACTGAAGTGCTTCCAAATCATTTTCCATACTGGACCTTATACTGTTCCAACTAGATTCTGAATAGCAGAGAGCTGTGTCGTCAGCAAAAGAAGTTATTTTTCCTCGTAAACTACCATTGCATAAGTCATTTATGTAGACAATGAATAATATTGCTCCCAGGACAGATCCTTGGGGTACACCTTGCTTTATTATTCCAGAGTCACTTAATACAGAATTAACTCTTACACATTGCTTCCTATCTTCCAAGTAACTCTGAAACCATTTGTATGCAATTCCACGCACTCCACATTGATGTAATTTATCCAATAAAATTTTATGATTCACAGTGTCAAAAGCTTTTGTTATATCGAGGAAAAGACCACTAATACATTTACCCTCATTCAAACCATCATTCACATCTGTCATGAAATGCAACAGTGCATTCTCTGTATTCATACCAGATCTAAATCCAAATTGATTATTACTAAAAAAATCAGTCATTTCAAAAAATTTTAACAATTTTTGTTTCATTAGTTTTTCAAAAATCTTTGAGAAGCATGAAAGCAAAGATATAGGACGATAATTACTGCTGTTCAAATCAGAACCTTTTTTAAATATTGGTATTACTACTGCATTTTTTAACTGCGTTGGAAAGACTCCACTGTTGAAACTCAAATTAATTATGTACAACAAGACATCCATGATTTTGGGATAGATATTCTTAATCGTGAAGGAACTAATTCCATCCAGACCCGGTGAAGTATTATTTTTAAGTGATTTAATAACGCTCACCAGCTCATGTGGTAGAACTGAATCAATAAAAATTGAATTTACTTGGTATACTTTTGTAAAGGAATTTTTATAATGCAGTAGAGGAAAATTTTTTAATTGAGGATCGTAAGTTTAGTTTACTCACTATATTTAAAAAGTAATCATTAAAATAGTTTGCAACAGAAAATGGATCAGAAATCAATGTGTGATTTATGTCTAGTGTTATAGTCTGTTTGATTTGTTTAGCTTGACCAGTCACTTCTTTCAAAACTTTCCAAGTGCCCTTGGAATTTCTATTGCAATTTTCAAACTTTCGTTTATAAAAATTATTTTTTTGTTCTTTTATGTATGTATGAAGTCTATTTCTAAATTTTAAGTAATATAGTTTCAATTTGGTATTGTTTGGGTGATTCTTAACCAGTTTAAAAATATGGTTCCTTCTCTTAATTTTTGAACAAATAAAATTAGTAATCCACGGTTTCTTTAATTTATATTGATTTATCTGTCGTAATTCCACTCTACTTTGTATTAAGAAACTTTGTAAAGTTCCCACAAACTCATCAAACGCCAAAGACGCATTTGCCTGATTATAGACAAGAGACCAGTCTGCGCTATCCAACAGCTGATCGAGCCGAGCGTAATCAGTGCGGTAGCGGGGCGAGGACAGCAAAGGCTTGCCACCCTCTCCCCGCGCACCGCACACCTGCACGCTCACACAGACCATGGAGTGGTCTGTGATGTCCGCGTGCATCACAGACGCGTCTACAATAATCCTGTTTTTACTGGATACTCTCATATAAGCATGATCGATGCAACTTTCAGACTGTTCTGTAATTCGTGTTGGCTCCCGTATTAAACTCTCAAACCCGTTTACAGCCATCAGAGTTTTATAACTATCTACAGACGCACAGACATTGTCCAATAAATTTATATTAATGTCTCCAATAAGTAAAAAGTTTGCCATATTTTTAAAATTACAATTTGACTTATTAAATTGGTTCCTCAACTCATCGATGAAAATATCAGCTGCATTAAACACAAACCTATATACAGCAAGTAAATAAAATGTTTCTTTACAAAAAACAAAAGATATCAATAACGCATCTGCCGATTGTAACTCAAATTGGATACAATTTACATTGTTGATTAAATCGTTAATATAAACCGCCACACCTCCAGCTCTATAATTATCATTACATTGAGTTATTAAATTATAATTTGGTATTTTATAAAATTCAACTTCGTTTGTACTTATCCATGTTTCTGATAAGATGATAATATCAGGAAAGATACAATTTGCCTGCAATTCAGAAATGAAAATATCAAAATTCTGTCTCATACTTCTAACATTTTGATGAACAACTAAAATTTTATCGTTCATTAACTGAAGAAACAATAAAAAAAATACATTTTTATCTATACATTTTAAGAAAAATTAAATTAAAACAAAACTCATGGTTATAATTGTTACATAAAATCTATAAAGTAATAATTAAGTATTTCACAAACACTTATCTATAACTGTATCAAAATATACATGTCATAAATCCTGGCACATTATCATACTGTTAAATTAAGCAGTTAAATGAAAATTTTATTATTTATTTACAAAAATCTACACAATCTTTTAATATGATTGCATTATACTTTATTATAAGATAAAAATAATTCATATTTCTATATAAAATATTTGTTAAGTGTTATGCAAATACATATGAATAAATATATAGCCAAAATAAATATTTGTTCCACATATAGTAATGTAAAAATATATATAAACAAAGAATTATATACAAAGAATAAATAAAAATTATAAATATACTTCTTTCGTTTTTAGGCAAATAAAAATTACAGTTTACTTAAGTCAGCTTGGCAAGTCACCTGAATTACATTGGTTCCATCGTCTTTCCTTAAGAAGATTTTGCCGCCCCTCACCCAGAGGTGCTTGAAGTTCTTTTCCTTCTTGATCTGCCGCGCCGCCCCCAGTAGCCGCCTCCTCGCCGGTGTCAGGGACTCATTGACGTACACCATTTGGTCCATGGGCATGTTCATGTGTCTGGTAGATAGGTTTCGCTTGACACGACGCTTCCTCATGAACTCCTCCTTGTCCATGCGCCTAACAAACTTGACAATGATGCCAGGCGGGGGGCCGCTGTGACCGACTTTGCTACCAAGACGATGACAGGCGTCAATCATGGAGTCCGTAACGGTTAAGTCCAGAGCTTTTCCCACTTCCTTCACAACGCTGACGACGTCTTCGTTTGGCTGCACCGGAATTCCCTGTATTTCTATGGTATTTGCCCTGGAGTATTGTTCCATATCATCAATCCTCTGTTCAAGATCAGCGACCTTCTTATTTAAACTTTTGTTTTCTTGCATCAATTCATCAATTATTTTTAAGCATTTTTCCATAGACAAATTTTGCTGCTTCATAGTTTTTGTATTTTCTTCAATTTTTTCAGTTAAGAATTCATAGGATTTGTTAAAATTTTTTTCTTGGGTTTTTTGGCCTTCAGCTATTTCCTCGATTTTTTTCATTATATCTTCGAGTGAAAGTTTCCCTTCCTGAGCTGCGGAGTCAAACCTCAAGCTCTTTCTTCGTGTTTCACTACACGGCTGACACCTCCAAGTTAGTCCATCGGCGGTGATGCAGTCGAGATCAGCCTTGTTCATCCGCATGCAGGTTCCATGAAACTCTTTGGAACAATCATTACATACAAGCTTGAGTTGTTTCGAAGTGATAGACTTTGTACAAACATCACAATTGGCCATTTTTAATATATAGAAAAGGTATTTTAAATTTGAAATAAGTAAAATTTAGATTGACCAAACTGCCAAGATAAAAACCCACAAAACACAAAACAGAAGCACAAATTTATAATGAAAAACACACGAGCTCAACGCGAACTTAAAACGCTGTATAGATTAGGCCGGAGCACTATCGCTTGTCGATCCGTCTTATCTGAGCGCTGACTCATTACTGAAATTGTGTACAATGTATTTTCCAAACATCACAGGAAGGAAAGTGTTGTTAGGTAGGCCTATATATATAATGTTTGTGACATTGAAAGGCACAGATATATAAAATGGAGCTTAAAAGAGGTGGTAGCGGTGATTTCTAACCGAATTTCTTGCGTATCATTAGTGATGAAATTCGCTAGACAACCACAGCTTCATTGCATTTCCCGCGAATAGCCTACATGTAAATCGCCATTGGAAATTTTGGACCGGGAAACCCGAGAAAAAACCGGGAAATTGAAAAGATGGGGTTTGAGTGGCCACTCTGATTGAGTATTATAATTATATTTTAAAATAATTAATTTCACTACCCTGGACTAGAAGAACTTAATATTAAGTTAAGGCCTAGATCGTTGTAAAATATAAATATTTTTAAATATGGCTTTTCCCGCTTGTCACAAACTTGTTCAGAACTCCTAGTAAGAGTTTGTTGATTTATTCAAATATTTGACATAAACCATGATAATGATTAGCTGATTACCGTTGATATTGAAAGTTTGTATACAAATGT
Organism: Homalodisca vitripennis; assembly: GCF_021130785.1. NCBI lineage: Eukaryota > Metazoa > Arthropoda > Insecta > Hemiptera > Cicadellidae > Homalodisca > Homalodisca vitripennis. The sequence continues at coordinate 22,924,790 of NC_060209.1, forward strand.
ACAGTTTCTACACATTTTTATTAAATCTTGTTTAAAATCTATCAATTTAGAGTAAAGAACGGTACTAAACTTCCTAGACCAGAAAATTAATATAACGCAATTTTATCTAAAAGATCGAACTTACCATTAAGATGGAGGAATGGCAAAATGGTTTATTGTGAAAGTATTCTTTTAATGGCGCTTTCATGGAATAATTTAAGCACAAATTTATACGAATTAAATTTATTATTAATATCTGCCTACCTTTTGCCTGTACCTTTTGCAATAAACTGTACTTCTGTGAACAAACTTAAGAAAGAGGATCTCTGGATCAGCTACAAGTCGGGAAATCCAGCTAAGGCTAATGAAGAAGTCACACAGTTTATTGGAGAACCCCAGCAGAAGAATGTCGTCTTCAAAAAAAAAAAGAAGCTAGTTTTGAGATTATGGTAATCAAAGATAGTGCCTCAGTTTAATCTTAGCAAGATAGGTTTAAATGCTGTAGATGGAGCTTATATTGGTCACTGTTAAATTACATTAAAAACATAAAACCAATATTTAATACATTTTATTGTTTTGTGATGCCTTTCGATATCCAAGATATCGAAAGGCCTCACAAAACAATAAAATGTATTAAATATTGGTTTTATGTTTTTAATGTAATTTAAGATAGGTTTACTTCAAAGATCACAAAAGTAATGGACAGTAATGATGGAAAACTGACCTGTTCCTTTTCCTGGGAAAGGACCCACCTAAAGGAACCATTGCTCTCTGTCCAAATGAAAAAGGGTGAAACAGCTCGCAAGCTAAGTAAGAAGGGTGACAAAAGCATGGGTGCAGAATATGACAGATTGAGTTCTTCGAAAATTTGAAAGAATGGAAAAACTTAGCTAAAACAAAAATTATGACACTAAATACAACAAAAAATGTAAAATATAAGTAAGTCTGAATTTCACCAAATAACCTAGAGCTTTGTAATGTAATATACAGTTTTTTTATAAAAAAATCTTTATTTATAAAACAATATAGTATAATAAGGAAATATGTTTATTTAACCCAGGTACTGGTGAAGATTGCTGCAGTGACGGTCAAACACAGTAGCGAAAAAGCCATTTTATAAAGTAACTACAATGCTTTTCGACGAAGTAATGGTAGCATTCGATAGTGGATAAATCAATGTATCAATTAATATGAAGTTCAGTACTTTTCGATCTTTGATACAAGTCGGAGAGAAGAAGAATATAATTTTTAATTTTCATTCTTGTCATTTCTTTTGCTGTTGTTTACGTATTGTTAGTTTGTTTGTTTATTCCTTTTGTTACAAGTATGTAATATTATTTGAAGTTATTATTTAGTCAAGTGGTATTAACATGTTTTGAAAAGTATTCCTCTTTCACAGGAGTGATGTAGTGAAACAAATAATTAGTGCTTTGTTTCTAAATATCCTAAGTTTTGTAATCTATGTAGGCCTAGGTTGAGTGTCAGGTTTTTTATTTTAGCCAGTTTGATTTATTTGATATGTTTAATTTTACCATCATTATATGCATTTGAAATGGATGGGAACCATTTAGATCAATCTAGTGATATAAGAGAGTTGTTAGAAAGTGAACCAATAGACCATGACAGCGGTGGTGAATCTGATTAGGCCTAATGTAAGATCTCAGTGCTGCAACTGAAACTTGGTTTTTAATTGTACATGTTTGTAAATACATTTTTTTTTAATTAGGGATTTTTGTCACAATACAGAATGTGTTAGTAGATAAATTACCATTTTATTTTTTTAAATGAGAAGAAATTTGAGCATTGATTCTAAATTTGAAGATATAAAGATTGACATGTAAGAAAGTGTATGCTTTGCTGATTAATAAATGTGATGAGTTATGTTATATAATTTTTTACTTGTACTTGTTATTGATAAATTATATGTTATTGCCATCTCCTGATATAATATACTGTTTCATCTTCAAACTATTATTTTTGTAATGTAGTATGTTACCAGGGTAATGTAAATTTTCATAAAAAAAATGCTCTGTTGCAAGTTTTACCAATATAAAAATATAAATTTATGAAATAAGTCCACTAAACTATATATTTTATAACTACTATATATTTTCTGAAACTTGAGAAATATGTAAATGATTTTTATATTTTGGAATTTTGATTTAGTACAAATATACACTTCTGTAGGTATAAAAGTTTTTAAAAACTGTATTTTCTAAAGTATGCATCGTAAAAAATACAGATTTTATTGAAAAATGGTATATGACAATGCATAATAAAATAACTTAGTATACCTTAGTTTTTTTATTGTGTGTGTGTGTGTGTGTGTGTGTGTGCGCGTGTGCGTGTACGCGTGCGCTTTTTGTGATTCAATGTTTATTGAAATTATTTTTATATAATATATATATATATACATATATATATATACACGTATATCAGCAGGATACATAATCCACAGGTTTGTTTGTGAAGGAATAGAAGGAACATACTTGAATAGTCAAGAGGACAGCTGAGAACAAATTGCAAATTTTATATTCTTTGGATGTATACAACTCTTTTTTTCTTCAAGATTTATGTAAACATAATGTAACTTGTGAGTTTTGAGATGGGTGATGAAGATATTGAAAATTATGCTTAAGTATAAGTAATTGACTCTGGAGAGAGAGATTTTCCTCTCACAGATAGTTGTCAGATGTTGACACGTTTGTCTGTAATTGTTATACAACAGATTTTATAGACATTGGACAATTTTTGAGTGGTAAATACCGATTGGAGATTTGCATTTTGAACATATGGTGTACACAATCAATTGAAGCTGGTGGATACTGTAGTTTTAGTAGTACACGTACACTGCTTCATACTTTTGGACATCAAATTAATCAACTACATCATAATCAGTATTGCATTGTTGTGTAATGCGGACTACTCAAAGCTAAGCTAAAAAATATATTTTTATTTGCTATTGAATGTTTTTTTAAATGTAATAATGTATTGAAATTGTGTTCTTCGGTCTGAAGGGATAATATTGTGAAACGTAAATAATTTCATATGGTGGGATTTTAAAATTGATTAGTTTCTGTTTTACTTATTGTTTGAAAAATCTTTCAGCATTTCATTTACACTCTAATAAGCTTTTTCTATGACGAGGTTATTAATACTATTTTGAAAATTATTATTTTTAAGCTTTTAGTGATAAAGGTAAATAATTATATAAGCAAATTCCCATATATAGTGGACTATTTTCAAAAAGAAATTCTCAATTCAAGAAGTTTTATGAATCAGAAAGGGAAGAAGTTTTTTGTGTTTAGTATTATGTTATGCTGATTTTTGTATTGGTTTAAATGTGTTCAGATTGTATGGACTAAATTCAACAATTCAAAAATATATAAACCTGGTAGTGTGAGTATTTTAGATTTTTTAAATAGCGGTCAGCAGCTCTCTCTAAAGTTTGCACCAACCATTGCTCTCAGAACAGCTTTTTGGGCTATGAAAACTTTTTCAAAATCAGGAGATACAATACCGTATTTCAGAATCGATGTACATAGGCATTGTATACAAGTAGAAATAGATACTGAATCTGGTAATATTTTCATTGGAAAGCAAAAAGAGCTTAGTTTGTTTACTAGATAATTAACATGAAATATCTAGTTTAAATTTTTATCAATGTTCAGTCCTAAAAACTTATGTGAATCAACTAGGTTTAATCTGCCACATTTCAAGACATTGTTACTAAAATATTTTGGGTTAATTTGATTATATGTGGTAAAAATCTCTTGGTAGTTTATTTGTATTTAGTGATGAAAGTGGTTGTTAATGTATTTAACAAAATGTTTGTCCACACTAACAAAATATGAAGTAACATTTAATAATTTCATGATGATTACAAACATTTTTTGAAATGACCCAATACATCTACTACCTAATTCAAAAGTGCATTAAATACAAGCATATATTTCTTTGTTTAATAGTAACCAACCATTCAATTGGTTATTCCTAACAGCAAAATATTTTTTTACTTTTTTTAATGTGTATCGGAGACTATGAGACTTAGTTAATTTTCTTTCAGCGCACTAATACCCTGGATATTTTAAATCTATAATTAACTGAAATGAGGTAATGGTGTTATATGAGTAGTTATTGTCTGTAAGTCTTGAAAACAGTAATATTGGCTGCGGTTTGTCCGTTTTTCAGAGTGATCGTAAGAGGCGACGGCTGCCTAGCCATGGGTCCAAACAGGTACAGTAACCAGTGTTCAGTAATAATGTCATTCTTCTGTATAGTAGCTGTAAGAAAGGAAGACAAGTTGATTGTGAAATATCTTGTTTGTGATACTGATACAGAGAGAATGTTTAGTACAATTAAACCATAAATAATGTTATCCTGGCATTTTATTTATTTCTTTAAAGTTTTTTTAAGAAAAAGGCAAAAATTGGACCTAAAATATTAAAAAGACTTAATATACAGGGTGTCTCAGAACTGTCTACCAACCTTTTCAGGTATTATTCCTGTACCAAAAACAAACTAAAATATCATATTCAAACTTTAAGAAACTCAATGATTACCCTAACAGCCACCATTTTGTATTTTCAACCTACCTATTTTTATTGTGACAACTAGTTGTCAAAATTTGTTATACAACTTTATAACCTTCTTAAGGTCTAATTAGAGAAAACATTAAAAAAAATGTTTTAGCTTTATTTTAAAAAAAATTGCAGCTTCTTAAAAACAGAATACAAAATAATTAATTTTAAATGAAACGAATTTCTACTTCTGAATAATTTTTGTCCTGCATTAAGTAAGCTGCATTTAATATTCCCACTGCCAGCCAGCCAGCTTGATTGCACATTTTGAACTGTGTTACCATAGTTAGCAAAAAATTTCCAAATTCGATGTTGTACACTTTTTTTCATTAAGAAAATTTAAGTTAAATTTATTAGCACTGCTATCTAAATAAAGTTGTTATTTTTTTCTAGATTATACACATTTTTATCTTAATATTTTCTGATAAAAAAAACTTAAATTATACAAAAAGTACAATTATTATGGTTACCATCCAACAATGTAATGTTGTTATAGTCAGCTGATTAGAGCAGCTAAGATTAAAACAGCGGATTGTTGTGGCTCACTAGCAGTTGTTACATAGTAAAACTTGTAACAGCACAACAACAACAACACTCAATATTGTTTAGCACGTGGCTGTTTAAAAGCATATTATCACCCTAATTATTGGTCAACTGATTTTTGTAAACTTGTTATCACTGGATTTGTAATTAAATTGTCAAAATAAAATGTAATAACATTTTTATCAATCCTGGTTTTTAAGATATTTACGTTCTAAGTTTTTTAAAGCCACCATTTTGAAAATGAAGTTTGTAACAAATCTTTATTTTTTTTTGTAATTAGGCCTAAGTTCTATAGTTGTACACCAAATTTCAAAACAAGCCGTTCTCATTTTTGAGTTTTCAAAAGTTTGAATATGATATTTTGGTTTGTTTTAGGTTCCTGAAAAGTTTGATAGAGTTTTGTAACATTATACTAATTATTGGTTAAATTAAAGTCAGCTGTTGAAAATAGAACTATCGCTATTTGTTTTTTGTAATTGTACATTTTCAAAAAATAAACATTTAGAGAAGTCAACTTTAAATAGCTTTAATTTTGAGCTATTACAATTGTATTATTGAGTGTTTCAATGGTAATATTGTCTAAGCTCTAAAAATTCGCATTAATGTATGTATATATATATATATATATATATATATATATATATATATATATATATATATATATATATATAAACTCGTTATTGGTGACATTTGTGGCTGAATTGATTTGATAAGTTTAAAATTTTATTTAATAGTCCACTAGTGATCTGATTTATAAAATAGTTTAATATTAATTTCTTAATCATTTGAATATTTGTTTCTAATAATCCTGTCTGATATGATTTAATTTTGAAATAATGTGTAAATTGAAAGATGTTCTCAATATTTTTGTAATAGGGGAAAAATTAAAGTTGTTGGATTATTTTATTTTTATTGCATTAGCGTACCTCTCACTGCTAATCACATCTTATTAATAACAAAAATGTATATATATATACATGTATTGTTGTGTCAGGAAGTTTTACATTTTTATATAATTCGCCTTCTTTTTCATGACACTTAACTTGTGATAATATATTCACGTTTGTCATGAATATATTTGTAACTTTGAGCCTATACACTGAGCTCGAGATAAACGCCAAAAGAGTTATTTGTGTGGTACCGGTACTCTGTATGAGTAAACTCTTAATAAAGTAGTAAACTCCAAGGCAGGTTGTGTTTGGCAACCTGCAACTAGAAAGGGAACTGTTAAAAAAACTAGTTTTTATGACACTGTCATCTGAGGATTTGTAGCTAGATTGAGTGGGGATCTTGGTTAACTCTTTGACACGGTTGGACGTTATAGGTGACTTACAACCTCAATATGTTGTTAACTAAATTATACTACTATGAGTACGTTGTTTACAAAGTGAGGGACACATGTTTGTAAACTATTGTTTTTCATTCTGGTGGTTTTATGTTTCTGTTTGTTAGTTATTTACATTAGTAAAATTGATTTTTATCTAGACAGTGTTTGATATTGTGTAATGTTATCTCAAAGCTATGATAAGTTGCCAAAGTGGCAGCTCTCAAAAGCAATCACTGATTAGACAATGTCTTTTTTGTTGTCTGAAAGTAATAATTTAATTTTTAGCATTCAAAAATAGTTAAATGATGCGATTATTTTGTTGGATTTGTTGTGTCATTAAAAATATTTTACTGAAAAAAATTATTAACATAGTACCAAAATTATCTAGGATATTGAGGCTTTTCTAAATCTTAGTGTATTTATGATAGCTTTGTTTAATAAAGTCCTGCCATAGCGGACGTTGCCTACTCTGAAACAACGTGTTAAAGGGTTAATCATGAAGTTTGTAGGTATTGTTGATAGCACGGAGAGACTTGTTAGTATCTTTACTGTTGTATCAGGTTGGAACAGGAGAAAGTAACGACATCCTTAGGATTATGGCGAGGGGTTTTCACATTCTGAAGGAGTAACTCATTGACAAATACAGCTTTTACTATAATGTAACGTCTCTAGATCGTGTATCTAAAGAATGGGACATGCACAAAGGCAATACATATGAAACTGTTTGTTGAAGATGGAGCTTGTATTAGCTACTATTACACAAATAAAAGTTTTAAGTAATGGTTTATGTATTTTGAATGCAGTTAAAAAAATCTATTTATTTGTATTAGGTAAGAAGATATGTCTGACAGAGAGAGTTAGACTAAAAATATATTAAAGAAGATTTACTATTGTTATTAAACTCACTAACACTTAAATTATTATTAATAACATGATGTTATCAAATAATGAGCTAGTTGTTATAAAATCTATGTTCTTATGGTAGTAGAAATTTATTTTTACAAGTTGGTTTAATAATTTGATGTTGGAAAATGAATTGTATGAGGGCCGTACTGAAAGTAATCTCTGTTCTTTTAGTAATAAAACACAAAATTTGATAAAAGCATTTTATTATATTTATATTGAAACCACAATCTTCCTTTGCTTATTGTTTTATATTGAAACATATTAGTTTCGATTCAGAACTTATCATATCTACTCGCTAATTTAGAAATTCCTTCTGAAAAAACCCATACCTTAAGCCATCAGTTACATCTTTGAGCTCAAATTGCTGGAAACCGAGCGAGTTCTTCATGTTGATGACAAGGTGGAAGTCTTTGGAAGTCACATGTGGGCTTTAAAGGTGGTGTCTAAAACCATCCAAAGTTCCCTAGAGGGCTTTGTTTTTCTTAGCAGCATTGAGATGAGTTTTGGTGCACATAAAAATGATAATAGATATAAGCAGACAATGTTTATTTTGAATGTGCTGTCATAGGTTTTTTATTGTTGCAGTGCATTTTATACATTGATAGTTATCCCACATTCTTTGAATTCCCAGCAACAGTACCACTTTTCAATCCCAAAAACTATTTCTATACACTTTTTGCCAGAACAATCTTGCTGGGCTTTAGTTTCTTTGTGTAGCTATGCTATGTTCTTTAGTAAGGATGTTTCTTACGTAATTCACTCGTTAAAAATAATTTTTCCTGTTGATAACTCATAAGACACCTAGAGCCGAAGTTATTTGTTGTGTAATCTAATCACTACCTCATATTATTAGAATAGAATTACTATCTTCTATTATTAGAGTATAATTATTACATTTTATCAACCAAAAACTTTGAGATGGTGAAGGATTGTGAATTTTCAAGTTAATTTTCTCAACAAATTCATCAATGACCACAGACTTGTCTGTTACTTCTCTCTTCATCATGGTGATTTGTTCAGCCACTTTAAAATTAGCGAACCCATTCCCTAACAATTCCTTCCCTTGTTACCTGTGGTCTACACAAAGCAACAAACTTTTCTGTGTGTTTCTGTCGCTGAAAAAGGAATTGAATGACAGCACGCACTTCACACAACAGGTTTTTCTACTGCAAAAAACTTTGTTGCAAGTGATGGAAGAAATTAGTGCTTGAACGATCTTCACTGTACCATTGCTGAATGTCCACTTCCCTAACATGCACATTGATGTGAGAATTACAATGCTATCTCCTCCACTTCCCATACAATGTGCAAACGGACGTTACTTTCCAAACGGTCATCATAATTTATTTCGCCACACCTGAGATAGATTGGAGGTCTATAGGATATATTAGATGTACGTACTTGATCTTACAGGGAATTTCAATATATATATATATATATATATAATTATATAAATGGCAATAGGCTTATTTAATTTCAATAAACATTGAATCACAAAAAGTACTTGCTCCGCCGGGAGTCGAACCCGGATCTCTCACTTGCCGGGTGAATGTGCTACCATTACACCACAGAGCGCTTTTTTTTTTCGATTCAATTATTTTGTATTTGGCCGTATTTGTCACATATGTGTTTAAATAAGTAAGCTAACATATGATCGGAAGACCAAATACCTGTCAAACGACTTTTATTTACATTAAATTGTATAAATGGCAATAGCCTTATTTAATTTCAATAAACATTTAGTTACAAAAAGTACTTGCTCTGCCGGGAGTCGAACCCGGATCTCTCACTTGCCGGGTGAATGTGCTACCATTACACCACAGAGCGCTTACTTTTTCCGATTCAATTATTTTGTATTTGGCCGTATCTGTCACATATGCGTTTAAATAAGTAAACTAACAACATATGATCGGAAGATGTTGACTTATACAATTATCGAGTTGGGTAAAGAATATCCTACAAGATTCAACAAATGATATCTCTATCTATGTTACTTTATACTAACTTGATTACTGGCTATGACTATAAATCTTTGACCTGATATTTTAGTATAAAGTAAAATAACTAATGTGTATATTTAATTTTAATTAAAAAATTCAGTGGCGAAGTACTTGAAATTCATAAGATTTCAATGAAATTTCGAACATAGACAAGTTGCAAGAAGATATTGCTTTAGATGTAAATCATTGTTACCATTGAGGCAGTGCTGTGGAAATGGATAGTATAACATGGTCTTAGTGAACACTTATTAGGTAATATGAATATCTAAGCCAACATTCTCAGACATCACCATTAAAAGGCTTGTCATGGGTTTCATTAGATCCGTTGATAGTATTTTATAATTATATTTTATAATACTATGGCATTTTATGGATTTTATTGTGCAATAGTTCTAACTCTAGATGTGTGTTTTGTTTAAGGTTCAACTTGGTCATGCTCCTTTCTCACTGAATGAGCTTTTTTCTTAAAAAAAAATAACTAAAAATATTTTATTGCTTAAAAAGTAAGTAAGTTTTTCTTGTAAAGAAATTTAAATTCTACTAATACAAAACAAATCTAACACAACCAAGTTTTCAATTAAAACATACCTTTTGTGTATTTTTTAATGAAAAAATTCTCACTTCCATTCCCTGTTAAAAACACAGCATTTTAAACATATCCTAGATATACAACTAAACAATCAAAATGTAAAGGGCTACTCTATTCAGGATTATATACTTCAATTTCTGGAATGTGTGTGGAACCTTTTGCTTTGGAACTGATTATTTTTTGGAAAAACCAACAAACTTCAAAAATTACAAAAGTAAGGTAAAAATAATGTTTTGCTGAGATATTATTTGTAAGCTATAACACCAAAAATGTGCTATACGATAGTAGATTCTATTATTATTCAGACTGTTGGTTTTTACATGATGAATAAAACCTATAATTTCAATGGAAAACAAAATTTATTATATCACAAAATTTGAAATCAAACCTAAAAATCAATAAATGTTACTTTTTCTAGTTGAATGAGGGTTTATCAAAAGTCCTTAGAAAATCGTAGAAAAATCATTTGTTGGACAGAGTTTTTTTTTATTTTTCAACCTCAACCTAATCTCCTTCTAGCTCTATACATTGACCTAAGCTTTCTTTCCAATTTTTTTAGCCATCTAAAAGGTAGGATTTGAAAGCTCCTCGAAATAGGCATTTTTTTTTGGGCAATTACATCCTCGTTAGACGTAAACCTATGTTTCCTAAACCATTTCTTCACATCTGGAAATAAGAAATAGTCACTGGGGACCATGTCTGGTGAATACGGTGACATCGCTGATGTGCGGCTGTATATTGTCTTGATGAAACAAAATCTTGACATCGAATGAGGAAGCTTTTCCTTGATTTCTTTGTTGCTCAGCTGTTCCTAATAATGATGCATAATACTCTCCTGTTATCATTGTTCCCTTTTTATATAGTCAATGTAGATTATTCTGTGAGCATCCCAAAAGGCCGTGGCCAAAACTTCACCGGCCGACTTCACTGTCTTCACCATCTTCGGAGCCATTTCATTTTTAAAAATCCACTGTTTTTACTGCTCTTTTGTCTCTGAAAGGTACAGGACATATCCATGTTTCGTCAAAAGCTGTATATTGACACAGGTATTCATCAGGCTTGAGATAGAAAAGCACCAAAACAGCCCCAGAGTGGTCCGCATGATTACATTTATTTTCCACTGTAAGTAAACGTGGCACCCATTTTGCCCAGATATTTTTTCACACCACCCCCAATTTTTCGTGCAGAATTGAAGTCAGTGTACCTTGCGATAAGCCTGTAGCCTCAACTATTTCGCGTACTTTTGATTCATCGATCGTTTTAAATCATATCGTGAATTTTGTCGATCATTTTGGAGGTAGACACTTCCACAAGGTGTCATTCATCTTTTGTGGATGTACGACCACTTTTAAACTCATTCAAGCGATTGTAAACAGTTGCAAACACAGGGGCAGATGCGGCATGAACTTTGTCCAACCCAGCTTTGATTTCTTTCGGTGTTAACCCTTTCAAATACAAGTTATTGACGAATTAAAGTAGTTTACTTCAATCGACAACAAAGTAAACTATGAAACTACAGGATACAGCTGACTAGTTAAGAGTGCTACTTAGTGGCAAAAACTTATTTTTCAAACTACTATTGCCATCTCTTGGATTTTCTAAGGACTTATTGAACAACCCTCATATATCATTGCTATGTTATATGAGCTGTCTGTCAGATTTACCAAAATATTAAAAAAAGTAGAAATTGTATTTGTGAGTGTAAATTTAACAAATTTTCTTATTTTAAATGTTAAACTTTAACAACATTTTTGGCCATTTTTTCTTATAAATTTTTAGTAAAGTTCACAAAGAAAAAGTATGTGTAAATATATGGTTAAATTGGGCAGGAAATAGTAAAATGGAAACAAAGAGTTAAAAGTCATATGTATAATTAATTTTGGTCATTACAAATCAATAATACAAGCATTAAAGTAATGTTTTTTTATAATATCTATAGAGGTTACCATTTATTAGAGCATTTCATTACGAAACAAATTTTACTTACTCCAGTACCATTTCTGTGAAAACCTCATTTGCCAATTCAAGAAACAAAATAACTATTTGAATTACATCAAAATTTTCAGTGTATCTTTGGCAAAATAGTGATTTTTCCAAGCTGATTGATCAATAAATAACTTTTAAGCTAAATAATACATAAATCATGTTATGACCAATGAATTTTGTGAATATTTGAGATATTCTTCAAATGATATAATGTGAACGTGAATATTATTTGTTTGTAAACTTTTAATAATGACAGTCATTTGAAGGCATTCATGCATACAAAACTCCTCTTTCGATTCATACTAAAAACTTAATTAATTAATCTTTTAATGCTTTTTAACTGCTGTTTTAGTGATTGTGTATTATTGACTATATGTACTTGTACCAGATCTAGAATTAAGAAAATGATTTTTCAAAGTAACCAAAATAATATTAAGAGTATATTAACGTTTAAGTGGCAAAGTAAAAAGTGGGGATACAGTTTTTGGCAAAAAGTAACCACTTTTTCAAAGATTTATAAAAATATTTGTTACTGAAATGTAGACTTATAATCCTATGGTTAGTTGACTGAAAAGACAAAATATGAGAGCTAATTTGTATTTTGTATTTAATGTTTTTCATATATTAAGAAAACTACCATTGAAATAACTTGAGTATTATAGTAAATTAAATTTTGAAATAGTCAGATTATTGACCCAGAGCGTCTGTCTTTGACTCAGAGAACTGAATGAGTAGTGTGTGAGACTAGTAGCTAGGCATTCTGAATAAATTTTGCTGCTGACATAATCTGTTTTTACAATAAGAACTATTTTCTGCAGTATAATTTTTATTTCACTTTTTGTTACTCTTTAAGCAATATTCTTTTTTTTTACAGTTTTAAGTTTATGTCATTTTTGGTTTAAGGCCGTTTCACACCGCGGTCACACTATGTCACGTTACGGAACGTGACAGATTTTTCAAAAGATCTGTTTCCATAGTTTTAAATGGTGTAATTCACACTGACCTCGCAGAACCTCTGCGGAATCGCTCCGAGAGCGATCTTTTCAAAACATCTGTCAACGTCTGTGGCCTTGCGCATGCGCACTGGCTCGCTACCTGTCGCGCAGTTTTGTGCCGTAACTCTTTACAAGAAGCTGGATTGCTATTTTTGTTATTTATTATGGAACAGTTAACTGAAGCCATCAGAACGTGTCCACTGCTGTGGAATACAGATTTGGAGGAGTATAGAGACAGCAATTTAAAGGACACAGCATGGGGTAAAATACCAGAGCAACTGGAACAAAATAGTAAGTAGTTCTAGTGGTTGAAGGGGTGCACCCAGTGCGTTCGGTTTGTAACCGAATACAACAGCATGAGTTCCTCTTCACTACTCGAACTACTATCACCATCATCCAACCGAGGCACATTTTTAGTAAAAGCCCTATCGCACTACGAACCACTTGCCATGTTACCTGCTTCAACTAAGCCGACTGACAGAGCAGAAACACTGTCCCAGTATCTGACAGACGTCGGTGGCGGTGTGAACTGTACGTCTGTCACGCGACATCTGTCACTTTAAGTAACGTGACATAGTGTGACCGCGGTTTGAAACGGCCTTTAAACCTCATAATTTTTCTCATGTTTACTGGGAATACAATATTATTATGAAATTGATAGAATTAAATTGTGTCATTAGTTTATGCATTTTGGCACACTTTGGGCATTTTCACTTTTTCTAAACACCTCAATATTTTAGTTTTCTTTTGAACTATGGGCGACCCATACATTAGCAAGGATAAGAGGAAATATGCAAATAAATCCAATAGCTGACACAATATGTCAGTTGTAAAGGAGATGAAAAATAACATAAAATTTTACAGCACAAACAGATTGACTGTCTTCAAACATGTGCATCAGTGGATGGTTCAACAAAGTCTTTTCACATTTCAGGGAAGTACACTATCACAGTCGTGAAAAACCCCCATTGTGGTTTTATTCCATTTGTCTGTAGAATATGTGGAAACTTGGTAACAAAATATTTTGTCACGTGCAGTATTTGAATAGTTATGACTTTTTAGGTTTATAATTGTTATTTCAGTTTGTCGTATTTATTTGTTATTGTTTCTATTGGGTGTAGATGTTAACGTTAATTGTAGGATATTAAGTTTTAAGCTTCAGTCACACAATTGCACAAGTTTTGTGTCCAACATTAGAAATTGCTTGTCAAAACCAGTACAAGAGCTCTCGCGTGTAGTGTCTCACTGTTGTACATGGAATTGAAGAGCATTGTCGGACATTACAAATGTCCAGTAAAAGATATATACCGTGAGCGGTGTCACGAGGTTTTATTATATATTCAATTTACTATTCAACTCTATTTTAGCTATTTGTAGTATTTCAAACTATGCCACTTGCTCTTATTTGTTTGTTATATGTCTTAATATTATTATCATATCTCCTATAATATATTTATATTTTGTTAATTATATAATTAGTATCTTTTATTATAAAGATTGTAATCACAATCATATTCGTTCAAAACACCATAACCTAGGGCATATTGTAGGTATAATTGCACAAAATCTTGTAATTATAATATAAGTTGAGTGTTGTAGTAAAATGTTTTATGGGTTGTAAAACTTTAGGACGAAGTCAAGCAATAATCTGTTTAAAGTACTTTCAAACTAGACATAAGATAAGACAAGAAACTGTTAATGCATTGATCTAAATAGTGCAATTGATGTGTTGCAGATGATGATGTTATCTTGGTACCACCCCCACCTCCACCGAAGATATCGCGGCCAGACACACCTCCTGTACCTCCACCACCTGTCATCTCAGCCTTGTCATCACCACCGCAAGCTCCGTCACCTCCTCGCATCTCGTCCTCCTCTGACCAGAGTCTCAGCATCGAGGAGACAAACCGTCTGCGAGCCAAACTGGGGCTCAAACCACTGGAGGTGGCTCAACCGACGGCTATTAAGGGGGAGGAGAAATCTGAGAAAACACTTGAGGGTGGGATGGACATGGGCGAGTTTGTACATAAACCCGCTGGTTAGTTACGACTTTGTTTTTGGAAAAACTTATTTAGTATATTTAATAAAATTTTGATTTATTTGAAGTCTTTTTCGTTAAAAAAATTCATGTTTACTTTTGTAATGTAATATTTGATTTCTCTCTAGTTTAATTTATTTTGTATTATTGATTCAATTAAATTTTTTTATTTTATTCGTATCAACTCTTTGTTGAAAAATATTATTTCTTACTTTAAAATTTGATATGCCATGAACATTTAATCTTAGTGCATATTTAGACTATGAAATTTACTTGAACATAATATTAACATAATGTTTAAATATTTTTATTTTCACTAACTGAAAGCCAACACCAGACCTATCCATGTTTTTTTTAATCAGTGAACTTAGAAACTGTCTGTGAGTGTTCTTAAAAATTTTATTGAGATTATATACATTGAATTAAATTGAAAATCTCTTTATTAATTAAATATACATTTTGTTTACATTGAATACCGTCATAAAAATTACTTAACTATTATAGTTATAAACTAAGAGGTTGTAATGTGATAAAATACTCTAATCTTTTAGTCAATCTAATCGCAGATGCCCTAATAATGCAGCTTTAGCCATAACACAGATTAATTTTTTAAAATACAGAAAAAGTTCACAATATTATAAATAATTAAAAAGAAAAATTTTTAAACTACGGAACTAAAACAATAACAATAATAATATATTTCAGTAATCAACAATAAGTTAGGAACAATAATTATAATAAATACACAAAACCATCCAAATAAATACAAAAACACAAACTGATACGTTGCAGTTGTAAAAAAAACTCAGCTCGTAAAATACGTATAAAGATAAAGAAACTTAAATTTTTCTTTAATGTTGCATTATTTTTCTTTGCCGTTATTGTTAATGGTGTTTTAGTTCAAAAAGTTTTCCCAATGTAATTAGTGTTTTTTCTCATAAGACTGCAGTAATAATTCATTTAATATTTATTTATTCAGCTACTAAATTACAATGCATATTTTATATATATATATATATATATATATATATATATATATATACATATATTTCAAGAAATCTTTGTATATTTTTCTAAAGTGCTGATTTAATGATTAAATTCGTTTTTAATGTTATCTGAAATACACTATCTTCTACTAAAAATTTATTCTAATTTTGCATTAATTTTTAATTAACACTCAAACAAAAAATTTTTTATTGAAAACATTACATATTAAATAAACGTATACCTCTGTTTAAACAATCAAAACATATTAAATATGCTTGTTAAAGTCAATTACCATACTTTAAAAGTAGCAACACCTCTTGTCTCTGATTTTAATCTAGTTAACTCATATTACTTCTTTTCTTGTATATGTTTCGAAGAGGATTAATTAATTATATTGTTTTAACTACTGATACTTATTCTTTTTTAACATAGATAACATTGCTGCCAAGTTGAAGTCTGAGAAACTGAAAGCAAAATTGGCTGAGCGCAAGGAAAAACGGGCTCTTGAAGCGAAGTTGGCAAAAGTGAAGCGACTAGCTGATGACAGTGATGACGAGAGTGCGTCTGCTTGGGTAGTGAAAAACCGGAAAATAACAGAAGAACGACTTAAAGCAGAAAAGAAAGTAAGTTTTAAATATTTTTTTTTAAGGTGCAGCTACAATTTTTTAAAAGAATTAATGATTTTGAAGTAATATTCTGTCAAACTGAAATGTATTTATTAATTGACTAACAGTTATTTGTGGCTTTGTATGTGACTTCCAATTGAATAGGTACGTCACAGGCATTTAAATGTCGTAATTAAAACTCCTGAAAACAGGTTATGGTCACTGTAATAAATTCTGATCTCTTGATCCATTTCAAAACAATTGGTGTTAAGTTTAAAGAGCAATGTTTTGAAGTCCATAGTAATCTTAGTAAAAGCACTAATGATGTAATATGATAGAGCCCTATGATAATTTTAAATCAAAATTAGACATGTTTAAGGTAATTATTATTTCAGTGTTCATTTTTAAAAAGTTCAAATATTGCATTGTTGTATTTAGATTTAATGCTTGAAGAAGAATTTCTGGTTTAAATCAGTTATATTTCACACACTGCTATTGTTTGCCTTGTTGCCTAGATAACAAAAAATGTGTATTTAAACTTGGTCTGAGAAGCCTACTGTAAACAAAAAGTTTCTACTTTCAGATCTTATAATCTTCTTCCTCTAAATCATTTCCCATGCTCTATACAAGGAACCACCAGAGAGTGCAGTTGGCGGCGACCAATAGAATGGACTGGCCTGCACGACATTGCCACACAACTTCCGCTGCCGGCCGGCACGGCTGGCGCATTGTGGCTGATAAACCGCTGCGCTGTCACAACTAACACTGATACTGAACATTTAAAACTTATCAGTATAATTGAAAAACAATATTTAAAATGTGTTGACAGCTATATTATATTTAAATTACTTGTATAGTTTATTAATGTTATTACAAACTAACTATTGATTAAAACAAACAAATCGTCCCGTCAGTTAGTCAGAGTAAAGTACTTGCTTATTTCCATACGATACAACAATCTTTTCAGTGATTTTAAACGATTACTAAACACACACAAAATTAATATACATGTTGCTTATATTGGACACTGCATTACGTGTTGCTTGATTAAAAATAATTAAAAAAATATAACAATATAATCAATTTTAAAATTAATGGAACAATTATATTTTTAAAATTTGAAATAATCCAATTTTCCACTAAATAGCTTTTAGGGCCTACTATTTTAAAATGAAATACGTAAAAAGCATGATTGACTTAATAATATTCTTACCTTTGCACTTGTATATTATTTATTCGCTCTCAGGCGGCAATATCGTAGCCAAAACCTCGGAGTCTTCTTCATTTTCACGGAATATTAACGGGAAATTAACGTTTTTTGTGGTATTTTTATGTTTTCTTTTTAATTTATATTTCGGCTAAAGATTTTAATCCTACGATCTTCGTATATGAGTAATATAATACAATAATTTATTTCAATCCATTTAACTCAACATGGAAATAAGCTACAGAGATGTACTTTTTTTAAATGACCGTAAAATTACATTTTGTAATACGTAGTTAATTAATTCAAGACAGCTCTAATATTTCTTTCGAGCGTAACGGTTAAGTATTTTAAGAACGCTGGACTCGCGCGGCTTGTGGTTACAGCGGGGAAACAAGTTTGGCAACGTCGCTCAGTTCTCGTTGGCCGCGCTCCAAGGTCACGGGCAAAATAGGCTCCTCCCTCAATTGCACTCTCTTGTGGTTTTTTGTATAGTAGTGTTTTTATTATTGCCCTCCATCAAGTAAAAGTATACAGGGTGATTCATGAAGTTTTCCCCCCACTTCTACAGCACATTTTACTAGTAAAAAATAATGAAAAAATGTTATATAAACATAGGTCCGAAAACGCTTTGTTAGCAAGTTACAGCTAGCGAAAGATTTCGCCTGAATTCCTGGGTAAAGAGTAAAATAAAGCCATACTGAACTTTTGGACAAGGTTAATTAAGTAAGAAAATATCGTGGATTCTTATGTATTTTACCTGATAAAGCTAATAAAATAGGTTTCAGAAGTGTACCTGTAGTAGTTTTTTTGAGGGATTCAGGGTTAAATGCAAAAAATTGGGGCACGAAACAATGTTTTTTTAAGTTTGATGTAAAATAACTGTGTTAAATTTGGTAATAAATACATAAAATCAACAAACATTAATTGTAGAGAATTTAATTCTGAGAAAATTGATTTAATCAAAGTCTAAAATAAAACAGAAATAAGTACCAAAAAATCGATTTTATTCAGTATAATACATTACTAGCTGTAAAGAAATACCGTACGTATTTAGTTAAAATAAAACAAAATTTTTGTTCCTTAATGATGAGATAAATTGAGAAAACAAGATTAACTGTTAAATAAATTTGTTTGTAAATAAAAATATCATGTTTTATTACGTTGTATTTTTTTTATAAAAATTTACATCAAATGTTCGAAAATAAATGAAGCAAACATTTTCCCATTAATTGTTATACTAATCATTGAAATGCAGTTTTTTGTTTTATTTAATTTCTAAGTTGGTAACCGCACGAATAACAGCTGATCAACAATGGTATTCTGTACTGTTACGTTAGAACTGTGTATTAGTGGTGTTTTGCAAGCTACAGCAGGAGATCGGGTTCTGTGAATCGTGTTATTAAATGCAATTTTTCTGTGAGTTATAATTCGATTGTTTATTCAGCGAAAAAAAATGCCTTACTTATTTACATCAGAGGAATACGCTGATATGGTTTTTATTTTGGGTTACTGTAATGGTAATGCTAGAGCTGCTGTAGAAGAATATGAACTACATTACCCTAATAGGAGGATTCCAGATACCAAAACAATTTCAGGAACTTTTCGTACTCTTCGGGAAACAGGATCACTACCAAGTACTAGAACCAATTATGAACGAGCTGTCCAACTTGATGATGATATTGTTATTAATGCTGTTCATCGCAGTCCAGGTGTAAGTACACGACGTATTTCTAGGCGGATAGGAGTTTCGCAGTCAACGGTGTGGAGGTCACTTAATCGAAACAAATTTTATCCGTTTTCATAAACAAAAAGGTTCAACATCTACAGCTAGGGGATGGTCCCGCTTCGCTTGGAGTTTTGTAACTTTTTGAATATTAATAATCAACTCTACAAGCGTATCAATGGGGATGGTGTCAATAACTTGCACAATGAACACTCATGGGCAGAAGAAAATCCACATGAGGTAGTGGAACAGAACTTTCAACACCGATTTAGCGTCAATGTCTGGTGTGGCCTTTTGAACAATCGGCTGATTGGACCTTTCATATTACCTGGACGCCTAAATGCTGAGTTCTATTTGCATTTCCTTCAAGAAGAGTTGCCGCAGCTGTTAGAGAATGTTCCTTTACATCTCAGACAAAAATTTGTACTTCCAGCATGACGGAGCACCTCCCCCACTTTTCACGTGCCGTTTCTGCTTACTTAAATCATCAATTTCCTGGACACTGGATTGGTCGTGGAGGGCCTCACCCTTGGCCACCAAGATCACCAGATCTATCTCCATTTGATTATTGCATCTGGGGATGGATGAAAGACATTGTATACAAGACAAAAGTGAATTCTCGTGATGAATTAATTGCCCGTATTATGGATTCGGCTGTGCAGATACAGGGAAGTCCTGAAAAATTAAGAAACGCAACAAAAGCAATACACAAACGTGCCGCAAAATGGATTGATAATGATGGCCTCATTTTCGAACATCTATTATAAAAAGGTGCGTACGGTTGGCCCAACCTGATTAAATTTTGCTTAAAAACTAGTAATGTATTATACTGAATAAAATCGATTTTTTGGTACTTATTTCTGTTTTATTTTTAGACTTTGATTAAATCAATTTTCTCAGAATTAAATTCTCTACAATTAATGTTTGTTGATTTTATGTATTTATTACCAACTTAACAAAGTTATTATACATCAAACTTAAAAAAACATTGTTTCGTGCCCCAATTTTTTGCATTTAATTAACCCTGAATCCCTCAAAAACTACTACAGGTACAGTTCTGAAACCTATTTTATTAGCTTTATCAGGTTAAAAATACACAAGAATCCACGATATTTCTTACTTAATTAACCTTTCCAAAAGTTCAGTATGGCTTTATTTTACTCTTTACCCAGGAATTCAGGCGAAATATCTTTTTGCTAGCTGTAACTCGCTAACGAAGCGTTTTCGGACCTATGTTTATATAACATTTTTTCATTATTTTTACTAGTACAATGTGCTGTAGAAGTGGGGGGAGAACTTCATGAATCACCCTGTATATACACAGGTCTGGAAAGTCTTCTTTGTTAAAAAAGAGGAAAAAGCGTCTCTTTCCAGCTATTCAAGAACGCACTGATTGAACACAGTCAGTATACCAAACTGAATAAAGAGTGGTGGGCAGTGTTACTGTGGTTCCTTGTAAACAGTAATACATAAGGCCTTTTTTAAGTAAAATGTTAAAGTTAAACCCAGAGCATGCATGTCCCCACAAAAGTGTATATGCTCTGGATTGTAAAATCATTTCACTTTTACAAAAAAAAAGACCTTTTGTATTACAGGCTCAGTGTAGACCTCTCTTTATAAAAACAACGATTTTAACTATTCTAAATTTGTATTTATTTAATGTTTTGGCTTTAGTTACGATAAATGTTTGTAAATACTTTTTAATTAAGAAATATGGCACATAGTCATGATACTAAAAATAGTAATAAATTAGAATTACTATGGTATACACTTATGAAAAGTATGGTTTACCATAAAATGTAGGTTAAAGTTGTATCTTTCTGTTTAACGGCAAAATGTGACAGACAAAGAATTTGCTGAAGTTGTTCATAACTAGCTGTCTAGAAAGCTTTTCTTTAAATTGGAAGAATATTATAGAAGCATAAAGGATGTAAAATTATAATTTGTAAACTAAAAATAATTGTATGCGTATCTTTTTGTATATTAAATGTGGTATTGAAAGAATCATTTAAGTGTGTGCGTGTGTACATGCACACCTGACCAAGTAAGCCAAAATTATTTTAAAAAACTGTGTTCATGTTTTAATTTTAAAGTTCCCAGAACCCTTCATCATGACACTGATTTAATAAAACAGAGAAATAGAACCCAAACCAAGAATTATAAACATAACCAAAAAAATAATTTAACAAATAAATACAGTACCGTAAACAACAAGAATCAGCTGTATGTAGAATATTTGTAAATGTTTACATAGAACTAAAAATGTATATAAGAAGGAAAACAGAATCACCTTAGGTTCAACCCATCTGGTTGCCTTCATTTAAAAAATTTATTGATGTGCGATTTAAACATTTCTTAAATTTATTAAATTAATATTTTGATTGGGATTTGGCTTAAATGGTAAATTCATTTTAGGGTGAAGCAATTTTCTAATTTATTTTGATTATGTTGAATTGTTTAAGCAGATAATGGTCTCATAATTTTGACGAACATCAAACTGATAATTGGTTATTCTCACTCTTAATAGAGTGATGGTTTTTTCCAATATAATCTTTGGGACAGAATTTACAGATTAGTTGATACAACATGACAATGTCCATTGCAATGTATGTAACATGCTGAAGGATTAATAAACTGTCTTACTGTAAATTGCCAGCCACTCTACATATTACTTTGGTAAGTAATCATGGTACTCAAAGGGTTGCTATTCAACTTCTGTAGACATTGTAAACTAATTACAGATTTTGTTTTACACTCTTGGTTGTTTCCTCCAGTATCATTGATTCAATGTTTTGATGTGATTCTTTATTGTCAGGCTAAAGAACTGGATGATATGGATGCGGTGTTTGGTGTGGGCGAACTGGTGGAGGAAGAGTTGAGATCATCACGCAAAGAAGCCTACACTGCCCGAGACCTGAGGGGCTTGCGGGTCGAACATGATGTTGTAAGTCTCATTATTATACATAAGGTCCATAGGGATTATATTAACACTTTCACTGCTGACAACGCCATTTGACGTCGCGTATGGAATTCTTTAGACTGCCGACAACATATTTAATTATATTGTATAATATTCATAACATCTTTTGACGGCGCAGACTTTTACAGTAATGAAAATGCATTTAAATGTATGTAGACTTCGGCATTGATAGTCATTCGCTATTTCCATGTTTTTATTTCTTACTCTATGGATTATGATCTATGAAATGTTGTTGACAGTCACCAGGAATATCGGAAAAAAGTGGTTTGTTATGAACTCCTCGATGTGTCAAGGTTGCGGCGGCCAGGCGGTGGGGGGGAGGGGCAATGCAAACTAATTCATCGTTTGCATTGTTATTGATTTGCTTGCTATTACTTTAGTTTCCACAATAGTTTGGGAGTAAATACAGTGAATCGAGACAGTATTGAAGACAATCAAGTGCTAGATGAGTTACCTACTCATCAGAGAAATCTTGCCATTTCTCCGATATTAGTTATCTGAATGACTTCCCCGTAGAATTAGAACTGTTCAAACCAAATTGTCCAACGAATCGTTTATGTAAGGAGCCTTACATCGTGTTGTTTCATACTCTATTATTACAATTTAACAAACAACCTTGTGACTTGAACCACAGCCTTCTTTGCATTTATTTATTGTGTAGAAGTCGTGTTTTCATGATGGTGTGATTCTATTCTTGTATTGTATTAAGACAGACACAAAATAATTAATAGCCAGTAATTGGTTACATTAGTTATGTTCTTATTCTGGGACCAAATATGGAAGGTACTGTTCGGTACTGGATATTGTTCTACAGATAAGTGAATTAATGGCACTTGGGTAAATTTCCAATTTTTACTAAGGATGGATCGATTCTGATACTCGATACCATGGCTCTTTTAACTCAATTCCGATACCAACAGATATTCCTAAAATGACACTTGGACGGTAATGGTGAATCGTCACCGAATTTCTCGCATATACCGCTAGTGACAAAATTTGATAAGAAACCGTCCCTTTGCTTTTGGTGTAAGGGTTAGCCACAGTATTACAGTTGTTTATACTGTATTTGGTTTTTAAAATGGACTAGAGAATCAAAAATCTTTCGTAATCGGAAAAAACCCTGGAATATAAAAAAGGTTTTGAGCAGTCACCCTGAATAATGATTGATTTTTTAATTTGTTATATTTAACTTGAGTATTTATGTTATGTGTGATCTTAATAGTTTTATTTGTATTCTAGTGAAGTAAATATGTTATTATTTTTTAGTATATACAGTAATAATGTGTAGTTTCATTATAAGTCTTAATTATGTTATTTATTTTGGATTGTGTTTATACATTGAGCTTGTTTATACAAACAATTGCATCAGTTATCAACTCTAGATTTTTGTTGTAAGACATTTGTGTGGGAATTTAAATATAACTGAGGTAATCAAATGTTGGCAGGTTTTTTTTAAGATAAATTGTTAATTAACAGCCAATAGTTTGTAAACAAAATGCTTTCTTCAAATTACATATTTAATTAAAATGTTTCACTTTGATTTTATAGGATGGATTCACTGAAGGGAAAGAAATTATCTTGACACTGAAGGACAAAGGTGTATTAGATGAAGAAGACGATGCTTTGGTCAATGTCAATTTGATGGATGATGAACGCTACAAGAAGGTAACAAAAACATCACAATTTGGTATTTGAATATTTTAAAGTGGCTCCTAGAAGTTCTGAATGAATTATAACTTAGGTGTTTAGCTTTTGTCTTATAAGTTGGTAGATAGTATTTTATGTATAGTATTTGTGATCGAAGAAATGCTGATCAGCTTTTAACTCTGCAACTGGCTTTAAGCAATTATCGATGCATTGACTTCATTTTCAAATGGCACTGAGCTATTTTTGACGCAATATGATCTCTCACAGCAAGTCTATTTTTACTTTGTTTGAACTAAAACGTACGTAAATTTGAAGATAAAGATCCAAGGTTTTATATTGTACTGTACAAGATTTTATAGTTACGTTATATTTTTCATTAGAAAATTTTAAACGTGTACGTTCACACATCCGATTGCGATTTGTCACGTTATTTCTGAACACGCACAAATTACTGCATTTTTTAACTTAAAAAATGAATTAAAACAATTTATGTTTGTCAAAATTCATGTCTGTTGAGAGTTCTATGTCCTACACCATCGTGAGTGTCGTTACTGAAAAGAGTGTATTCTTGGCTTTAGAAACATCGCTTCAATAGCAAGTAAGCAAATAAATATTTATACAATAGTTGTTTGAAAAGGTTTGATTTTGTGAATCTCAAATTGGCTAATATGTCAAAAATAGCTTCATTAAATTTTATGTTTCTTTTACTTTATTGTTGTCTGGAAGTAGTGAAAATTATATCAAAACAAAGAAGAACTGCTCTTCTTCTTAGCTCTTAGCAACAGTATCATGAATCTAGCGTGTTATTTTTGTACTGTGGCGCAATCACAGACTCAGCTAAGAACTATGCTTTGTCTGTCATATTGATTTCTCAGTTGTTATTAACATTATTGTCAATACTAGTGTGTTATTTGCTATTTATTTGGATCTTTCCTTTTTTATTGGGTACAAATAAATGTTTGTGTAGTGTTTTATAAATTAGTAAAGTGTAAAATGTAGAAGAATTTTTGTGAAACTGTAGGTAGGCGTATGTTTTATATGGGTTCAATATTTTTTATTTGGAGCAAATAATTATTGTACATTTCACAATGAGTGTTAATTTTAACAGTAGTGGCAATCTGAATGAACTGAGTAGTGAACCAGAAGATAATGATAGTTTAGTGATATGGATTAACCGTTGTCTAATAAATGTATTGTGCCTGATCGTACTGGCTTGGAAAAAGTAATAAATATAATAATACGTTGTTTTAGATTTTTTAAACTTCTATAAATGTGCTTTCTATATAAATAATTTTGTTGTTGGAAACAAATTTTACTTACAAGGATTAGGTCTGTTTCCCACTTTTTAATTTTGTAAAAATAATAAAATGTTGCCATAGAAATAATCTCATATAACGTACACTTATATACATTTTTTCTTCTAAATATATTTGCCCTTTAGAAAAAGTTAACTCATCCAATAGAATCCAAATTCATAACTGTCGTAATTGCATGCTAAACATTGCAATATGAGATATTTGTATATGTTTTGGTGTTTATAGATATATTATTCAAAAGTGCTAATAAACTTCTTTTACTGAAATTTTTTTATAATTTGTGAGCAATATATTACAAAACTTTTGTATATTTTAGATTTATTTAAATATATTTAACAGTGTCTGTGAGGGTGATATACATAGGAGAAATATTTTACTAATTTGTTGTGTTAATCAGTTTTTTAAATAGTAAAATTCAAATGATTTAATATTTAATTAATTTTTTAGTAAATTACTTGTATTTCTGAAGATACTGCTGATATGTAAAAAATGTCTTCATCTTGAAAAATAGATAAACAGTGATCAAAAATTTAAAAACAACTTACAAAATCGCAAAAAGTACCTGTTGAATAAATTACTTATAAATTTACTCACCTAATTCCTATTATTATCTTTATCATCGATAGACAGTTAACCCTAGAAAGCTAAGGTTCGTAAAAAACATGTTACAGCTAAACATTCGTCAGGGAGACTACCATTAATAAAAACATTTTTATTTTACATAAAAAGGGTTTTAATGAGAAAAAATTAATATTAAAGCTTACTTACATTAAATATAATAGTTTTTTTTTCAATTGAAAACTTAACAAGTGCAGTCCACACACCACTTCCCTTGGTGTTCGCCACACATTGCCTTTGAGCAGCGCCGGCAGAAATGGGATGTCATTCGTCGTTTTTTTGAAGGACAAAATGCACAAATCTTTCTTCCCTGGACAAGTTGAGGATCTATTTGGGCAGCAGGAATATCAACTTCCAGGATGCTGGCGATAGATTCGCGTAGACGCTTTGGCAAAGTTGTGATGCGATTTCGATGTTGAAGCCAAGGCTTGACGAGTTCACTGTGCAATTCTTTTGCAAAATCACGTCTTGAAACTGGCTTTGAGCCCTGAGCAACCATGTTATGTGCGTAAATTGTGTAGCAATTGACTAACATTATGTTAATCATGCCATAAAAAACGCACAATGGCCATCTTCTAGTTTTTCGGCTGCACGACATGTTATTGCACATCTGGTCAAGACTGTCAACGGCGCCTTTGGTTGCATTGTAACATTCGATAATCTCTGGCTTCTTGCTCCTTGGGTTGATGGATGGTTGCTCATGAGTAGTTGAGAGCAACAACACGACTCTCTTACTCTTTGCTTTGTACGACACCATTGTTTTATGTCCATCAAAACAAAACATTGAAGACCCAACCGGTCGATCTCCAGCTTCTTTCATCTCTGGAGGTATTTCAGGTTTGTTCCGACGTAGAGTCCCAACTAAAGTCATATTTATTGGTGGATTTAGAAGTTGTGTTGCTAATGAGATCGAAGTGAACCAGTTGTCCATGGTGAGGTTCCTATTTGAACCGTAGACGCATTGTGTCAGCTCCTTTACGAAGAACTCGGCTTGTGGTATATTTCTGGGAGTGGTTCCTTTACCCAAATATGGCATCGCATTTATCATGTATTTAGAACCTGTATCACAAACCATCACAATCTTGATTCCATACTTTGATGGTTTGTTAGGGATATACATACGAAATTTACAACGACCTCTGAATGCCAACAGCTGTTCATCAATTGTTAAGTATGATCCTGGTTTGTAATTGTCTCTACAAGACGCCACAAACATCTCCCAGACTTCCCTTATTGGAGCGAAGCGATCTTGCCTACGTCTCTCATTCCTTGTTTCATATCCATCAAATCGAAGGGCCTCCACTAAAAAATCAAATCGCGCACAACTCATTGTAGCCAGATAACGGTTACCGCAAAATTCTACATTGAATAGTTCATTAGAGGGCATGTGATTATCTTTTTGACTTGCCGTCAAAATCAGGACACCTAAAAATGCATCAAACTCCTCTCTAGTAATTTCTGAAATTGTACTTGTAAAGTTGGTGTAATTTACTTGTTTTCTTCTTATTGCAGAGTTAGTGTGACTTATAATACTGTCTTTCATATTATCTGTACAAAATAATGAAAACACATCCAAAGGGTTTGTTTTGTCTCTTGCATTAACAGTTGGACCTGGCCGAATATGTACTATATTTCTTGCAGATGCTCTGGTATTTGTTGGTCGTGATGGAATGTTACTCCACAAGTGTCCGTTCCTCCCCCGCATACGCTGATTAGGACATATAAAGTGATGTGGATCACGAGGAACTGGTGGTGGTCCATGAGCTACAGTTGGTGGTGAAGCAGGACGAGCTACGGCTGCTTGAGGTACAGGCACTAGTGGTGAAGCAGGAAGAGCCACAGCTGCTCGAGGTCTAGGCACTGGTGGTGAAGCAGGACGAGCTAAAGCTTCCTGAGGTCTAGACATTGGTGGTGAAGCCGGACGAGCTAAAGGTGCATTTCCTACCTGAGGAATGTCTGTCGGTGGAGGATGACCATGGCAATAAGCTGCAATAACAGCATTGATAGTTTCATCTATAGTATCCATAATTATCCCTTGTGTAGCAATTTTAGCTGTAGGTATTTCCAGTAAGTCTTCATTATCACTAGCAGAACTAGTACCTGATGGTGAATAGTCCGGGTCAGCGTCTGTATCATCACTGTCGTCTATACCGGAGTAATATCGTTGATCAGTGGTTTCTTCTTCTTCAGATATAAAGTCATCAGATAAACTTTCATTCAAACATTGTAGAATACGTTGTTCCTGATCCGTATCCATTTTGAGAGTTCACCAATAACTATATTACATAAATATTTACAACTTTATCACATACAAAAACACATAGAAACACTAAACATTCGTACATA
Source organism: Homalodisca vitripennis (assembly GCF_021130785.1). Classification (NCBI taxonomy): domain Eukaryota; kingdom Metazoa; phylum Arthropoda; class Insecta; order Hemiptera; family Cicadellidae; genus Homalodisca; species Homalodisca vitripennis. The sequence continues at coordinate 22,953,162 of NC_060209.1, forward strand.
TGACGAGCACGTAAAACACTAAACTATCGTCGACAAGACGACACAATGCTATTGTAAAAACAACGTACAAGCTAACGTTTCGTCTCCACGACTACGCATTCGATATATTGCACAAACTATACGAGCGAGGTGGCTGCCAAACTACTCACAGACCCGGCGGAGCGTTGACTGACCTTACGTGGAGGGGGGGCGCGTTCAAACAATAACTTAGCGCGGCACACTCGAAAAACTGTATCGCGTCGTCACAGTGACGACGCCTTAGCTTTCTAGGGTTAAATATCAAACTTTGAAATTGGTATTGTTGTATTATATAGTATATTTCCCAATACCTTTCAAACAAATAACTAATAATAAGCTAATTTTCTAATGATTCGCAGCATGACATCCCATTACCATTTTGTGTTGTTTAAATGACTCAGTATTAACCTATTATCAGGTGGTGACTAGTTTATGAATATTACTCCATTGACAAACAATAATTCAAAACTTGTAATTATTCAATGCTGAATCACATTGTCCAATGTCGTCCTTGCTGTTATTACTGGTTATGATCTATAAGTTGTATGTTAATGATAAGGTTCAATGATTGGCCAAATAAGAACATTTGAATGGGGAGGGAAGGGTTGTATACTTCTGATTTCATATTGATGCAAGAAGAGATCATTACAAAATGACTTGTATTGAAGCTTGTGCAATTTTCTCTTTTTAGAATTTGTTTGCAACAGACAAAATCTAGTGTTTATAACCCCTATTTTAAACAGTAAATATAGTAATGCCTTTTGAACTAATAATGTAATGTCTATGGTATGATGCAGAACATTGACAGAAGGAAACAGAAGCCCCACCAATTCGGCTATGATGCGTACGGGGAAGAAGAAGAAGAGGATGAGCGGTCTGTGCTTGGCAAGTATGATGAGGAGATTGATGGAGAAAAGAAAACCAGTTTTTAACGCTCGGTAAGTTTTTTGTGGCAGAATTTCTTTTCTGTCCCGTCGTTACATTCTTTATTACAGTAGAGTGTTGATAGTTCAGATTTCTGTTGGACTATCAAACTATTTCTACTCTACTCTTAAAATGTTTTATTATGATAACATTTTCTTTGGCATAATAATGTACTTGATAACTGTGTTATTTTATAAAGAGCGATACTTGTAAAAGTAATGCTAACAAATCCATTACACAAATTTAGCTGGTGTGCTCTCACTTTATTTTAAAAGCCTTGACATCAGTGTCTGCTGCGGCAAATGTTTCAGAAATGAACAAGCCCTGCTTCTTGAATGTCATTTTCATTTTGATTTTATCCAATTCAACTGTTTTTTCGTCACTTTTAAATTAAATTTTATACCTAAGGAAAAAAACGGTTGTTTCCATCACACCACTCTACGCAACACACAATTCACACACAACTCGAATCCATAGTGCTTGGCCAGTTTAAGCTAAATTAATACAATACTTAATGTAATGGATTTTTCTGGAAATATGTACAGTTTAGATTTTTTGAAGTCTGAATTCTTGATGCTCTACTGTACAACAAAATAAAAGTGTCATTTTGTATGCGAAATTGGTGGCCTCACAAACTAAACCCAATAGGAGTTTCCTAAAGATCAATCTGATTCCAGATTCAGCATCAGAAGTAATTTATTGCAAATAACATGTGTAGTATTACAGTATTGTAACATGGAACAGTTGGAATTGGTGGCCTCACAAACTAAACCCAATAGGAGTTTCCTAAAGATCAATCTGATTCCAGATTCAACATCAGAAGTAATTTATTGCAAATAACATGTGTAGTATTACAGTATTGTAACATGGAACAGTTGGAATTGTGGCCTTACAAACTAAACCCAATAGGAGTTTCCTAAAGATCAATCTGATTCCAGATTCAACATCAGAAGTAATTTATTGCAAATAACATGTGTAGTATTACAGTATTGTAACATGGAACAGTTGGAATTGGTGGCCTCACAAACTAAACCCAATAGGAGTTTCCTAAAGATCAATCTGATTCCAGATTCAACATCAGAAGTAATTTTATTGCAAATAACATGTGTAGTATTACAGTATTGTAACATGGAACAGTTGGAATTGGTGGCCTCACAAACTAAAACCCAATAGGAGTTTCCTAAAGATCAATCTGATTCCAGATTCAACATCAGAAGTAATTTTATTGCAAATAACATGTGTAGTATTACAGTATTGTAACATGGAACAGTTGGAATTGGTGGCCTCACAAACTAAACCCAATAGGAGTTTCCTAAAGATCAATCTGATTCCAGATTCAACATCAGAAGTAATTTTATTGCAAATAACATGTGTAGTATTACAGTATTTGTAACATGGAACAGTTGGAATTGTGGCCTTACAAACTAAACCCAATAGGAGTTTCCTAAAGATCAATCTGATCTCAGATTCAGCATCAGTTGTCATTTATTGCACATAAAACCTGTTATATTGCAGTTGTTTAACATGGAGCAGTTGTCTTCCATAAAAGATAGTGTTTAATGAATTTAATTGTTTAATACTGCAGAATTCTTTGTTAACGATCTAAAATAATTAATTATTCATAAAATTAAATTTCATTAATATTTTTCATATGTATACTTACAGTAACATGGCACCTGGTTTAAAGCTCATGTAAAAAAGAAACATTTTAGTGAAAATCTTTCTCAGCAATATTTAATCATTTAAAAAATGCAGACTAATGTAACAAAAATAGGGTTAAAAAGGCATTATGCATTTAAAAATAAAGTGATAAAACTAACAAATTCTAAATCTGCAATAAATTGTAATGAATAATTTAAATTTTAAGTTTTAACAAAAGTTTCAGTTAAATTAAAATTGAATTAATCAGTTATTGTTCATATGCAAGTGGTATCTACATTGTGGACTATAATCCCTATAAGTAATTATATAAAGTTTAAAATTATTATGGGTTTGTTCTCCTTTTAAGCCTTTATTTATTAGCCTCCAACAATTTGTAATAATAACAGATTATAAAACGATGAATCATTTAAAATTTGAATCGACATTCCTTGTTCTAAAATTTATGTATTGATGTTTTTTTAAGCAATCTTGTTATTTAATTTGGGTGTTAAGTTAACAGTCTTGATTTTTTGAAGGTGTCGATGAAATGCAGAAGAAGAAGGTGCAGGTTAAATCCAAACTACAGTTGCATAAGAGAGTTGAGAGCCTTGTGACGCCAGCCCTTCAGCTGGCCTCAGACTACTACACACCGAACAAGAGATGGTTAAGTTCAAGAAGCCCAAGAAAAAGGTAAAACATAGATAATATATGGTTGATAAGTTGACACTCACATTATTTAGTCAGTGTGTATAGAGCAGTATGGCTTTAGAAAAAATTCTAGTACACAAGCAGCTCTTTTCTCTTTCGTAAACAGTACCATTGAAGCCTTGGATGAGTCAAGTTACACTGCAGGAGTTTTCTGTGACTTATCTAAGGCTTTTGATTGTGTAAACCACACACTTTTGCTGACAAAGTTAAGAAGAATGGGTGTCAAAGGCACAGCTCTTACACTATTATATTCTTATTTATTTAACCGTAAACAGAGGACAGTTATTACTAATAAATCAGGAAAATATTATTCTAATTGGGCAGATGTAAAACATGATGTACCCCAAGGGTCAATATTAGGCCCATTGTTATTCATTATCTATGTCAATGACCTGCCAAATTACCTTCCTAAAGAAGTTTGTAGCCTCTTTTTATATGCAGATGATACAACTGCTTTAATTAGACGGAAAATGTTAAGTGACTTAGAACTTGACACCAAAGATGTCATTGACAAACTTCACAAAATTTTCCTTACTCACGGTCTGTTGTTAAATCGAGACAAGACTAATACATTACGCTTTAAATTAAGAAATGATAATTTTTGTAAAGGGTTTAGTAATAATACACACGTAGTAAAATTTTTAGGCATAGGCTACATTTAGACACTAAATTAAATTTTTCCAACCATATCAATATGTTAAATAAGAAACTTAATTCAACCAGATATGCTTTGAGTATACTAGTTCGAATAACATCTTTGGAAGTTGGTTTTAAGCTGTATATTATGCCCATGTATACTCGATGTTGAGTTATGGAATTACTTTGTGGGTAACTGCTCAGATGTGCAAAAAACTCTTTATTAGTCAAAAGTCAATTATTAGAACAATAGGTCATTGCAACTCAAGAACAACATGTAAACCGTTATTTAAAAAAATTTAACATCCTTACTTTGCCATGTATATACATTTTTGAAATGCTTAAATTAGTACATAAGAATCCTGATCAATTTGAAAAATACAAATTTAATCATAGATACCACACAAGAAATTGTAATTTGTTTCAATATCCGGCACATAAACTAAAAAAAATTTGAAACTAGTCCTCTTTATCTAGGCTTGAAATTATATAATAATATTCCACAGGCATATAAAAAAACTTCCCTTATCTACATTTACTAAAAAATTAAAAGAAGTACTTTGTCAAAAAAACATATTATAGTATAAATGAATTCTTTGAAGATGGTTTATGATGATAACGAATAGTAAAAATATATCTTCAAAAGATCTACAATAGGTTTAGCCTTAGATTTAATCAATGTTTCTTTTTTATGTTTTATAGATCAATGTGTCAAAAGTTATTTTTTATAAGTATGAAAATAATGTTTTAGAATAAGTTTAGTTATGTAGTTTTTAATCATTGACTATGTACCAGTTTTTATTACATTGTGATACCAGAAAACGTATTGTACAATAAATATTTGTCTATTGTCTATTGTCTATAAGAAGGAATAGCTGTGGATGACAGAAAGACTATTATTTTTAGAGGTAGACATATAACTATACACCATAAACTGATCCTTTTGTTCATTTAAGAATTTAAGATGTAATAAAGTTTGATATAGTATGATAGTTTTAATATCCTGGGTTATTGCAGTAAAAGTCTTGTAGTTATATGATCTATAAATGTTTTCACAAACAATGACATTATATTTGTTCTCATTGTAACCATTGTCTTAAATAATTTTGCATACACCTTTTGTTCAACAAAACTTTAACAGTTGGAGGGGAGTATTAGACACGATAATATAAATATTTATTCTCCGATAGTCATACACGGTTTATAGGATGGCTAACATTAACCCTTTTAGTGCCAGAGATAAAAAAAATCCATGTTGGAAAGTGCTGAGTTAATTTTTGTGTGACTATGCGAAAAGTTCCAGAGGGTTTTGGGCAAAAACACAAGGAAAAGATGTACCTAAAATTGATTTTTCATCATAAAAAGCTCCTTTTTAATTCTTTTTAAGGGTAAATGAATTATATAATTAGAAACTATTTAACATCCAGATTTTTACATAATTTTTTAAATTAAAAAAATCACTTTAGACAGCAACATTTCCACGGAAACAAAATAAAAATCAAGTTTGAGTTAAAATAACTATTATAATAAAAGTATTGAAATTTCAATACTTTCGTGATAAAGAGCATTTAAAAACAACCCAAAATCATGTGTAGTAATCTAATATTGTATAAACAAAATTGTAAAATATATTTAATTGCTTTTATGATAAAAACCATTTAAAAACACTGCAAAATCATGTACTTTACTTACTTACTACTTACTTACTTGTACATTACTTACTAAAACGAAACTCAAAACATAGACATAACCTTACTTGGGCAATTTTCAAACAAACTACAACATTGTCTTCATAGACATTTGGATGTATAACCGGCCCAAACATCTTTTACTTAAAGTTTTACTTTCATCACTTTTTTTTTAATTAATTTTAATATTTAATATATAACATAGAAACATTTTAAATTAATAAAAATGCCCAATTACATAACGTAAAAAATTACTTGTCACGACACCACAGTTACGATCCAACTAAGAAAGTGTTGTATTTTAGTTAGTTGTTTACGTCATCTAACAGCAGTACAAAGTAGTAATGACAGCCCTGTAGCCTGATTCCTCCCCTCTGCAATGAGACGGGTTCGAGTTCATTTATTTTAAAGTATGTTAAGTACATTTCGTGAAAACTATCAATCCAATCTCCCTCTAAGTGCAATATGTATGACACCATCCATTATCTCTTTGGAAGGGAAAACTCTAGTTGAGGTTTATTATAATGAGGTCAAAACTGCATAATTCAAAAAAATGGAACAGGGAAATTTATATCCGTGGAGTTTGTACATCTAAAAACCTCTTGCCTGGTCTCCACTCGATTCAACTGTGTTGGTCTATCAGCTGTTTTGGGACCCACCTCAAAGACAGTTTCCAATATCCGATATTTTCTGTGATGGTTTCGTGTAGCAGACATCTGGAGATTTGTGAAAATATCACAGAAAGTTCAGCCACAGTTAATCTGTGATCTTATGAAGCAAATTTTCAATTTTTTAAAGAATTTCAGTCACAATTGAAGTTCTTTCCGCCCCTCTGATCATCATGGAAGACATATGCCTGTTTTAAAGATCACACTACCACTTAAACACACTCGTATGAATTAATAGCTTTATCACTATATGTAGTTTTTACCCCATGATAAACCTTAATCGAAGTTTTTCTCTTCCAAACAAGATAACGGATGATGGCGCGTATTTTACACTTGGCGGGAGATTAGATTGACATTTTTCACAAAATGTATTATCAAATCGACAATTTTCAACGTACTGATCTTGAACTGGTCTAGTTCGGAGGGAGGAATCAGGCTACACAGCAGTGTAGCCAACTTGTTGGGGAAAAAAATCCCTCCGGCTTGGAGAACCTCAGTACACTTACTTTCTGGATATGCCTCGTATGTTGGCAGCAACTTTTTCATGCTGATAACATCATCATATCTCGTAAATCTCAAGATTCAGGTGCAAGACCGGGATTGCCGGAGAAAGGTATAAGGACAAGGTTACCAAAATAGCTTTCTGGAGTACACCTTTGTACTCAGTAGCTGCTGGTTCAATTACAAGGTATTTTGTATAGTGAGTATGAGCTATTAGCACTGTTTCTGTCATGCCTTTCCTCCCCTTTTATTATTCCTTTTGCTATGTATTCGATAGTTTATGGCAATGTCGATAAAAACCAATTTATAAAATAAAACCTAGAAAAAACTCACAACAATATTGATTAAACAATAAAATTTAAAATATAATAAAAATAAGGGAAGAGGTAAGTTCTGAATATGAACTATTCCTGGTTGAAATTTAAGTTTTAAATAATTCTTGAATTTGTTAAAAACCATGTTATTTGTAGAATTTTGTAAATAAAATTAATTTATGTTGATGCAGGTACGCAAGATTCGGGAGCGCAAATCAAAGATCCTGAAGGCTGATGACCTGCTGGTTGACAATGCGTCTGGTGGCAACACAGAGGACTGGCTGCGGGAGCTTGGCTCACGTCGAACACCACAGGTTAATCTCAAACCTGACCCAGATAACTTCGACATAGACAGCTTTAACACAAATGGTGAAGTTCCACCCGAGGCAGTTAGGGTAAAGGAGGAACCAGGTGATGACCCAATGGATATTGACGATGTCCCAGGTAAGTTTAGAAACACGTTGAATTCCTTCAAAAAAGGATTGCTTAAATGAAGCTAGCTCTGAAAAATGTAATTGCTATCAGTGTTTTGGTGTTTGTTATTTTTAACACTTAAAAGTTAAAAGAGAATTTAATTTACTGTATATACTTGATTTTACAATATTGGGATAAAGATTTGTCTAGCTTGTATTTGTGTGTATTTTAAGTTTGCATAAAACATTCATAAAGGAAATCCCTTTTGCATGTTCACAAAAGTATTATTTGTCTTTATATTCCTCATTTAATTGAGCAGCATTTTTGTATTTTGGATTTCCTTCAAAATATTTATGAATGTGTGAAAATAACATTTGAAATAAATATCTACATATTAAATAAGTATTGAATTTAATGATATACTGCAGTGACAAGTTTGTTTGAATTTGTAATATAGTATATTGATGTTTAAAGATTATTTATGGTTTTATTGGTTGTGTATAAGATGTTAGTTCCGTTTCAAATGAAAATGTAGAATATCTTTCAAAATATTCTGCAAGTCAAAGACCAGTGTTTTTTCAGCACATATAGTAGTTTAATGTTTTTCTTACAACTTGTCTGGCATTGCGATTTTGCTGTTCTATTCGTATGTCAGGGGGCAACTGACATTATAAGGACTTAATTTTTACTTCATTTACAGCCAGTCAGCTATGTTTCTGATTGATGTATTGCACAGCATTCTCAGGAACTAATAACAGCTGGGAAGGTGGACCAATGCTTCTAGGTGTCGAACAGTGACTCATCTCATTTGAATTACATTACTGTGTTCTTATTCCAAAATGTTTTTAATGATTGTCATCTGCTAATTTTTGTTACTTTTGTTGCCGAACCTATTTTCAGGCACGTTCATGTCAGTAACTTAATGTCGTTACTGAATACGTTTTTAAAAATTTGGAAGTTATAGTTGAATTAGACAATGATGATCATTCTAGTATTTACGAAAGTATACAAAGTGATGGTGATTACTTTTTACCAACACTGGAAAACTTCAGTGACAGAGATGATAGCCTAATACTAGACCTAAAAGCAATTGGTGGTTGTGATGATGGATTGGATAACAGTTGGTCTGTATATGAAGGATCAGATTTTCCTTATTTCCCTTACACATTGCCCTAATGCATGTTCCACCTTCTCCAGCTGTTGTTATTAGTTCGTGAGAATGTTGTGCAATCACAGCATCAATCGGAAACATTGCAGACAGGTTGAAAATGAAGTAAAAATGACGTCATTACAATGTCAGATGCCATCCAACATATTAATAGAACGTCGTTATGTCCCACATATGACAATATGAGTTGTAAGGGTCAAAGATTAGTAATTAGTAAATCCATCTCTGTATTACATGTGTACTAAACACCAATCTGGCTTTAGTTGCTATTATTATTTTGATTTACAACTACGTAGTTTCATACTCTGACAGCCAAGAACATCATCCGGACCTGTCATTATTCTAGTAGGGTCACTAAATTATTATATTGAGGTTTTTCCTAATTGTATTTATTTATTCTGTGGAATAATAACAATTACAAATAATTTTATTCATAAATGCAAAAACCTTATTTGAGTTTATCTGCATTTTCACTTAATACTAATTACTAATGCTGTTCTTAAAAATTAATTTGTGGTAAAAGTCCATGCAGTGTTATTACAAGAGCGAACATTTCACCAATAATGCAGTAACAATATAAAAATAATAAATAAAAATTTCAAATTAACATACCAAAGATTCTCAAGAAAAACAATGGCAATAATTAACGTTTCTAAAAAAAAGTAGTCTTAATAAAAATAAATAAATACTCCAGGATAATAACAAGAACAAAATAAATAAGTATAAGTTACTTTAATTGTATTTGGAATATATTTTCAATAACAATTCTATAAACAATCAGCAACATCAAGTAATGTATGTACAATGTCGTCATTTAGTACAATATAGTCCCTGAGGAAAACGTATTAATACAGCTAAAATTAAATAAAACAATACAACAACAACCAGTAATATTTGCGATTATATTCTAACAGCCCCAATACTTTACTGGTCTTTTAGTTGCTAGATATTCATTCTTATTTGCCATCTTTGAATGATAAAAAACTCAAAAATAAACAAAAATATTATGAAAATACTTAAATTGGTGAGGTCAAGAAAAAATCTTGGGTAATCTTCTAAAATATCAAATAAAAAAAAGAATTCATATTTAGCTTTTAAAAATTGTATATATATATATATATATATATAAATGTATATAAATATATTTGTATAAATGGCAATAGCCTTATGTAATTTCAATAAACATTGAATCGCAAAAAGTACTTGCTCCGCCGGGACTCGAACCCGGATCTCTCACTTGCCGGGTGAATATGTGAAAGAAACAGCCAAATACAAAATAATTGAATTGTAAAAAGTGAGGGCTGTGTGGTGTAATGGTAGCACATTCACCCAGCAAGTGAGAGATCCGGGTTCGAGTCCCGGCGGAGCAAGTACTTTTTTGCGATACAATGTTTATTGAAATTATATATAAATATATATATATATATATATATATTTATATTTATATATATATACACACACACACACACATACACATAAATAGTCCTTTTAAACATATACAAAAACTCCCACACTGAGGCTTAATCCTAATCGATCTGAAACCCATCATGTGCTTAAATTTTTCAACCCCACAATGGGTTAAGAGAGCTTACAATTTGACATGATATTAAATCCTTTGTATAAGGTTCTTTTTTTACTGTCTCTTCACCAGTGGGGTAGGTAATGAATTGAAGATGGCCCTGAAAAGAAGCTCATAATCTTAAGCACACACACATACACTTGTATCTTGTCTAATGTTTTTATTTATCTTGCAGACCTGAATGAAGATCTGTCCAATATCAAAGTGGAGCAAGACGATAATGAGCTCGAGATGGCTCTCAGAAAAGCTCGGAAACTAAAGCAGAAAGAAGCAGCTGAAGCTTTAAATAATCCTGACAAGGTTTGCAACCAATGCTATGTTTTTTTATTGTAAGATTTTTTTTTCTTTAGGTTAAAATTTAAAGTTACAAATTAATTGTACAAAAGACATGGTTTATGTTATTTTTTGAAAGGAATGGACTAATTTTGATTCTTAAAAATAGAATTCCATAATAAGACTGCAATAAAATAACTAGATCTTCCATCAAATTTTACTCTTTTAGTCAATGAAGATCTTCTTGAATAATCATGTTATGTTTAAACATTCTGCTGAAAAAAATGAAGGACTGCTAGGGCTTATATGTGATGTGATTCTTTGTTTAACTGCCTTTCACTATTTCAATTTTCAGACAGACTTAACAACTTTACAATAGACATTAATAAATATCCACTGCCTCTGAGGAAGGCTCATTTCATGGGAAGTTCTGTTGGATCAGTTATGCAGATGGAGCCAAACTGAGGAACCTGTTTCTTTGGGTAAAGAGCAGTAAAATTGAAATTGCTTACTGGATTATAAAAATATTTACTCTTCTAATGATCAGTCAATTAATAAAATAAATTTACTTATAGAAAAACGGTTTCATTATTATTGGTATTTATAGAAATAAAGCAGCAAAATGTACATATTTAAAGTAGACTATAATATTGCAACAAAATGGTATGCTTTATAATACATTAAAATAGTAACATTTACAATAGGAAATAGGCTTACATTGGTAAGCCTGTGTATAAGCTTGAGTTGCATAAAACATTAACAAAATAGCTTGAAAAAGTATCTGGAATGTGCTTTTAAGTGAACTATAGGAAAATGATTAGTAATAATAAGATTATCAACTCAGAGAATAAGTATATTGATTGTAGATCATGGGATTTACTCTATTTAATTTAAAATGAGATTAATGTAATAATTAAATGTTTTTTATTATATGTGTTTCACATTCACATAATACCCGCTATTTCAATAGTACTGGAATTCGATCTTTTAGAGTGAATAAATCGATCTCAACTACTAATTGCTACTACATCTCCCAAATTGTATATCAAAATATTTCTTCAAATTTAAACACACTAATATTTTTTTCTGCTCCTTGACTTTGAATTAAAAAAAAAAAAAAAAAAAACGCACAAATAACATAATTTCTAATGTAACTGCTACCTCTCTGCCTCAAACTCCCCCCCCCCCCCCGGACACACTTCATCACATTGACTCAAGAAATACATTGGGATTGGCTGCATATAGTTGGGGTTCATCAATTAAATCAAGCAATAATAGTTCAAACTCATTGTTGCAAAATTATTTTTTTTACTTGACAGCATGCACAGGCCACATTGCCTATGTAGACCCATTTCCTTAGAGCAACCTTTCGCTAGGCAGATAAGATGACAATTTATTATAAGAAACCTGTTTAGTTATTTTTATTTGTTCCTTTTGATTACTAATAATTATTACGTGTATCTTTTCTGTTCTTGTATGTATTGTTTGTAAATCTGATAGAAATCAACTAATCCATTCATTTATTAAACAGTTTTTGGCAACAGTTCCGTCTCTCATTGTATACACCACACATTCCCTAATATGTGAAAATTGTGCAGGTGGCGAGGATGGTGCTGAGTGAGGAGATGGGCTATGGGGAGGCGGGGACCGGGGGGGGGCTCTATAGTTCTCAACTCCACAGCAGAGTTCTGCCGTACCCTGGGCGACATACCTACCTACGGTCTGGCCGGCAACCGAGACGAGGACGCTCAGGAAATGCTGGTAAATCAAGTCGCCAAACTACCAGAGTTGTCACAGAGCTGCAACTAGCACTACAACTGTGTCATTAATGAATGCAGTCAGTCGATCCAAGACCAATATTACATTAGTTATTTGACCATTACTAATAATTCTTTTAGTAGATAGTAAGAAAACTCTACTAGCATAAAGATCTCCATAAAGTAAACAAGTATTCCTAATTCTATTCTTAACTTGCAATACTACAGGTACAGAAATACATAATGATAAATGCAATGTAAAATTCTCCGAATTGTAGTAATAGTTTGGAGGAATGTGAAGTAAAGTAGATCCATCTGTTTTTTTATTTAATTAATTTTGGATCTAACAGCAAATCGCAAAATTAAAATGTGAAAAAGGTGCATTTAAGTACAAGACTGTGCAATTACTTTCAGACGCCAGTGACTTTTTAACAGACATTTGCAATTTCATAATTTGATACCAGATTATAAATAACCATCTGATGTATTGGAAAGTGAGATGCGAATTCTTATAAAAATATTCCTATCTGTTTTGGAAAATTCTCACACACATACATACTTTGCGGGAGTTGATGGCCATGGGGTTTTAATATTTCAATTCCATTAGCTATGCAATTAGGAAATCGCTTTAAAAATATATTTCTCTTAGTTTGCTTAAGTTTATGATTTTGTTGCAGGACTTTGAAAGAGAAATGAAAACAGGAGAGGATGAAAGAGGAGTCGTCTGTTAAAAGGAGTGGTTGGAACGATGTTGAAATGGGTAAGCAAACCACTATGATATCATTCAATTGCATTTAATAGTCAAGGTTTGGCCACTGTTACAATGAGTGTTCTACTTTTGTCATATTCACTATGTTGAGACTATCGGGTGTTTATTGTGTGTGTATTGTGTAGATGAGCGGTTGGTGGATATCGCACAGTATGAAGCTCCAATACTGGACGCTGAACCCGACCTTGCAGCCGGTGTGGCAGGAGCCCTGCGATTGGCAGTCAGCAAGGGTTACCTGGAGAAGGAAACCACCAAGCGGCCATCAGCTTCCCGCCTACAGCATCTACAGGCTCAGAATTACTCCATTGAAGACAAGGCTCACACGTCAGTAAATAATAATATAAAATCAATACGATTTTTTTTTTTTTTTTTTTTTAAGAAGCTTATAAATTGCACTTAGTCCTATAAAAACCTTTGCGCTGCTTCCGGAGTGGCAGGATATTCAGGATGGGTAAAGTTAGGGAGTAGGGGGCCGCCTCATATCGAGATCCATGAGGAAGAATTTGGGCACTACATCTCAAAGTCATGTCTCCCTAGAAGAAGGGGAGGCCAGCTCTGAACCAGCCTCTCCAGTCAAAGTAGGCAGGGGGTGGCACACCCTTATTGAGGCTAGCAAGAACCTCTGAGGTTAGGGAACAAACCCCACCAACTCCCAACAGTCATCTCCCACAGTAGACTAGACCTATTGAATTGCGCTTGAACCCCAGAATCTCAACATTTGCGTTTAGTGATGTGCCGCTCCTGGACATCCATAAGGTTGCTCAGATTTAAGTGACACATCAGTTTTTGCTGTGCCCAGTGGTAGGTTCAACTGGATGGTATAAACCAACCAGAAGTGATTCCTGCTGGGTTAAATACGATTGTTAAGTTCAGCTCCATTTCACCTTCCACTTAGTGCAGGGTCTAAAGTCTAACGCTGGGTGACAGATTCTACTCCTGGAGTCTGGAATCAACATCCATCTGAAGAGATCCAAAACGGTTGGCAACAAAGAAGAAGTTAAATCTGTCACAGCGAAGAATTCAGACGTTGCACTAAGTGGAAGGTGAAATGGAGCTGAACTTAACATTCGTATTGAATCAACCCTTCCCACCATTGCTCTACGTTATGTGTAGGGAACATACATACTCAGTAAGGCATATTTTAATGGATTTGTTTATTTTTAACTGCTGTATTGGCAAATTAAAAAAAAAAATTAAAACATACTGAACAGGCAGAGTTTTTCTCAAGTTATGATTTATAATTTATTTTTTAACTTATTCCATGTTCCTCACCAATCTTGAATATCCTACCACTCTGGAAACAGCAAAGAGGTCTTATTAGACCTATGTGCATTGAATGGTTTATCTAAGCTTCTTGCCCTAATTAAACAACAACAAAAAAAAAACTGTGAGTTAACTTGCCATAGCATTAGATACCTATTTTATAAATCAAGTGTTTTGGATCATGATGCAGTTCAAAACAACACATAAATATATTTCTTGTAGATGATTCAAAGATTAATTTTTGAAGTACTCTTATGCTCATGGCCTTGTGTTATTTGTTATTCATTATTTTTAATGAATCTTTCTAATACAAAGATAAACGTAAATTTAACGTATATATATTAAATACGCGTTATTATACATATCTTGTTAACAAAGGTATGTAAATAGAATGTTATAAAATAGGACTTTGGTTATGTTTTTACTCAGACATGTTTTACATTTTTCACTAAATAAAACTTTTAAAAATACATACCTATGTGTAGTCAAAAATAGTTAGCACACGTCTTCTAGTAAAATGTTCTAAGTTTCTATCACTTCAGTGTATAGGCCCACTATGCGTCATTTGTCTTAATTGCACAGTCAATGTTTAGAGAAGAATTATAGACTAATTTAAAATATACTTCTTTGCTTAAAAATTACTTCAAACTAAAGCTGCTCAGTAGGTTTCAGCACTCACCATTCATTATAAAACAAAAAGAATATTATAAAATAACTGCTATGTTTAGTGGCCAGTGCAGCTGGACATATGAGCTAAGATGACATTATGGCAAAAAGTAATCCGCACTTCCGACAAAATAGTGACAGCCAGTAGAGTTGGTCATACGAGCTCCAAAGACAAATTATAAATACTGGTTTCGAAGTGCATAGGGTTAATACTATAGAAATTCTACTGATTGCAGAGAGGATGACAAGTTTGGCCGTCGGGAGAGATACTGCGGTCCTACCTCTGACTTCAAGGAAAAGGATGGCTACAAGCCCAATGTAAAATTGGATTACATTGATGACAATGGACATGTTCTCTGCGCTAAGGAGGCATTCAGGTAAAACTCGTCACCCTTATCTTATTATCTTACTTGATTCTTAATATTTGCATACTTATTTATATTAATTTTTAGTTTTAGGGTATTGGCCATTTGTACCATTTTAGGATATAACCAAAAAAGAATATTAACTCAGTACCAAAGAAATATGTGAGATTAAAAGAAAATTATTTTATATCGTGTTGCGCCAAATGTTACTAGGTAATATATACAGTGATGGGCAAATCCAAAATTTTGTAGTCTTGAATCCGATTCCGAATCTTAAAACAATTGATTCCTGATCCTTGAATTTTGATTCCTAATAATAGCTTTTTTTAGGTTACATAAGATTTAAATAAAATTATCTCAATCCAATTTCTGCCATTCTTTACCCTGGATCTGGCTGTTGAAATTAAAACCTAAGTAGAATGTTTATTATTGAAGTAAAATATATAATATTATATATTTTCTCTTTTTAGTACATTACGGAGAACATTTATATGCAGTTGATATGTTTTAATATTTCAGTCTAGGACTTTTTTACATTAAAAACAAAAGAAAATAAAACAAATTCCAAAGTAAAGCCTTTTTAAATATAAAAGCAATTTTTTGTACACTGTTCAAAATATATCAAATATTCCCCCATGAGGTTTTTATTAAAAACATAACTTTTTAGAAGATAAAACCCCGCTATTTTGCATTTAGTCGAAGTGCTTGAGAAGAACCAAGGTTTTTTATTGCAACTGTATAATGTATGTACGTACTTATTACATTATCATGTAATAAACAATACATTACTTGTGTGAAACATCTCAATAAATCCGATATACAATTTGTCAAACTTATATCTGATTCTCAGTAGCAAAAGTTTGATTAAATAGATGACTGCAAAAACTACTAGTGACTAGTCGTTTAACATTGGGGAAACATTTTAAAGTCAGAAGTTGTTTTACAGATTCAGGATTAAACCTTTGGAGACTACCCGTAACATAAAATGTAATGTAAGAATACCATTCTATTTTATAGGTATTTGCAGAGGTTTTTTTTTTATACTAAATATATACACATACTGCAAAATTATTACAAAGTTACTTTGTATCACACTATCCCAAATTACTGGACTTTTGTAGAGAAGTGGACTTTGTATGGCATATTTAAGTAGCTGCTAACATAGATACAGACAACCTTAGAAATCTTTTTAATACCATTATAATCAAAGAATAAAACATAATTAATTGTGTAATTATTCAAAGTCTGAAACACATGAAAAGGTCAAACTTTCTCTTATTACATGTTTCACTCTAATACTAAAATAGTAATTTAATTATTTTTACAACATTTCAATTTTAAACCCTTTGAGTGCCGGGGATTTCACTACGAGACAATGTAAAAACATGCTTGAGTTGCTGGTGTCTCAGAACGACACGATTTCTACTTAATTTTTTGTACCTCTATAACTTATCCCATCCTGGCTGATATCATACAAAAGGCCAATACATGAACTAAAATTAACCTTTTCAACTATTATTTCTACTTTGTACTGCTGTTAGGTGACGTAAGCAACTAACTAAAATACAACACTTTCTCAGTTTGGAGCTTGATTGCGATTATGGTGTTGTGACGAGTAGCGGAGCGTTTTTTATGTTATATAATTGTGAGTTTTTTACCAATTTAAAATGTTTCTATGTTATTTTAGATAATAAAATTAATTAAAAAAAAGTTATGACAGTCCACTTAAGAAAACTTACATGTTTGTGACGGTTATACGAGGTCGTCCATAAAGTAACCGCCGTTTGGGCCTGGCGCGATAAGTAGTGGGGGTAGTGCCGCCATTCTCACATCGGTGTGCGCAGCCGTTCAGTACGCTTCTAGCTGTGCAAGGGAGAGCATTGTGCGATCGCGCGTTCTTTTGGTACAACGTAAAAACATGAGCGCCGTGATAGAAAATCCCGCCACGTGTGAAGTGCGTGGTGTAATAAGATTTTCTGTGGTCGAAAAGTTACACAGCAGCTGAAATTCATCGTGAAATTGAGTGCGGTGTATGGCCCAAAACATTATGAGCGAAGGTGTAGTCCGTCAATGCAATGGGGTCATACCGCTTCGCCAAGCAAGCCGAAGAAAGCTCGCCAATCTTTTTCAGCGAGAAAATTGATGGCTACAAGTTTTTTGGGATGCTAAGGGCATCTTACTCGTTGAATTTATGGAGCGTGGTACGACCATTACAGCTGCAGCTTACTGTGAAACCTTAAAACGGCTACGACGAGCGATTCAAAACAAGCGTCGTGGTCTTCTGACATCTGGTGTTGTGTTTGTCCATGACAACGCCCGCCCTCATACAGCTCAAAGAACTACAGAACTTTTGAAAAAGTTCAAATGGGACGTTTTTGACCACCACCCCCCCCCCCCTACAGCCCGGATTTGGCTCCCAGTGATTTCCATCTTTTCCCGTACATGAAGCGGTGGCTTTGCATCTCAGAGGTTTGCGAGTGATGAAGAGCTTCAAAAACGCTGTAACATGTTGGCTACGTTCTCAGGCGGCAGATTTTTTTAAAAGACTGAATTTAAAAAACTGTTAAAAGATATGATAAGTGCTTGAATTTGTAATGGTGAAATATGTAGAAAAAGTAGAGAAAAGCTGCAGTTTTAACATTTATATAATAAAGTTTTTGTATCTCAACTAGTTTATTTTTTTATTTCAAAACGGAGGTTACTTTGTGGACGACCCTCGTACATCCAAGTGTCCATGAAGACAGTGTTGTAGAGTTTGTTTGGAAATTGCCTGAATAAGGTTATATTTATGTTTTTGAGTTTCGTTTTAGTAATTAATGTTATATTACACATGATTTAGCATTGTTTATAAATGATTTTATCATTAAAGTATTGAAGTTTCAAAAAGAATTAAAAAAAACTTTTTATGGTGTAAAATAAATTTTGACTGAATATTTTCTAAAACCCTATGCTTTTTAGCAAAACAAACCTCTAGCGCTTGAATATATTTTTTATAATTGTGTTTATTGTACAATATTAGGTTATTACACATGATTTTAGGGTTTTTTGTAAATGCTCTTTTATCATAAAGGTATTACAATTTAAAAAAAATATTTATCTTAAACTGAGATTTATTCTGTTTCCGTAGAAAAAAGTCACTGTCTAAAGTGATTTTTAGCTTTTTTTAATAAAACATCTTATTGTTATATATTTTTTGATAGATAATTAATTTATCTTTTAAACAAATTAAAAAAGAAGCTTTTAATAATCAAACATAAATTTTAGGTGAATTTTTTTGAAACCTTGCGTTTTAGTAAAAAAATTTCCAGCAATTGACTATACTGTATATAAAAATTTTGTTTACGGTACTTATTAGGTTATTACACATGATTTAGGGTTGTTTTTGAATTCTCTTTAGCATAAAAGTATTGAAATTTCAAAATAATTTTTTTTGATAATAGTTATTTCACCTCAAACTTGATTTTTATTTTGTTTCTGTGGAAATGTTGCTGTTTATAGTGATTTTGTAATTAAAAAAACTAATATAAAAATGTGAATGTTAAATAGTTTCTGATACGTAATTCATTTAATTTAAAAAGAAGTAAAAAGGAGTCTTTTATGATCAAAAATAAATTTTATGTGAATTTTTTCTAAAACCTTGTGTTTTAGTCCAAAACCCTCAGGCACTTTTTGCATAGTAACACACAAAAATAACTCTGCACTTTTCAACATGGATTTGATTGTGTCTGGCACTAAAAGAGTTAACCCTTACAAAGTTTTAATGTTAGGAAATGATTGAGTTAAACATAGTTGCTAACAATCGCCTTAGTTTTTCCTAATGTTTCTCCTGCTTACAGGTACCTGTCTCATAAGTTCCATGGGAAGGGGCCTGGCAAGAACAAGGTGGAGAAGAGAATGAAGAAGGGAGAACAGGAAGTGGTAAGTGTTGAAATTGTGAGTCTAGTATTGGACAAAGAATTTACCTGAAGAAAGTAATTTAAAAAGTGATTAGTAGAGATTTTCTTATTATATTTAATTGTATGACTGAGACAAATTAATTATATATGATGAAAATATTATTGACATGATAATATGATGTAATTGAATCAGTGAAGCAATCCAAGAATGAAATTGGGTGTATTTATTGTTTCTCAATATTGTAAATTTAGTTTAAGTGGTATCTTTTTGTTCCAGTTAAACTACTTTATAGAGAAATACATGCCAATTTTATAACTGCTTTAAATTAAGATTTGTAATCCTTAGTGAAACACCACTTATATACTACACTCGTATTGGTATAGTTATAAAAAGTTATATCATTATCTAATGAAGGATTATCTAAATCCTGTGAAGGAAACAGGATTTTTCCGGACATTCGCCATCATTCAGTGAAACAAAAAATCAGTAACACTACGTTTCGAGATCTGCAATCAGATCTCTTCTTCAGGTAAATAACTAGCCTAACGCATAATTACAAACTAGGTTAAAATAAACTAATCATACCAGAGCGTTGTGACACGCATAAGTCAGGAATCACAAAAAATCTGCATTCGTCGACTAACCACCTACGACTTATCAGATGCCAATAGCAAAGACCTCTGCTAATTGGCACTAACTTTGCTTATTTACTTTACGTATTTTACAGAAGTATTGTTATAATTTTGTTTGGCCATTTTAAAATGGAATTTATAAAAAGACAACAATGTTTTCTGTTACATAAGTACAGACTTTTGTGTAGTCTGCAGGTCTAATGGATACAAACAATTTAGTTTTAAAGCCATTACTCAACAATTATAGACACTAATTGTGTAGTCCAGAGCGAAATTATAGACTAAGAAACCAGTCCACGTGCTCATAGATGTTACGGGCTTAGTAGTCAAAGCGTAATATTGATACATTTCCGTAATGTTACCTGTTTTTATTTAAAATCATCAAATGTCAATGGATTTTGATTTAAATGTTGTCTCACAGCTGATGAAACAAATGAGCAGCACAGACACACCCTTGGGCACTCTGAACATGCTGCAAGCCAAACAGCGGGAGACGCAATCACCGTACGTGGTACTTAGTGGCAGCAAACAACTACACCAAACGTGAGTACATTATATTTATTACACAAAGGGTCTCAATGGCGAATGACTCGACTGGATGATAGATAAAAACTGAAATGTTTTGTGGTGTTTAATACGTGCAGACACTATGGTCAGTGCTGCGAATTTACATGCTCCTAGGTAGTCTGTTAAAGAAATAAACAATTGTAATAACTTATTAAAAAAAAGGAGTTTGTTTGGTCCACAAAACCTCAGTAAATCTCTGAATAATGAAACTATAAGTTTTTTCTGCATGATTTAAAAGTAAAATAAATACAATAAGCATTAATATGTTGCTTTCAGAGCAGGTGAGAATACAAGACCTAAAGTTCACAACACCATTTTTGTAGGTTATGACAAAAGCAGATGCATTATTATTATTATTATTCTGTGAACTTTGTATCTCTCTCCTGATTTTAAGAAATAATCAGTCTGTTTTTTTTTCATGTTTGGTTTCTATTTTTATAACTAATTCTTCAGTAAGATATGTAGATTTCAATTTTCTTCTTGTTTATACTATATCAAAATTACAAGTGCTGTCTAGAAAGTAATAGACATTTTGAAATAACAAAAATAAAAAGTGAAAATAAAAATTTGTACTATTTACATGTTGAAGGTAAACTCTTAGGCTATTTTTCTACGTAAATATTTAAATTAAGACATTGAACATAACATGGTACATGCTTTTCAATACCTCCCTTATTGTTTTAGTTAATAAGTCTTATTTTGCACTATTGAGATTAATTTTGTTTAAGAGGTTTAATGTAAGAAAGGACCATATGGTCCTAATTTCGCTTAAAGAAGTGTTTCTTTTTTCTTCTTTTACCCTCTCTGTGTAAATCTGCCGCTCACGCGAGTTGAAACCACTGGTTTACACCGGCATGCAGTTCAGTGTCAGTGTTAAATTGTTGTGTAGCGAGCCACGTCTTCATCGCTGAGAACACAGGGTAGTCGCTCAGGGCCAAATCTGGGTTGTATGGGGGATGATTGAAAACTTCCAATCCTAGAGCTCTCGGGTACGATTGTGTGGACAAATGTTGTCGTGGAGAAACAAAACTTACTTGCTGAGTTTTCCCTAATGCTTGTTTTGTATCGCTCGTCTTAAGTTTTCTGAGTGTTTGGCAATACCTCTCTGTGTTGACAGTTTGGCCGTGTTAAAGAAAGTCAATGAGTTTAACCAAAACACAGTAGCCAGGATTTTTCTTGCTGACAGTGTTTGCAGACATTTCCTCAGTTTCTTGGGCGAACGTGTGTGTCCCAATTCCATCGACTGCCCATTCCATTTTGTTTTGCAGTTGACATGCCTTACCAAAGTCTTGTCATAAGTTACAATACAATCGTAGACTTGGTTTCCACTTTTTGTCGTAGTCATCCAAAAGTGTCAGTGCTACAGCAAATCTCTGTTTTTTGTGGTATTCTGTTAGGAGTTTCAGAACTCGTCTGGCACAAAATTCATGGTAACCAAGTTTACCAACCACAATATCATGAATTAAACTCCGTGAAATATGGGGAAATGTTCTGAGAGTTCCTTAATCTTAAAATTACGATTTTCATAGATTGTTTCATTGATTTTTGCCACCAATTTATCTCTCACAATACTAGGCCTACCAATAGCGTCGCGCTCATCATGAACATTGGTTCATCCATTTTAAACTACTGCCTCACTCAGTTTTCGCTCATTATTCCTTGTCCGTACACATCACAAATCTGGTGATAAATTTCAGTTTTGTTTGTGATTTTTCACCAACAAAAACTTTATCACAGATCACACTCCACAACTGGTGGAATTTTCAACTGCAGCGCTCATTTCAACACTACATTGCCGTACAAATTACGATAAGCATGATGCACATTCTAACCACAGCTGGTTGCGTACGGAGTGTAGGGACACCTTGACGCCAAGATGGCGGCATTAGTTCCACCCATTACCACGGCATGTCAAAACATCTGTTACTTTCTGGACAGCCCCTGTATTTTATGTATGTGTTTGGATGTACTTTTGATCTAGTTTTTTGGAATATTTTAGCCAAAGTTAAAAATTGCTTTATTCAATAAAAACAAACTATTGGAACTTCTGACTACTAAATAATCATTAGCTACTTGGAATCTCAATATTACTAAATTTTACACCACAAAATGGAGCAAGCAGCACTTATAATACTTGCATTATTTTTATATTTGTTTAAAAAATTACATTTAAACACATTGTGTTTGTTTATACAGTATAGTACAAATGTCTTGTAGTGCTAATACAACTTACAACCATGTGAAAACATAATGACATATATTTGTTGTTTGTTACAGAGCATCTATTTCAAAAACCAAATTGTGAAGAATATGGCGACCAGAAAGAAATTTATCAATTTTGTTATTGAATATTATTGTACAAATATTTGTTAGTATATAGTATAGACCTCTTGGTGTATATATGAAAAACTGTTTGTGTCCTTATTTATTGTTACCATACCCTCCTAACTCTCTGCAGCACAAGTACCACAAGATTCACATTTCTAATCATGTATCCTATTTGCCATGTTTCCACGTTAAGCCTAAAATTTAATGTAAAAATACAATTTTATACAAACAGTTAATTACACAGAGTGTCCCTTAACTCTGGACTAATATCACATTATTGCTCTGGTCAAGACAAACACATTTCACCATATGGACATGGGTCTTCAGTGTTTCGTTTCCCATCTGTCTATCTGTAAGGGCTTTTTTGTAAAAAAATTAATTTCTTAACCCTAGTATTGGCAGTCGACAACTGTTCATTGGTGACAGTCCCACGGAGGTTGGCAATCGACGGTTTGTCGGTGATAGTCATGGCGTCATTATTTCACTTATTGCATGTAAACTCGTTGTATATATATATATATATATATATATATATATATTATTTTTTATTATACCTTTTTGAAAAACGCAAAGCCGAAATATTAAAGGAACTTATATCAAGAAGTCTAATAATTGATATAATAAAGCAATTCTGCTTTTATACACCCGAAGTGAATATATATAATATATATATATATATATATATATAATTTATTGAAATGAAATTATATATATAACAAAAATACACCTATTATAAATTCAAGTTATCTGAACAGAATGTAATTCTCCCACTCTTTTCTGAAAAAAACAAAAAAAAAAAAACAATGTATAATACACCATAATTGCTGTTGTATATATACGTATTTTTTTAATAAAAAGAATTTACCTTACGCAACACACAAAAACGGCCTGCCATTAACAAGTGAAATGACTCCCACTACTAGGATTAAAATGTAGTAAATAAAATCCTACCAAATTTAGGTCAAATTTAGGTAACATTGCTAGTTGATACAATAAAATATTATGATATCTTTATAATCTCAAAATGGTGATGATTAAAACTTTTTAAACTTTGAATATCTTAAAAACCAGCAATTTTACTGGTATATAACTTTTATAATTTTCGTAGAAGAAATAACAACATTGTTGCCAAACATAAAACTTAATACATTTTTTTGGCTGAGCGTCATTGTAGCCTGTCACTGGAGGGTCTGGAAACGTTTCATTTCTGTTTATCTTTCTGTACACATAATGTATCAAATATGAACTGGCCTAAAAACTTAAAATTTTGCCTAAGACTTTTGGGAACACTGATTTAAATGATGGTAAACGTTACTCCATGGAACTTGGCTGAGCGGTAGCAAACATTTTTATTATTCTTGTGGATAACCATGATGGCAAGAATAAAATAGCAAAATAAATAAATTGTATACTAACTGAATATAAGCATATGAGATTTTAACACGTGGACTGTTACATGTTAGATGTAATAATGTCACTGTATACACAAGGGAAATAAAAGGCCACAACCTACCTGTAAACAATGGCGGCAGTGCAGTGTGAAGGGATATGGTGGTAAGTGCTAGACTAGCTGTCAAATCAAAAAGTCTTTATTTAGTGTGTATAATTATACAATAAATGGTGTCAAGTAACATTAAAAACTACAGTTGCAGTCTCTATAATCCGGCCGTGCGCTAATACGGCACGTCCAGTAAATCCGGCACTGTGCGAGCGATGACGGGACGGGGTCAATGCCCTTCGGTTCATGTCACTGCAAGCACGGATGACTCACCGGCCCGCCGCGCCGCTACTAGTCACTCGTCAGTTGCTTGCCTATTTGCGCTCTGGTTACAGTACTACTGTATACAGCTTAGTTCCGTTGACGTGTTTGTGTTTCGTTGACGTGTTTGTGTTTCGTTGACGTGTGTGTTATTACGGTATTTTATAATATTTGAGTTTGATTGCGATGTCGGAAAAACGCAGGGGCCTAGTAACAAGGGCTCTGAGCCATTTCTTTGATCTCAGCGCGGTTGCCGCCACGGCAGGCGGAGTGGTAGGAGGGGGTTGCCGTGACGTCGCTGGCCTGATCAGGCCAGATACCGCCACCGCGCCTGCACCGCGTTGCAGCTTGCAGGGACTGGCCGTGTTGGCGTTGAACATGTGTTACATTGGCGCACTGTCGTTTACACGCTGCCTGCACATGCCGAAGTGATTTAATTGAGGTTGATCCTCAGTGATTTTTGACGTGGATTTAGTTTATTTATGCAGTGTCAAAATGAGTTGTTGTGCTGTGGCTACTTGTCCAAATAACTCTAAAAAGACTAAAGGAAGTGAACAGCGAGTAGTGTACCATAAGTTTTCCAAAAGACAGTGAGACTTGTAAAATTTGGTTATCAAAGTGTAAAAGAGGAGACACGGTAAAATTGTAAGTATGCCTATGTGTGTAGTGATCAATTTGCACCATCTGACTACATTGATGACATGAAAAATCGCTTATTAAGGCTGCCTCAGAAATTGTTATTAAAGCCCTTTGTTGTTCCGTCAATAAAACTTCCCACTATCAGTAATGACGATGACGATGTGCGGAATGAACGGACAGAAAAAACGACGTGTTCTGAATTGAAATTGAAAAATTGAACGATTAGACAATTTAAGTCCAAAAAAACCTCGAATTGAGCCGCTAAATACAGACCGATTAGACGAAAGTAAAAACTCGTACAACCGATTTCTGTTTGCAAAAAATGCGAGAATCTGTTAGAAGAAAACAACAATCTGAAATCTTCCATTGATGTTTTAGAACAAAAACTAACTAATCTGAGAAGAGAGCATGATATATTGCATAAATCCATTGCGGAAAAAATGAAAATGCATTCTAAAACCTTAAAAAGGTGTGCAAAAAACTGTCAAAACCCTCAGGACAAAACTTATGTTTGCAAGCAAGCCATACACGTGTATGCCAGAGTGAGAACTTTTATTAGATTAAGGAACGTTAATAGTAACTTAGAATGCAAGAGGAAACAGCATAAAAAAGCTAAGAAGTGGATTCAATCAAAAAAAGACTGAAGAACAGTGTTGAACTAGATAAATGAGTTCCTGTAACTATTAAGTGGTATCAATCTATTAACATGCATAATTGTAGTTTTAGGTATTGACGTCTTTTAAACAAAACAGTAAACAAATAATGCTGTAAAATGAACGAACTAATCATTGAAGGACTTTGCAATCATTTCGTCACTGGTTATACTAGACATTTACATTGCCTAAGGTAAGTCACAAAATATTTTTAAAACATATCCATAAAATTATTTAAATAGTTAATTAACCAATAAGATGTGTGCAAATAGAAAAAAAAGTAGATTCGACGGATAATATTTCTTTCTACAATTATTCTATTATTCATTTGTATAGAAAAGCCTAAGGGAATATTAATAATATTTTTATTCCAATTCTTCCAAATGAAACTTATAGATAAACTAATTTACTACAACTTTGCCGCTAAAAGTTTGTTTTGAACCAAAAAAATAACGCTTATAAACTTCCAATGTATTGCATTTCGAGTTCAAACACACCTTTTTGTGGTTGTTGTACAATTTTCAAATCGATATAAACTGAAATATATTTATACTGCTAGTTTCAGCAGATCACACAGTTTAAGAATATATAAGGATGTCTTTAATTATATTATTCTACTGATGTAATAGCGTGTAAACCATAACGCTCCCATAGTGGCAAGCGGGTAGACGCGGCAGACGTCAGGTTCGTGGCGTATGCGGTCACGTGACCAGGGGGTCACGGCGGCAGGCAAAATGGTGCAGCCCTTGATACTAGGCCCTGGGAAAAAAGACCCTGGGTGATTTGAGTTCACGCAGGGTGGGGTAAATACCCCTCCGACGCTGTGATGCCGCCCTCTCCCAGTATCCCTCACCACCACTGCTCGGGGTATTCGCTCTATCGGATCATCTGATTAAACCCGGCTCGTCTCGTTCAATGCGGCGAATCGTTCAGTTGAACCGGTCAGTACAGAGTGACTGAGCCTTCCGCCAGAGAGTGTTATACTGGTCATCGTGTTGACTGGATAAAATGAACGACTGAATTCACTGAAATGTATGACCGAGTGAACGAAAGGATCCGTTTGTAAAAAGTGTTTCGCATAGAGGGAGAAACAGCATAGCGTACAGATAGATATATAACAATAAATGTATTGTTTCGGGAATCTAGTAAATGGAAATAGATCTATTAAAAACTGATAAAAATGGAATTTTAAGTCACCAGATACATTACTAAATATTGTAAAATGTTAATACTTATAATCAATGGACTTGGTTGATTGATGTGCCTTTGATTTATTCATAAGTAAGGTTATTCCCCTTGCAGATGTTTAAAAATAAATTAGTATTTAATTTAAATAAAATTAAACACACATTGCTCGTATGAAAATAAATTTATTTTTTATAGATAACGAGATTATTTTATGTCCAACCGGATTAATTTCCACCACTTTTCAAAATACCAAGACTCCGTACTTCCCCCCGTTGAGTTATACGATTGCGGTTTTATTCTTAATCGGTTAGCAGTGAACTAGTGGTAGGGAATAACTGGATGAAAATAACTGGTTAGTTCGGTTATTTTATTTTAACCGATTAGTCGGTTATTTTTGCTGCATCCAGTTAAATTAGTCTATAGAATGAATTTAGTCCGGTGATTTCTGATCGGTTATTTTAAATTGGTCTTTAGATAAGTTTTTTTTTTCTACCGACTAATTTTTCTATAAGTTATACTGGTTGTGAAGACTTAGTCTATATTTGAATTAATCGTTGATTCTGATCGGGTTATTTTAAATTAGTCTTTAGAATTAGTTTTCTACCGACTAATTTTTCTATAAGTTAACTGGTTGTGAGACTTAGTCTATATTTGAATTAATCGTTGATTCTGATCGGTTATTTTAAATTAGTCTTTATATTAGTGTTTCTACCGACTAATTTTTCTATAAGTTTAACTGATTGTGCAGACTTAGTCTGTACTTGAATTAGTCGTTGATTCTGATCGGTTATTTTAAATTAGTCTTTAGATAAGTTTTTCTACCGACTAATTTTTTTTCATAAGTTAAAACTGGTTGTGAACACTTAGTCTATATTTGAATTAATCGTTGATTCTGATCGGTTATTTTAAATTAGTCTTTAGATAAGTTTTTCTACCGACTAATTTTTTCTATAAGTTAACTGGTTGTGAAGACTTAGTCTATATTTGAATTAATCGTTGATTCTGATCGGTTATTTTAAATTAGTCTTTAGATAAGTTTTTTCTAACCGACTAATTTTTCTATAAGTTAACTGGTTGTGAAGACTTAGTCTATATTTGAAATTAATCGTTGATTCTGATCGGTTATTTTAAATTAGTCTTTAGATTAGTTTTTCTACCGAATGATTTTCTGTAAGTTAACTGGTTGTGCAGACAGTCTATACTTGGAATTGCTCGTTTATTATAATAAGTTATTTTTATTACTGAAATATCGTTCTTTAGCGATTAACTTTCGTGATTCGTAATTAAAATAAATTAATAATTTTGCAATTTGAACGGTAATTATCTTGTAGTGTTATAAATGATATATGATAATATAACATTTTAAAATGTTATGACTATAACGTATGCACAGAAAAAAGTAATAATACAATTACAGAATTTCGTTTTCAATTACGGTTTCTGCCAGTGAGGGTTTGCTTGGGATTTTTTGATTGTATATTAAGGTCCGAACTCAGACCGGGTTTTCGTACAATTTCTTCCGGAGCCAGTCACACGGTTCTATATGAAAGGACTGTGTCTGGTGGGGGGACACGACTGGGCCCGACCGAAATATCTTTACCAGGGCTCGCCAAAGCCAAGTTACGGCCGTGAGTAAATTGGCCGCGCCGCGCCGCGTTACCTGTCTCAACAGGAATGGTTTCTTCCCCCACCACCCCATCCCCTAAAATGTGGGATTGAATTTAAAAGGTAATCGGTTATTCCATTCGACTAAAATAACCGATTAACGACAAAAATAACTGACTGGGTTTAGTCGGTTATAAAAATCCATTCGGTTATCCCATCACTACAGTCAGTGAACGAAAGGGACGACTGAATAATTTTGGGGACCTAGTGTACTTGGAAATAAGGTCTAATAGTGAAAGAGGGGGTGGTGGTAGGCGTGGTTCCTTGCTCCTCCCTCCCCCTATGCACAAGAAATATTCGCACAGGTCGCTATGATTGAAAAACGTTTTGGAGTCTGCTTGATTGATTCCAATCCTTGATGCGCCAGAAAGATTTACCCAATTTAACATAGGAAAATAATTTTAATGCTAATGTAAACTAAGCATTTTCCCAAATGGCACTTCGACACTGAAATATGGAAGTGTTACTAAATGTATCACTTCGGTACATTGATAATATTTACATTAAATTAATACGCATAGTATGATGTATAGTTTTTTTTGTGGTACACTTTTGGAACGTTAGGTTTTAGAACGTAAATCTGAACCAGAGGCAGATACGTTTGGTACTTTACGGAAAAGTGATATTGCAATATTATCGCCTACATGGCCTGTGGACAACCCATGGTATGTGGTCGAGTGACGTATTTTTTGTCGATTCAGGTCTTGAGAAATTTACCTGTTTCCATTCCGCATAAGATTCACCAGCCTTTTGTATGAGGTAAAGTTTATTCTCGTATAAAGTTCAAATAATAATATTTTTTATTATGTACTTATTCTCATTTAAATATTACAAACAGTACTCACATTGCTGATATTTTGAAAGTAAATATTTGTAACTGATTATTCCTTTTTGATATATAGTAGCTAGTCTACTCTTCAAATTCTGTAATGATTTACTAGGCATATTTATTAATGTGAATAATATTTTATTAAGTACTATATTATTATTAGTTCTTCAATTTCTGTAATGATTACTAACTAGCATATTTCATGTGAATAAGTTTTTATTAGTACTATATTGTTATTATTTTCTTATCACTCATAACTAACTAATAAACTTAAATAGTTATCTAAGGACCCAAAATTTAACGGCTAACGTGAAAATGGGCCATAGATTCCATCCATAAAAAAAAGAACGTGTACCTGACCCTGGACCCTATAATTCTAATCCTGATCCTAACCTAGTTCATCAACTGAAAACCATACAACATAATATGTATTAATAAAGGCGGCCGCCACACCCAGACATGCGTCATTCTCGTCAAGCACCCGAGCAGCGACTCGCCGAATCGCGAGCAGTGTGGATGTCTGTTTGTCTATTCGGCAAGCAGCAAACATTAGTGCTCGTTGTTTCCCCGTTCAGTGTCGGTCTTTTGCACACATCAAAAAGTGGACGAATATTTTGGGAAAAGGCAAACTTTGCTTCATCCACACATTCGGCTTTGTGGTTGGGAGATAAGAACTGTTTCACGGTTTCCAATTTTGTCATCAGAGCCTCATTGACTATTGGGTAAGACGGAATTTTATTTTTCTTAAATTGAGGTTTAAAGTTAGTCTTATTTGGCTGAAAACTAGTGAATGACCAGGCTACTGAATTAATAAACTGAATTCTTTAAATGTTTTAAAAATTTCCTAACAATAAAAATATTTAATATTTTTGTCATGATTTAAAGTTACAATTTTAAGGGTTTTCATGTCCCTATACAGTTATTGACCGGGGTTCCCCATTAACTCATTAACATTTTATGAACTTAAGAAAAATAACATAAACATATTTTATTCTTATTTTAAGGTATGGAGTGGCCAATGAGTTTGGTGTTGGATTTCTTACAATACTATGAGAATGAACCAGTTATTTGGAACCCTTTCTCATTCCCAATCACAAAAATAGAAATGAAAATATACGATGCATGAAAAAGAATCGAAAGCAAGATGGGTAACAAGTTTTCTGTCACCGAATTGAAAAAGAAAAAAAGACTCTCTGATGGCTTCATTTAGAACGTGTTTGAAAAAAGGTTTAAAGGAAGCTGTAAAAGTGGAGCCGGATCTGATGATATATACAAAACCAAATTGGTTTGCTTATGAAAATCATGGAAAGATTTTCTCAAAGATAAGAACCTGCCAAGAGAGAAACTTAGTTCAGAGGTAAAATATTTATATTTATTTATTAAAATCAATGGTACAGGGTACACATGTATTTAACTGTAGTCATTTTGCCAGGGGATTTTTTCCCATTTGTTCATAAAGTATTTCAGCAAACTCTTCTCTGTATTCCTTTGCTGCGGTACCTGGCTTCCTAGGCACTTTCTGTAGAGGTAACATAGATGTCATATCAGCGGTATCTTCCCTCCACGACGCCCTCCTGTAACCATACATTTATCTTCAGAATCAAAGGTTCCCGCTGGAGTGTACATCGATCGATCGTGATGTTCCTGCTTCTTCTTAAAAAATTATGCAGAATAACACAGGTCATAGTAACTAGTGCCACTTTGTCAAGGTTGTAGTAGCATTGGCTTCCTTAGTACACGGGAAAACACTAGCCATTATTCCGAACGTATTCTCTACTATTCTTCGGGCTCGTGATAGACGGTAATTAAAAATGCGGGGTTTGCTACCTTGTTCATGGCTACCTGGAAATGGCCTTCATGAGTCGTTAACTTAAAGCAAATGCATCATCACCAAGAAATACATACGGCATCAGTTTTTGTCTCCCTGGTAGCGGCTCATCGTTAGGTAAATTCAAAACTCTTACTTTTTATTTTGTTGTAGAGTACAGTGTTTTTAAAAACTGCACCAATCACTCAGTCTTCCTTGACAGCCACAATCAGCGAACATAAAACAATACTCAGCGTCAACCAGCGCCATGAGTACAATACTGAAGTATTTCTTATAATTGAAGAATTCGGATCCACTGTTGATTGGTGGACTGAATTGTTACGTGTTTTCCCATCAATAGTACCAATGCAGTGTGGGAAATTCCACAGTTCCTCGAAATGCCGACTAATTATTCTCCACTCAGTCGCAGTAGCAGGAAGCTGAAAATGTTATTTAAAATTAGTGTCATTGTAATACTTTACATTATACAAAGTTACTACATTTGTGATTTCAGGTGGCTCCACCTCCAAATGAAGAGCAATTTCCAAGCCGAAAGGAAACATAGATTTGCCAAATTTATCAGATAATGTACCATCTGCCAGCAGGGAAGAGCCTGAACAAAGAAACGAAGGTAATGTGTTTTTTTCTATTGACTATCCATCACCGTAATTCGTGTGGGAGTCCCATAATTTGCACCGTTTGTTAGTACTGGAGTTATTAAGATACTTAATGAATTTGTCTTTAATTATTTTTGTAACTTTACAACATGACATACAAAATTGTGCTTTGCATATATATTTTTATTCCATTATATTGTAATGTTTCTTTTTCCAGCTATTGTTTCTACCTGCTTGTGCCACAACTTCGCCTAACTATGCCCCTCTATCTTCCTTTAAACCTCCACCACGGAAAAAAGTCCAGAACAGCTGAAGAAATTGAGATAAAAAAAGGAAAGATGGATTGCTGCGTTTACTACTTTACAATCACTTCAACCAAAAAAAAGAAAAACACTTATGTGACATTTTACGGCGAATTAGTTGCGGCAAAAATTAAAATCGATGGACGAGTCTACAAGGGAAATATGTATGCACCGGATTGATTGACAACGTTCTTTTTGAAATGAGAATGGTGAAAGGACCTGCAACATCGGGCAACACCTACTTCATGCAACCAATCACCTTCCTCGTCAGCTTCTGTAAATTTCATCCCCATGTCCTGATGAAACTTTAACATTGTACACAGTTCCAAGTGATTCCAACGAATTACATGCTCTCTCTGGAACTGTTGTAGTATGTTCTGATGCCTGAAAAATAGTGAAACATCCTCCAAATGTTGGACTTGAAAAACTTACTTTTCTTTTCCAAATTTAAATAATTGGTTACATAATATGTTACTAAATTAATATATACATTATTGTTTTAAAATGCTAAACGCTAATAACAATAATACGTAAATGATGTAAAATGTTCTTGTACAACGTGACGAATAAAATGAGTTTGAAAATTTTATTATGAGCTTACCTTAATAACATCCTTCAGTACTTCAATTATTTGAGCTGCATACTTCTGGAATTATCTCTGATATTATTTGGGGTGATACTTTAAACAAAGTAATGCAGGCTTTTAAAACTATCTCCTGTTGCTAGGAATCGTAAGGTTATGGCTAAACGTTCATTCGGTGGTATTGCTTTCCTCCACTTTGTATCTTTCTTAGCAATCAAAGGTGTTACTGTTTGCTAGTAGTGAACTAAAATCTTCATTAGACATTCTACAGAAGTTTTGGTAACTGTCCAGAAGGCTCTTTTAACAAAATTGCTAATAAGTTTGTACCGCTGTACCTGAAATCAGAAACATGCAATAAAGTGTTAATTATTACTGTAGGTGGCATGGTAAGACTTAAGCCCAAGATCATGATAACTTATATATATATTTAATATATATATATAAGTTATCATAACATGGTGTATATATATTATATATATATATATATAAACCATGTATAAATACTATGTGTGTGTATGTGTGTGTGTCATCGAAAATATTAAATATGCTTAGTACGTAAGTTGCGACGGGGGTATTTTTTTATTTAAACGTATTAGCTGAAAACTGTATACCTAACTAAATATACAAAACATTGGGTAAGCTGTTCTACAATATATATATAGCTTAATCTTAGTGCAATTACTATTTATATTGAGGAAGTGTCCAACATTTCCAGGGATAACAAACAAAATTCAGTTATTATTTACAAGGTACTTACTGGCTTCTATTACGATTTTACGGATACCGCCCACCATCTCCTTCTTCTAGGTTTCCTTTTCATTTTTTAGCAGTAAATATCCCACCCCCCCCCCCACCCCCCCCCCCCCCCACCCCCCCCCCCCCCCACCCCCCCCCCCCCCCACCCCCCCCCCCCCCCACCCCCCCCCCCCCCCACCCCCCCCAATTACAGAAAACTGATAGTTCCTTCAAAAAGTAGATTTTTAGGTGTAGTATTGATGTACCAAATCTTGTTTCTTTATCTGTTATCGTTCAGAAAATATTATAACCGTGCAGGACTTTATGTACACCCTGTATGTCTATCTGTTCTCACTATATCTTGTAAAACGAACTAACCCATATATTTTGTAGATTATTCTTGAGGATTAAACAAGCTATAGATTTTAAATTTTTGCACCTCAGGAGCAAACACAATTTCCTATTTTGCGTGCAAGAAGGGAAGTAAACATTTCTTTTTTCCGTATTATCTATGTAAAGTTTACATGAACCTTAGTAAAGCCTGTTACTCGACATGTGTTCTACCACTTTTGCATCTTGTTTGATAATGCACGTGAACAATTTAAACTTTAAATTATTTATTTAAACATTTTTCAATAATTATTTAAAATTTTACTTTATTTTTGTGATCTTGGAATTAAAACAATGAACAAATCATTTGGTCTGATTAATAAATTGGTGTCAGAGTTCAGAGGATAAAGTTCATGATATTTATTAATTTATTTGGGTTTTTCATGCGTATTACTAGTAGTTTTTCCTCAATATTAAAATTTACTTAGGTTCAATGAATAGATTACTAATAAAGTTTGTTTAAAAAATAACAATGGAAGTATCGTTAATGGGTATTCTCTTTCTAAACCCATGGCAATACAATGAAATCAAATTTTTAGCGAAGGAAATTCGAAACATTTTGAGTTTGAGGACATTTCCCCCACGTTTAGCTGCTAAAGCTATCAAAACTATGGAAACCACTCCAACCATTGACTGCAAAAAAATTAGCTGAAAATAAAGTTCCCCCTGTACCATGACAACTCCACTTTTGCGGTTAGCGATGTGCCGCTCCAATTGGGATGTCCATATGTGACATCAACGGTGTTTACTGTAACTTCTGTGGATCGTTATTTTATAGTAAAATTTATTGCTTTCCAGTCAATCTACGATAGAAATACGAGTAGAATTTAAAACATTATTTTTGACGTTTTGGTAACAATTATTGATGCTGGTTAGTACCAAATAAAATAATTCTTGTCATGTGCAAACGATCAGAATTTATTGTTAGCGACACATGCCGGCTCTGGAGCAGCCACTCGTGTATTGATCAGAGGACACTTAATTGTGTTGTTTTACAGAGTAAACATCGCCGATAATTGGGGCCGACGGTGTAAACAGTTATCGCAAACACGTAACAAACATGTTATATAAACGTGTCCAGCCGACTGTAAGTTACTCTGTGTGTGTTGACTGTACAACATTACAACATCTCAGGTAATGAAATAACAATATTTTTCATAACATTTTCAAGCAATGATATGATTATAGAACAAAACAATTAATTTTTGGAACGATATCATCATTTATTTCTCGTTATTTAAAGAATTTAATTACAAACACATTAATTTAAATACTGTTAAAAACTATCAGTATTTATATCTATAAAAAAATTAAATCACGTCAGTGTTTTATATATTTTTACGACTGGGCTTTGATAAAAGGTATATAACCGAAACTAAAAGATAAAGTGAAGAGAAAAGACATCTGGCACGCAAGCTAGGCAAGAAAGCGAGTGAACGTGCCTAAGATAATATCACATACTTAGGAGCCTTTTAAGAAAATGGATGTAACCTTTTACCCGTGCCAAGAGTATTCTAAAACTTGCCCGAACATTGTCATGCCCCATGAGCTTTCTACTTAAGTCGCTGTTTTGGGGCTTTGTGTTACTCATTGTTCCGATATAATGGTGTATCATGTTTGCCTTTTAATATAATTATACCAATATCTAAATCAGTCTTTATAAAGTTAAGCATATGTGTTTTTGCAATTTAATTACATCAGTACCAAATAATACTGTATATTTCAATAATATGAACACCGTCTTTATGTAATAAATTTATAAGTGTTTTATTCGAGATATAATTCCTGTTTATGATATTTGGATATGACAAAGTATCGGGCAAATCTGTTCTTCTGTGCTAAAAATTTAAGTAACTGTATAAAATTTGTCTCAACAAATGACAGTTCTTAATTCTTGAAATATAATATACATAGGAATAAAAGAAATGTGTTCGTTTTCTAAATTGGATCTTTCTGAAACACCATTATAAACTCTGTTTGATTTATTATCGATTACTGTTTATTCCCTTTTATTCATTTTATTGAAGAAAAACATGGATATTTTTAGTTAGAATATAAAACTGATTAAGGTGTGTCATTTTATACGAATGATAAAGTGAAATACTTAAATTTCAATAGCATTGGTTCAAAAAGAATCTATTGTTATAGAATTATGGAAAATCACCTTTGCAAATTTCTCTTCCCAACACAGCTCCCAGGCTCAGAGGAGATAGAGGAGGTAATTACTCATCTTAAACCGTTTCACAAAACCTGATGAATGGAGCTCATTAATTAATATTTTAAGATTAATTAAAACATTCACGTAAAGATTTAGTTTAGACTTTGGAAGATTTTTGTTCAAGGCTGTATCTTTAGTGTTCTATTCCTCACTTATTGTATTGTAACTGGCTGAGCGTTACTGAAGCCTATCATTTGAGGCGCTGGAAATTTTCACTTCCGTTTCTTGTATTTCACTTCCGCATGATATCCGGGAACGAACTAAATTTATTTCAATATAAGCAACATCGATTTTGATGGTAGTGCATGTCACTCTATACATTTGGCCGAGCGGTAAAGCTAATGTTCACATCATTCTTTGTGAATTAGAGCCTAGTGGTCATTTCTTGCGTACAATATTGCTTATTATATCACATCTATCCTTCTGTCCTTATTATATCTCGACAAATATTTCATCCCTAGACTTCAATTCTGCATGAAACTGAATTGATATATGGACAAGAATGAGTTTTATGATGATGTATGTCTATCCATGGGATTTGGCTGAGCGCCATTGAAGCCCGTACGGTAGTATAATTTCTCTTTTGTTTCCGGAAGAATGTAAAATTGTCGTTTCCTTACGAATGTCTGTCTGTCCGCAGGACGTATGCGAAGAAAAGTCACGTGTTTGGACGTTGGAGTTGTGTCCGAACTCTCAATGAGCTTTCAATGAAAAAAATCAAGATTATCCTGGCAATTTGGTTATAGCAAGGAAAAAAGGAACGGATTGGGAAACATTTTAATGTATGAGTAAGTAATTACTTACTGCCAATATAATTACTTATTGGTTACCAAAGGGAGAATTAATAGTCAGAGCATAATTAATTTTGAACCACTGCTGCTATCTTTAAATTTTGTATTGTTATCCACCAAACCGCAAGCTTTTAGAGTATTTTTCTCAGTCTAACTGTAAAATGCGTTTATAATTAAACCACATATGGTTTAAGTGCATTCATGTTTGAAATTTCATCTCATGAATGAAACATCTGTTTTATGTTATCGCTTTGTGCTTGGGTACTTTGTCTCTGCAATAACAGTAACGCTATACATTCCCGTGTGGTTTTTACTCTTAATAAAAATGTTTAGTGGTGTGAATTTTATAATATATATGTGGTATATTTTGTGCTCTATATATTTAAATTTAAACTAAGAAATTTTTTTTATTAAAAATTGAGAGCATTATTAGGTGTAATTTTTAATTCTTTAACAATGTAATGTTTTTGTGTTGCCATCGGGAAATGCTAAAATATGAAAATATTTATTTCCTAGATGAGGGAATAAAGTGTAACTCTCTTACTCACAGAGAGAAATTTAACCAATAGAGAGGGATCCAACTGAAGAGGATAGCAAGAAGGTTTCATTCTATTCTCAAACATACATAAATTCATGCATACTTTCCTTCTAAAACTGCAAATTTATGATTATTGACTGAGCGTCAGCGAAGCCTGGCACTCCAGGGGCTTGAAAAGTGTTTATTTCTGTCTAACTGTGTCTATTTATCTGTCAGATATCTCGAGGGTTAAATGAATTCTAGATTCGAAATTTTTGCCTCAGCGAAGCCGGTTACACGACTTGTGGTGTGGTGTACTCCTACCATGTTTTATATCAGAACACCAACACGCTGTTTATATTAATTATACTTTCTGTCGTAGTTTTATTGAAGCAATAAACGATATCGTAACACATATCTAACTAATATAAAAATTTTAACGATTCAAAGTGATAAATTTGTATTGATTCGGTCAAGTTTCTATTCGGTAAATTCGTTATTAATGGAATAGTTCACCAAAAAGCTTATTAATTGTTTGCTGCACTTTTTTTCCTAACTTTTTAGTCTACTGATGGTCAGTGTGGTAGAGTTGTTGATTTTGGGATAAATTAGAAAACTTACATATACTAATGAGTTTAGTTAATTTTAGGTATTAGCTTTAATTACAAGAAAACAAACATTACATATCCCTTCGGCTATGTGTTTTATCCTAATAAAAAGTTTATGAAGAAGTGGCTGTGAAATACAACTAAAATATTAATTATTAAAATAACTAAATTGCATCCGGAAAGAAACCATTTATACATGGAAAATAATATGTTCCAGTCTGGCTGGGCGTCATTTAAGAATATCACTAAGTAGGACGTGACACAATTTCTCTTTTATCTACCTGGAGATGTAAAAGAATTCTTTTGTGTATGATTGTTAGTCTATATATCTTCTGCAGGACATCTCTATAATGAAAGGAGCTGTAGATTTTGCCTCTCACGCTGGATGTGTGGCGCTTTCCTACCTTGCCAGATACTTAAGCTTCGCTGCAGTCTTTAATAAGTAAAAGTGTATGAGTATAGAGCTATAAAATTTTACAGTAATTTTAAATTTCATTTTTTCCAGGAACATTTTCAATAAAATCTTTACATATAAATCACATGGTTACTACATTTCTTCACCTTATTTATAATGTTCTTTAGAATTGATTAAAAAATTAGTTTGCTTGGTCGTAGTAAAAAAATGAATTGAGTAAAATATTCTTTATATTATAGCCTTCACGTATATATTAACCCACCGTGCAAAATGCACTTTATTGATATACGAATATGGGATCTAAAATTACATCATTTGCACCATCTGTAACTATCTATCTCATTAGATCTCCAGCATTCCATAGACGCATATTAGATGAGTACATTATATATATATTCAAAATACTAATTATATGCTAAAAATCATGTGGAAAATGAAGTTTTGATAACCCCAACAAAAACAGGACGCTAGTCTTCAATGTGAGGGCTGTCGAGCAACAAAACACTGCAAGTTTAAAGAAGTTCGTTGTAGCTGACAGCTGTCAAGTCTGGGAGACAATTTGTGTACAAGAGAGTGTTTTCTTCTTCAATTATTACTACTGACCTCTCGCGCTGTATTTTAATATTTTATGTTGTCTGCTAAGCCTTGTTGATCGAGGCAAATATCGTGAAAAGACAAAGTAGTGTAATATATGATACGTGTAATATTTCCATGACGGTTATATAAGAAGTTTTGAATTTACATAAAAGTACGAACGACTGAACATATACTCAATTATGATTTGAACATTTTTTGAAAAGGGAGATGCAAGAAATTGCATTTATGCACACATGTTGCCAGCCTGTACTGTGAGACTTTCACAAAAGACGTGAACTACCCATTCTATACCTCATCTATACTTCAGGATCCTAACCAGGAAACAACAATGTTTGTATTATTCAGTTTAGGTCTGATTTAAAACTAAGACCTTAGGCTCACGCTGATCTGGCCTTCGAAGAACTAAGGTCTAGACCGCGTGAAGATCTAGATCAGCCTTCTTTGCACGGAGGATTGCTTGGACGAATTGCGGAAAACAGGCACATTGTTCCTGACACTCCAGCATCACTTGTAAGACTGAATCTATAAGCACCAACAGTGCGTGTGTGAAGAACGTCACGTGAAACGCCACGAAAGCGACTCTGAGTGCTGCTAAATGCTGCACTTGTGAGATCCGCATCCGATGTGCTTCGATGTTCAGCGCACCTACCCACACATTATCTCCGTACAGGATAACGGACTGGTTACACTCATCAGAAGTCTTCATCGGCTGGACTTGGGGCCACCAATGTGCCTATCAGCCGACTAAGAGACTGAACACCCTTAGTGCCTTTGTCCGCAGTTCCGAAATCTGGTACCTCCAGGTTAGTTTACAATCTACACCATTACCCCCGAAATACTGGCGGTTTGAGTGTTCTGAAACTTCCCCATCCACGCGGAGCGCTACAACAGTTTATATCTTCTTTTTGGTGAGGATCACGATCTCTGTCTTGGCTAGAGCTAGACACAGGCCGTGATATGTCATCCAGTTTTTTAATGTCGCACATTCAGCTGAGCCACCTCAACGTTTTCGTGCGGAAATCACAACCACGGCGTCATCACCCGACTAAAACCTACTCATCCGGAATCACGTACCTCAATAGACTGTCGTATATAACATTCCAGTGATCCGGACCCAGGATAGAGGCCTGCGCAGGGTTGGAGGTTACAGCCATCTTTCGCGGGCCCTCAGTTGTGTTATAGATAAGGAGACGGAACTTGAGGTAAACTTCGTTTAATTGGCGCACGCTGTTTAAAACCAATGCTAATGAACATAGTACTCGAAACCGGTTGGGTTTCTTGATATTAACATTTTTTACTGTGTTTTTAAAAAACAGGGGGATGGATACCAACACGTCTCAACGAGACATTTCACGCTAACTACAGGCGGAAAAAACAAGATACTTCTCTTCTCTCTCGAAACGTAGTGTTACTGATTTTTTGTTTCACTGAACAATGGCAAATATCCGAAAAAATTATGTTTCCTTCAAGATACTTCTATCGTGCAAAACTATAAACAATTATTTTAAAATTTTTAACTTATTTTCAAGGATTTTCCTCTTATATCGAAGCATATTAGTGTCCTTAATAGGGGTAAAAAAAAAGGAAAACTTATATGATAGATCAGAATTAAAAGTTTTGCAAACTTGGTGGGAAAGTTGGTTTTAAAAACTTAACATGTAGGCTATATTTAAACTTATTTATTTAATAGGTGTTTAATCGGCACAACAACATAAATTCAACTGTGGAACTGTAATGAAACTGACAGTATTTTATCATAGTAGCGACAAGAAGGCAAACTCTAACTTTGACAGTGGAAATGCCTTTAGAACAAAAGTGAATCCAAACGGACTGAATTTAATAGTTTTTACCCCAATTAGGTTTAGTTTCAAACACAATTTAAATTAAGATAGATGGTTTAATTCTAGATAGTAACTTTTCACATTTGGTACTCTGTATTACACTTGAGATCAAGCACTTCATGTTTATTATTTCCTAAATTAAAATCTATAATCTAAAACAGGTTTCAGCCACTTGCGTCAGTTAGATTGCACTGTCGTAAATATTAAATTTTAAAATATTCTGGACAATTTTACTAATTTTCCGCTCCATATAACCTTCTTTAGACTTCAGTTGAATTACTGAATAAAAAAATTAATAGCTGAATTAGGCCTGCCGTTCCAGATTTTAGCGCGCTTAGCAACACTTTGGTGAAGAATTTTTATCTATAGCAAAAAAGTGTAACAAAATTAAAAGATTTACTAGATTGTTTAAAACACTAAGCAAACTATTTAGCATATTCCAGGTATCTACAAATTTATGAATGATCGCATAAGGTTTCTGCCACACACTCCTCATATAAAACGAGATCTATTCCCTCGCAAACAGTAAAATGCCGCACCAAGTAAATTAGTATTATTAGAATCGATCATCGGATACGAGTCCTAAAGCGTTTCAGTGAAGCTTCTTAATTGGTATTCTGTACTTATTTATGTCATAGATGTTCAGATTCGGAGGAAAAACCTAGTCCACAAGAATAAAATACCAATGTTAAAGGTTTGCTCGTAGTATTAGTTTCTTGATTTCGTCTCGTCTCATGGATATTTCTACCGAAATCATTAATTTTTGATGAAAAAAAACATTTATTTATAGTAACACAATTGTGTAGAGTAATTTAAAATTATAATATAGAGTATTGCGAGTACTGTTCATATCGGATATTTTTAGAATGAACGAGACTGTAGTTAGTTTAGTTTATAAACATCTGAGATTAAATTCTAAATTTACTAAGTGATGACTTTTTTTTGTAATTACAAAAATTAAATCATCACAGGAAATAATTAAAATCATACACAAGTTTGTTCTGGGGTCGTTACAAATGACGTTGTAAGAAAAATATACCGTAATACGTGATAATATTTATTTATAATGAGAGAGTTGTTACCTCTAGACAAATGATATGTTTGAAATTGAATTTCATGGGTTGTTATTAATACTATCAATATAAAATGTAATGTGTGGCAATTTTTACTCAGGAGCAACAAATGTTGTGTCAAGGCACAAACTTGTGTCTGAACCAGAAATACGCATTGGGCTGTAATTGATCTGCCAGTAACACAACACTGACAATGCTGTTATCTGACGCTGAGAGCTATAAATATTAGACAGTCGCCTCTTGTGAATTCTACATTCTGTGCTATGAATTATCAGAAATACATGTTCTTATTTGGAACATATTTAGCATCTAGCTCTAAAACTCCTTATATTTGTAATTATTTGGTAGAAGTAAAATCTCAAAATTTTTGTAAGAAATAAAATACAAAATTACTTGTTTTCACTTAACGAGTAACATATTAAGGACTGATCGCATGTTAAATGCTCTAGACTACACAGTTCTAACTTCGCTGCATTAAAAGTCTTTAAATGCAATAACCAATAGATGTGTGTTTTTCAATGCCATTAAACACGTGTCCATTTTTGTACATCCCATTCCTATATATAGCTGAATCTTAGAATGCAATAAGACCGGTCAATTGCAACATGGAAAAAGAAGGTTTTTTAACAACATTTTCAAAGAATTAATTTCTGCTGTATATGCTAGCAATCAATCGCAATTGATTGAAATTAAATATTCATAATAAATTTTATTTTGAGTGAGGAAAACCCGTTTTATTTAGCTTTGAGGCGTTATGACAGCGAACATTCAGTAGTTTTTTGCAAACTACTATATTTTTTTATGAATTATTTATCGCAAAAACCAAAACATTATTGGTTGAGAGCTTGACAATATTGTTTAGTTTGTTTGTTAAGCGTTGTTTATAGAAAAAGTTGTCATTTTTGACCAGTTGGTCAAGCACCACCTCACGTAATCACCACGCACATCTGATCATCCAATACACAGTTACTATAAACACCACGGTCATATCTTGTCTGAAACGATATCACGCCATGTACAATAAAAGCTAGACTGTTGTTCTCTTACATGGTTTGAAGCTATATAAATGGTTGATAGTTCTGACAGTTCGTTTAGTACTCAACACACGTAATCACGAGGCACATCTGATGAATAAAGCCAGATCATCCAGTACCATGTACAATAAAGGGCTAGACTGTTGTTATCTTACATGATTTGAAACTACATAAATGGTTGTCATTTTTTACTAGTTCGTTTTGCTCTTACCAAACGCAATCAGCAGATACATCTGATGATAAAACCAGATCACATAATAAACAGTTTCTGCCGTCAGCACGGTCGTTTCTTGTCAATCCTTTTTAAATTGAATCCTTAAATTGAATTTTATTAGACATTGGCGTCTGTTTCTACTCACGCTACCTCAAAAAAATGAAAAAATGAGACCAAAATTCATTGTTCTATCAATACCATACTAGTAGTTCCTATTTCAAACTCAAACCGTACGGGAACAATCTTAAATTCTCATAACATACTAATGATGCTTTAGATCAAACTTGTATTTTTTTCAATTACACTTTTAAACCTTACTTTTTCTGTCCTCTTGGACCATTGACCTGTGCAAGGGGAGTCGA
This sequence comes from Homalodisca vitripennis, assembly GCF_021130785.1. Classification (NCBI taxonomy): domain Eukaryota; kingdom Metazoa; phylum Arthropoda; class Insecta; order Hemiptera; family Cicadellidae; genus Homalodisca; species Homalodisca vitripennis. The sequence goes on from NC_060209.1 coordinate 22,996,775, forward strand.
TACAGTACAAGTGCAATGGTTCAAATTAAAAGTGCCAAGATTTTAACCTGTCCTATCTCTAACTCACATCCAAAGTCCGACGACGTCTTAGACCGCTCGGCTTTAGCTCTTCTTTAAAAATTCTCAAAATATTAAATTCATATATTCCTGAAAACTATAGTAACGAATAATAAAATAACCATGGCACTTTCTCTTGTTCACTGCCATTATGTTCATGTTATGCACACACATTAAACAATTAATTACTCCGGTTTTAATTGATACGGGAATAGAGAGATAATTTCTTTTAATTTAATTATATCTAAATTATGAACGAATAGATCCTGCCAGTTGTGTAATGACTGTACAAAGTGCTTGTAACTTTAAGTATATTTCCGGATAATTGGTAATACTGAATCTTGTAAACGAAACCATTTATTTTACCGAGTTCGTAGTACGATTATACATTTGAAACATTGCACACAAACATGTAATGTACATAACATTTTAAAGTCGTTATAGGGTACATTTTCTCATTTTTATATCATTAAAAAAATTATATGGATTTTTGTATTGATTTTTTATTTCCATAAAATGTATCCTGATTTAAAGGTACAATTTATAAATAAACAATGATCAAGAACCTACAAATCTTTATTTACTTCAACGTGTAAATATGTCCTGGTCTGTTTGAGTGGTATAAATTCTAAAGAAACAATGATTAAGAACCAACAAATCATAATTTACTTTAATATATATAAGTGTATCCTGGTTTTTTAGAATGGTATAAATTCTAAAGAAACAATGACAAAGAATCTAAAAATCCTAAGTTACTTTTAATTTATAACTATATCCTGGTCTGATCGAATGGTACGAAATTTAAAGAAACAATAACCAAGAACCTACATATCTTAATTTATTTCAATTTATAAATACAAACTGGTCTGATTGAAAGGTATAATTTCTGAAGAAGCAATGACTAAGAACCTACAAAACTATAATGTATGAATATATCTTGGTTTGAATCGAATAATATAATTTATAAAGAAAGAATAACTAAGAACCTACACATTTTTAAAATGATAAAACAGTGTTTTTATGTTGTAATAATTGGTCTTATATGTATGTTAAAATAATTCCCTTGATAGTTGAATCGGATGCAAAGGAACAAATATACATAATTTAATGTGTGCTACAAATTGTAAGTCGCTTAATTCCTTGACGAAGTTTGTGTAGTCAATCGACTTTTAATAGTGATGGAAACTTTTGCAAACATTATAAAATAAATTTGAAGTAAAGACTGAGTGATTCAAACTTTGTGACACGGCTTGGAACAGATGCTTCAGCCTGACAAACTAGCGACAACTTTGTTGAAGTCGTAAAGAAAACGCGCAATTCCGTTACTGTCGGATAAAAAAATGTCATTTAAAATACTTTAAGATTCTTCCATCTCTGTGACATTACTGGTTCAGGGTTACAACTTAAAGTGATGGTGTAACAATTTCTATATATTAAAATTGACATCTTCCTTAGTTTCTTCTAGTGCGTTTCTTTATAAAGATGTATTCTGGAGTAGACTAAAACTACATAAAACTTTTAAAGAATGCACTTAACTTCTATTGAACAAGTATTAATGAGCTATGTAATAAATTATCTGTAACATTATTAATTATTATTTTACTACCCTATCTGTAGAGAATCATAATTATTTATTACATCAATATCGATGTTCCCTATGTCTAATTGGCATTTTCTGTAGTTAAAATCTTTGGCATTAAGAAAACGTAAGTTAACTATTAGGCAAAAATTAATAAGAAATAAATTTACAACATATTATTTACTGTAAATATTTTAAATTTAAAATAAATTTACAACATATTATTTACTGTAACTTTGTATTCAAATATGTTTCCAGATTGGTTATAATATCGTTCATCAACAAATACTTTTCTTAAAAGAGTAGCTCACAAGTTATTATTATTATTGTTCTGTATGTTACTCGTATAGCCTCACACGTTGTACGATAATGTTATAATCTCTAGAGTTAGATTGTTCAATAAAGTGATATAATATATTCTATACAATATTTTGTACAGAACCTATTAAAAATAAAAATTTATTCGCTGAATTCTATCTTTGTATACAGTAGAAAAGGGATGTCCAGAAATTTAGAAACATATAAATTCTCCAGAGTAGATTATCAAACTCAAGGTAACAGACGTCACGTCGTATCGAACTGAATAAATAAGGAAAGTTATAGCGACGATGACAAACTGTTAAGCTCTGAAGTTTTCCTTTATTGTTCCCCATGGTGAATATATCAACTACTGCTGACACTGACCGAACTTGTTTGTACACATGTGACTTATTCTTTGGCAGATCAGATTGGCTGTTGGAACTCAATATAAGGCACGTCTAATTATTGCACTCGGCAATGGTTTATCATATTTTATCGCAATTGTTAACATATCCGTATTCAAATAGCAAATAAACTACACATTCAGTCTCAATCAGAGTTGCATTTCATGGGCTACTACTTTTCTTTGTGTTTGGATTCAGCTTTTACTTTTAGAAGTCCTAGCGGTCATAGTGAACCCCTTTACGAATAGAATACATTAAACGCAAAATAATTTAAGCAAGTTGTTAAATTCGTTTTTATTGTTTATATTTAGTGAGTTTATTGATTAGATCAACATACGCCTAGCACAATTTTAGACTCAAAAATTGTTTTTGCCTCTTTGTCCCACATTGAAAAGGTCCCTGCACCAAACAAGGCACACTTTGCATGAGAATGAAGAACATCGTAAAAATAAAGAGACGGACAAGGTCAGTAATCCAATCTCCCTAAAAGAATCTCTACACTATCTATGATTCAACTTTGCAGTAATTCTGATCGCTCTTTTTGAAGCCTCGAACTTTCAATTTTGTGTTGGGCTCGGCCCCTACAGTTTTAACCCATACACGAAATTCTGATAGATGAGGCCAAAATATGATATATTTAAGACCTAGATTTGGCAGAACTTTGCCAGACTCCGCAGGGCATATACACAATAAGTAACTCTGGCATATAGATCGTCAACACGATCCTCTCAGATTACATCTTGATCAATTCAGACGAACTTAAAGCAGTTCATTCAAATAAAATAAAATAATCTTTATTGCCGTTAATTAATATTTTTTGACATGTTTTACTACAACTAATAACTACTTTGAAGACATATAATTTATATATTTGTCCAATTATTAATTTTATAACTTCACAAGTGGCACCAATAAAAATAAAACTACCTATATATATATAGTAGGAATAAAATTAATACAAGCTTCTTTAGAATTTGTTACACTTTAGAATTCTTTTTTACTAATTTCTTAATTAATAATTTTAGATCACTTTTGTTTAGTTATAGGTTAGACGTGCGTTGTTCTTAAGCTCAGTTTCACTAATAAAAGCTTGAAATAAAGAGGAGTTTTTATTTATTTATTATCTGTGTGATAGGTTCGGTTTAAACTGAGATGGATTGGAACTATAAAATTGTGGACGTATTCATAACCCACAACAATTATTAAGCTCCTTTGTACCAAATCAAAGGAGTTAGGGCCAGAAATAAATTTTGTAAGAACGAGAATTTATTAACATTATAAATAATAAAAATTTATAAGAACACGTAATTTATTACGTTGCATGAAACAATCGCACAAATTAAGTACACGTTAGAATTTATATAGTTTAAGATTTGGAACCAAAACATAAATAATGGTTTTATTTAGAACTACCGTCTAGACTAACGACATGCACACGACACCTAAAATAGCTATTTACTCATTTTAAAGCTCAAACAATATAATCCAATATCAGAATACTCACTGAGAGAGGTGTCACTATCAGATGTCTATTGTTCAGTTATCTGTAGAGCCGTATATTGTGTGGCTGAGTAGATGTGAGCTTATGATATTGTCGGCTGGATCACACAAATCCTCGTTTCGTTCATATACCAACAGGCCATTGTTATGATCCCTTATCATGATCACCATATTATCAATATGTACATAAATGGTATTAAAAAATTGACAGAACGCGATAAAAATGTATGGCTCATTCTCACTATCATATCAGTATCAGTTATCTAACTAGACAGTTATGAAAAGGCGTAAAAATATAAAACTACAATTTTTTCTCAAATTTAACTATCGTTAGATTTCTAATCAGCTGTCAGGTACAAAAGTATTTGGTTGAGCTTTCAAGCAGCCTATCACATGTGGTGCTGGAAGAATTAATGTTTATCTGTCTGTCTGTCTGTCTGTCCGCACGATATCTTGTAAACCACCAAACCTATAGAGTTTTAAATTTTGCATGAAGCTTTACTTCTATACATGTACACTGAGTTCGATGATGATGCATGTTAATCCCTGGCATTTAACAGAGTGTTAGAATTTTTTTTTCATGATGGTAGCGAAAAAATATATGAGTAAATAAATCTTTAAACAAACTGAATAAAAGCATGCAATATATTCATAGAAAAATGTAATATTTTTATTCATGGAGTGAAGGGGAAAAAATATAATTGAATGTCAACGTGAAAGCCTGGTGAGAAGATTAAATTTCAGAGCTATCCAGCGTCGTAGTATTTATTTTAAAACTTTAAATATTTTCCATCAGGAGATCGTAAGATGACATATTACAATTAATGACTCATTATCGTAGTTTCTAATTTTTACTAATTTAAGTAAATTCTCATGTTAAACATGATACTTATATAAAACACATTTAATATGTAAACATCAGCAGATTAATAAAAGGGAATTCATATTGATGATGACGTCCTGTCATTACTATTGTGTTTTTGCCATTCGCTGTGTTGCCAAGACGTAATAAGTGACATTTTGCCATTATATTTTGTATAATACTAGTACAGTATTAACATTAGTCAGGAAAATGTAATACGCGGAAGAAATACTCCATACCACGTGTCACGCAACAGGCTTTGCTGAAGCTGAGTGAAAAATTTTGCCTCTACGTTTCATATTTAAATTTCATGTGATTTCAATCGTTTATTCACACATTTATTTATACTGCGATTACTTTATGGTTACCTGTAAGAATAATGCACAAATATTTGATAAAATTCAGCCAAACTCCAAGGATACATGCACCAAAATCTAACTCAATGCTGTCTATATAGAAATAAAGCTTCATGAAAATGTCTATAGGTCAGTTTTGTTTTCCAGATATCGTGTGGACAGACTACAAGACAGACAGACAGAAGTGAAATTTGTCCATCCCCTCTGAGATAGGCTTCGCTAACGCTCAGACAATAATTTTGTTATAGAATGTATATTATTGCACAGTACATAGCTTAGTTTCCACAGCTGTGGTCGTCATGTATTTTGAAAAGTCGAGATAAACTGGAAGTGTTCTGTACATGTCTTCGTAACTGGGGAGAAATCACAGAGTTAAAAGAAGATTTTGTACTCTTTCACGGTATAAGCCTAAAATGTATCAAGTATGTTTATACGCAATCAATGAGTATATTTTACTGTGGTAACTCTCTAGTAAACAGCTTTGGGATAAGGGTTTAAACTCCAACTAATATCATTAGGCTTTTCTATGTACCGAAGTATTTAAAGTTAGATAATTAGCACTAGTAATATATATTTACTTGCTCTGCAAAGGTTTTATCACGTCTTGATTTGTTATATTTGCCCAGGACACTGTTGCATTGCATTTGAAATATTAGCCAGCATCGGACAAGGATATTTTTTAATGTTTACAATCTTAATATACTAGTATGCTTCAACTTATTGAATTATTAAATTTACTTCACAACAATATATGTATTATATAGAAACATATATGTATTATTTTTCGTGGAATAATATGGCAATGATAGTTGCAGTGGCGGTATAGAGATAGGTATTCTAGCCAAATATCCCGGATTATGGAATAAACTAGTTGAACAGGGGTTCTGATTACGTTTAGCAAACTGCTTGAAAGTTTCCCGTCATACATATTACTTCTTCTGTTTCTCTAATTGTAAAATTAAGTTAATTTTATTAATTACTAATTCACTGTACTGCATGAACACATATAGTTGCAATGACAAAATGTATCATTAATGGGATATATTATGTATCTTTTGTTGTAAATTAAATTTGTGAGTGCTTTCCGAAACTTTTAATTCGTTATACAAATGAATAAGTGGAATTTTTTCCAATTTATCCCGCAATCAACCGCAAACTATCATCAGCAGACGCGCCCGTAATGGGAAAGTAAGGGGCCAAACTGTACCAAACAATAATAAGCTTGTTGGTAAACTAGTCCATCAATAACGAACTTGCCGAAGACAAACTTGACCGAATCAATATAACTTTGTCACTTAGAGTCGGGAACATTTTCGTATTAGTTGAATAACATTGTTATTGTATTAGTTAAATAACATTGTTATTGTTCCAATAAATCAGTATAAACATTTTACTGGGGTCCTGAAATAAAATTAAATATTTATTCCATTTAGTTTATTTTCTCAATTCACCGTTGAAATTGTTGCATAATCAGCAGAAAGATTAAATTAACTTGTTGCCAGGACTCTCTTGATAAAGAGCTTACTATTATGATTAGTACTTCAAATAAATATTTTTAATATTTCTGGTTTTTGGAAGTAAAGAAATTTGAAAGAATGTAAGTACAACGCTATGGCTTTTATAGAATGTTAATTTTTATTTTGAAAGAAACTGTTTCATCTCTCTCTATTACGGACAGACTAATAATACTCAATAGATATATTAATTAAAGTAATGAACAAGAGAATGTTAGGAACCATTATTGAGCAGATGTTTAATTTGGAAACAAAACTTGATAAAATAATCAACGAAGCCAACATAATTAATTCCAACCAATTAATTTATTTCATAGAAGAGAATGAAAAGTGATTGAGTTGCAATTATCCCAATTATTGGAGTGTAATAAATGGGTCATGTTATAGATTACAGGAGAGGATCTTCCGAGAAAGAAAGATGAAACAACTATTTTCTGATCAGTTCTTCTGAAACGCTGCATTTATATTAGACGTTGGTAATTATTTAAACCGGTTTTTACATTTTGTCATTGCCCTTAATTCTTATTTTGAGTTTTGGAAAGTATAAACAAATAAAACTGGCTTTAAAATGCGTTATAAGAAATGGTACTACTAGTCCCTATAATCTCATCTCCCATCTGACCTTCGCACCACGAAGGAAAATGACTTTAAAAACGCTATGGGAAGTGTAATTGCCAGTCCCTATAATCTCATGTCCCATCTGACCTTCGCACCACAAAGGAAACTAACTAAAAAACGCTATTAAAAATGTAATTGTAAATCCTCATAATCTCCATGTCCAATGATATTAAAATGTATAACTAAGCGATGAACACCCGTAATATTGTGTCAGATTTATCACATCAATACTTGTATCTAAAGCTTACAAACTTTACAATTGTATGTGAATTGTTTATTTTGGCCTTTACACGAAACATATTGGACATTGGTAAGGATTTTAGAAACGTATTTTCGATATTTGTTTATTCCTTCTGGAATTAAGGATTTGTGGAGTCATCTGCACTATATAACGTTTGTTTGGAAAAATTTAATACAGAATAATTAAAAATAACATTCGTATAATACAAACTCGCCTTCGGCTCGCTGGGGGCTACGCCCCCAGGCCCCCAAAGTAAACGCTTGCAAATTCGGGGATAAGCGGAATTCGGTGACTGGTTAAGTCCGGACATTAAGTAAATGACAAGGGATTTAAAAATTGACCTTTTTCATAGATTTTTTTCCGGATTCGTAAAAACTTTTGACTTTGAGGGCATTTTGCGGTTAAACCGTTAGAGATACGACAAAAAGTGACTGGACCTTTCTTGTTGGAAATTTAATTTTGTCTTTCGATTGTGCCCTCAGATCTGATCTACGACCTATGGTTTAGCCAGAAATGAGCTCGGGAGAAAAGTCTGCACGGGTCAGCTATCTTGAATTGTTTAGTATAAACATAATAAAAACCGACCTCAAGGCAGTATTTTAAGTCGAACAGGGGGTTTAATATCACCAGGAGACTATCTAGTCAAGGCGAGAAATTCCCTGGGTGGGTGATTAATGTTAAGGAGGTTAAGACAAGAGGGGGTTTAATTTCGTCAGGATATTGTCTGGTCATATGAACAAATTCCCAGGGGGGGTTAACGTTACCGGGGGATAAGTCTCCAGGGGGTTATCTGGTCATACCAGGATCTTCCCAGGGGGGGGGGGTTAAGAGATTTGGTGACTGGTAAAATTCGGACATGAGGTCATGGCAGGAAATTCCCTGGGGGGGTTTAATGTTACCAGGGGGGTTAACACATCAGGGGGTTGAATGTACAGGAGGTTATCAGGTCATACCAGGAAATCCCCGGGGGGGGGGTTAATATTACCGGGGGTTAATGACACACTTGGGCCTTTTTTAGAGGGTATTGTGTCTGTGAACATAATAAATATTCCTCTGTCCCTATCTACTATTGACGCTTAGCTAACGCTCAGCCAACTCCCGAAGTCACTGAACCTTTTCTGTAGATCACGTGATTTCCTAAATCCCGTTTAAAATTTGTTTTGAGTTACGACCAACCGTTTAGCCGCTATCAAGCCCGGAATGTAAATTTTTAGGCGAAAATGTCCAATATTTTCACTTAATCGCGTTTTGCGGTCAAACTAAGGGAAATATAGTAAAAAGTCACTGGACCTTTTTTGTAGGTCATCTTATTTCCTAAATAAAACGTTAGTCTTATTTTGACCTCCGACCAATGGTTTCGCCGCTATCGACCCCAAAAACAAAAGTTTCGCGTAAAAGTTACAACAAAATTGTACATAATCACGTTTTTCGGCCAAACCAATCGAGATAGGGCAAAAGATTACTGGACCTTTTCTGTAGATCGCGCAATTTGCTAATTTGATGGGTCAATCAGATTTGAGCTACGACGAACGGTTCGGCCGCTATCGGGCTTGAAACATTATTTTTATCGAAAAAAATCTCTGGAATTTCAAATGTTCGAGCGTTTTGTCGCTTAACCATGGAAGATAGAGCAAAAAGTCATTAGACCTTTTTTGTAGTTCACTTCATTCCTGACCATGAATTTTCCGTCAGATCCGAGCTAGCTCCAACGGTTCGCCCGCTATCGGGCTTACAAAAAATGCCTGCAGGGGTGAAGAATGCGCGATTTTTTTGGGAATTTTTTTGAGGGGTTGAAAATGAAAAATTCTCACTTTTCGGGATTTTCCTGGTGGTTACACGTGGAAAGCTATCTGTGTACCAAATTTCAAGTCTCTAACTCATCTGGAAGTAGGTTAGAATTAGTATACGTGAGTCAGTCAGTCAGTCAGTTACACATGCGGTTGTATATATATTAGACTCGCCTTCGGCTCGCTGGGGGCTACGCCCCCAGGCCCCCAAAGTAAACGCTTGCAAATTCGGGGATAAGCGGAATTCGGTGACTGGTTAAGTCCGGACATTAAGTAAATGACAAGGGATTTAAAAATTGACCTTTTTCATAGATTTTTTTTCCGGATTCGTAAAAACTTTTGACTTTGAGGGCATTTTGCGGTTAAACCGTTAGAGATACGACAAAAAGTGACTGGACCTTTCTTGTTGGAAATTTAATTTTGTCTTTCGATTGTGCCCTCAGATCTGATCTACGACCTATGGTTTAGCCAGAAATGAGCTCGGGAGAAAAGTCTGCACGGGTCAGCTATCTTGAATTGTTTAGTATAAACATAATAAAAACCGACCTCAAGGCAGTATTTTAAGTCGAACAGGGGGTTTAATATCACCAGGAGACTATCTAGTCAAGGCGAGAAATTCCCTGGGTGGGTGATTAATGTTAAGGAGGTTAAGACAAGAGGGGGTTTAATTTCGTCAGGATATTGTCTGGTCATATGAACAAATTCCCAGGGGGGGTTAACGTTACCGGGGGATAAGTCTCCAGGGGGTTATCTGGTCATACCAGGATCTTCCCAGGGGGGGGGGTTAAGAGATTTGGTGACTGGTAAAATTCGGACATGAGGTCATGGCAGGAAATTCCCTGGGGGGGTTTAATGTTACCAGGGGGGTTAACACATCAGGGGGTTGAATGTACAGGAGGTTATCAGGTCATACCAGGAAATCCCCGGGGGGGGGGTTAATATTACCGGGGGTTAATGACACACTTGGGCCTTTTTTAGAGGGTATTGTGTCTGTGAACATAATAAATATTCCTCTGTCCCTATCTACTATTGACGCTTAGCTAACGCTCAGCCAACTCCCGAAGTCACTGAACCTTTTCTGTAGATCACGTGATTTCCTAAATCCCGTTTAAAATTTGTTTTGAGTTACGACCAACCGTTTAGCCGCTATCAAGCCCGGAATGTAAATGTTTAGGCGAAAATGTCCAATATTTTCACTTAATCGCGTTTTGCGGTCAAACTAAGGGAAATATAGTAAAAAGTCACTGGACCTTTTTTGTAGGTCATCTTATTTCCTAAATAAAACGTTAGTCTTATTTTGACCTCCGACCAATGGTTTCGCCGCTATCGACCCCAAAAACAAAAGTTTCGCGTAAAAGTTACAACAAAATTGTACATAATCACGTTTTTCGGCCAAACCAATCGAGATAGGGCAAAAGATTACTGGACCTTTTCTGTAGATCGCGCAATTTTCTAATTTGATGGGTCAATCAGATTTGAGCTACGACCAACGGTTCGGCCGCTATCGGGCTTGAAACATTATTTTTATCGAAAAAATCTCTGGAATTTCAAATGTTCGAGCGTTTTGTCGCTTAACCATGGAAGATAGAGCAAAAAGTCATTAGACCTTTTTTGTAGTTCACTTCATTCCTGACCATGAATTTTCCGTCAGATCCGAGCTAGCTCCAACGGTTCGCCCGCTATCGGGCTTACAAAAAATGCCTGCAGGGGTGAAGAATGCGCGATTTTTTGGGAATTTTTTTGAGGGGTTGAAAATGAAAAATTCTCACTTTTCGGGATTTTCCTGGTGGTTACACGTGGAAAGCTATCTGTGTACCAAATTTCAAGTCTCTAACTCATCTTGAAGTAGGTTAGAATTAGTATACGTGAGTCAGTCAGTCAGTTACACATGCGGTTGTATATATATTAGACTCGCCTTCGGCTCGCTGGGGGCTACGCCCCCAGGCCCCCAAAGTAAGTGCCTTAAATTCGGGGATAAGATTGATTTGGTGATAGGTAAAATTCGGACATGATGTCATACCAGGAAATTCCCAGGGGGGGTTAACGTTACTGGGAATAAGACGTCATAGGGTTATCTGGTCATACCAGGAACTTCCCAGGGGGGGGGGGTTAAGAGATTTGGTGATTGGTAAAATTCGGACATGAGGTCATGCCAGGAAATTCCCTAGGGGGGTTAACGTTACCGGGGGATAAGACACCAGGGGGTTATCTGGTCCTACCAGGAACTTCCCGAGGGGGGGGGGGTTAAGAGATTTGGTGATTGGTAAAATTCGGACATGAGGTCATGCCAGGAAATTCCCTAGGGGGGGTTAACGTTACCAGGGGGGTTAACACATCAGGGGGTTATCTGGTCATACCAGGAACTTCCCAAGGGGGTTATGAGATTTGGTGATTGTTAGAATTCGGACATGAGGTCATGCCAGGAAATTCCCTAGGGGGGTTAATGTTACCAGGATGGTTAACACATCGGGGGGTTTAATTTACTCAGGAGGTTTATATGGTCATACAAGGAAATTCCAGGGGGGTTTAATGTTACCTTCGCTAACGCTCAGTCAATTTACGATGTGCTCCAGTAGACGTATACTAGTCAGTCGTTTACGAAAGTAGGGTGGTTAATTTTAACCATAGTTTTGATTTAAAGAGCATTTTACGGCTTAACCATTAGAGATACGACAAAAAGTGACTGGACCTTTCTTGTCGGAAATTTAATTTTATCTTTCGATTTTGCCATCAGATTTAAGCTACGACCTATAATTTAGGCAGTACAGAGCTTAGGACAGAAGACTGCACTGGGCAGTTGAAAAATATCACGTAAAACTTAAAAAATCAATACTTTAAAACGCGTTATGCGGCCAAACCGTTGAGGATAGGGCAAAATGTTACTGAACATTTTTTGTAGATCACGCAATTTCATAAATACTTTTAAAAGTTTGTTTTGAGCTACGACCAATTGTTTAGCCGCTATCAAGCCCGGAATGTAAATTTGTAGGCGAAAAATTTCCAAATATTTTCACTTAATCGCGTTTTTGCGGTCAAACTAATGGAGATATAGTAAAAAGTCGCTTAACCTTTTTTTTAGATCATATTATTTTCTAAATCTAACCTTTGTTTTATTTTGTTTCGCCGCTATCGACCCCAAAAACAAAGTTTTCACGTGAAAATTACAAAAAAATTGCACATAATCACGTTTTTTTCGGCCAAACCAATGGAGATAGGGCAAAAAGTCACTGGAACTTTTCTGTAGATCGCGCAATTTGCTAATTTGATGGGTCAATCAGATTTGAGCTACGACCTACCGTTCGGCCACTATCAGGCTCGAAACTTTATTTTAAGCAAAAAAATCTCTGGAATGTCAAACATTCCCGCGTTTTGTCGCTTAACCACACGAGATAGGACAAAAAGTCACTGGACCTTTTTTGTAGTTCACTTCATTCCTGACTAACGATTTTTCGTCAGATCGAAGCTAGCTCTAACGGTTCACCCGCTATCAGGCTTACAAGAAATGCCTGCAGGGGTAAAGAATGCGCGATTTTTGAGGAATTTTTTTGAGGGGTTTAAAAGTAAAAAAGTCCGGTTTTCAGACTTTTCCTCCGGGTCATATTGTGAAAGGTACCTGCGTGCCAAATTTCAAGTTTCCAGCCCTTCTAGAAGTATGTTAGAATTTGTATCTATATATCAGTGAGTCAGTCAGTCAGTTTCACATGCGGCTGTATAGTATATTAGACTCGCCTTCGGCTCGCTGGGGGCTACGCCCCCAGGCCCCCATGATGTACGCTTGCAAATTCGGGGATAAGCGGAATTCGGGGACAGGAGGGATTCGGTTGTTGGTTAAAATCGGACTTGAGGTTTTAAATTTACGTGTCCCCAACTGTGTCCTTTCTAGTGGGAAAACACATTATTAAACAATATTTAGTGCATAACGTGGTCTAAAAGAAAGTTCAAGTAATATATTGCTGTATCTCCCTTGGGTGGGCCGTAAAACGCCATTACGTGCGAAATTCTTTTAATTTTTACGTGAAAATTGAGATTTCGGGTCCGATAGCGGTCAAAAAACCGTTACTAATATTGTTTACGCATCACGGCTGCAAGTTGGGAGATTCAGCGTTACATATGTTTGTGTCAAATTAGTTGCTAGTAACATTAAGTTGATAAAACTGTTTCTTTGCCCGTTAGTTTGTCAATGCTCAAATACGGAGACCATATATTATTAACAAAATTACAGCTATTACAGCAAAATTACAGTCAATGATATTCTCTGATGTCGTGTGGAAATTTGCATATTTGGTTGTGTATATACGTGTGTCAAATGATTTGGTAATAAACTTATTGTTGTTGAAACTGTTGTTTGCCCGTTAGTTTGTCAATGCTTTAAATGCAAGCATGACGTACCCAGTCTCGCCACGGGGAGGCCGGCAAACGTGGAGACCATATAATATTAACAAAATTACATCAATCGTTGGTTAATGTTGATCTTAAATGTCGTGTGCATCTTTGCATATTTAGTTGTGTATATACTTGTGTAAAGTTATTGGGTATTAATGTATGTTTATTGATACTGTTGTTTGCCCGTTAGTTTGTCAATGCTTTAAATGCAAGAATGACGTATCCAGTCCTCGCCACGGGGAGTCCGGCAAACATAGAGACCATATATTAAAGCTTTGTACATCTGTGCATATTTAGTTGTGTATATACTTGTGTAAAATTATTGGGTAATAATGTTTTTTTTTTTTTATTGAAACTGTTGTTTGCCCGTTAGTTTGTCGATGCTTTAAATGCAAGCATGACGTATCCAGTCTCGCCACGGGGAGGCCGGCAAACGTGGAGACCATATATTATTAACAAAATTACATAAATCGTTGGTTAATGTTAATCTTCAATGTCGTGTTCATCTTCGCATATTTAGTTGTGTATGTACTTGTGTCAAATTATTTGGTAATAATGTATTGTTGAAATTGTTGTTTGCCCGTTAGTTTGTCAATGCTTTAAATGCAAGCATGACGTATCCAGTCTCGCCACGGGGAGGCCGGCAAACATAGAGACCATATATTAAATCTGTGTCCATCTTTGCATATTTAGTTGTGTATGTACTTGTGTCAAATTATTTGGTAATAATGTATTGTTGAAAATTGTTGTTTGCCCCGTTAGTTTGTCAATGCTTTAAAAGCAAGCATGAACGTATCCAGTCTCGCCACGGGGAGGCCGGCAAACATAGAGACCATATATTTACATATATACAGAAAACTATTTACATCGACGAGGAGTTTTGTTTTGGCAGGCCCTCTAGCCTACTGCCGCATCAATCAGAATGGGGAGTTTTGTTCTGGCAGGTCCCATTGCCTACTGCCTAATCAGTCACTACGGGGAGTTTTTTTTGGCAGGACCCCTAGCCTACTGCCTAGTCAATCACGACGGGGAGTTTTGTTTGGGCAGGTCCCCTAGCCTACTGCCAGTGTCAATCACGACGGGGAGTTTTGTTTGGGCAGGCCCCCTAGCCTACTGCCAGTGTCAATCACGACGGGGAGTTTTGTTTGGGCAGGCCCCCTAGCCTACTGCCAATCTCAATCCGGTTCACTGAAGAAGTTCGCCGTACACGATGTTCTTCGCGTAGGCGACTTCATTTTGTACCCTTTCGGGGCGGACGAGGACAACTATGTCTTCCGGACATCGAACTCTACTGAGCAGGACGTACAGCTGGCCATGAGTGAAACAATCAGTGCGAAGATCGACTCCGACCTGATCTATTGTCTGACCTTGGCTCTTGTGGCCAGTCATCGCGTATGCCAGCATCAGAGGAAACTGACGTCGACGGACAAGTAACGGCGAACCTTCAACGATCGCGAACCTAAAGATTATTCTAGGAATACCGATAGGTTGCGCGTCGTGAGGGCGTCTGACAGTAATCAACCGATTGGTTATAGCCGTCACAATGACCTTAGTGCCGTTTACAAGGCCGTCGGCGATATTTAGATTCCTCATGATGAGGCACACTGAGCCGATCTTAAGTCGCAGCACGTGATCAGGGAACACCCTTGCCTGTAGCCTGGTTCAGTAGAGGGACTTCAACAGCAAGATTGTCATCGTTTTCACGGTCCACAGTGTCGGCGCTTCGCAGCTCATGAAGGCGACCGTCTACAGAGTTTCAAGATTATGTCGTTGATCTCTCTAACGTTCACGTTCAGAGTCGAGAGGATCGCACGACGAGCACACTGATCGGGATCGCGGAGTACGTCGGCAGGAAAGACGGTTGAGATGAGCACTTGTAATGCAGTGACATACCTCACCTCGGCCAAGGGAATAAGTCTGTCACTCTCTCTACCCTCCCCGAAATTTATGGACGGAACAGTGCCGTTGCCTACTGCGAGAAGGAAGTCAGAGTAGTCAACGGAACTGCTCGTCCTGTGCGGTGTCGTCAGAGAGAAGACGCGGAACAGTCGCCACAGACGCGAGGCCCGAAGTGAAACGCACGCGACGGCATCTGCCGTTCGTGCCTTTACAACAACGGGTGCGATCTGCCGGAAATCTCCAGAGCACAGAAAGATCTTGCCACCGAATGGCTCATCACGGTTCATGAGATCTCGAAGCGAGCGGT
Organism: Homalodisca vitripennis; assembly: GCF_021130785.1. NCBI lineage: Eukaryota > Metazoa > Arthropoda > Insecta > Hemiptera > Cicadellidae > Homalodisca > Homalodisca vitripennis. The sequence continues at coordinate 23,012,582 of NC_060209.1, forward strand.
CGAGGATCTCAAAGATGTAGCGATGGGCCATCGGGGCCTCGTCGAAGACGATGAGCTGTGCAGCTCTTATCAGTTCTGCGCGCTGGGACCCGTTGGTTATGTTCCAAACGCCAGAACCCGTCGCCCAGATCGAGCGGAAGCCGGAACATGCTGTGAGCCGTTGAACCACCAGGCATGTTTCCAGCAGCGATGCCCGAGCTGGCGACGGCCAGTGCAATCTGGCGACAACTACGCACATGTGCCAGTATGACACGAAGAAGTGACGTTTTGCCATATCCCCCGGGACCATCTAGGAAGATTACTCTTGAGGATCGGCGGTCACCGGGGTTGTCGAGAAGGGAACGCACGTGTTGCAAAACGCGTCTCTGGTCTTCTGAGAGCTTTTGTTCCCATTCCTCGACAATGGCCCGCTGTTGGTTCTCGCCATAGTCCAACAGCTCCCTTCCCACTTCCGTCGTGTCATCCTGCACGTCGGGGAGACCACAATCCAATAAAGACAATCCCTGCCGACGTAGACTGCGATCGATATCGATCAAGGAAAGTGTATACGCTCTTTCGGGGTCAAGTGGGCTCCTTTCCAAGTGGTCCTCGCAAAGGGTGGTCACGGAAGGAATCCCACAGAAACTGCTGCAGGAGCACCCATATTACAAAGGAGCACGAAAAAAGGAACGAAGCCTGGAAGCGACCATGAACCCAGAAGCCTCTCGCAGCGCTTCGCGGTACTCATCCTCGTCTTCAATCAAGCCGAGCTGACGACAAACCTCCTGGAACGTACGGCAATCAGGACCACCGCGTGACAGGAGGTCGGAGTAGCCGCGACAAGGTGTTGACAAGAGGAGCATCCGAAGGTAGTAGAGTTCTCCACGATTAGGCGAGACCCAAAATACCCTACATACCTTCCCTCCACGCTGGCGAGGTGTGACGAAGTGTTTTCCGTCTTGATGTTCATATATAGGTTCTGTTTTTGGTCGTTTGTCATGAATTATGTAGTTCTCAAAAAATGTTCAGGTAAGTTAAACTGTCAAAAGTTTTATCAACAGGTCTGTTAAAATACAATATTAACTTGGAGCTTGATCTATTTATCGCAGAGGTGAGATCACTGGGACGAAAACAGACGTGCTGTTTACCCTCAAGATGGACGGGTAGACACTCAACTGTCGGTTCTGACTTTGAGATTGGGAAGTCCAAGAGACGCCAGCATGCGTCGCTTTGCACCAACCATTCTCTTAGTTACATAGTGTTCTACCTCGTCCTCTTGTTGCCACAAAGGAGTGACGGTGACATTTTGAAGTGATCCACCCTTCATCAGGTATTTGAATAGATACTTGATGACGCGACGGGTAGAAGCAAGCTCCAAGTTAATATGTGCTTCATACTTTAGCAGTAGTGCGGCATTATATGGCACAACCCATCCATCGTGAACAGTAACAGACCTGTTGCGTGACTTGATTTGACCAGTATTTACTATAGTCCCGCCTGTACTGAACGAATCCTCTATCATCTACGTGGGTTGTCTGGCATGAAGGCTTAGGATAGAACTTTGTGCAGTGACCCTTCACAGCGTCCCAGCACAGGAAGTCGGTGCGATGATCAGTGCCACAAGGACCGTGGATCATGTGCTGCAACACCAACTTCCTGAGTCTTCCACCGGCTTCTTCTTCTGAGGGGATGTCCGCGCGGATTGCAGAGTCGATTTCGTCTGCTTGTACTGGACCGTCTCCGTCAATCTTAAACACAATGTGGGCGTGAGGAAGGCCCCTCATTTGCATTTCGATGACGTAGACGATATAGTTCGTACAGCCGAACATCGCTCCGCTCCGCAGATCTCGAAGAAGCTCGAGGAGTTTGATCTGGAAGACTCTGCAAGCCGTGCTAGGGTCACTGCGTCCACTGCCGTGAGGACACGCTCTCTTGTTTTCCTCCCAAGTCGCGCTGTAAGTAAACGTGAGGAAGTACGTTGGTGAACCCAGGCGTGTGACGAGAGCCATCGCGTTCTCGTAATGAATTTTCATGTACCTGGGCCCACCAGTGAACGTACTTGGGAGGTAAATCTTTCCAGGCTGTGCCCCACCCTCGCCTTGGACTGTTTCATCCCGAGCGATGTCGTCGCTAACCTGCCTTCCTGCCAGACCATCACGTTGAGCGTCAAGAAGTTCATTCAGCTGTCCTATCCGCATGGCATTTTGGGCTGACGACCTTGACTGTGAGAATTTAATAAAACGAAGTCTCTCCTCTTCAAACCTCGCAAAACATCTCGACCTGCCAAGCTTGAGAAAGTCGGCCAAGATAAGAAAAACGAGGATCGGAGAGCAAGAGACAACGTGAATAGTTATACTGAGAAAGTTTTTTCCCGTTATTATCCAGCATGCCGATGTGCCAACCCAAAGTGCCTTGCGGATAGAGAAGTGGGTACTGGAAGGGCTCCATCAGAGGACTAAAGAGATCGATGGTAGAAGGTCTTCCAGCCCCCACTTTCCAGACGGTTGAGCCGACGAGGCTCAGTGACTGCATCATCACAACTAAGCACGGCGTGCACTTCAATACCTCTTTGCCTGTCACCAAGAACATTGCCATGAGTAGCTCGACTTGTAATCTGGAATTCTAAGTGAGCGTTTACCAAGGGCTCATCACTTAACCGCCGGAAGTCATGGACATAAGGGTTTAACGAATCTAAATAATTTTTAATTTCGTCCACTGTGGCGGCATCAAGTGATCTACTAATGGCAATGTTCCTGCGTTCTTCGCCATCGTCGATGTAAAGGCGGCACCGATTTACGAATTGGACGTCACCCGCCCGCAGTAACAAACCTTTGGCCGGGGGCGTCCAAGCTGTACACCTGGTGATACATCCTCCCTTCGATTTTGAAGAATGAGAGGCCACTTGGGTGCCGGTATCCACCAGAAATTTCGAGGGCACAGAGAGCAAAGAGGTCATTGTAAGCACGCGCTCTGTCGAGGAAGCGTCGGTTAGAGTAGAATGGTGCATTGAGAGGTGGTATTTTGTTCACATTGTATGCTCCCTCTCCACAACACCACTTCTTTCTATCTTCTTCTTCCGCGAACAGAGGTGCTTGGCAGTGAGGGCAGATAAATACGTCATCATTCCAAAGGCAGGTTTTCTTTAGCTTGTAGCTGTTAACATCGTAAAGCAATGCACCACTCCAATGTGCCATTGGTCCGTGGGCAAACGATGAGCCGAGCAAGTGAAATTGGCAAGTGACGAAGTTCGGCTAGCTTAGGATTTAACAAACGGAACCCCTTAACTCTTCCCCGACATGTTTCCACATTTTGTTTGTAGTAGCGCTGAACAGCTTCTCTGTTGACTTCAGGATGCTTTTGACTGTAACGGTGGACAGCATCTCTGTTGACTTCAGGATGCTGTTGACTGTAACGGTGGACAGCATCTCTATTGACCTCAGGGCGCTGTTTGACTATAACGGCGGACAAGCATCTCTGTTGACTTCAGGATGCTGCGCGTCGTATCGGCGAACAGATTCTCTGTGGACTTCAGGATGCTGTTGGCTATAAATACGGACTGCTTTCCTGTGGACTTCGGGGTTTTGTGCTAGATATTTACGATTTGTGTCACGAGTTATTTTAGGATTCCGCTGAACGTATCTTTTGCTCGCCTCTCTCACTTGCTCGTCTCTCGTTGTTGTGAGTGTTTTAGGGCGTCCACGACGTATTTTCTTCGGTCTTCCAATGGTTTTTACATTTAATCACACTTTTTAATGGGGATAAAATTACCTTAGGGATATTTTTAACTGTGGTATATTCAAAATCATTTTCATTGTGGCGTTTAGACCGTGTATTACATGCTAGTGGTTTAATTTCGAATGTGTCTGAATTTATCTGTACCGGTTCACTGTAACTAAGGGCCGGCATAGAAAATCTTAATCTAGTTACACTGAACTGTCTCACTGACCCATCCAGAGCAGCATTTGACAACAATAACGCGGCCAGTGCTGAATAGTTCTCGCACTGGAAGAGGCGGGCCAGGTTATTTTGGTCATCAGCCAAATCGTACACTCTGTCCTCGTTCACTGGATGAGGATCAAACAAGTACAGCTGTCCCTGGGAGCGCCAAAAAGCAACTGTAACCGTTTGTCCCGTGAAGAGAAACCCAGTGTTTTCTAAATCCTCGGCCATCAAACCCTCCAAAACATTAGACAGAGATAAAATACAGTCACCCATATCTCCCACTGCCAAAGGATACAGAGCGTCGTGCACAAAGGAATTTTCTACAACGGATACGGACTGTTCATGAATGATAAAATCGGTAGGAAGTTTCATCAGGAGACAAATACCGGTTTCCACCCATGCGATTCTCATCTCGCAATGTATTGTAAATACGATCACCAGTGATGAGAATCGTATCGATAGCCGCTGTAGAAAATTCCAATCTAAGAGTCTTCCAGGCAAGGGCACAAGCAGAAATCGCAGTGCACTGGGAGTTTTTGCTCGTCGGAAACAACTGCTCATTCCCTTGATGGAAAGAGCCCTTAGCAACGCAATAAAAGGACATAGTACCGTAAACAAGCGAATAATCACAAGAGTTAAAAGAAAAATTTAACTTAGAAGACTAATGTAGAGATGTTCCAACAATTCAAAGCCAAAGAATGTTTAGTATCCGAAAAATTCCTCCGTCCCTATCTACGAATTTACGAAAGGATCAGCCTCTGTTTCACACGGCCTAAGGTACTCTGTTACGTACCGTACAGAGCTAGGCGAACCCTGCATTTCAAGTATAGTAGATAGGGATAGACTCAGTTTTACAACGTGAACCAAACTTTTAACTTTGATGACGTATTGTCGCTTAACCGTTGAAGATATAGTAAAAAGTGACTGGACATTTCTTGTAGGAAATATAATTTGTTTTGGGTGTTCTGCCCTCAGAATTTTGATATAACCTCTAGTTCGGCCGCTATTTATTATTTACTAAAAGTCTGTTCAGTAAAAACAGCATTCCGTCCCTATCTATTAATTTTATATTATTCTGATTTTCAGGTTAACCGTTAAAGATACGGGAAACGTACAAAGGACCTTTTTTGTAGATCTACTCATTTTCTAACAGACAATGGAAACACATTTGAGCTATTGATGATCGTTCGGTCGCGACCGGATCAGAAGTAAAATGTTGTTGAAAAATCGAACAAATATTTTTGTTCAATAGCGATTTTTTTTTTCGGCGCAAACCAATGGAGATAGAGCAAAAAGTCACTTGACCTTTTTTGTAGATCGTGTCAATTAGTATTAAAATAAAATTTTTATTTTGTACTGCAATTAAAAGTTTGGCCGCAATAAAGCCCAGAAAACAAAATCTCAGGTAAAACTTAAAAAATCAATACTTTAAAATGCGTGATGCGGCCAAACCATCGAGGATAGGGTAAATTGCAAATTTGGGGATAAGAGGGATTTGGTGATTGGTAAAATTCGGACATGAGGTCATGCCAGGAAATTTCCTGGGGGTGGGGGATAATGTTACCAGGGGTTAAGACATCAGGGGGTTTAATTTACTCAGGATGTTATGTGGTCTTACCAGGTAATTCCCGAGGAGGGGGCGTTAAGAGATTTGGTGATTGGTAAAATTTGGACATGAGGTCATGACAGGAAATTCCCTGGGGGGGGGGGTTTAATATTACCAGGGGTCAAGACATCAGGGAGTTTTATTTACTGAGAAGGCCATCTGTTCATACCAGGTAATTCCCGGGGGGGGGGGAACGTTAAGATATTTGGTGATTGGTAAAATTCGGACGTGAGGTCATGCCAGGAAACTCCCTGGGGGGGGGGGGTTTAATGTTACCAAAGGTTAAGACATCAGGGGGTTTAATTTGCTCAGGAGGTTATCTGGTCATACCAGGACATTCAGGGGGTGGGGTTAATGTTACAAGGTATTAATGACACACTTGGGTTTATTTTAGAGGGTGTTTTGTCTGTGAACGTAATAAAAATTCACTCTATCCCCTTCTACTATTGACGCTTAGCTAACGCTCAGCCAATTTCCAATGTGGAGTTGTATTCACCCCTTAACCTAGCAAAGCAAGTGCAATCTGAATCTGGAATGAATTACACAAATATCGGCCACATATAAATGAAACATCTCCAAAAATTGCTAATTCACGATAAATAATTTGCTTTTAAGAGAGTTTTTTCAGGCTTACGGAAGGACACACAAAAAAGGTGCGTGGGCTTTTTTGTAAATTTAATCATTTTCTGGTTATCAAAAATTTAATATTCAAGCTACAACCAATAGTTCGACCGCTACCGCCTCCAGAAACAGAAATCTCATGTAAAAATGACAAAATGTTTGCATTTAAACACGTTTTGCAGCCAAACCATTGACGACAGGGCAAAAAAGTAACTACAGCCTTTTTGTACATCACGTGATTTCCTAATTCCAGTCTTCAATCTGTTTTGGGCTACGATCAACGGTTTGGCCGCAATGGATAACTGAAACTAAATTTCCACGTAAAATTTACAAAAATGTTGCACATAATCACATTTTTTGGCCGAATTAATAAAGATAGGGCCAAAAGTGACTGGAACTTTTTTTTAGATCACATAATTTTATAAGTTGCTCTTTTGTTTTGTTTTGAGCTGTGCCTAATCGATTGGCCGTTATCGGGCCCTAAATCTAATTTTGCATAGGAAAATTACACAAATTTTGCACATAATCGCGTATTGCGGTCATACCGATAGAGATAGGGTAAAAAGTCACTGGACCTTTTCTGTAGATCTTGCAATTTGCTAATTTGATGGGTCAATCAGATTTGAGCTACGACCTACCGTTCGGCCGCTATCGGGCTCGAAACTTTATTTCAAGCGAAAAAAATCTCTGGAATGTCAAATGTTCGAGCGTTTTGTCGCTTAACCATGGAAGATAGAGCAAAAAGTCACTGGACCTTTTTTATAGTTCACTTCATTCCTGACCATGAATTTTTCGTCAGATTTGAGCTAGCTGCAACGGTTCGCCCGCTATCGGGCTTAAAAAAAAGGCCAGCAACGGTTAAAAAATGCGCGTTTTTTTAATAATTTTTTTGAGGGGTTTAAAAGTAAAAATGTCCAGTTTTCAGACTTTTCCTCCGGGTCATATTGCAAAAGGTACCTGCATGCCAAATTTCAAGTTTCTAGCACTTCTAGAACTATGTTAGAATTTGTATATATCTGTCAGTCAGTGAGTGAGTGAGTGGTTTCACATGCGGCTGTATATTATATGGGACTCGCCTTCGGCTCGCTGGGGGCTACGCCCCCAGGCCCCCAAAGTAAGTGCCTTAAATTCGGGGATAAGATTGATTTGGTGATAGGTAAAATTCGGACATGATGTCATACCAGGAAATTCCCAGGGGGGTTAACGTTACTGGGAATAAGACGTCATAGGGTTATCTGGTCATACCAGGAACTTCCCAGGGGGGGGGGGGTTAAGAGATTTGGTGATTGGTAAAATTCGGACATGAGGTCATGCCAGGAAATTCCCTAGGGGGGTTAACGTTACCGGGGGATAAGACACCAGGGGGTTATCTGGTCCTACCAGGAACTTCCCGAGGGGGGGGGGGTTAAGAGATTTGGTGATTGGTAAAATTCGGACATGAGGTCATGCCAGGAAATTCCCTAGGGGGGGTTAACGTTACCAGGGGGGTTAACACATCAGGGGGTTTAATCTTTATCTGGTCATACCAGGAACTTCCCAAGGGGGTTATGAGATTTGGTGATTGTTAGAATTCGGACATGAGGTCATGCCAGGAAATTCCCTAGGGGGGTTAATGTTACCAGGATGGTTAACACATCGGGGGGTTTAATTTACTCAGGAGGTTATATGGTCATACAAGGAAATTCCAGGGGGGTTTAATGTTACCTTCGCTAACGCTCAGTCAATTTACGATGTGCTCCAGTAGACGTATACTAGTCAGTCGTTTACGAAAGTAGGGTGGTTAATTTTAACCATAGTTTTGATTTAAAGAGCATTTTACGGCTTAACCATTAGAGATACGACAAAAAGTGACTGGACCTTTCTTGTCGGAAATTTAATTTTATCTTTCGATTTTGCCATCAGATTTAAGCTACGACCTATAATTTAGGCAGTACAGAGCTTAGGACAGAAGACTGCACTGGGCAGTTGAAAAATATCACGTAAAACTTAAAAAATCAATACTTTAAAACGCGTTATGCGGCCAAACCGTTGAGGATAGGGCAAAATGTTACTGAACATTTTTTGTAGATCACGCAATTTCATAAATACTTTTAAAAGTTTGTTTTGAGCTACGACCAATTGTTTAGCCGCTATCAAGCCCGGAATGTAAATTTGTAGGCGAAAATTTCCAAATATTTTTCACTTAATCGCGTTTTGCGGTCAAACTAATGGAGATATAGTAAAAAGTCGCTTAACCTTTTTTTTAGATCATATTATTTTCTAAATCTAACCTTTGTTTTATTTTTTGTTTCGCCGCTATCGACCCCAAAAAACAAAGTTTTCACGTGAAAATTACAAAAAAATTGCACATAATCACGTTTTTTCGGCCAAACCAATGGAGATAGGGCAAAAAGTCACTGGAACTTTTCTGTAGATCGCGCAATTTGCTAATTTGATGGGTCAATCAGATTTGAGCTACGACCTACCGTTTCGGCCACTATCAGGCTCGAAACTTTATTTTAAGCAAAAAAATCTCTGGAATGTCAAACATTCCCGCGTTTTGTCGCTTAACCACACGAGATAGGACAAAAAGTCACTGGACCTTTTTTGTAGTTCACTTCATTCCTGACTAACGATTTTTCGTCAGATCGAAGCTAGCTCTAACGGTTCACGAACCCGCTATCAGGCTTACAAGAAATGCCTGCAGGGGTAAAGAATGCGCGATTTTTGAGGAATTTTTTTGAGGGGTTTAAAAGTAAAAAAGTCCGGTTTTCAGACTTTTTCCTCCGGGTCATATTGTGAAAGGTACCTGCGTGCCAAATTTCAAGTTTCCAGCCCTTCTAGAAGTATGTTAGAATTTGTATCTATATATCAGTGAGTCAGTCAGTCAGTTTCACATGCGGCTGTATAGTATATTAGACTCGCCTTCGGCTCGCTGGGGGCTACGCCCCCAGGCCCCCATTTGGGTGTTGGCTAATTTCGGGGATAAGCGTAATTCGGTGATTGGTTAAATTCAGACGTGATGTTTCCAAACTTTATGTATCCGTTCTCGAGAATCTTACGGGTCGTAAAGCTTCGCTAACGCTCAGCCAAAAGATGTGTGGTGTACAATATTAGTCAATTGATGTGGTAGAAGAGTTAAGTTATGTGTTCGCGAAATTTGGAGACAAGAAGAATTTGGTTTTAACCAAAGTCAGAGGACGTATGTATACCATAGGTTCATTTTCCGGATTTACCCAAACTTTTGACTTTGAGGGCGTTTTGCGGCTTAACCGTTAGAGATACGACAAAAAGTGACTGAACCTTTCTTGTCGGAAATTTAATTTTGTCTTTTGGTTGTGCCCTCAGATTTGATCTACGACCTATGGTTTAGTCGGTACAACGCTTGGAATAAATGTCTGCACTGGTGGGGAAAAGAGCGATTTGGTGATTGGTAAAATTCGGACATGAGGTCATGCCAGGAAATTCCCTGGGGGGGTTTAATGTTACCGGGGGGGTTAACATTTCAGGAGGTTTAATGTACTCAGGAGCTTATCTGGTCATACCAGGAAATCCCGGGGGGAGGGGTAATGTTACCGGGGGTTAAGACACCAGGGGGTTTAATTTACTCAGGAGGTTATCTGGTCATACTGGGAAATTCCAGAGGGGGGGTTTATTGTTACTGGGTGTTAAACACACACGTGGTTCTCTTTTAGAGGTTGTTGTGTGTGTTAAAATAAATACATTCTCTATGTCACTATCTACTATTGTGAGGCGTTTAGCTAACGCTCAGCCAATTCCCTGGGGGGGGGGGGGTTGTAATCACTCGGTAACGTAGTAATAATTGTTAAATCCGGAACCAAAATGAATTGAACAAATCATAGTAGCAAAAAATCTAAAAACAACCAAAATGTGCATTTTGTAAAAAAAAACACGATAAATATTTTACCATTGAAAGCGATTTACAGGCTTACTAAAGGATATAAGACAAAAGGCTACTGGACCTTTTTTATAGATCTCATAGTTTTCTAGTTACTGAATGATAAAGATTTAAACTCCAATCAACGGATCGGCTGATACCGACTCCAGAAACAAGATTTATACGTATCAATCACAAAATAATTGCATTTAAACGCGTTTTGCGGTCGAACCATTGTAGATAGGTCAAAAAGTCACTGGACCTCTTTTGTAGATCACTTCATTTGCTAAATCAAACCTTTGTTTTATTTTGACTTCCGACCAATGGTTTTGCCGCTATCGACACCAAAAACAAAATGTTCACGTGAAAATTACATAAATTTTGCACATAATCACGTATTGCGGTCATACCGATAGAGATAGGGCAAAAAGTCACTGGACCTTTTCTGTAGATCACGTAATTTGCTAATTTAATGGGTCAATCAGATTTGAGCTACGACCTACCGTTCGGCCGCTATCGGGCTCGAAACATTATTTTTATCGAAAAAATCTCTGGAATTTCAAATGTTCGAGCGTTTTGTCGCTTAACCATGGAAGATAGAGCAAAAAGTCACTGGACCTTTTTTGTAGTTCACTTCATTCCTGACCATGAATTTTTCGTCAGATCCGAGCTAGCTCCAACGGTTCGCCCGCTATCGGGCTTACAAAAAATGCCTGCAGGGGTGAAGAATGCGCGATTTTTTGGGAATTTTTTTGAGGGGTTGAAAATGAAAAAATTCTCACTTTTCGGGATTTTCCTGGTGGTTACACGTGGAAAGCTATCTGTGTACCAAATTTCAAGTCTCTAACTCATCTGGAAGTAGGTTAGAATTAGTATACGTGAGTGAGTGAGTCAGTCAGTCAGTCAGTCAGTTACACATGCGGTTGTATATATATTAGACTCGCCTTCGGCTCGCTGGGGGCTACGCCCCCAGGCCCCCAAAGTAAGTGCCTTAAATTCGGGGGGATAAGCGGAATTCGGGGACAGGAGGGATTCGGTTGTTGGTTAAATTCGGACTTGAGGTTTTCGATTTACGTATCCCCAACTGTGTCCTTTCTCGTGGGAAAACATTATCAAACAATATTTAGTGTATAATGTGGTCTACAAGAAAGTTCAAGTAATATATTGCTGTATTTCCCTTGGGTAGGCCGTAAAACGCCATTACGTGCGAAATTCTTTTAATTTTTACGTGAAAATTGAGATATCGGGTCCGATAGCGGTCAAACCGTTACTAATATTGATTACGCATCACGGCTGCAAGTTGGGAGATTTAGCGCTACATATGTTTGTGTCAAATTAGTTGCTAGTAACTTTAAGTCGATAAAACTGTTCTTTGCCCGTTAGTTTGTCAATGCTCAAATACGGAGACATACATTATTAACAAAATTACAGCTATTACAGCAAAATTACAGTCAATGATATTCTCTGATGTCGTGTGGAAATTTCCATATTTGGTTGTGTATATACATGTGTCAAATGATTTGGTAATAACTTATTGTTGTTGAAACTGTTGTTTGCCCGTTAGTTTGTCAAAAATACGGAGACTATATATTATTAACAAAATTACAGCTATTACAGCAAAATTACAGTCAATGATATTCTCTGATGTCGTGTGGAAATTTCCATATTTGGTTGTGTATATACATGTGTCGAATGATTTGATAATAACTTATTATTGTTGAAACTGTTGTTTGCCCGTTAGTTTGTCAATGCTTTAAATGCAAGCATGACGTATCCAGTCTCGCCACGGGGAGGCCGGCAAACGTGGAGACCATATATTATTAACAAAATTACATCAATCGTTGGTTAATGTTGATCTTCAATGTCGTGTACATCTTTGCATATTTAGTTGTGTATATACTTGTGTAAAATTATTGGGTAATAATGTTTTTTTATTGAAACTGTTGTTTGCCCGTTAGTTTGTCAATGCTTTAAATGCAAGCATGACGTATCCAGTTCTCGCCACGGGGAGGCCAGCAAACGTTGAGACCATATATTATTAACAAAATTACATCAATCGTTGGTTAATGTTAATCTTCAATGTCGTGTACATCTTTACATATTTAGTTGTGTATGTACTTGTGTCAAATTATTTGGTAATAATGTATTGTTGAAATTGTTGTTTGCCCGTTAGTTTGTCAATGCTTTAAATGCAAGCATGACGTATCCAGTCTCGCCACGGGGAGGCCGGCAAACATAGAGACCATATATTTACATATATACAGAAAACTATTTACATCGACGAGGAGTTTTGTTTTGGCAGGCCCTCTAGCCTACTGCCGCATCAATCAGAATGGGGAGTTTTGTTCTGGCAGGTCCCATTGCCTACTGCCTAATCAGTCACTACGGGGAGTTTTGTTTTGGCAGGTCCCCTAGCCTACTGCCTAGTCAATCACGACGGGGAGTTTTGTTTGGGCAGGTCCCCTAGCCTACTGCCAGTGTCAATCACGACGGGGAGTTTTGTTTTGGCAGGCCCTCTAGCCTACTGCCGCATCAATCAGAATGGGGAGTTTTGTTCTGGCAGGTCCCATTGCCTACTGCCTAATCAGTCACTACGGGGAGTTTTGTTTTGGCAGGTCCCCTAGCCTACTGCCTAGTCAATCACGACGGGGAGTTTTGTTTGGGCAGGTCCCCTAGCCTACTGCCAGTGTCAATCACGACGGGGAGTTTTGTTTGGGCAGGCCCCCTAGCCTACTGCCAGTGTCAATCACGACGGGGAGTTTTGTTTGGGCAGGCCCCCTAGCCTACTGCCAGTGTCAATCTCGACGGGGAGTTTTGTTTGGGCAGGCCCCCTAGCCTACTGCTAATCTCAATCCGGTTCACTGAAGAAGTTCGCCGTACACGATGTTCTTCGCGTAGGCGACTTCATTTTGTACCCTTTCGGGGCGGACGAGGACAACTATGTCTTCCGGACATCGAACTCTACTGAGCAGGACGTACAGCTGGCCATGAGTGAAACAATCAGTGCGAAGATCGACTCCGACCTGATCTATTGTCTGACCTTGGCTCTTGTGGCCGGTCATCGCGTATGCCAGCATCAGAGGAAACTGACGTCGACGGACAAGTAACGGCGAACCTTCAACGATCGCGAACCTAAAGATTATTCTAGGAATACCGATAGGTTGCGCGTCGTGAGGGCGTCTGACGGTAATCAACCGATTGGTTATAGCCGTCACAATGACCTTAGTGCCGTTTACAAGGCCGTCAGCGATATTTAGATTCCTCATGATGAGGCACACCGAGCCGATCTTAAGTCGCAGCACGTGATCAGGAACACCCTTGCCTGTAGCCTGGTTCAGTAGAGGGACTTCAACAGCCAGATTGTCATCGTTTTCACGGTCCACAGTGTCGGCGCTTCGCAGCTCATGAAGGCGACCGTCTACAGAGTTCAAGATTATGTCGTTGATCTCTCTAACGTTCACGTTCAGAGTCGAGAGGATCGCACGACGAGCACACTGATCGGGATCGCGGAGTACGTCGGCAGGAAAAGACGGTTGAGATGAGCACTTGTAATGCAGTGACATACCTCACCTCGGCCAAGGGAATAAGTCTGTCACTCTCTCTAACCCTCCCCGAAAGTTGTGGACGGAACAGTGCCGTTGCCTACTGCGAGAAGGAAGTCAGAGTAGTCAACGGAACTGCTCGTCCTGTGCGGTGTCGTCAAAGAGAAGACGCGGAACAGTCGCCACAGACGCGAGGCCCGAAGTGAAACGCACGCGACGGCATCTGCCGTTCGTGCCTTTACAACAACGGGTGCGATCTGCCGGAAATCTCCAGAGCACAGAAAGATCTTGCCACCGAATGGCTCATCACGGTTCATGAGATCTCGAAGCGAGCGGTCGAGGATCTCAAAGATGTAGCGATGGGCCATCGGGGCCTCGTCGAAGACGATGAGCTGTGCAGCTCTTATCAGTTCTGCGCGCTGGGACCCGTTGGTAATGTTCCAAACGCCAGACCCGTCGCCCAGATCGAGCGGAAGCCGGAACATGCTGTGAGCCGTTGAACCACCAGGCATGTTTTCCAGCAGCGATGCCCGAGCTGGCGACGGCCAGTGCAAGCTGACGACAACTACGCACGTGTGCCAGTATGACACGAAGAAGTGACGTTTTACCATATCCCCCGGGACCATCGAGGAAGATTACTCTTGAGGATCGGCGGTCACCGGGGTTGTCGAGAAGGGAACGCACGTGTTGCAGAACGCGTCTCTGGTCTTCTGAGAGCTTTTGTTCCCATTCCTCGACAATGGCCCGCTGTTGGTGCTCGCCATAGTCCAACAGCTCCCTTCCCACTTCCGTCGTGTCATCCTGCACGTCGGGGAGACCACAATCCACTAAAGACAATCCCTGCCGACGTAGACTGCGATCGATATCGATCAAGGAAAGTGTATACGCTCTTTCGGGGTCAAGCGGGCTCCTTTCCAAGTGGTCCTCGCAAAGGGTGTCACGGAAGGAATCCCACAGAATTGCTGCAGGAGCACCCATATTACAAAGGAGCACGAAGAAGGAACGAAGTCTCGAAGCGACCATGAACCCAGAAGCCTCTCGCAGCGCTTCGCGGTACTCATCCTCGTCCTCAATCAAGCCGAGCTGACGACAAACCTCCTGGAACGTACGGCAATCAGGACCACCTCGTGACAGGAGGTCGGAGTAGCCGCGACAAGGTGTTGACAAGAGAAGCATCCGAAGGTAGTAGAGTTCTCCACGATTAGGCGAGACCCAAAAGACCCTACATACCTTCCCTCCACGCTGGCGAGGTGTGATGAAGTGTTTCCCGTCTTGATGTTCATATATCGGTTCTGTTTTTGGTCTTTTGTCATGAATAATGTAGTTCTCAAAAAATGTCAGGTAAGTTAAAACTGTCAAAAGTTTTATCAACAGGTCTGTTAAAATACAATATTAACTTGGAGCTTGATCTAGTTATCGCGGAGGTGAGATCACCGGGACGAAAACAGACGTGCTGTTTACCCTCAAGATGGACGGGTAGACACTCAACTGTCGGTTCTGACTTTGAGATTGGGAAGTCCAAGAGACGCCAGCATGCGTCGCTTGCACCAACCATTCTCTTAGTCACATAGTGTTCTACCTCGTCCTCTTGTTGCCACAAAGGAGTGACGGTGACGTTTTGAAGTGATCCACCCTTCATCAGGTATTTGAATAGATACTTGATGACGCGACGAGTAGACGCAAGCTCCAAGTTAATGTGTGCTTCATACTTTAGCAGTAGTGCGGCGTTATATGGCACAACCCATCCATCGTGAACAGTAACAGACCTGTTGCGTGACTTGATTTTACCAGTATTACTATAATCCCGCCTGTACTGAACGAAACCTCTATCATCTACGTGGGTTGTCTGGCATGAAGGCTTAGGATAGAACTTTGTGCAGTGACCCTTCACAGCGTCCCAGCACAGGAAGTCGGTGCGATGATCAGTGCCACAAGGACCGTGGATCATGTGCTGCAACACCAACTTCCTGAGTCTTCCACCGGCTTCTTCTTCCGAGGGGATGTCAGCGCGGATTGCAGAGTCGATTTCGTCTGCTTGTACTGGACCGTCTCCGTCAATCTTGAACACAATGTGGGCGTGAGGAAGGCCCCTCATTTGCATTTCGATGACGTAGACGATATAGTTCGTGCAGCCGAACATCGCTCCGCTCCGCAGATCTCGAAGAAGCTCGAGGAGTTTGATCTGGAAGACTCTGCAAGCCGTGCTAGGGTCACTGCGTCCACTGCCGTGAGGACACGCTCTCTTGTTTTCCTCCCAAGTCGCGCTGTAAGTAAACGTGAGGAAGTATGTTGGTGAACCCAGGCGTGTGACGAGAGCCATCGCGTTCTCGTAATGGATCTTCATGTACCTGGGCCCACCAGTGAACGTACTTGGGAGGTAAATCTTTCCAGGCTGTGCCCCACCCTCGCCTTGGACTGTTTCATCCCGAGCGATGTCGTCGCTAACCTTCCTTCCTGCCGGACCACTGCGTTGAGCGTCAAGAAGCTCGTTCAGTTGTCCTATCCGCAAAGCATTTTGGGCTGAGGACTTTGTCTGTGAAAATTTTATAAAACGAAGTCTCTCCTCTTCAAACCTAGCAAAACATCTCGACCTGCCATGCTTGAGAAAGACGGCCAAGATAAGAGAAACGAGGATTGGAGAGTAAGAGACAACGTGAATAATTATATTGGGAAAGTTTTTTGCCGTTGTTGTCCAGCATGCCGATGTGCCAACCCAAAGTGCCTTGCGGATATAGTAGTGGATACTGGAAGGGCTCCATCAGAGGACTAAAGAGATCGATGGTAGAAGGTCTTCCAGCTCCCACTTTCCAGACGGTGAGCCGTCGAGGCTCAGTGACTGCATCTTCGGAACTAAGCACGGCGTGCACCTCAATACCTCTTTGCCTGTCACCAAGAACATTGCCATGAGTAGCTCGACTTGTAATCTGGAATTCTAAGTGAGCGTTGACCGAGGGCTCATCACTCAGCCGGCGAAATTCATGGACATATGGGTTCAATGAAACCAAGTAGTTTTTAATGTCGTCCACTATGTCGCCATCAAGTGATCTACTCATGGCCATGTTCCTGCGTTCTTCGCCGTCGTCGATATACAGGCGGCACCGGTTTACGAATTGGACGTCACCGCCCGCAGTAACAAACCTTTGGCCGGGGGCGTCCAAGCTGTACACCTGGTGGTACATCCTCCCTTCAATTTTGAAGAATGATAGGCCACTTGGGTGCCGGTATCCGCCAGAAATTTCGAGGGCACATAGAGCAAAGAGGTCATTGTAGGCCCGCGCTCTATCGAGAAAGCGGCGATTAGAATAGAACGGTGCATTAAGGGGCGGTAACTTTGTCACATTATATGCGCCCACTCCACAGCACCACTTTTTTCTGCTTTCCTCTTCCTCGAACAGAGGTGCTTGGCAGTGAGGACAAATGAAAACGTCATCACACCAAAGACTTGTTTTTTTTTCAGTTTGTATAATTTTATGTCATAGAGTAGTACACCGCTCCAATATGCCATTGGTCCGTGGGCAACGATGAGACGAGCAAGTGAGATAGGTAAGTAATGAAGTTCGGCTAGTTTTGGATTATTAAGACGAAACAATCTAACTCTGTCGTGACATGCGTCAAGGTGTCGTTCCTCATACCGATGAACGGCCTTCCTGTGGACATCAGGATGTTGTTCGTCGTAACGACGGACGGCGTCCCTGTGGACCTCAGGATGAAGCTGGTCGTAACGACGGACGGCGTCTCTGTGAACCTCAGGATGAAGTTGGTCGTAACGACGGACAGCGTCTCTGTGAACCTCAGGATGAAGTTGGTCGTAACGACGGACAGCGTCTCTGTGGACCTCAGGACGAAGTTGGTCGTAACGACGGACAGCGTCTCTGTGGGCCTCAGGGTGTTCTTGGCCGTAACGACGTACAGCATCTCTATGGGCCTCAGGGTGTTCTTGGTCGTAACGACGTACAGCATCTCTATGGGCCTCAGGGTGTTTTTGGCTGTAACGGCGTACGGCGTCTCTGTGGCCCTCAGGGTGTTTTTGGCTGTAACGGCGTACGGCGTCTCTGTGGATATCGGGGCGCTGTTCAAGGTATTGAATTAGTTTTTCACGAATAGTCTTAGAATTCCTTTTAATATAGTTTTTCTTTGCCTCTCTCACTTGCTCGTCTCTCGTACTTGCAAGTCGTTTGGGACGGCCACGGCGTATCTTTTTAGGCCTCCCAATGGCCTTGTGTTTTATTATACATTCTAACGGAGACAGAATCACCCTAGGGCTCTTTTTAAGTTTGGGATCATCAAGAACGTCCCACGTGGGTGGTGAATTGCATATTCTTGGTAGGATGTCAGAAGTTAGAGAATCAGACTGGACAACGTTGTGGGTCGGTGGTCGATAAAAACTCATTCGAGTTATAGTGAACTGTCTCGTCGACCCGTCAAAAGCAGTGTTAGACAACAATAACGAAGCCAGTCCAGGATAACTCTCGCACTGGAAGAGCCGCGCCAGGTTGTTGTTCTCATTAGCCAGATCATAATTTCTCTCCTCATTCACTGGATGAGGATCAAACAGATACAGCTGCTCCTGGGAACGCCAAAAAGCAACTGTAACTGTTTGTCCAGTGAAGAGGAATCCAATGTTCTGAAGGCACTCGGCCATTAAACACTCCAAAACATTGGACAAAGACATAACGCAGTCGTCCATATCTGATCGTTCAAGGGGGTATAGGGCATCATGTACAAATGTATTTTCTGCAACGGCTACGGACTGTCCCTCGATGACAAAATTAGCGGGAAGTTCATCGGAGCACAAGTACCGGTTTCCACCCATACGATTCTCATCCCACAATTTATTGTAAATACTATCGCCAGTGATGAGAATAGTATCGATGGCCGCTGTAGAAAATTCCAATCCAAGGGCCTTCCATACAAGGGCACAGGCCGAAATCGCAGTGCATTGAGTGTTTTTGCTCCTCGGAAACAGCTGCTCGTTACCCTGATGGAAAGAGCCCTTAGCAACGCAATAAAAGGACATAGTACCGTGAACAAGCGAATTATCACAATAGTTAAAAGAAAAATTTAACTTTGAAGACTAATGTAGAAGTGTTCCAACAATACAAAGCCAAAGAATATTTAGTATCCGAAAATTCCTCCGTCCCTATCTACGAATTTACGAAAGGATCAGCCTCTGTTTCACACGGCCTAAGGTACTCTGTTACGTACCGTACAGAGCTAGCTAGCCAAACCCTGCATTTCAAGATTAGTAGTTAGGGATAGACTGAATTTTACGACGTGAACCAAACTTTTAACTTTGAAGACGTATTGTCGCTTAACCGTTGAAGATATGATAAAAAGTGACTGGACATTTCTTGTAGGAAATATAATTTGTTTTGGGTGTTCTGCCCTCAGAATTTTGATATAACCTCTAGTTCGGCCGCTATTTATTATTTACTAAAAGTCTGCACAATAAAAACAGCAATCCGTCCCTATCTATTAATTTTATATTATTCCGATTTTCTGGTTAACCGTTAAAGATACGGGAAACGTGCATAGGACCTTTTTTGTAGATCTCCTCATTTTCTAACAGATAAAGGAAAAACATTTGTACTATTGATGATCGATCGGTCGCTATCGGATCAGGAGTAAAATATTGTTGAAAAATCGAAAAGAAATTTTTGTTCAAAACGCGTTTTGCAGCCAAACCAATGGAGAGAGAGTGAAAAGTCACTGGACCTTTTTTTGTAGACCTCATTGTTTCGTATTAAATTACGATTTTTTATCTACCCTAACTATAAAGGTTCCTCTAACACAGAGCCCAGAAACTAAATTTTGAACTCAATCTCAAAAAATCAATACTTTAAAACGCGTTATGCGGCCAAACCGTTGATGATAGGGCAAAATGTTACTAGACCTTTTTTGTAGATCACGCAATTTCCTAAATCCCATTGAAAATTTGTTTTGAGCTACGACCAACCGTTTAGCCGCTATCGAGCCCGAAAGGTACATTTTTAGGCGAAAATATCAAAATATTTTAATGTAATCGCGTTTTGCAGCCGAACCGATGGAGTTAGAGCAAAAAGTCACTGGACCTTTTTTGTAGTTCACTTCATTCCTGACCATGAATTTTTCGTCATATCGAAGCTAGCTCCTACGGTTCGCCCGCTATCGAGCTTCAAAGGGCAGCCTGCAAGAGCAAAACAGGGGTCCGTTCGGGAATTTTTTTGAGGGGTTCAAAAGTAAAAAAAATCCGGTTTTCAGACTTTTCCCGGTGGTTTGAAGAATCCACCTACGTGTGTACGAAATTTGGTGTTTCCAGCACTTCTAGAAGTGGGTTAGAATTTGTATACCCTATCAGTCAGTCAGTCAGTCAGTCAGTCAGTCAGTCAGTCAGTTACATATGCGGCTGTATAGTATATTAGACTCGCCTTCGGCTCGCTGGGGGCTACGCCCCCAGGCCCCCATTTGGGTGTTGGCTAAATTCGGGGATAAGCGTAGTTCGGTGATTGGTTAAATTCAGACGTGAAGTTTCCAAATTTTATGTATCCGTTCTCGAGAATCTTACGGGTCGTAATGCTTCTCTAACGCTCAGCCAAAATATGTGCGGTGTATAATATTAATCAATTGATGAGGTAGAAGAGTTAAGTTATGTGTTCGTGAAATTTGGAGACAAGAAGAATTTGGTTTTAACCAAAGTCAGAGGACGTATGTATACCATAGTTTAATTTTCCGGATTTACCCAAACTTTTGACTTTGAGGGCGTTTTGCGGCTTAAACCGTTAGAGATACGTGAAAAAGTGACTGGACCTTTCTTGTCGGAAATTTAATTTTATCTTTCGATTCCGTCGTCAGATTTTAGCTGCGACCTTTTGTTTAGCCAGGAATGAGCTCGGAAGAAAAGTCTGCACTGGTCAGCTATCTTGAATTTTTTTAGTATAAACATAATAAAAACCGACCTTAAGGCAGTATTTTAAGTTGAACAGTTGGTTTAATATCATCAGGAGATTATTTAGTCAAGCCAGGAAATTCCCTGGGGGGGGGTTTAATGTTACCGGGGGGTTAACACATCAGGGGATTTAATTTACTCAGGAGGTTATCTGGTCATACTAGGAAATTCCAGGGGGGTTTAATGTTACCTTCTCTAACGCTCAGCCAATTCACGATGTGCTCCAGTAGACGTATACTAGTCAGTCGTTTTACTAATTTTAACCAAAGTTTTTATTTAAAGAGCATTTTACGGCTTAACCGTTAGAGATACGACAAAAAGTGACTGGAGCTTTCTTGTCGGAAATTTAATTTTGTTTTCCGATTGTGACCTCAGATTTGATCTACGACCTATGGTTTAGTCGGTACAACGCTTGGGATAAAAGTCTGCACCGGTCAGCTGTTGTGTAAACAGATATAGTGTAAATCAATTTAAAACTACCTTTATCAGATTATTAAGTTGATCAGGGGGTTTAATTTAATCAGGAGTTCATCAACCAGGAAATTCCCCTGTTCTCTGTTTTGTTTTCGGGGGTTAAAGAACACGTGGTACTTTTCTAGTAAATTTGTGTCTGAGCACGAGGAATTTTTATTAAAATAAAACGTTGATCAGGGGGTTTAAATTACTTCGGAAATTATAATTCCACGCCAGAGTTTTGACAATGAACTAATATTTCATAAAATTAAATAGAAAAACACTCTGTCCCTATCTACTATTGAAGCTTCAATAACGCTCAGCCAACTCCCGATGTGGAGGGGGGTTTTATTCACTCGTTAACTTAGTAATACAAGGTCAATCTGGAACCAGCATGAATCGCACCAATTATAGTTGCAAAATTTAAAACACCTAAAAGAGACGACAAAGAATTAGCCCTTTAGAGCATTTATCAGGCTTACGGAAAGCTAAACGACAGAAAGCTGCTGGACCTTTTTTGTAGATCCTATTAATAGCTACTTACAAAAAGTTTAACATATAAGCTAGGGCCAACGGTTCGGCCACTATCGAGCACGAAAAGTAAGTTTTTAAGTGAAATTTTAAATATAATCACGTTTTACGGCTAAACCATGGAAGATAGAGTAAAAAGTCACTGAACCTTTTGTGTAGATTGCATTATTTTGTATTCAAATCATATTTTTTTATCTGGCCTAGAACTAAGATTTTATCTAAAATATAGCCCAGAATACAAAATCTCACGTAAAACTCAAAAAAATCAAAACTTTTTTAAAAACGCGTTTTGCGGCCAAACCGTTGAGGATAGGGCAAAATGTTACTGGTACTTTTTTATAGATCACGTAATTTACTAATTCCGGTATAAGATTTGTTTTGAGCTACGACCAACCGTTTAGCCGTTATCAAGCCCGGAATGTAAATTTGTAGGCGAAAATTTCCAAATATTTTCACTTAATAGCGTTTTGCGGACAAACAAATGGAGATAGAGTAAAATGTCACTTGACCTTTTTTGTAGATCACATTATTTCCTAAATCCAACCTTTGATTTATTTTGACCTCCGACAAATGGTTTCGCCGCTATCGACCTCAAAAACAAACTTTTCACGTAAATATTACAAAAAAATTGCACATAATCACGTTTTTCGGCCAAACCAATGGAGATAGGGCAAAAGGTCACTGGACCTTTTCTGTAGATCGCGCAATTTGCTAATTTGATGGGTCAATCAGATTTGAGCTACGACCAACGGTTCGGCCGCTATCGGGCTCGAAACATTATTTTTATCGAAAAAATCTCTGGAATTTCAAATGTTCGAGCGTTTTGTCGCTTAACCATGGAAGATACAGCAAAAAGTCACTGGACCTTTTTTGTAGTTCACTTCATTCCTGACCATGAATTTTTCGTCAGATCCGAGCTAGCTCAAACAGTTCGCCCGCTATCGGACTTACAAAAAAGGCCTGCAGGGGCGAAAAAATGCGCAAATTTTCTCGAATTTTTTTGAGGGGTTTAAAAGTAAAAAAGTCCGGTTTTCAGACTTTTCCTGTTGGTTACACGACAAAAGGTACCCGCGTGCCAAATTTCAAGTTTCCAGCACTTCTAGAACTATGTTAGAATTTGTATACATCCATCAGTGAGTGAGTGAGTGAGTGAGTGGTTTCACATGAGTGGTATATAATATAGGATTAGTTTTTATATTTCAAGCTAAACGATAGGGGAATGTTCAAGTTTTTATATAAGCTGCTGATACAAACACTTGTTATCAAGTTGAAACCAATTAAATTTAGTGAAAATAGAATCTGGACTGTCATTAACAAACGGTATTCAGGCTACACTGTACATCAAGGTCTGTACATCGGGACTTTATTGTCCATGAGAGCTCTCGAAAGATACAATAAGGAAGGAAAAGCGGGCGATCCTTGGAAATTGAGCCGGCCATTCAGGCGATTAAGTTTTTGTTGATATGTGCTACTAATATGGTAGCATAACCAAGAATGTCATGTTATACTGCGTTAATATGAAATATTAAAATAGGAGGAGGGTCAGTTAAAACATTGTGCAATAAACATATCTAGAGATATATAAGACTTTTGTTTCATCCTATACATTTTGTTGTACTTTAAGTCCTACGTGTAAACATTTTTAGTTTCCCATGAATTCTATCTATTACCTAACAAATCTTCTATCAAAGTTTTTGGTGATGTCCAATGTGGTCTGAATAATTAAAAATTGTATTTAACTCATATAAATAGCTGAGAAAATATAAATATTATAATAATTTTACTAATGCTTTATTATGGTGATGGAAGCACTGTGAAGGAACAGGATTTTTCCAAATATTTCCCATTGTACAGCGATACAAAAAATCAGTAACATTATTTTTATAGATTGCAAATAAACAAATAATACCAGAGCGTTGTATCATGCATAATTCAGGAATGACAACCACCACGTTGTGTGTTAATATCAACAACTATAAAACATTTACTTAATAAAAAAAATCTAAGCACAACACTAATTATTAAAACTGAACTACAGGTCACAATAGATCTGTATACACTGCAGATCTCGAAACGTAGAATTACTGATTTTGTGTATCGCCGAACGATGGCATATGTCCCGGAAAATCCTGTTTCCTTCTACTAAGTGTTACAACTTACAACTAAACATTTTTATTTCAATGATGTATTTTAACCAGCAAAATTCAAAGTTAATATAGTAAATTATTGCAACTATAAAATTGATTGATTGGCTGTCTATTCACCACAAGCTGCGTTCAATTAATGTAATATCAATACAAATTTACCACATTTAGAATCAAACCGCATCCTTAATTCTCTTTCATGGCTCGACCTTGTCTGAATGTGATCTGAGGCAAACAAATGTTGGTGCGGTTTGAAACTGAATTGGCTTTGTAATTGGCCTGTCGGTGTATATCACTTGTTGTATTATCAAGTTAAACTGTAGGATTCCCTTGATTGCCATTGGTGCTTGGGGTGCGAGTATTAATGTATTGGCACTCTTAATATATTTTGTTATCAATACAACATCTCATTAACTCATTAATTGGAAGTAGCCCATATAGAAATGATCATTATACTAACACTCATATAGAACATCAATATTTATATTCTCTACTACGAATTGAATTGATACCCTTAAATGAAAATTAGGATCATAGGTTGTTTTTGAATTTAAGTTTGAATTCACATAATAATACTTATATTCTTGAGTAGGCTACTAAAAATACAATACTTTAATCTAGATTAATAGCAACTCAGTATTTGAAACAAAAATCATATAAATTCAGAAAAAGAAAGGTGAGTCTAGTTTGTCTTATTTACGTTCATTATTGACCTAGAGTGTGGCTGTAATAGCACTGTTTGGTATTGACTTCAAATAGGTTCTTTAATGAATTCATTCAATACGAAGGTCTTAATGATTTTAAATTCTTTAATGAATTCATTCAATACGAAGGTCTTAGTGATTTTATATTCTTTAACGAATTCATTCAATACGAAGGTCTTAATGATTTTAAATTCTTTAATAAATTCATTCAATACGAAGGTCTTAGTGATTTTATATTCTTTAATTAATTCATTCAATACGAAGGTCTTAGTGATCTTAAATTCTTTAATGAATTCATTCAATACGAAGGTCTTAGTGATTTTAAACTTGTTACGTACGTTCCTCTTAGTCCAAGCAGAATGCTATAGATTTTGTGGATCAAAGAATCAAATGACTGCCTGCCTGTCTGTATGTCTACCTGTCTGTAATTCTTTATATAAAGATAGTAGAGTCTTGAAATTGGCTTCATATTCTCTGGTCAAAAATTACAAATACCTTAGATCAAAAAGTACCAAAATACTAAACTTAGAATTACAATAACGGAAGTTACGTTAAGACAGCTTGTTTATAAACTGCTTAATTAAATCTGCATTTAAAATAACGCTTTACAAGATTACACGCTTAAAATAATCACTTAAATAATTAACGAGATCCACGCCGTAGTTTCAGAACCGTCTGGTAAAAAATAAAGTTTAAGTTACATAATATACTAAAAACGTTTTTGATATAATCTTAGAATTTTAAAACTGCATATAGTAAAGAACTAACAATTTGTCATCTATACAAGTTTAGTCTTAATTGTATCACAAGTTATGAATGTTCGAAACTGCAATTTTATTGACAATTTCAAAAACTTGTAATTTTTAAATTTGCATTATAAAAACTGGAATTTATTACATATAACATATTAAATTTGTTTGTATAAACGCAAAATCATCAAACTACATTCTTATGTATCTCCCGTTATTGTAGCTCTACTGTTTGGTATATGTTACTCGGATAACTGTACTATAAGTATTATCGGGATTATTGATACTTCCTCAAGTGAAATAGTTGGATAAAGAAAATTATAGGTACCTGAGTATTGAATAGGTAACAGGCAAGAAACGTAGCCAGGGAAAAAATTGGGGAATATTAAGACGAAATTGTGTGGCCTCCGCCGAAAACATTACAATTTTTAAAACATTCCAATTTCAGAAGCAAAAAAGCGAATTCCTAAAGCGTCTCGTAAGCTGCGTAGTATTAATAACTGATATTGATTAGAGTAGTGTAGTAATGTAATTAAGGAAAGATACTATTTTATTGTCTCGAAAACACAGTGCATGGTACTAAAATCCACATTGAGAATTAATAACATGTAAAAGAGGTTTAACAAAAGTAAAATTCTTCTTGACTTCCGAGCCATCGTTTCTAGTACTCGCTCTGGGGAAACTAAAATTATCCCAAAGTGGACAGAAAGTAAGGTGAATGCAGCCAACCTCTCTTTCCCCAATTCTATTAAAGGTCCTTGACTCGTTTCAATGTTGAAAACGATCTTTTAGCGGTACATGTTAGTAATACTGAATAATAATAATAATCGTTTGCAAAAAAAAGTAATTGACAAATTTTAAAATTAGGGGTGGGGGTCAGGACTCCTTGAACCCCCTCGCTGGCTACGTCCTTGGTAACCGGAAAAAACAAAGAAGGGTACAGGTTTCTGACGGTTTAGAACATTATCAACAACTATAAAACATTTACTTAATAAAAAAATCTAAGCACAACACTAATTATTAAAACTGAACTACAGGTCACAATAGATCTGTATACACTGCAGATCTCGAAACGTAGAATTACTGATTTTGTGTATCGCCGAACGATGGCATATGTCCCGGAAAATCCTGTTTCCTTCTACTAAGTGTTACAACTTACAACTAAACATTTTTATTTCAATGATGTATTTTAACCAGCAAAATTCAAAGTTAATATAGTAAATTATTGCAACTATAAAATTGATTGATTGGCTGTCTATTCACCACAAGCTGCGTTCAATTAATGTAATATCAATACAAATTTACCACATTTAGAATCAACCGCATCCTTAATTCTCTTTCATGGCTCGACCTTGTCTGAATGTGATCTGAGGCAAACAAATGTTGGTGCGGTTTGAAACTGAATTGGCTTTGTAATTGGCCTGTCGGTGTATATCACTTGTTGTATTATCAAGTTAAACTGTAGGATTCCCTTGATTGCCATTGGTGCTTGGGGTGCGAGTATTAATGTATTGGCACTCTTAATATATTTTGTTATCAATACAACATCTCATTAACTCATTAATTGGAAGTAGCCCATATAGAAATGATCATTATACTAACACTCATATAGAACATCAATATTTATATTCTCTACTACGAATTGAATTGATACCCTTAAATGAAAATTAGGATCATAGGTTGTTTTTGAATTTAAGTTTGAATTCACATAATAATACTTATATTCTTGAGTAGGCTACTAAAAATACAATACTTTAATCTAGATTAATAGCAACTCAGTATTTGAAACAAAAATCATATAAATTCAGAAAAAGAAAGGTGAGTCTAGTTTGTCTTATTTACGTTCATTATTGACCTAGAGTGTGGCTGTAATAGCACTGTTTGGTATTGACTTCAAATAGGTTCTTTAATGAATTCATTCAATACGAAGGTCTTAATGATTTTAAATTCTTTAATGAATTCATTCAATACGAAGGTCTTAGTGATTTTATATTCTTTAACGAATTCATTCAATACGAAGGTCTTAATGATTTTAAATTCTTTAATAAATTCATTCAATACGAAGGTCTTAGTGATTTTATATTCTTTAATTAATTCATTCAATACGAAGGTCTTAGTGATCTTAAATTCTTTAATGAATTCATTCAATACGAAGGTCTTAGTGATTTTAAACTTGTTACGTACGTTCCTCTTAGTCCAAGCAGAATGCTATAGATTTTGTGGATCAAAGAATCAAATGACTGTCTGCCTGTCTGTATGTCTACCTGTCTGTAATTCTTTATATAAAGATAGTAGAGTCTTGAAACTGGCTTCATATTCTCTGGTCAAAAATTACAAATACCTTAGATCAAAAAGTACCAAAATACTAAACTTAGAATTACAATAACGGAAGTTACGTTAAGACAGCTTGTTTATAAACTGCTTAATTAAATCTGCATTTAAAATAACGCTTTACAAGATTACACGCTTAAAATAATCACTTAAATAATTAACGAGATCCACGCCGTAGTTTCAGAACCGTCTGGTAAAAAATAAAGTTTAAGTTACATAATATACTAAAAAACGTTTTTGATATAATCTTAGAATTTTAAAACTGCATATAGTAAAGAACTAACAATTTGTCATCTATACAAGTTTAGTCTTAATTGTATCACAAGTTATGAATGTTCGAAACTGCAATTTTATTGACAATTTCAAAAACTTGTAATTTTTAAATTTGCATTATAAAAACTGGAATTTATTACATATAACATATTAAATTTGTTTGTATAAACGCAAAATCATCAAACTACATTCTTATGTATCTCCCGTTATTGTAGCTCTACTGTTTGGTATATGTTACTCGGATAACTGTACTATAAGTATTATCGGGATTATTGATACTTCCTCAAGTGAAATAGTTGGATAAAGAAATTATAGGTACCTGAGTATTGAATAGGTAACAGGCAAGAACGTAGCCAGGGAAAAAATTGGGGAATATTAAGACGAAATTGTGTGGCCTCCGCCGAAAACATTACAATTTTTAAAACATTCCAATTTCAGAAGCAAAAAAGCGAATTCCTAAAGCGTCTCGTAAGCTGCGTAGTATTAATAACTGATATTGATTAGAGTAGTGTAGTAATGTAATTAAGGAAAGATACTATTTTATTGTCTCGAAACACAGTGCATGGTACTAAAATCCACATTGAGAATTAATAACATGTAAAAGAGGTTTAACAAAAGTAAAATTCTTCTTGACTTCCGAGCCATCGTTTCTAGTACTCGCTCTGGGGAAACTAAAATTATCCCAAAGTGGACAGAAAGTAAGGTGAATGCAGCCAACCTCTCTTTCCCCAATTCTATTAAAGGTCCTTGACTCGTTTCAATGTTGAAAACGATCTTTTAGCGGTACATGTTAGTAATACTGAATAATAATAATAATCGTTTGCAAAAAAAAGTAATTGACAAATTTTAAAATTAGGGGTGGGGGTCAGGACTCCTTGAACCCCCTCGCTGGCTACGTCCTTGGTAACCGGAAAAAACAAAGAAGGGTACAGGTTTCTGACGGTTTAGAACATTAAAACCAATTTTAAAAACTCATAATAAATTGAGAAAGTTGAAATCGCATTAAGATCCAACGTGTGTACAAGATACAAGTGTACGAGTACTATTTATGAATATCAAATTTTTGCGAAAAAAGTTGAGAATAAATCAGCCTCTTGAGTTTTATTCTTGATCGGATGGTTTAAAATATTGAGCATTAGTCTCATTATGGCGCTATTAAAGACATTAACTTGGGCGTTTAATTTTTGTTAACCTCAATTTAAAATTTGTAATTTTTAACAAAGATTGCCTTTAGCAGATTTTGTTAACTTGCTTACTCGTTTGAACACGCAAATCGCCAATCTGCTCAGAGCGGTGTTGTCTCTAGTCTTAGTCTCGTGGTTTGCATTTCAAATTTAAGGTTTGGTTTAACTTTGGAAAATTTAACCATATATTTTTTATTTTTAAAGAAAAAGGGGAGGCCGATCCCCTTTTAAACCTTATTATGTGCGACCTCATGGGCAACTGGCCTGTGCGAGAATCTTATCAAACAGAATAAATAGGAGTGTCGATAAAGCACAAGGTATTGATAGTAATGATAAAACGTGCTTCGGTCACAGAAAGGATTTGAATCTGCGCTATCTTTTACTCAGATCCAAAGTCCAACGTCTGAGACCTCTCGGCGATCGGCAATACCAAATTTAACCCTCAAACCTAATCCGATTGGTCTCTTAGCAAATATGGCTGAAACACGTGAAAATCAAAGATTCTTGAAGAATTTACGATGGAAATTCAAGCTATTATTATCAAACACCCCTGTTTATATTTTACTTAAGATACTTACAAATATAAAATATTATTTTGTGTGTTTGAGAACAATTTAAGCATCTATGAATCAAACGTTATAAATAGAAGGTAAATATGGTATTAAGAAATATACGCTAATATCTTGTCGTAAGTAAACTTGCACACGGTGGTCTACGGAAAATGCCTGCAGCAATTACGATGAAGCTTAATACCCTAATTAATTTCTCTCGCAGCCACAGATCGCTACACCGGTAAGTATGTTTGAAATACGATTTCTCAATTCATTATACTTTATTTACAGATCATGTTTTAGAAGACTTAAATACAAGTTACCTGACAAAACGATAAGGATATCTTAATAGTCAAAATTATTTTTATGTTCGTAATTAAAATTTAAAGCCTTTAAATAATATAGTTTAAAACTTCCTTTGACGATAACCCCTTTAAGGAGATTCTTTAATATAATTAACTGATTGTGTTTGTATAGACTGAGAAAGTCACTGAGAATGCATTTCTTACTAAATTCTATATGTATATAAATATTTTAAAATTCCGATTTTCCGTCGTCGGCTTAGTAAAACAAGTTTATCTGACATCTTAGCTAATAACAAATATTAGTGACCCCTAGGTCAAATTAAAATATAAATGAATTGTTTGACCCAAGAAGCGATGAACGTAAAACTTCCTAAAACTAAAACTCTTATTTGATAAAGAAAACTTTGGTGTGAGTCCTAAAACAATTGTTGTGAATACATAATCATTAAATATTAATTTTTCCATAAGCAGTGATTTCAAGAAAGTTAACTTGCTAACTACCGGTTACGGTTGTATATTTCACAACAATTGTTTTAGGACTCACACCAAAGTTTTCTTTATCAAATAAGAGTTTTAGTTTTAGGAAGTTTTACGTTCATCGCTTCTTGGGTCAAACAATTCATTTATATTTTAATTTGACCTAGGGGTCACTAATATTTGTTATTAGCTAAGATTTCAGATAAACTTGTTTTACTAAGCCGACGACGGAAAATCGGAATTTTAAAATATTTATATACATATAGAATTTAGTAAGAAATGCATTCTCAGTGACTTTCTCAGTCTATACAAACACAATCAGTTAATTATATTAAAGAATCTCCTTAAAGGGGTTATCGTCAAAGGAAGTTTTAAACTATATTATTTAAAGGCTTTAAATTTTAATTACGAACATAAAAATAATTTTGACTATTAAGATATCCTTATCGTTTTGTCAGGTAACTTGTATTTAAGTCTTCTAAAACATGATCTGTAAATAAAGTATAATGAATTGAGAAATCGTATTTCAAACATACTTACCGGTGTAGCGATCTGTGGCTGCGAGAGAAATTAATTAGGGTATTAAGCTTCATCGTAATTGCTGCAGGCATTTTCCGTAGACCACCGTGTGCAAGTTTACTTACGACAAGATATTAGCGTATATTTCTTAATACCATATTTACCTTCTATTTATAACGTTTGATTCATAGATGCTTAAATTGTTCTCAAACACACAAAATAATATTTTATATTTGTAAGTATCTTAAGTAAAATATAAACAGGGGTGTTTGATAATAATAGCTTGAATTTCCATCGTAAATTCTTCAAGAATCTTTGATTTTCACGTGTTTCAGCCATATTTGCTAAGAGACCAATCGGATTAGGTTTGAGGGTTAAATTTGGTATTGCCGATCGCCGAGAGGTCTCAGACGTTGGACTTTGGATCTGAGTAAAAGATAGCGCAGATTCAAATCCTTTCTGTGACCGAAGCACGTTTTATCATTACTATCAATACCTTGTACTTTATCGACACTCCTATTTATTCTGTTTGATAAGATTCTCGCACAGGCCAGTTGCCCATGAGGTCGCACATAATAAGGTTTAAAAGGGGATCGGCCTCCCCTTTTTCTTTAAAAATAAAAAATATATGGTTAAATTTTCCAAAGTTAAACCAAACCTTAAATTTGAAATGCAAACCACGAGACTAAGACTAGAGACAACACCGCTCTGAGCAGATTGGCGATTTGCGTGTTCAAACGAGTAAGCAAGTTAACAAAATCTGCTAAAGGCAATCTTTGTTAAAAATTACAAATTTTAAATTGAGGTTAACAAAAATTAAACGCCCAAGTTAATGTCTTTAATAGCGCCATAATGAGACTAATGCTCAATATTTTAAACCATCCGATCAAGAATAAAACTCAAGAGGCTGATTTATTCTCAACTTTTTTCGCAAAAATTTGATATTCATAAATAGTACTCGTACACTTGTATCTTGTACACACGTTGGATCTTAATGCGATTTCAACTTTCTCAATTTATTATGAGTTTTAAAATTGGTTTTAATGTTCTAAACCGTCAGAAACCTGTACCCTTCTTTGTTTTTTCCGGTTACCAAGGACGTAGCCAGCGAGGGGGTTCAAGGAGTCCTGACCCCCACCCCTAATTTTAAAATTTGTCAATTACTTTTTTTTGCAAACGATTATTATTATTATTCAGTATTACTAACATGTACCGCTAAAAGATCGTTTTCAACATTGAAACGAGTCAAGGACCTTTAATAGAATTGGGGAAAGAGAGGTTGGCTGCATTCACCTTACTTTCTGTCCACTTTGGGATAATTTTAGTTTCCCCAGAGCGAGTACTAGAAACGATGGCTCGGAAGTCAAGAAGAATTTTACTTTTGTTAAACCTCTTTTACATGTTATTAATTCTCAATGTGGATTTTAGTACCATGCACTGTGTTTCGAGACAATAAAATAGTATCTTTCCTTAATTACATTACTACACTACTCTAATCAATATCAGTTATTAATACTACGCAGCTTACGAGACGCTTTAGGAATTCGCTTTTTTGCTTCTGAAATTGGAATGTTTTAAAAATTGTAATGTTTTCGGCGGAGGCCACACAATTTCGTCTTAATATTCCCCAATTTTTTCCCTGGCTACGTTCTTGCCTGTTACCTATTCAATACTCAGGTACCTATAATTTCTTTATCCAACTATTTCACTTGAGGAAGTATCAATAATCCCGATAATACTTATAGTACAGTTATCCGAGTAACATATACCAAACAGTAGAGCTACAATAACGGGAGATACATAAGAATGTAGTTTGATGATTTTGCGTTTATACAAACAAATTTAATATGTTATATGTAATAAATTCCAGTTTTTATAATGCAAATTTAAAAATTACAAGTTTTTGAAATTGTCAATAAAATTGCAGTTTCGAACATTCATAACTTGTGATACAATTAAGACTAAACTTGTATAGATGACAAATTGTTAGTTCTTTACTATATGCAGTTTTAAAATTCTAAGATTATATCAAAAACGTTTTTAGTATATTATGTAACTTAAACTTTATTTTTTACCAGACGGTTCTGAAACTACGGCGTGGATCTCGTTAATTATTTAAGTGATTATTTTAAGCGTGTAATCTTGTAAAGCGTTATTTTAAATGCAGATTTAATTAAGCAGTTTATAAACAAGCTGTCTTAACGTAACTTCCGTTATTGTAATTCTAAGTTTAGTATTTTGGTACTTTTTGATCTAAGGTATTTGTAATTTTTGACCAGAGAATATGAAGCCAGTTTCAAGACTCTACTATCTTTATATAAAGAATTACAGACAGGTAGACATACAGACAGGCAGACAGTCATTTGATTCTTTGATCCACAAAATCTATAGCATTCTGCTTGGACTAAGAGGAACGTACGTAACAAGTTTAAAATCACTAAGACCTTCGTATTGAATGAATTCATTAAAGAATTTAAGATCACTAAGACCTTCGTATTGAATGAATTAATTAAAGAATATAAAATCACTAAGACCTTCGTATTGAATGAATTTATTAAAGAATTTAAAATCATTAAGACCTTCGTATTGAATGAATTCGTTAAAGAATATAAAATCACTAAGACCTTCGTATTGAATGAATTCATTAAAGAATTTAAAATCATTAAGACCTTCGTATTGAATGAATTCATTAAAGAACCTATTTGAAGTCAATACCAAACAGTGCTATTACAGCCACACTCTAGGTCAATAATGAACGTAAATAAGACAAACTAGACTCACCTTTCTTTTTCTGAATTTATATGATTTTTGTTTCAAATACTGAGTTGCTATTAATCTAGATTAAAGTATTGTATTTTTAGTAGCCTACTCAAGAATATAAGTATTATTATGTGAATTCAAACTTAAATTCAAAAACAACCTATGATCCTAATTTTCATTTAAGGGTATCAATTCAATTCGTAGTAGAGAATATAAATATTGATGTTCTATATGAGTGTTAGTATAATGATCATTTCTATATGGGCTACTTCCAATTAATGAGTTAATGAGATGTTGTATTGATAACAAAATATATTAAGAGTGCCAATACATTAATACTCGCACCCCAAGCACCAATGGCAATCAAGGGAATCCTACAGTTTAACTTGATAATACAACAAGTGATATACACCGACAGGCCAATTACAAAGCCAATTCAGTTTCAAACCGCACCAACATTTGTTTGCCTCAGATCACATTCAGACAAGGTCGAGCCATGAAAGAGAATTAAGGATGCGGTTGATTCTAAATGTGGTAAATTTGTATTGATATTACATTAATTGAACGCAGCTTGTGGTGAATAGACAGCCAATCAATCAATTTTATAGTTGCAATAATTTACTATATTAACTTTGAATTTTGCTGGTTAAAATACATCATTGAAATAAAAATGTTTAGTTGTAAGTTGTAACACTTAGTAGAAGGAAACAGGATTTTCCGGGACATATGCCATCGTTCGGCGATACACAAAATCAGTAATTCTACGTTTCGAGATCTGCAGTGTATACAGATCTATTGTGACCTGTAGTTCAGTTTTAATAATTAGTGTTGTGCTTAGATTTTTTTATTAAGTAAATGTTTTATAGTTGTTGATATTAACACACAACGTGGTGGTTGTCATTCCTGAATTATGCATGATACAACGCTCTGGTATTATTTGTTTATTTGCAATCTATAAAAATAATGTTACTGATTTTTTGTATCGCTGTACAATGGGAAATATTTGGAAAAATCCTGTTCCTTCACAGTGCTTCCATCACCATAATAAAGCATTAGTAAAATTATTATAATATTTATATTTTCTCAGCTATTTATATGAGTTAAATACAATTTTTAATTATTCAGACCACATTAGACATCACCAAAAACTTTGATAGAAGATTTGTTAGGTAATAGATAGAATTCATGGGAAACTAAAAATGTTTACACGTAGGACTTATTTTAATATTTCATATTAACGCAGTATAACATGACATTCTTGGTTATGCTACCATATTAGTAGCACATATCAACAAAAACTTAATCGCCAGAATGGCCGGCTCAATTTCCAAGGATCGCCCGCTTTTCCTTCCTTATTGTATCTTTCGAGAGCTCTCATGGACAATAAAGTCCCGATGTACAGACCTTGATGTACAGTGTAGCCTGAATACCGTTTTTTAATGACAGTCCAGATTCTATTTTCACTAAATTTAATTGGTTTCAACTTGATAACAAGTGTTTGTATCAGCAGCTTATATAAAAACTTGAACATTCCCCTATCGTTTAGCTTAAAATATAAAAACTAATTTGTATTATACGAATGTTATTTTTAATTATTCTGTATTAAATTTTCCAAACAAACGTTATATAGTGCAGATGACTCCACAAATCCTTAATTCCAGAAGGAATAAACAAATATCGAAAATACGTTTCTAAAATCCTTACCAATGTCCACTATGTTTCGTGTCACGGCCAAAATAAACAATTCACATACAATTGTAAAGTTTATAAGCTTTAGATACAAGTATTGATGTGATAAATCTGACACAATATTACGGGTGTTCATCGCTTAGTTATACCTTTTAATATCATTGGACATGGAGATTATGAGGATTTACAATTACATTTTTAATAGCGTTTTTTAAAGTCATTTTCCTCCGTGGTGCGAAGGTCAGATGGGAGATGAGATTATAGGGACTAGTAGTACCATTTCTTATAACGCATTTTAAAGCCAGTTTTATTTGTTTCTACTTTCCCAACCGCAAAATAAGAATTAAGGGCAATGACAAAATGTAAAAACCGGTTTAAATAATTACCAACGTCTAATATAAATGCAGCGTTTCAGAAGAACTGATTAGAAAATAGTTGTTTCATCTTTCTTTCTCGGAAGATCCTCTCCTGTAATCTATAACATGACCCATTTATTACACTCCAATAATTGGGATAATTGCAACTCAATCACTTTTCATTCTCTTCTATGAAATAAATTAATTGGTTGGAATTAATTATGTTGGCTTCGTTGATTATTTTATCAAGTTTTGTTTCCAATTAAACATCTGCTCAATAATGGTTTCTAACATTCTCTTGTTCATTACTTTAATTAATACATTTATTGAGTATTATTAGTCTGTATGTAATAGAGAGAGATGAAATAGTTTCTTTCAAAATATAAAATTAACATAGTGTAAAAGCCATAGTGATGTATTTACATTCTTTCAAATTACTTATAAAAATTAATTAAGGAAATTGATTTACTTCCAAAAACCAGAAATATTACAAATATTTATTTGCACTACTAATCATAATAGTAAACTCTTTATCCAGAGAATCCTGGCAACAAGATAATTGAATCTTTCTGCTGATTATGCAACAATTTCAACGGTGAATTGAGATAATAAACTAAATGGAATAAATATTTAATTTTATTTCAGGACCCCAGTTAAATGTTCATACTGATTTATTGGAACAATAACAATGTTATTTAACTAATACGAAAATGTTCCCGACTCTAAGTGACAAAGTTATATTGATTCGGTCAAGTTTGTCTTCGGCAAGTTCGTTATTGATGGACTAGTTCACCAACAAGCTTATTATTGTTTGGTACAGTTTGGCCCCTAACTTTCCCATTACGGGCGCGTCTGCTGATGATAGTTAAAGTCGTTGATTGCGAGATAAATTGGAAAAAATTCCAGTAACTCATTTGTATAACGAATTAAAATTTTCGGAAAGTTTCTGCAAAACCATGTACTCATATTTTTAATTTATAACAAAAGATACATAATATATCCCATTAATGATGAATATTGTCATTGCAACTATAAGTGTTCATGCAGTACAGTGAATTAGTAATTAATAAAATTAACTTAATTTTACAACTATACAAACAGAAGAAGTAATATGTATGGCGGGAAACTATCAAGCAGCTTGCTAAACGTAATCAGGACCCCTGTTCAACTCAGTTTCTTCCATAATCCGGGATATCTGGCTAGAATACCTATCTCTATACCGCCACTGCAACTATCATTGCCATAGTATTCCACGAAAAATTATGTTTCTATATACATACATATATTGTTGTGAAGTAAATTTAACACAATTTAAGACAATTTCAATTCTGTCTGTATGTCTTGTAGTCTGTCCACACGATATCTAGAAAACGAACTGACCTATAGACATTTTCATGAAGCTTTATTTCTATATAGACAGCATTGAGTTAGATTTTGGTGCATGTATCCTTGGAGTTTGGCCGAATTTTATCAAATATTTGTGCATTATTCTTACGGGTAACCATAAGGTAATCACAGTATAAATAAATGTGTGGATAAACGATTGAAATCACATGAAATTTAAATATGAAACGTAGAGGCTAAATTTTTCTCTCAGCTTCAGCAAAGCCTGTTACGTGACACGTGGTATGGAGTATTTCTTCCGCGTATTATATTTTCCTGGCAAATGTTAATACTGTACTAGTATTACTCTACATATAAAGGAAAAATGTCATTTATTATGTTTTGACAACACAATGAATGGCATTGAATAGTAATGTCAGAAAATTAACATTTTAATGCATAATTTTGCAGGAAGAATATGGTAGAAATTATATATTTTTAAATATGGGTAATAACGACGATATTTGTTTGAAAATTTACAAATATGGTTTAAAAGCTAAATAAAAATATCCTTATATGTCTAAAAGCTTATTAGAAGTATTGTATGTACATTAATGATATTCTACCAATGTAAATTCGTCTTTTTCTATGTGCTGTTTCCATATTTTACTATTGTTAAAATCTTGAGTAAACGGTATCATGGTTTTAATCAAACCTTTTTCATGTGCGATGTTGTCACTCTCGGTCTGTTACGACTATTGTTGGAAGAAGCCAAAGTTTCCTATAAGAGTAACATAAACATAACTCACTTCTGGCACAGCTGGTTTACCTTCCAGTTCAACCTACAGTGGGTACAGTAAAAACCTCGACAGAAGGCGGCTCCTACTCCCAACCTTACCCATCCAAAATATCCTGTCACTCCGGAAGCAACACAAAGGTGCAATAAGACTAGGTGCAATTATTTAAGCTTCTTGTCGTAAGAGAACAAAAAAAAGTATAGAGAGACAAGGCTTTGATTGAATATAAATTACCTGTTTTACATGAAAACTTTCAAAAGGAAAAGTTTCTGGTCCTGTGATTTTGGCAGTTACCCTTACAGGTAATGCAATCAAGAATATAATTATTCAATACTCTGATCAAATAATACGACAGCATAACATTTTCTACAAAGTATTATTAACAATTAAGGCCCTCATATAAACCAACCCCGGACATTATAATGAACATAGTTATGAGAACCCCCTCCTTGCAGTAAACTAGAAAATTCATTCTTTGTGTTCCACATACGAGTATATTTTTGTATTTTAGGTTAAATTATCAATGAAATTGGTTCTCATATTACTCTTAGATGGTAGATTTAAACATAATGTATAATAACAACGCTTGTATTATAGGAACCCAGCACGCCGGATGTTCATTTTATGGCATCAAATAATAAAAAATATTGAATAACCTAATTTTATATTAGGTTTGGTGTTGAATAATAACAGTTTAATCCTCTCAAGCAGTACAATTGATTCCACGCGAAATTCTGACAAAATTATTTGCAATGTTTAAATAAAATAATTATGATAGATTTTCCTTAATATTCACCTTTATTCAATCAGCCACCACTTTCTAAGAACATTCTATCCTTAAAATCATAGCTAACAATATTTAAAGAATGAATAATTTTAACGTATACTAATATATATATTACACTTTCCTAAACCTCGTTATAATGTAAAACAGGATAAATATAAAAGTGAGTTTCTACTCACGAAACAATAACTCTGGTACGTGCACACACCATTGTGTTGGCTGATGCTGATAGAAAATGGAAAGCTGGTAATACCCGGTATAATCCTAGTGCAGCATTATCGAGGACTGGACTGAATGTTTGGCCGCCGTCATATCTGACAGGGTCATCATCAGTATTAATTCCCTTTTATTAATCTGCTCATTTTTACATATTAAATGTGTTTTATCTAAGTATCATATTTAAGATGAGAATTTACTTAAATTAGTAAAAATTAGAAACTATTTTTCTCTTTGCTCCATGAATAAAAATGTCACATTTTTATATGAATATATTGCATGCTTTTGAATAAATGATTTATTTCCTATAATCTTACAAAATTGAATTAACTTAACAATGATAGGAAACATACACTGACCTCTTTTACAAGTAGTGAGGTCAACGAGAAAAAAAAAATAAAAATCTAAATATATACAACAATTAATATCCTACTTATAGGTTTAAAACAAAATAAATTTATATGTCTAGCTTCTTAAAACATTTCTAAAAATATGAGCTTCTGCAACGTCCGCAATCATTCTGCGAACCTAAATCAATTATTATATTATATTAATAGTTAATTATTTACACAAATTTTACTTATTTTCGTATTAAAATTTATTAAATTATACAGTTATCAACATGTAAAAAATTTACAGATATAGTTATGATAGTATACTAAATAAACAACTTAATTCTGGTTTTCTAAAAAGTCAATTTTTTACTGGTGCACATAATGGCTTAAAGTTTAAGGATTGTATCTGCTTATTGTGCAAAGGCAACTGATTAAATATTTTTGGACCAGCGTAGGAAAAAGATTGTATGAATTGTGATTTATTGACTTTTGGTAACCTAAACAGTGTAAGATTTATACTTCTGGTAGAATAAATTAAATTGTTACCTCTATTACCACTTCTCAAGTAAAACTCCCTCAAAACTTTAAAAACATAAAGACGTTGTATTGGCAACATTTTTAGTTGCGAATAAAGAGGAAAAGAACTCTCTCTGAAGCTTTTACTTGCTATGACGCGTATAAGTTTATTTTGTGATATTCTTAGTTTATATATATGCACTTTAAAAGTTCCACCCCAACAACTTATACCGTAATGTAAACGGGAATGTGCTAACGCAAAGTATAAATTTCTCAATAAGGATGGATCACAAACATTTCTTAGATAAAAAAACTTTCTAATCGAGAATTTAATCTTGTTGTAAAGTTCAAATCCTATATGTTTTTCCCATGTAACTTTCTCATCTAAAATAATCCCCAGATACTTAAATAAAATTACTTTTTCTAAATAATATTTAGAAAACTTTTACTCAGTTTGATTAAAGATTTATTTATTCATATATTTTTTCGCTACCATCATCATTACCCTTAGACCAGTGTAAAAATATTTTCTAACACTCTGTTAGATGCCATGGAGTAACACGCATCATCACCGAACTCAGTGTACATGTATAGAAATAAAGGTTCATGCAAAATTTAAACTCTATAGGTTTTGTGGTTAACAAGATATCGTGCGGACAGACAGACAGACAGGTAAAAACTAATTCTTCCAGCGCCACATGTGATAGGCTGCTTGAAAGCTCAACCAAATACTTTTGTACCTGACAGCTGATTAAAAATCTAACAATAATTAAATTTGAGAAAAGATTACAGTTTTATATTTTTACGCCTTTTCGTAACTGTCCAATTACATAACTGATACTGATATGATAGTGAAAATGAGCCATACACTTTTATCGCGTTCTTTCAGTTTTTTAATACCATTTATGTACATATTGATAATATGGTGATCATGAAAAGGGATCATAACAATGGCCTGTTGATATACGAATGAAACGAGGATTTGTGTGATCCAACCGACAATATCATAGGCTCACATCTACTCAGCCACACAGTAAACGGCTCTTCAGATAACTGAACAATAGACATCTGATAGTGACACCTCTCTCAGTGAGTATTCTGATATTTGATTATATTGTTTGAGCTTTAAAATGAGTAAATAGCTATTTTAGGTGTCGTGTGCATGTCGTTAGTCTAGACGTAGTTCTAAATAAAACCATTATTTATGTTTTGGTTCCAAATCTTAAACTATATAAATTCTAACGTGTACTTAATTTGTGCGTTTGTTTCATGCAACGTAATAAATTACGTGTTTTTTTTTATTTTTATTATTTATAATGTTAATAAATTATCGTTCATACAAAATTTATTTCTGGCCCTAACTCCTTTGATTTGGTACAAAGGAGCTTAATAATTGTTGTGGGTTATGAATACGTCCACAATTTTATAGTACCAACCCATCTCAGCACCCTACCCATCACTCAGATAATAAATAAATAAAAACGCCTCTTTATTTCAAGCTTTTATTAGTGAAACTGGGCTTCAGAACAACGCACGTCTTACCTATAACTAAACAAAAGGGATCTAAAATTGATAATTAAGAAATTATTAAAATTATTGAAACTAATTGATCAAGGAGGAACTATAAATACGAATGACGCTAATCACAATGCATTGGTTAAAGTTTGCAGTATCAAGCATTCTGGGTTTTTTTCTATCGAATTTCTTCATAGCGGTTTATTTATCCTATAATTAAAATTGTAGATATTACGCAATCATATGGGTGTTGGATTAAACATTGTAACTTAAACTATTTAGAAGATTTTACTAGGACTGATACAACCATTTTAACAGTTGTTTAATACATTTCTACAGAAAGCCTGTAAAGTAACGTAGAATAAATATTATACTTTATCTATCTTTTTTATTTTTCCATATTCAAGCAATGCAGTTTCGACACTGTATATATTTATTTAAATATTTATAAGCATAAATTTAAATGTATATAAAAATATCGACATATAATGAAAACTCGATTTTTAATTTACATACAATATCTTAGTCAAAATACCGTATTTCGTATAACACAATCTGAACAAAACAAATAGATGTTTCCCAATGGTATATATACTACCGACACCACAATGATACACTGAAGCGAGTTCTGACAGACGCCAGTCAGTGTGTGGCGAGCCACAACTCTGCTCAACTCACTACAGTGTACAGTCTGTCTTGTCATATTGTGTTGACGGGTCTCACCGCGCTTGACACAGACTCTCCAAGAGTTCTGACACTGTCCATTAGTTATAAGACTTAGTTATAAAGTGAGTGTCATGTAAACCAACGTTTTAGGTAACTAATAAAGTGTAGTTGTATCGATGTATTTAACTATTTATTAAGCCTATTTTGTTGTATTTACGTTTGCAAACTGAACTTAGTAATCCCGAAATCAGAACTGGTTCATTATTCCGAAAAACCCTTGTTTGAAAGTAAAAAAGAATCCTAAAGTGTAACAAATCCTAAAGAAGCTTGATGAAGTAAGCGTGTATTAATTTTATTCCTACTAGTTATATAGGTAGTTTTATTTTTATTGGTGCCACTTGTGAAGTTATAAAATTAATAATTGGACAAATATATAAATTATATGTCTTCAAAGTAGTTATTAGTTGTAGTGAAAAATGTCAAAAAATGTTAATTAACGGCAATAAAGATTATTTTATTTTATTTGAATGAGCTGTTTTAAGTTCGTCTGAATTGATCAAGATGTAATCTGAGAGGATCGTGTTGACGATCTATATGCCAGAGTTACTTATTGTGTATATGCCCTGCGGAGTCTGGCAAAGTTCTGCTAAATCTAGGTCTTAACTATAGCACATTTTGGCCTCATCTATCAAAAATTCGTGTATGGGTTAAAACTGTAGGGGCCGAGCCGACCACAAAATTGAAAGTTTCAGGCTTCAAAAAGAGCGATCAGAATCACTGCAAAGTTGAATCATAGATAATGTAGAGATTCTTTTAGGGAGTTTGGATTACTGACCTTGTTCGTCTCTTTATTTGTTGTATTCTCATTCAAAGTATGTCTTGTTAGGTGCAGGGGCCTTTTCAATACGTGACAACAAGCAAGGACAATTTCGGAGTCTAAAACTAGTAACAAGCGTACGTCTATCTAATAAAAAAACCCGAAGGCATAAAAATGTAAACAATCAAAACGAATTTTAAGATTCGCCTAAAATTCATTTTGGCGTTTAATGTATTCTATTCGTAAAGGGGTTCACTATGAACCGCTAGGACTTCTAAAATTAAAAGCTGAATCCAAACACAAAGAAAGTTGCAGCCCATGAAATGCAACTCTGATTGAGATTGAAAGTGTAATATATTTGTTCTTTGAATACGGATATGTTAACAATTGCGATAAAATATGATAAATCATTGCCAAGTGCAATAATCAGACGTGCCTTATATTGAGTACCTAAGGACACTCTGATCTGCCAAAGAATAAGTCACATGTGTACAAACAAGATCGGTTAGTGCCAACAGTGGTTGATATATTCACCATGGGGAACAATAAAGGAAAACTTCAGAGCTTAACAGTTTGTCATCGTCGGTATAACTTTCCTTATTTATTCAGTTCGATACGTCGTGACGTCTGTTACCTTGAGTTTGATGATATACTCTGGAGATATTTTATGTTCAAATTTCTGGATATCCCTTTTCTACTGTATACAAAGAAAGAATTCAGTGAATAAATTAATTTATTTTTAATAGGTTCTGTACAAAATACTGTAGAGAATATCTTGTATCACTTTAATGAACAATCTAACACTAGAGGTTATACAGTACCGCAAAGTTTTGTGAAGATATACGAGTAGCATACACTATAGTAACATGTGAGTTATCATTTTCTGAAATGTGTTTGTTGATGAAAGATATTATAACCAATCAAGAACACGTATTTGAATATATTTACAGTAAATAATAAGCTGTAAATTAATTTCTCATTATTTCGCCTTGCGTCATAGTTGTATACTTATGTTTTAGTGCAAATATATTAATTACAGAAAATGCCAACTATACAAATCGATACTGATTTAATAAATGAGTATGATTCTCTCTAGATACGGTGGTCAAACAACAATTAATAATATTACTTCTAATTTATTACGTAGGTCATGAGTACTCGTTCAATAGAAATAAAGTGCTTTCCTTTAAAGTTTTCTGGTGTTTTCCTCAACTCCAGAATACATTGTTATAAAGAAAAGTACTTGGAGAAACTAAGGAAGATCTCGATTTTATATCTAGAAATTGTTACACCATCACTTTAAGTTGTAACTCTGAACCAGTAATGTCACAGAGATGAAAGAATCTTAAAGTATTTTAAAAGACATTTTGTTATCCGGCAGTAACGGAATTGTGCGTTTTCTTTACGACTTCAACAAAGTTGTCGCTAGTTTGTCAGGCTGAAGCATCTGTTCCAAACCGTGTCAC
This sequence comes from Homalodisca vitripennis, assembly GCF_021130785.1. Taxonomy (NCBI): domain Eukaryota; kingdom Metazoa; phylum Arthropoda; class Insecta; order Hemiptera; family Cicadellidae; genus Homalodisca; species Homalodisca vitripennis. The sequence continues at coordinate 23,056,535 of NC_060209.1, forward strand.
AAAGTTTGAATCACTCAATATTGACTTCAAATTTTTTTATGATGTTTCCATCACTATTAAAATTCGATTGACTATACCAAATTCTTCAAGGAATATGCCACTTACAATTTGTAGCAGAAATTAAATTGTGTATATTTTGTTCCTTTGCATCCGATTCATGTATTAAGGGAATTATTTTACCATACCTATCAGATTATTTGTATATATGAAACATAAAACATTGTTTTATAATTTAAAAAATGTGTCGGTTCTTAGTCATTGTTTCTTTTGAAATTATACATTGTCACACCAGGGTATATTTATACATTGAAATAAATTCAGATTTGTAGGTTCTTAGTCATTCTTTCTTTAGAAATTATATAATTCGGTTAGACCAGGATATATTTATACATTGCATTAAATTGGAATTTTTATGTTGTTAGTCATCGCTTCTTTTGAATTTTACCATCTAATCAGACCAGGATATACTTACACCAATTCAATGTAAATTAAGATTTTTAGGATCTTAGTCATTGTTCTTTAGAATTTATATAATTCAATCACACCAGGTTGTAGGTACACACAGAATTTGGAATTATGATATGTTAATTCTTAGTCATTCTTCCTTCAGAATTTATACCATTTTATATTTTATACCATTTATACCAGAACAAGATATACTTATACATTTGAAGTAAACTAGAATTTGCAGATTCTTAGTCGTTGTTCCTTTAGAAATTATACCGTTCAATCGGACCTGGACATATTTATACATTAAATTAAATAAAGATTTGATATAGAATGTTCAGAGTTTATCCATACAATTTTGTAATGATCCAACAATGAGAAAATGTATCATATACGAATCTACTTTTCATGTACATTAAATGCTGGCGTCTGCAATGTTTCAAATGTATAATCGTATAACGCACTTAGATTTTAATCTAGAAAATAATAAATATGAAGTGTTTGATCAACATTGTAATAAAGAGTGCAAAATAAATTTACTTTCTAGAATTAAACATCTAATTTATTGGAAATTGTTTTTAAGCGAAACCTAATTGGGTCAACCAGTATTAAATTTAGTATGCTTAAATTTACTTTCGTTCTAAAGCATTTCCGCTGCCGTGGTTAGAGTTAGTCTTCTTGTCGCTACTAGAATAGAAAAAGTGTCAGTTTTCTTTATGATTCCACAGTTGATTTATGTTGTTGCGCCGACTTAGGAAATAAATAAGTTTTGATATAGTCTATATGTAAATTTTAAAACCAAATTCCCACCAAGTTTATAAAGCTTCTAATTCTGGTCTGTCATATAGGTTTTCCTTTTTTACTCCTATTAAGGACACTAATGCTATACAGTGCTATAAAATGCTATCATTAAGGACATTAAAGCTATCAGGAGAAAAGTGGAAACCTCTTGAAAATAAGTTAAACATTGTAAAATAATTTAGAGTTTTGCACGATAGAAGTATCTTATTTTTCTGACTGTAGTCTGAGTAAAATGCCTCGTTGAGGCATGTTAGTACACATCCCCCTGATTTTTAAGCTGCAGTAAAAATGTCAATGTAAAGAAACCCAACCAATTTCGAGTACTATGTTCATTGCGGTAGGTTTTAAACAGCGTGCTCCAGTTAATCGATGTTTACTTTAAGTCTCGTCTCCTCATTTATAATACGACTGAGGGCCCACGAACTATGACTGTAACCTCCAGCGCTGCGCAGGGCTCTATCCTGGGTCCGTATCTCGGGAATGTCATCATATATCTTTTGAGGTCCGTGATTCCGGATGGGTTGGTTTTAGTTGGGTACACCGATGACGTCGTGGTATTTGATTGCCGCACGAAAGGTTGAGGTGGCCCAGCTGAAGCTGAACCAAGTCATGTATGTCATGTAACAACTGTATGACAGATCACAACCTGTCTCTATCTCTAGCCAAAACAGAGATCTTCACCAAAAAGTAGATAGAAACTGTCGTACCACTTCGCGTTGTTGGGGTGATATTCCAGACCACTCAAACCGCCAGTATCTCAGGGTGGTGGTCGATTATAAGCTGATATAGAAGTAGCAGATTTTCAGAACTTTGGACAAAGTCACTAAGGGTGTACAGGCTCTTAGTCGGCTGATAGGCAACATCGGTGGCCCCAAGTCCAGCTGATGAAGCCTTCTGATGAGTGTAATCCAGTCCGTTATCCTGTACGGAGCTAATGTTTGGGAAGATACGCTGAACGTCGAAGCACATCGGATGCGGCTCTCACGAGTGCATTTAGCAGCACTCACAGTCGCTTCCGTGGTGTTCACGTTCTTCACACACGCACTGTTGGTGCTGTTTTGTAGATTCAGTCTTACAAGTAATGCTGGAGTGTCAGGAAAAATGTACCCGTTTTTCGCAATTCGTCCAAGCAATCATCCGTGCAAAGAAGGCTGATTTAGATCGTCACGCGATCAAGACCTTAATTCTTCCAAGGCCAAATCGCTTCCCTCAGGGGTAGTCGGCTTTCGACTACACGGGAGGCCTCCCCTTTCTTCGGGGAGGCTGGCGACCCCGGGGCTACCTGAGCCTAGCTGTGAGACTCTCCTCACAGTCCTTCTAGAGCTAAGGTCTTTCTTCTCTCTTTCGGATCTTAGCTCGACATCTTTTATCTTTTCTGGGGAAATCTCACCCACCTCTTCTTTTCTTCGACCCCACGTGGGTGTCACTTCCTCCTTCTTTTCGACCGGCGCATACCGGAGAACCCGGGGAGTGTCCCTGAATTGTCGCAGGGACTGATGTGTGCTTTGCACTGCCGATGGTGTTTTCTCTGGTATGACGCCAGGAGCCAGCCCCTTCGGGCCCTAGTCAGGAAGTGCGCCATGGATGCAGAGGTCGGACTCTGCATTGCTACGGTCGGCCCCCGGCACGTCTGGTTTCCGGTGCTGGGAGTACGGAGGTCGGGCCCCAGGGAACTGGGGTAGAGGCTCAGTCCTCGAGGGTACACCCGTTCTCGATTTTTCCGGGCCGCCCTTGTCGCACGATGCGCTGGTAAACCTAAAGTATGGAATTGCAAAAACCCATCGACAACGATACAGAAAGGTTGGAGAAGGAATTCCCCCCTCTCCCTTCGTGTACTGCAGACCCGTTTGCTAAGAGTAGTCGTTTATTAAGGTCCCCTCCTTCGCGACCTCATAGCGAGACTCCGCCTTCGGCATCTCTGCAGGCCATGGCTTCCTGTGCCTCACAAGAGACGGGTACACCGGTTGTGTCTGATGAGTTTCAGTCGGAGGAGACACCAGTCAGAAGTCAGGAAATATTTTTTCCCTTGGCTTCCCCCGATGGGAAGAACATGGAGTATGCGGCGGACACCATCTTCACGGAGGTAAAGAGGATGAAAGACGTCCTTCTCGACATGCGAGCAGCTACGTCGAGACAAAAGAGCCTAAGCACGGCAGTCAGGAACGGCATGATCTCTCTGGAGTCGTCTCTAGATCTGATCGGTACATTTTGGCAGGTCTGGAAGATATCGATGGAGAGACTGCAGAGAGAAAGTTGCGAAAAAGAGACTCAGGCCCCATCACCATCTATGGTGGCAGCAGCCTCTACCACGGCTGGGAAAAGAGCGGCCGGAAGTCCCCCTGAACATCCAAGGGAGGAAAAGCGGCAGAGAGACGCCGGAGAGCCTGCTTCTGTCAACGAGACAGAAGAGAGCGAGTTTCGCCCGGTAGTCTCAAAAAAGAAAAAAAGGAAAGCGAAGGCCGTAGATAAGAGCGGGAAGAGGCAAGACCTACCTCCACCTCCTCCCCCACAAGTAAAGAAGCCGGAGAAACTCCCGCGTTCCAGGCCTGGGAGGCAGGTGGTGATTGTCAAGCCTAAAGCTGGCAAGTCATACGCCGAGATTCTTGGTGCAATGAGGGCTGGAGTTACTCCCGAAGAGTCAGGCACCGTGGTACGCCACATAAGGAAGACTGTCACGGGAGGAGTATTACTGGAAATCGCAAAATGCGACGACAGAAGGAAACTCCAGGAGGCGATACAGAAGGCGGTGGGCGACAGGGGCGATGTTCGCTCCATTGTTCCTAAGGCAAGGCTAGAGATCCTAGATCTGGATGCCTTGACCACCGAAGCCGACATCTCGGACGCCCTAAGCAGGGAGTTTCCTGTCCTTGGTGGCGAAATTAGGGTTACCCTCTTCAAGCCTAACCGGCAAGAACAGAGGAAGGCCGTGCGTGGTTGAGCTGCTCGAGAGTGACTCCTTGACAGTACTCCAAAAGGGGAAGATCAAGGTCGGGTGGGTCGTCTGCCGGATTCGGGGCCGTGTGGAGGTGGACAGATGCTTCCGCTGTCTCGGCTACGGTCACACTAGGAGGAACTGTTCTGGACCGGATAGGAGCAGTAACTGCTGGAAATGCGGCAGCGCCGAACACAAGGCGGCGATTTGCACGGGGGCTCCTTCTTGCGTCTTATGTACCGGAAACCCTGGATCAAAGACAGATCATGTTCCAGGATCAGGTGCCTGCGGGGTTTTCAAGAAAGCCCTGGACGACAGGAAAGCCCGTGCTAGGCCACGAAAATGATCCGATTTATCCAGGCCAATCTGCAGAGATGTCACGCTGCGGACGCAATCCTTGAACAGCTGGCCTGTGAGACCAAAGCCCAGATAGTGATCGTCAGTGAACCCGTCCGAACCAAAACCAGCTCATCTTGGTTTTACGATGGACTCGGCACTGCGGCTGTTTGGATCGCAGACAGTCGTGGGGTCCGCGTACTGAGTCATGGTTCCGGTGACGGTTATGTCTGGGTTAAGTTGAACAGCGTTACCATTTACAGTGTGTACCTCTCCCCCAATTACTCCGCGCGAGAGTACCTGGAAAGGTTGGAAAGCGCTGGAAGACAGTCTCCGAAGCGTCCCTGGGCGTGTTATAGTGGCGGGTGACTTCAACGCCCGTGCGGTCGAATGGGGTATGCCCGTGACTAACGTGAGGGGAAGACATATTTTGGAGATGGTCTCGAGACTCGATTTGGAAGTCGCGAATAGAGGGACAAGGCCGACCTTCCGAAGCACTCTCGGTGAGTCAATACCAGACATTACGATGGTATCGGCCGATTTGTTTCCTTTAGTAGCGGAATGGCGAGTGATGGACGTCTACACTGCTAGTGACCACGAGTTCATCGCTTTCCATCTCATCGATAATCGGCTGCCGCGGCTAGCGAATACCCGAAACACTCTTGGCTGGAATCTGGCTAAGCTGGACAGGGGAAAACTTATCGAGCAGCTAGATCGTAGTATCGAGGCTGGTGTTCCGGGGTTTCCCGAGTCCACTGAAACAGCTGAGGTTGAGGCTTATATCGACTCTTCCATGAAACTGATAGAACACGCTTGCAATTCGTCAATGCCTCGGAAACGACCTTACCGGGGCCGTCGCCAAGCCTTCTGGTGGACGGACGAAATTGGCGAGCTCAGGAGAACTGCACTAATGTGCAGACGTAGAGCGCAGCGAGCTCGTAACCGGCCTGAAGCTATAACTAGGTCGGCAGAGCACAAGGGTGCTAAGAAAGCTCTGAGTGCAGCAATTCGTTTGAGCAAAGCACGATGCTGGCGTGAGCTCTGCCAGGAAGTGGACTCGGACCCTTGGGGAAGAGGATACAAACTTGTGCGAAAAAAGCTAGGAGGAATAGGGAAAAGCACGGAAATGCCTGCTGGAATGATTTCGACGATCGTGGAAGCTCTCTTTCCAAGTCACCCTGTAAGGCGGGAGGAGAGAGTAGCGAGACCGGTACCAGACGTTCCCATTTTTACGGAGCAGGAGCTTGTAGCGGCGGTGTCTACCATGCGCAACAAGAAGGCTCCTGGACCTGATGGCATTCCAGCTGAGGTTTTGAAGATTGTGGCGGCGAGTTATCCGCTCTTGCTGCTGAACATGTTTAATGCATGTTTGGTAGCGGGTGTGTTCCCGTCGCGCTGGAAGGTTGCTAGGTTGGCGCTGATCAGCAAAGGCAAAAGTGATCCGAACTCCCCGTCGGCATACAGGCCACTTTGTATGCTTGACACCGCGGGGAAGCTCTATGAAAGGTTGCTGAAACCCAGGTTGCTGTCGTCCATCGAAGCCGCCGGAGATCTCTCTCCCCGGCAGCATGGCTTTCGAAAGCGACACTCAACTCTGAACGCCATTACAGAGGTGATCAGTGCCGTCCAGCAGGCCGAAACAGCTTGTCACCAGGCTCGGCCGATTGTGCTGTTGGTTACACTTGACGTAAAAAAACGCGTTTAACTCTGCTCGGTGGGAGGACATGCTAGAGGCGTTGCAGCGGGACTTCAGTGTGCCCGACTATCTCCTGGTCATTGTGCAGGACTACCTGAAGAACCGACGGCTATTGTATGAAACCAAAGACGGAAGGAGAACAAAAGAGGTCACTGCCGGTGCGGCTCAAGGGTCTATTCTCGGCCCAGACCTATGGAATGTTTCATACGATGGTTTGCTTCGCCTCGAGATGCCCCACGACGTCTACCTCGTGGGTTATGCTGATGACGTGGCTGCAGTCATCACGGCGAGGACGCCGGACTTGGCACAGTTACGCCTTAATCAGGTAATGATTCGGGTCAATGCCTGGATGACGAGCCATGGACTTGAGCTGGCGGTCTCCAAGACCGAAATCGTTATGCTCACTCGACGGAGAATCCCTACTCTGATCTCTATGAATGTGGGGGGTGTCGAGGTTCGGACAAGGACTGCGGCGAAGTACCTGGGTGTGTTACTCGACTGCCGTCTTCGGTATTGGGAGCACATTCAGGCGGTGTGTGATAAAGCCTCTAAGGTGGTTATGTCTCTCGGCAGGCTGATGGCTAACGTAGGAAGCCCTAGGTCAAGTAAGAGACGCCTCCTCATGTCTACTGTAAACTCAACCCTTCTGTATGGCGCAGAGGTTTGGGCGGGTGTCATGAGGATAAGGCGATACAGTCAAAAGCTGTTATCGGTACAGAGAAGAGCGGCACTTAGGGTCGCCTGCGCCTATCGCACCGTTTCCGGTTCAGCCGTGGCGGTCGTGGCTGGGGTGATTCCTATTGACCTGCTGGCCATCGAGGGACAGACCGTCTTCCGGGAGGCTGCCGAGCGGGGTAGAAAGGATGCCTTGGCTGCTGCCAGGGCGGAGACTCTGCAGGTTTGGCAGCGGAGGTGGACGGAAGGATTGGACGGCCGCTGGACCTTCCGTCTCATTCGAGAGCTTCAATCCTGGATAGATCGTGGCCACGGGGAGATAGATTTCTACCTGTGTCAGTTCCTGACGGGGCACGGTTACTTTAGGAAGTACCTCTACAGGATGGGAAAAGTCAGGTCGCCTCGGTGTGCTTACTGCCCGGAGGAAGATGATGATGTTCATCACACCTTCTTCGCTTGCGGGCGCTTCACCGAGGCCAGGCAAACGCTCGCCACCACAGTTGGTGATGTTACGGCAGAGACCATTGTGGAGATGATGCAACAGAATGAGGACGCCTGGAATGCAGTCACCACTCACGTACATGCGATCCTTCATCAGAAGCGTGAAGACGGATGCCTGGCTGACCCCTAGCTTCCGAAACATGTAGTTTTGTCCTGGTTGAGACATAAGACACACGGACCAGGCAAGATGTCATCCGAAAGGGTTCCGGCCTGGGCTCTCCGTGGCCAGTAGGGGGTTTAGTGGGTAGTCCACAAGGGAGTCCCACACTCCGTGCGCAAATGCATTCCCCCTACGTAAAAAAAAAAAAAAAAAAAAAAAAAAAAAAAATCGCTTCGAGCCTGAGCTCTAGGTTAAAATCAGACATAACCTGAATATTACAAAAAGTTTCTGTGTTAGGATCCTGAATTATAGAGGAATGTTTTAGTGGGTAGTTCAAATTTTCCCCACAGCACAGTCTGGCCACATGTGTGCATAAATGTATTTCCCTGCCTCTGCCTCAAACAAGTCCCTTCCAGAAAAGTTCAAATCATAATTGGGTATATATTTAGACGTTCGTATTTTTATGTAAATTCAATACTTTCTATATAACCTTCAAGAAAATATTGCAAGCATCAGTAAGTACTGTTTTACAATATATGAATAATACCGTGTAAACCTAACTTTCTAAACCAGCGGGGCTTTGTCCTTTCAAGATATTTGCCTCGATCAACAGGCTTAGCACACAGCATTAAACATTAAAATACAGCGCGAGAGGTCAGTAGTAATAATTGAAGAAGAAAACACTCTCTTGTACACAAATTGTCTCCCAGACTTGACAGCTGTCAGCTACAACGAACTTCTTTAAACTTGAAGTGTTTTGTTGCTCGACAGCCCTCACATTAAAGACTGGCGTCCACTTTTTGTTGGGAATATAAAAAGTTCATTTTAGCATATGATTAGAATTTTAGTATATATACTGTACTTATGGAACATGCGTCTATGGACTGCTGGAGATCTAATGAAAGAAAAAGTTACAGATATTGCAATGTTGTCGCTTTAGATCCCATATTTATATCCATAAAATCAATTTTGCACGGTGAGTTAATTTATGTAAAGTCTATAAAGGCGTTGAATTTTTTAATACGAATAAGTAAACTCTGTTTAGTACTATTTCATTCAATTTCTAAATAAGTTTATACACAAGGTGCCAAATTTTGTAGCCATGTGATTTATGTTTTAAGCTTTTATTGTTAATATTAAGTTCCATGAAAGAAGTAAAAATTTCAAATAACTGTGAAATTTTATAGCTCTAAGCTCATGGACTTTCACTTTCGAAAGATTGCAACGAAGCCTAAGTATGAGACAAGGTAGGAATGCGTTACACATACAGTGTTGCGTAGCAGCCTTCGCTGAGTTTGCTCACAAAATCTACAGCTCCTGTCATTCTCGAGATGTCCTGTGAAAATATAGACAAACTTTCATACACAAAGGACACATTTTTACATCCCCTGGTAGATAAAATATAAATTGTACCATCCTTCTTAGTGATAGTGTCCAATGACGCTCAGCCAAACTTCATGGTCGGTTATGTACAAATAGAGAACACGTTATTTTCCATGCAGAAATGGTTTCTTTACATATATTGTTAACACATATATTCTTTACACGTTGTATTAATAAAAATTTTAGTTGTAATTCACAGCTACCTCTCGATGAACTTGTTATAAGGATAAAACTCATAGGCGAAATGATAAATAATGTTTGTTTTTTCTTAAATAAATTTAATACCTAAAATCACTAAAATCTCAATTATATATGAAATTGCGTCAGTTTAATTTTATCCAATTTATTCCACAATCAACAATTCTATCACACTGATTATCAAGAGACGCTCCCGTAATGGTAAAAGTGTACCAAACAATAATAACCTTGTTGGTGAATTAGTCCATCAATAACGAACTTAGCGAAGACAACTTGGGCGAATCAACACAACTTTGTCACTTCGTTAAAATGTTTGTATTAGTTAGAGATGTGTTATAATGTCGTTATAGTTTCAATAAAGCTACAACACAGTGTATAATCAGTATAAACAGCGTATTGGAATTTAAAGTGACAACAAGCTTCCCAGAGGCCAAATGTATAATATATAATTAATTTACTTGTCGCGATGTCTTGCGGGATGATAAAAAACAGTCCCACAGAATCAAATTGACGCAAAAGTTACAATCAATTGTTTTTGTTCAACATATTTAAATCTCATCTCTCGTTCCTAATCATTATCTAATTTAGTGATGACTATAAAAAAAGAAATGAATCTACATGCAAAGTGTCAATTCTATAGTTAGTTTCCTTCTCGTGATAAAATACGGACATAGTGAAATGGAATTTTTCAAGCTCCAGGAGTTATACGCTTAGTTTAACGCACAGCCAATTATGTTTGATGGTTTTCGATAATTTATCTTGTTACACTAAAAATTTTTTTAGCTTTTTGCATTAGTAACGTTAATTTTATAATTTGATACCTAAAGAAGGAGTGAGGTACAAATACTCGAACCTTTAATTTGGTTTTTTAACAATATATTCACGTTTTGTAACAGGTTAGATCCTAAAATATTTGTCAATATGCTTGCTGCAAAGGATTACAAACTATGAATGTGTCAATACATAATTCTAATATAAAAGGCACACAGCACTCTCTTCAGCCCCTACCTATAGTACATGTACTATAGTACTATAGTAGTTAGCATGCAGTCTGTTGTAATTGGCGTCTCGGTGTATTACACTAATGATTTATTAGAAACTCTCTACTGAAACTACCGTCATTATTGTTGTTCATTTCACTTCACAATGTCATTATAGTTGACATCGATGATTGCGCGATTTCAATAACTATAATTAAGGGTATAAGTGACATATAAAAGCCGTATATTATGTTATTAGAGCAGTGGTATATACACATTATTGCAGCTGCAATATTGCAGTACCACAACATCTGTGTTTCTACACACGCACATGTGCATACTCACACACACACTCAAACCGTCGAAGTTTCTCTCGCATGATTAAAATGACATCTGAATACATGTCTAATCAATGGTGAAAATAATGGCCAGTAACAGTTTTTCCTTCAACATAAATAATACATAGAACTACAACAGTTATTGAATGTGTAATAAATAAGGTATAAGTTTGTAATAACAGGTTATTAATGTTTTACTTCTCTGTTGTGAAAGAATGTTCTCGTACAAAATGGCTTGATTCTGTATTCCGAAGCTGTTTTGAGAGGACAGCCGGTGGAGTCAATATGTTGTCCTTCAATAAAGGACGTGGCTTGACTTAGAACTTTGTATGTTTTTAATAACAGGTTATTAATGTTTTACTGCTCTTTTGTGAAAGAAAGTTTTCGTACAAAAAGGCTTGATTCCCTTTTCCGGAGCTGTTTTGACAGGACAGTCGGTGGATTCAATATGTTGTCCTTCAATAAAGGACGTGGTTTCTTTTTTTTTTTTAGAACTATCTAAGAAAACTGCAAATCTTTTTTTGTGTTTTAACACTGCATGTGCTATCTCTAGACAACTTTAAAATACTAACTGAAATATTCATCACACATTTCTGTAAAAATTATATTTACGGTTTCTTGAATAATTTGTAAATATATTTATTAAACAGCAATTAAGTTTGATAACACATTGAGAAATTATTTACAATAGAGAGCTTTTTCCATCACAATGGATATTGACAAGGAATGGTCAACACTTTCAATGATTACCAAATACATTTAAGTCATTAAACCTTTCATAGTATTTATTTATAAACTAATAGAATCTTCAATAAGCATGTCTACTATTAATTCTAATGATTAGTACTAAATTAATTGCTAAATTAATTGTATAAAATAAAAATAATCTTTTTTTTTAATTGCAAAAATCATAAATAACGTAATACGCTCCAAGCGATCTATTGTTCATTGACAAGACCCAATTAAAACAAAGACAATAAGTTGATGCACGGTAAAGTAAAACGCTCTAAAGATGCCGTCTTTTAGTATCCAGCAATCGTTCCTGTCTTAAAGAAATCTTAACGGCAATGTTTGAATTAATCTTAAATTATTAATGAGCTCTATTCATCACTTTCTTAAAGCCCTTTAAGATGAGTAATTTCCTCCTGCTTTCCTCTCTTATTTTGAAAACTTTGTTGGTAAAAACTTTTCATAAAGGTGACTTTTATTAATATTGTTTTGATAATTATGCATATTCAATATTTTTAAATTAATGCTCATGATTTCATTAAAAAATGTACTCATGAGGGCACGTTTTGGAAATTACACATTTAATCTCACCAATCAGCGTTTAGGACTGATGAGTGTGACACTGAAAAATTATAATATACACTATTTTGTATATTAGTGCTTTTACATTTGTTTTAATATATCATTAATAATTAAGAGTCGAAATATGAGTTCTCGGCATTGTTGTAAAGGAACTAGCCAAGGCTAAAGTCGTAATACTATACGGACATGAAATTCCTCATAATACACTAGTGATATATCAGAAGTGAACGGAATTTATATGATGATATTTCATTTGCCATGTTTCTGAATATAAATACTCATTACGCGATGAGAAAGTATTTTCTTACGTGAATCAGCTGTGAAAAAAACCAAAACAGTATTAAATACCAGCAGTTTACGAATAGAATGATGAGTCTGGAGATATGAAAATCTGGAACTAAAACCACGATGATGAGTATAACAATATTATCTAGTACCTATGAACACGTTAGGAAACTAAAATCCACACGAACCACCAACGAAAATCATGAAAACTCGACTGAATACATAGAGGACACTAAATGAATTAGCTGTTGGAATTGAAAAATACCCATGCAAATTTACAGATATAGTAGTCTTGCTTGTCACAAACACTCAGGTGTTGATGGCAAGGGGAAGGTGAGCTACGTGCGGTGACTGCCTACTTACTGCTTATCAGTCAATCTGGACTAGGATTAGGTCTAACGTGTAAATCTAGTAAACACCTACATATGACGAGGTTCAAAACAACATGCAACCAGCAACGCATAAGTTAGTACAAATATCGATATAACGACTATAAGCACTTGATTGGTTTGCATTATGCGTAGAGTAGAGCATTCTTCTTGGCTAGATTTACCTCTTTGCTACAGAAGAAAACAGATGATGTCATAAATTTTTACTGAAAGAACTTTCTAAAGCAGCCCGCACGAAAGTTGTCCGTAGATGTCTGGTGCTTCGGAATCCATTCTTCTTGCGGAATTGTCCCCACACCCCGCGCTCATCACCGTTCTTGTGTGTGGATATAAATTGGTTCAAAATTTTGTTGTAGTTTGCCGTTTTATAAAATCTGCACTAAATCGCGTAAGACTGCCGTAGCTTCGTGGTAGTTTTTTCGTAGGCACTTTCAATGAATAGTTCAGGAAGAATACCAATAAATTAAAAAATGATTCTGTACTAGTTCAGAAAGACCTCTTAATAAGATAATCACTATACATTGTAACCAAAACGTATACTGAAGTAACGCTCTAGTAAGTTGGGGAGAGCAGAAGTTAATAGAAACCATAATAATTGTGTGGAATAGATTTTATTTTAATTAACAGATTATGAATAAATTTTGAGAAGAAACTTTGAATTTTCATTATTTCTTGCATTAATGCTCAAATTGATAAGTATTAAACGTTTAGTTTATTTTGTTTACTTCACTCCTTTGTTATCAACAAGTGATTTTACGTAGTAAGCAAGTAATAAGTTTACCGAATACTGAAATAATATTGTATATCCGAACATGGATATAGGTGGAAGAGTGGTTTGATTGATATAGGCTACTTATGTGGATTACAGTTGAAGAGGGTGGTGCTTCCTTAATGTTTAAAGCATGTTGCTGGTCTAGACATGAGGGGGTGCTGTCTCCTGCCTGCTTTGACAGCAGGGGTTGGCACAGAGCTCGCCACCCCTTCATCCCAGCTGACATGTCTGAGATATCCCCCCTGATGGGATCTCGACAGAAGGTGACCCCTTCCCTCAACCTAACCCTTCTTGAATATCCTGTAAATCCTGAAGCAAGTGCAAAAGTCCTTGTAGGATTAAGTGCAAAGAGGGATTTCTAATGTTGTCCTAAGCGAAGATAACGAATTGTAATACTATAAAACCGTAATGATAATATTATTAATACAATTAGTTATTATTATTAGTATTAATAGTAATATTAACTAATTATATTAAATATAGCTGTTATTACTGCTCTTGTTTGCTGTAGTAGAAAACATCTAATGATAACACTAAATGTGGGACCCTATAATAACTTATAAAGGAAGCATTTACAGAGATAATTTATATAAGATTACAATTTACATTATTAGTGAACATCCTATAAAATATTTTAATTTAAAGTCACGTAAACCTTTAATGGCTGTTAATGGACGTAATTTAATAGAAGAACTATGTTGTAGATTTGGTTTCAATGGAATTAGCTGGTCATTTTTCAATGGTATCGGAAATTTCTGAGTAGACAATATATTTGGAAAAGTTTGACGAACATCAGTGATTCTATAATTCAATTAAAAGACTAAGTGTTTAATATTGAAGCAATTCAAGATTATTTGTGGATATAAAATGTACATAAAGAGTAGAATTTAACGATTTTTGTCAATAGTTTTAACTGGTACTGGTTTATAAGGTATTTACAAGCAAAATAAGTTATTTAGCTATAATCAATTGGCTTATAATATTGTTTTAATTCTATATAACAAAAAATATCATCTAATACATTATGACGATAAATTTATTCTTTAATATGGTTTGTTAATGTAATTTTACTTTAGTAACAATAAAAATAAATGGCTTCTTCCAAAAATAATTGTTAGTGCTAATTTGCTTTTGCGAAAGAAGTTGTAAGTAGATGATGAAATGTTTAAACTAATAGTAAAAGCAGCTCTTAAACATTTTAAATTAATAAAATAATGATATATTTAACATTATATGGAAATGTTTTCAAAATAGAGTTATACAAATTTTAATAATACTCGTACATTATTTATTTGGTTATTCAATTAAATCTTGGTAAAGTAAATAGGATGATTCTCATTGTCACATAATACTCATATTACGCTTGAGAAATTGTGGGATAAAATGCTTAAATTGTGACAAAAAGCGGCCTGGCAGTTCTGCCGATAGTCTCATGTAATGCACTCGGGCTTCTCTGAATAAACATGTACTCACAAGACAGCTACGTTTATGCAGAACTGGCAGAAATGCTTACCTTGAATATGACATCAGCTGAAGCGAAACGTTTGACAGTTGTGCTAATAGCCCTATCTAATGCACTTCAGTGAACAACAATGCACTCAAAGAGAGTTAAATTTGTGCAGATGTTGCAGAAATGTTTACCTGAATACGACAACAGCTGACCGCGGAAGGCTTAACAGTTCTGCCAATAACTTCATCTAATGCACTCGGACTTGACTGATAAAACAGGTACTCACAAGAGAGCTACGTTTTTGCTTACCTTGAATATGACAACAGCTGAAGCGGAACGCTTGACAGTTCTGCCAATATTCCCATCTAATACAGTCGAGCTGACAGCTGTCCGTAAGTGAAATGTCTTTCAAAGTAAACGGCAGGCAACTTAACTGCTCTTTTTTAGGGTACGGTCATGACATTTTGTTAGTTGCAATATCATGACAGACATACAGCAATTACATAGATTACGTTTAAATTTAACAGTATCGAACATAAATTTAAAAAAAATGTCACTTCAATCGTTAATTATATGATATCGAACAAACACGAAACAAAAAGATGATTTTACATAGAAGGATGACATGTTTTAAGATACATGTCCAATAATCTTGTATTTTTAATAATAAACCATCAAGTTAATAATAATATTCTTCGTTTTTAATTTAGGCTGTTAGGTTCATTAGCATCTAACATATTAGAACTTCGTCCGTAATAATAAATGGGGAAAAATAAAATAAAGCATTTAGCCTGGTACTTTACTACGTCAATTTTATCAATGAATTTCTCCAGAAAATTTAGATGTAAGGTGGAACGACATCTGGTACGCGAGCGTGGCAAGAAAGCGAGCGAACGTGCCTAAGATAATATCCAATACTTAGGATCCTTTTAAGAAAATGGATGTAACATTTTACCCGTGCCAAGAGTGTTCGGAAACGTGTCTCAACATCACCGAACTTCGTTACAGTTTAAGCTCACGCTTTACTTGTTTCTAAGTTTAGTTCTTTTTCCCGCAATAGATAAAATTGTTCTACACTACATTGTGTGTATTTACTGACAGTTTGCACCAATAAAGGTATTATGTTTTGAAAATTTCGGCTATGTATTTCGTTTACTTTACCAAAGTTTCGTTAACATTTATATTTGTCATGGCTAATGATAAAATGTTTAATTAACTCTCCATATAGCAGTAAGTCACCTTCCCTCAACGCGTTTCATTCACTTTAAGCCCCAACAGATTCATACCTGTAAATATCTTTGTCTATAAACCATATGCCACCGACCTGCTCCTGTTGTCCATCCATCCCGTCAGCTAGAAAACGTTCCTAGCACTGAAGTTCTACAGAAGTCTCAGTGAAATCAGAAACATCACAGATATACTGAAATCAAAATAAATAAATAATTAGCTAAATAAAAACATGACATTTTTTGAAAGAAATAAATAGCGAGAGAGAAGTAACTATCGAGTTTCCGAAACGTTCTAAAATACCAGCAGTGCTTTTAAACTCATCCACCTAATTTAACTCGTAACAAATGTAATCCGTTCATTACAAATGGTAAGAATTGTATGAATTCCAACATTATAATACTTTGTAGCGTTTGATAACATGATCATTAAGTATTAATTTTTCCATAAGCAGTGATTTCAAGAAATTTAACTTGCTAACTACCGGTTACGGTTGTATATTTCACAACAATTGTTTTAGGACTCACACCAAAGTTTTCTTGATCAAATGAGAGTTTTAGTTTTAGGAAGTTTTACGTTCATCGCTTCTTGGGTCAAACAATTCATTTATATTTTAATTTGACCTAGGGTCACAAATATTTGTTATTTGCTAAGATGTCAGATAAACTTGTTTTACTAAGCCGACGACGGAAACTAGAGCATTCTAAATATTTATATACATATAGAATTTAGAAACCTGTAATCTTCTTTGTTTTTTTCCGGTTAATAAGGACGTAGCCAGCTGGGGGATTCAAGGAGTCCTGATCCCCACCCCTAATTTTCAAATTTGTCAATTATTTTTTTTTGCAAACGATTATTATTATAATTCAGTATTACCAACACGTATCGCTAAAAGATCGTTTTCAACATTGAAACGAGTCAAGAACCTTTAATAGAATTGGGGAAAGAGCGGTTGTCTGCATTCACCTTACTTTCTGTCCACTTTCGAATAATTTTAGTTTCCCCAGGGCGAGTACTAGAAACGATGGCTTAGAAGTCAAGAAGAATTTTAATTTTGTTAAACATCTGTTACGTGTTATTAATTCTCAATGTGGATATTAATACCATGCACAGTTTTTCGAGACAATAAAATAGTATCTTTCCTTAATTACATTACTACACAACTCTAACCAATATCAGTTATCAATACTACGCAGCTTACGAGACGCTTCAGAAATTCACTTTGTTGCTACTGAAATTGGAATGTTTCAAAAATTTGAATGTTTTTGGCGGAGGCCACACAATTTCGTCTTAACATTCCCCAATTTCTTTCCCTGGCTACGTTCTTGCCTGTTACTTATACAATACTCAGGTACCTATAATTTCTTTATTCAGCTATGCACTTGAGGAGAGAGTACCAATAATCCCGATTGCTCATCTTATTAAGTATGATAATATTTATAGTAAAGATACCTGAGTAAAATATACCAAAAAGTAGAGCTACAATAACGGGAATTACATAAACATTTAGTTTGTTTGATTTTACGTTCATACATACAAATTTAATAACTTATATGCAATAAATTCCAGTTTTTATATTAAAAATTTAAAAAGTACAAGATTTTTAAATTTGTCAACGAAATTGCAGTTTCGAACATTCATAACTTGTGATACGATTAAGACCAAACTTGTATAGAAGACAAATTGTTAGTTCTTTACTATGCAGTTTTAAAATTCTAAGATGATATCAAAGACGTCTTTAGTATTTTATGTAACTACACTTCAATTTTTACCAGACGGTTTTGAAACTACGGTGTTAATCTCGTTAAGTATTTAAGTGATTATTTTAAGCGTGTAATTTTGTAAAGCGTTATTTTATATGCTTACTTTTTTAATGTAAATTTAATTAATCAGTTTATAAACAAGCTAAGTCTTAATCTAAATTCCGTTATTGTACCTTTACTGTTTAGTATTTTGGTACTTTTTGAACTCGGTTATTTGTAATTTTTGACCAGAGAATATGAACCCAGTTTCAAGACTACTACCTTTCTATTAAGAATTACAGACAGGTAGACATACAGACAGCCAGACAGTAAAAAAAATCTATAGCATTCTGTTTGGACTAAGAGGAACATACGTAACAAGTTTAAAATCACTTCGTATTGAATGAATTCATTAAAGAACCGATTTGAAGTCAATACCAAACAGTGCTATTACAGCCACACTCTAGGTCAATAATGAACGTAAATAATACAAACTAGACTCACCTTTCTTTTTCTGCATTCATATGATTTTTGTTTGAAATGCTGAGTTATTTTTTATCGAGATTAAAGCATTTTATTTTAGTAGATACTCAAGAATATAAGTATTATTTTGTGAATTAAAACTTAAATTCGAAACATCCTCTGGTCCTCATTTTTATTTAAGGGTATCAATTCAATTCGTTGTAGAGAATATAAATATTGATGTTCTATATGAGTGTTAGTATAATGATCATTTCTATATGGGCTACTTCCAATTAATGAGTTAATGAGATGTTGTATTGATAACAAAATATATTAAGAGTGCCAATACATTAATACTCGCACCCCAAACACCAATGGCAATCAAGGGAATCCTACAGTTTAACTTGATAATACAACAAGTGATATACACTGACAGGCCAATTACAAAGCCAATTCAGTTTCAAACCGCACCAACATTTGTTTGCCTCAGATCACATTTAGACAATGTTGAAGCCATGAAAGAGAATTAAGGATGCGGTTGATTCTAAATGTGGTAAATTTGTATTGATATTACATTAATTGAATACAGCTTGTGGTGAATAGACAGCCAATCAATCAATTTTATAGTTGCAATAATTTACTATATTAACTTTGAATTTTGATGGTTAAAATACATCATTGAAATAAAAATTTTTAGTTGTAAGTTGTAACACTTAGTAGAAGGAAACAGGATTTTCCGGGACATATGCCATCGTTCGGCGATACACAAAATCAGTAATTCTACGTTTCGAGATCTGCAGTGTATACAGATCTATTGTGACCTGTAGTTCAGTTTTAATAATTAGTGTTGTGCTTAGATTTTTTTATTAAGTACATGTTTTATAGTTGTTGATATTAACACACAACGTGGTGGTTGTCATTCCTGAATTATGCATGATACAACGCTCTGGTATTATTTGTTTATTTGCAATCTATAAAAATAATGTTACTGATTTTTTGTATCGCTGTACAATGGCAAATATTTGGAAAAATCCTGTTCCTTCACAGTGCTTCCATCGCCATAACAAAGCGTTAGTAAAATTATTATAATATTTATATTTTATCAGCTATTTATATGAGTTAAATACAATTTTTAATTATTCAGACCACATTGGACATCACAAAAAAAATTGATAGAAGAGTTTTTAGGTAATAGATAGAATTTATGGGAAACTAAAAACGTTAACACATAGGACTTAAAGTACAACAAAATGTATAGGATGAAACAAAAGTCTTATATACTCGTATTTTTGGATATGTTTACTGCACAATGTTTTAACTGACCCTCCTCCTATTTTAATATTTCATATTAACGCAGTATAACATGTCATTCTTGGTTATGCTACCATATTAGTAGCACATATCAACAAAAACTTAATCGCCAGAATGGCCAGCTCCATTTCCAAGGATCGTCTCTTCCTTCCTTATTGTATATTTCAAGAACCGTCATGAACAATAACATCCCAATGTACAGACCTTGATGTGGACTGTAGTCTAACTACCGTTTTTTAATGGCAGTCCAGATTCTATTTTCACTAAATTTAATTGGTTTCAACTTGATAACAAGTGTTTGTATCAGCAGCTTATATAAAAACTTGAACATTCCCCTATCGTTTAGCTTAAAATATAAAAACTAATTTGTATTATACGAATGTTATTTTTAATTATTCTGTATTAAATTTTCCAAACAAACGTTATATAGTGCAGATGACTCCACAAATCCTTAATTCCAGAAGGAATAAACAAATATCGAAAATACGTTTCTAAAATCCTTACCAATGTCCAATATGTTTCGTGTCACGGCCAAAATAAACAGTTCACATACAATTATACAGTTTATAAGCTTTAGATACAAGTATTGATGTGATACATCTGACACAATATTACGGGTGTTCATCGCTTAGTTACACCTTTTAATAACATGGGGCATGTAGATTATAGGAATTTGCATTACACTTCCAATAACGTTTTTTAAAGTCAGTTTCCTTTGTGGTGCGAAGGTCTGATGGGACATGAAATTATTGCTACTGGAAATTAATTTGCCAATACCCTTTTTAAAGAAAGTTTCCTTTGTGGTTTGGGGGTCAGAAGGGAGATAATATTATGGGGACTGGCAATACCATTTCTAATAACGTAATTTTAAAACCAGTTTTATTTGTTTCTACTTTCACAACCTCGAAATAAGAATTAAGGACAATGAAAAAATGTAAAGAACCGGTTTAAATAATTACCAACATCTAATATAAATGCAGCGTTTCAGAAGAACTGATCAGAAAATAGCTGTTTCATCTTTATTTCTCGTAAGAGCCTGTCTTGTAATCTGTAACATGACCCATTTATTACACTCCAATAATTGGGATAATTGCAACTCAATCACTTTTAATTCTCGTCTATGTAATAAATTAATTGGTTGGAATTAATTATGTTGGCATCGTTGATTATTTTCTTATCAAGTTTTGTTTCCAATTAAACATCTGCTGAATAATGGTCTCTAACATTCTCTTGTTCATTACTTTAATTAATACATTTATTGAGTATTATTAGTCTGTATGTAATAGAGAGAGATGAAATAGTTTCTTTCAAAATATAAAATTAACATAGTGTAAAAGCCATAGCGATGTATTTACATTCTTTCAAATTACTTATAAAAATTTAACTAATTAATTAAGGAACTTGATTTATTTCCAAAAACCAGAAATATTATAAATATTTATTTGCAGTACTAATCATAATAGTAAACTCTTTATCCAGAGAATCCTGGCAACAAGATAACTGAATCTTTCTGCTGATTATGCAACAATTTCAACGGTGAATTGAGATAATAAACTAAATGGAATAAATATTTAATTTTATTTCAGGACCCCAGTAAAATGTTCATACTGATTTATTGGAACAATAACAATGTTATTTAACTAATACAAAAATGTTCCCGACTCTAAGTGACAAAGTTATATTGATTCGGTCAAGTTTGTCTTCGGCAAGTTCGTTATTGATGGACTAGTTCACCAACAAGCTTATTATTGTTTGGTACAGTTTGGCCCCTAACTTTCCCATTACGGGCTCGTCTGTTGATGATAGTTTAAGTCGTTGATTGAGGGATAAATTGGAAAAAAAATTCCACTAACTCATTTCTATAACGAATTACAATTTTCGGAAAGCACTCACATTTTAATTTGCTTGTTACGTGACACTTGGTATGGAATATTTCTTCCGCGTATTATATTTTCGTGGCAAATGTTAATACTGTACTAGTATTACACTATATATAATGGCAAAATGTCACTTATTATGTTTTGGCAACACAATGAATGGCATTGAATAGTAATATCAGAAAATTACAATTTGAATGCATGATTTTGCAGGATGAATATGGTAGAAATTATATATTTTTAAATATGGGTAATAACGACGATATTTGTTTGAAAATTTACAAATATGGTTTAAAAACTAAATAAAAAAATCCTTATACATCTAAAAGCTTATTAGAAGTATTGTGTGTACATTAAAGATATGCTACCAATATAAATTCGTCTTTTTCTATGTGCTGTTTCCATATTTTACTATTGTTAAAATCTTGAGTAAACGGTGTCATGGTTCTAATCAAACCTTTTTCATGTGCGATGTTGTCACTCTCGGTCTGTTACGACTATTGTTGGAAGAAGCCAAAGTTTCCTATATGAGTAACATAAACATAACTCACTTCTGGTACAGCTGGTTTACCTTCCAGTTCAACCTACAATGGGTACAGTACAAACCTCGACAGGAGACGGCTCCTACTCCCAACCTTACCCATCCAGAATATCCTGTCACTCCAGAAGCAGCGCAAAGGTACAATAGGACTAGGTGCAATTATGTAAGCTTCTTGTCGTAAGAGAACAAAATAGTATAGAGAGACAAGGCTTTGATTGATTATAAATTACCAGCGTTTTATGCCAGATTTACATGAAATTTTTCAGAAGGAGAAGTTCTGCTCTTGTGATTTTGGCAGTTAAAATTACAGGTAATGCAATCAAAAATATAATTATTTAATCGATATTTGATTAAATAATACTAGAACAGAAAATGTTATACAAAGTATTATTAATACAGTTAAGGCCCTCATGTATAAACCAACCCCAGAAATTATAATGAATATAGTTATGAGAACCCCTCCTTACATTAAACTAGAAAATTCATTCTTTGTGTTCCACATATGAGTATATTTTTGTATTTTAGGTTAAATTATCAATGAAATTGGTTCTCATATTACTCTTAGATGGTAGATTTCAACATAATGTATCATAACAACGCTTGTATTATAGGAACCCAGCACGCCGGATGTTCATTTTATGGCATCAAATAATAAAAAATATTGAATAACCTAATTTTATATTAGGCTGAATGGTGTTGAATAATAACAGTTTGATCCTCTCAAGCAGTACAATTGATTCCACGCTAAATTCTGACAAAATTATTTGATATGTTTAAATAAAATAATTAAGAAAGATTTCCCTTGATATTCACCTTTATTCAATCAGCCACCACTTTCTAAGAACATTCTATCCTTAAAATCATAGCTAACAATATTTAAAGAATTAATAATTTTAACGTATACTAATATATATTACACTTTCCTAAACCTCGTTATAATGTAAAACAGGATAAATATAAAAGTGAGTTTCTACTCACGAAACAACAACTTTGGTATGTGCACACACCATTCTGTTGGCTGATGCTGATAGAAAATGGAAAGCTAGTAATCCCAGTATAATCCCGGAGCAGCATTATCGAGGACTGGACTGAATGTTTGGCCGCCGTCATATCTGACAGGGTCATCATCAATATTAATTCCCTTTTATTAATCTGCTCATTTTTACATATTAAATGTGTTTTATCTAAGTATCATATTTAGGATGAGAATTTACTTAAATTAGTAAAAATTAGAAACTATGATAATGACTTGTTAATTGTAATATGCCATCTTCCGATCTCCTGATGGAAAGTATTTAAAATATCTAAATTTTTAAAATAAATACTACGACGCTGGAGAGCTCTGAAATTTAATCTTCTCAACAGGTTTTCACGTTGACATTCAATTATATTTTTCTCTTTGCTACATGAATAAAAATGTCACATTTTTATATGAATATGTTGTATGATTTTGAATAAATGATTTATTTCCTATAATCTTACAAAATTGAATTAACTTAACAATGATAGGAAACATACACTGACTTCTTTTACAAGTAGTGAGATCAGCGAGAAAAAAATAAAAATCTAAAATATATACAACAATTAATATCCTACTTATAGGTTTAAAACGAAATAAATTTCGATGTCTAGCTTCTTAAAACATATCTAAAATATGAGCTTCTGCAGCGTCCACAATCATTGTATTATACTAATAATTAATTATTTACACAAATTTTACTTATTTTCTTATTAAAATCTATTAAATTATACAGCTATCAACATGTAAAAAATTTACAAATATAGTTATGATAGTATACTAAATAAACAACTTAATTCTGATTTTCTAAAAAGCCACTTTTTTACTTGTGCACATAATGCCTTAAAGTTTTCTATCCGCTTAATGTGCAAAGGCAACTGATCAAATATTTTTGGACCCGCGTAGGAAAAAGATTGTATGAATTGTGATTTATTGACTTTTAGTAACCTAAACAGTTTAAGATTTATAGTTCTGGTAGAATAAATTAAATTGTTACCTCTATTACCACTTCTCAAGTAAAACTCCCTCAAAATTTTAAAAACATAAAGACGTTGTATTGGCAACATTTTTAGTTGCGAATAAAGAGGAAAAGAACTCTCTGTGAAGCTTTCACTTGCTATGACGCGTATAAGTTTATTTTGTGATATTCTTAGTTTATATATATGCACTTTAAAAGTTCCACCCCAACAACTTATACCGTAATGTAAACGGGAATGTGCTAACGCAAAGTATAAATTTCTCAATAAGGATGGATCACAAAAATTTCTTAGATAAAAAAACTTTCTAATCGAGAATTTTTTCTTGTTGAAAAGTTCAAATATATGTTTTTCCCATGTAACTTTCTCATCTAAAATAATCCCCAGATACTAAATGAATTTACTTTTTCTAAATAATATTTAGAAAACTTTTGCTCAGTTTGTTTACAGATTTATTTATTCATATATTTTTTCGCTACCATCATGATTACCCTTAGACCAGTGTAAAAATATTTTCTAACACTCTGTTTAATGCACTGGAGTAACATGTATCATCACCGAACTCAGTGTACATGTATACAGGGTGGCAATTAAGTCTGGAACCTCTTTTTTAATTCTTGAACCACAATAGAAAGAAATACCAAAGTTCACACGTGCTTACTGGTGATAGTAACGCACACATCTGCTCAATTACCGACCGGATAATCCCTTTGGGGGATGGTCCACAAGGAGTCAGACAAAATTCTTAAATAGCAGCCTAGGTCAAGTTTGGTATCAAATTAAAGGTCTTACTTAGCAGAGTACAATGCCGCAAACCGGACTTCAAAAGGTGGATTCATCCAGTAGTTATAGCTATTTGAATTTTAAAACAATGTAAATTATTAAGTATTACAAGTAAACACCAATTTTTAAGTACTTGTGATCAAAGTAAGTGTTCAAAATGTTCCCCTCCCATCATCTGACAATGTAGTAATCGAACCCAGGAATCAATAATTATTACCAATAACACAACTACTGTTAGAATGTGAAAGTGGCAGATTGAGTCATACACAGCATCCACAGAAACTTAACGTTTGGGCAGGTATTATAGGAAATCAAATTATGGACCCATTATTTATCAATGGTAATTTAAATGGTGACTCGTATCTAGCAATGCTCCAAAGTGAGATAATTCCTGCACTACAAGCTGCTCTTGGTCGACAATTTCAAAGAATTTATTTCCAACAAGATGGCGCGCCACCACACTTTGCTCTCCTTGTTAGAGAATACTTGGATACAATATTCCTTCACAGATGGATTGGAAGACGTGGTGCAATAGAGTGGCCTGCTCGTTCCCCTGATTTATCTACGCTGGATTTTTTTCCGCCTAGGACATTGCCAGACGATGGGAGGGGAACATTTTGAACACTTAATTTGATCAAAAGTACTTAAAAATTGGTATTTACTTGTAATACTTAATAATTTACATTGCTCAATTGTTTTAAAATTCAAATAGCTATAACTACTGGATGAATCCACCTTTTGAAGTCCGGTTTGCGGCATTGTACTCTGCTAAGTAAGACCTTTAATTTAATACCAAACTTGACCTATGCTGCTATTTAAGAATTTTGTCTGACTCCTCGTGGACCGTCCCCAAAGGGATTATCTGGTCGGTAATTGAGCAGATGTGTGCGTTACTATCACCAGTAAGCACGTGTGAACTTTGGTATTTCTTTCTATTGTGGTTCAAAAATTAAAAAAGAGGTTCCAGACTTAATTGTCACCCTGTATAAATAAAGCTTCATACAAAATTTAAACTCTAGATTTGGTGGTTTACAAGATATCGTGCGGACAGACAGACAGGTAAAAAAACTAATTCTTCCAGCGCCACATGTGATAGGCTGCTTGAAAGCTCACCAAATACTTTTGTACCTGACAGCTGATTAAAAATCTAACGATAGTTAAATTTGAGAAAAATTATAGTTTTATATTTTTACGCCTTTTCATAACTGCCCAGTTAGATAACTGATATTGATATGATAGTGAGAATGAGCCATACATTTTTATCGCGTTCTTTCAATTTTAATACCATTTATGTACATATTGATAATATGGTGATCATGATAAGGGATCATAACAATGGCCTGTTGGTATATGAAAGAAACGAGGATTTGTGTGATCCAGCCGACAATATCATAGGCTCACATCTACTCAGCCACACAATATACGGCTCTACAGATAACTGAACAATAGACATCTGATAGTGACACCTCTATCAATGAGTATTCTGATATTGGATTATATTGTTTGAGCTTTAAAATGAGTAAATAGCTATTTTAGGTGTCGTGTGCATGTCGTTAGTCTAGACGGTAGTTCTAAATAAAACCATTAGTTATGTTTTGGTTCCAAATCTTAAACTATATAAATTCTAAAGTGTACTTAATTTGTGCGTTTGTTTCATACAACGTAATAAATTACGTGTTTTTATTATTTATAATGTTAATAAATTCTCGTTCATCCAAAATTTATTTCTGGCCCTAACTCCTTTGACTTGGTACAAAGGTGCTTAATAATTGTTGTGGGTTACAAATACGTCCACAATTTATAGTTCAAACCATCTCAGCTTAAACCCAACCCATCACACATGTAATAAATATATGAAAACTCCTCTTTATTTCAAGCTATTATTAGTGAAACTGGGCTTCAGAACAACGCACGTCTTACCTATAACTAAACAAAAGTGATCTAAAATTAATAATTAAGAAATTATTAAAATTATTGAAACTAACTGAACAAGGAGGACCTGTAAATACGAATGACGCTAATCACAATGCATTGGTTAAAGTTTGCAGTATCAAGCATTTTTGGTTTTTTTTTCTACTGAATTTCTTCATAGCGGTTTATGTTTCCTATAATTAAATTGTACCCGTTACGCAATCACATGGGTATTGGATTAAACATTAAAACTTGAACTAATCAGAAGATTTTACTAGGACGATACAATCATTTTAATAGTTGTTAAATACATTTCTACAGAAAGACTGTACAGTAACGCAGAATAAGTATCATACTTTAACTATCTTTTTTACTTTTCCATATTCAAGAAATACAATTTCGATACGGTATATATTTATTTAAATATCTATAAGTATAAAATATAAATGTATATAAAAATATCGACATGTAATGAACACTCGATTTTTAATTTACATCCAAGATCTTGGTCAAAATACCGTATTTCGTATAACACAATCTGAACAAAACAAATAGATGTTTCCCAATGGTATATATACTACCGACACCACAATGATACACTGAAGCGAGTTCTGACAGACGCCAGTCAGTGTGTGGCGAGCCGCAACTCTGCTCAACTCACTACAGTGTACAGTCTGTCTTGTCATATTGTGTTGACGCGTCTCACCGCGCTTGACACAGACTCTCCAAGAGTTCTGAAAGACGCCAGTCAGTGTGTGGCGAGCCGCAACTCTGCTCAACTCACTACAGTGTACAGTCTGTCTTGTCATATTGTGTTGACGCGTCTCACCGCGCTTGACACAGACTCTCCAAGAGTTCTGAAAGACGCCAGTCAGTGTGTGGCGAGCCGCAACTCTGCTCAACTCACTACAGTGTACAGTCTGTCTTGTCATATTGTGTTGATGCGTCTCACCGCGCTTGTCACAGACTCTCCAAGAGTTCTGACAGACGCCAGTCAGTGTGTGGCGAGCTGCAACTCTGCTCAACTCACTACAGTGTACAGTCTGTCTTGTCATATTGTGTTGACGCGTCTCACCGCGCTTGACACAGAATCTCCAAGAGTTCTGACACTGTCCATTAGTTATAAGACTTAGTTGTAAAAAGTGAGTGCCATGTAAACCAACGTTTTAGGTGACCAATAAAGTGTAGTTACATCGATGTATTTAAATACCTATTAAGCCTATTTTGTTTTATTTACGTGCGCACACTGAACTTAGTAATCCCGAAATCAGAACTGGTTCATTATTCCGAAAAACCCTTGTTTAAAGTAAAAAAGAATCCTAAAGTGTAACAAATTCTAAAGAAGCTTGATGAAGTAAGCGTGTATTAATTTTATTCCTACTAGTTATATAGGTAGTTTTATTTTTATTGGTGCCACTTGTGAAGTTATAAAATAAATAATTGGACAAATATATAAATTATATGTCTTCAAAGTAGTTATTAGTTGTAGTGAAAAATGTCAAAAAATGTTAATTAACGGCAATAAAGATTATTTTATTTTATTTGAATGAGCTGCTTTAAGTTCGTCTGAATTGATCAAGATGTAATCTGAGAGGATCGTGTTGACGATCTATATGCCAGAGTTACTTATTGTGTATATGCCCTGCGGAGTCTGGCAAAGTTCTGCTAAATCTAGGTCTTAACTAAAGCACATTTTGACCTCATCTATCAAAAATTCGTGTATGGGTTAAAACTGTAGGGGCCGAGCCGACCACAAAATTGAAAGTTTCAGGCTTCAAAAAGAGCGATCAGAATCACTGCAAAGTTGAATCATAGATAATGTAGAGATTCTTTTAGGGAGTTTGGATTACTGACCTTGTTCGTCTCTTTATTTGTTGTATTCTCATTCAAAGTATGTCTTGTTAGGCGCAGGGGTCTTTTCAATACGTGACAACAAGCAAGGACAATTTCGGAGTCTAAAACTAGTAACAAGCGTACGTCTATCTAATAAAAAAACCCGAAGGCATAAAAATGTAAACAATCAAAACGAATTTTAAGATTCGCCTAAAATTCATTTTGGCGTTTAATGTATTCTATTCGTAAAGGGGTTCACTATGAACCGCTAGGACTTCTAAAATTAAAAGCTGAATCCAAACACAAAGAAAGTTGCAGCCCATGAAATGCAACTCTGATTGAGATTGAAAGTGTAATATATTTGTTCTTTGAATACGGATATGTTAACAATTGCGATAAAATATGATAAATCATTGCCAAGTGCAATAATCAGACGTGCCTTATATTGAGTACCTAAGGACACTCTGATCTGCCAAAGAATAAGTCACATGTGTACAAACAAGATCGGTTAGTGCCAACAGTGGTTGATATATTCACCATGGGGAACAATAAAGGAAAACTTCAGAGCTTAACAGTTTGTCATCGTCGCTATAACTTTCCTTATTTATTCAGTTCGATACGACGTGACGTCCGTTACCTTGAGTTTTTGATGATATACTCTGGAGATATTTTATGTTCTAAATTTCTGGATATCCCTTTTGTACTGTATACAAAGATAGAATTCAGTGAATAAATTTATTTATTTTTAATAGGTTCTATACAAAATATTGTAGAGAATATCTTGTATCACTTTATTGAACAATCTAACTCTAGAGGTTATTCAGTACCGGAAAATGTTGTGAAGATATACGAGTAACATACACTATAGTAACATGTGAGTTATCATTTTCTGAAATTTGTTTGTTGATGAAAGATATTATAACCAATCAAGAACACGTATTTGAATATATTTACAGTAAATAATAAGCTGTAAATTAATTTCTCATTATTTCGCCTTGCATCATAGTTGTATACTTATGTTTTAGTGCAAATATATTAATTACAGAAAATGCCAACTATACAAATCGATACTGATTTAATAAATGATTATGATTCTCTCTAGATACGGTGGTCAAACAACAATTAATAATATTACTTACAATTTATTACGTAGGTCATGAGTACTCGTTCAATAGAAATAAAGTGCCTTCCTTAAAAGTTTTATGGTGTTTTCCTCAACTCCAGAATACATTGTTATAAAGAAAAGTACTTGGAGAAACTAAGGAAGATCTCGATTTTATATCTAGAAATTGTTACACCATCACTTTAAGTTGTAACTCTGAACCAGTAATGTCATAGAGATGAAAGAATCTTAAAGTATTTAAAAGACATTTTTTTATCCGGCAGTAACGGAATTGCGCGTTTTCTTTACGACTTCAACAAAGTTGTCGCTAGTTTGTCAGGCTGAAGCATCTGTTCCAAACCGTGTCACAAAGTTTGAATCACTCAGTCTTGACTTCAAATTTATTTTATGATGTTTCCATCACTATTAAAATTCGATTGACTATACCAATTTCTTCAAGGAATATGCCACTTAAAATTTGTAGCAGAAATTAAATTGTGTATATTTTGTTCCTTTGCATCCGATTCATGTATTAAGGGAATTATTTTAACATACCTATCAGATTATTTGTATATATAAAACATAAAACATTGTTTTATAATTTAAAAAATGTGTCGGTTCTTAGTCATTGTTTCTTTTGAAATTATACATTGTCACACCAGGGTATATTTATACATTGAAATAAATTCAGATTCGTAGGTTCTTAGTCATTCTTTCTTTAGAAATTATATAATTCGGTCAGACCAGGATATATTTATACATTGCATTAAATTGGAATTTTTATGTTGTTAGTCATCGCTTCTTTTGAATTTTACCATCTAATCAGACCAGGATATACTTACACATTGAAGTAAATTAAGATTTTTAGGATCTTAGTCATTGTTCTTTAGAATTTATATAATTCAATCACACCAGGTTGTAGGTACACATAGAATTTGGAATTATGATATGTTGGTTCTTAGTCATTGTTCCTTCAGAATTTATACCATTTTATATTTTATACCATTTATACCAGAACAAGATATACTTATACATTTGAAGTAAACTAGAATTTGCAGATTCTTAGTCGTTGTTCCTTTAGAAATTATACCGTTCAATCGGACCTGGACATATTTATACATTAAATTAAATAAAGATTTGATATAGAATGTTCAGAGTTTATCCATACAATTTTGTAATGATCCAACAATGAGAAAATGTATCATATACGAATCTACTTTTCATGTACATTATATGCTGGCGTCTGCAATGTTTCAAATGTATAATCGTATAACGCACTTAGATTTTAATCTAGAAAATAATAAATATGAAGTGTTTGATCAACATTGTAATACAGAGTGCAAAATTAAAGTTACTTTCTAGAATTAAACATCTAATTTATTGGAAATTGTATTTAAGCGAAACCTAATTGGGTCAACCAGTATTAAATTTAGTATGCTTAAATTTACTTTCGTTCTAAAGCATTTCCGCTGCCGTGGTTAGAGTTAGTCTTCTTGTCGCTACTAGAATAGAAAAAGTGTCAGTTTTCTTTATGATTCCACAGTTAGAAAACTTAGAAAATAAATAAGTTTTGATATAGTCTATATGTAAATTTTAAAACCAAATTCCCACCAAGTTTATAAAGCTTCTAATTCTGGTCTTTCATATAGGTTTTCCTTTTTTACTCCTATTAAGGATACTAATGCTATACAGTGCTATAAAATGCTATTATTAAGGACATTAATGCTATAAGGAGAAAAGTGGAAACCCCTTGAAAATAAGTTAAACATTGTAAAATAATTTAGAGTTTTGCACGATAGAAGTATCTTGTTTTTCTGACTGTAGTCTGAGTAAAATGCCTCGTTGAGGCATGTTAGTATCCATCCCCCTGATTTTTCGAGTACTACGTTCATTGCGGTAGGTTTTAAACAGCGTACTCCAGTTAATCGATGTTTACTTTAAGTTTCGTCTCCTCATTTATAATACGACTGAGGGCCCACAAACTATGACTGTAACCTCCAGCGCTGCGCAGGGCTCTATCCTGGGTCCGTATCTCGGGAATGTCATCATGTATCTTTTGAGGTCCGTGATTCCGGATGGGTTGGTTTTAGTTGGGTACACCGATGACGTCGTGGTATTTGATTGCCGCACGAAACGTTGAGGTGGCCCAGCTGAAGCTGAACCAAGTCATATATATCATGTAACAACTGTATGACAGATCACGACCTGTCTCTATCTCTAGCCAAAACAGAGATCTTCACCAAAAAGTAGATAGAAACTGTCGTACCACTTCGCGTCAATGGAGTGACGTTCAAGACCACTCAAACCGCAAGTATCTCAGGGTGGTGGTCGATTATAAGCTGATATAGAAGTAGCAGATTTTCCGAACTTTGGACAAAGCCACTAAGGGTGTACAGGCTCTTAGTCGGCTGATAGGCAACAAAGTCCAGCGATGAAGACTTCTGATGAGTGTAATCCAGTCCGTTATCCTGTACGGAGCTAATATGTGGGCAGATGCGCTGAACATCGAAGCACATCGGATGCGGATCTCACAAGTGCAGCATTTAGCAGCACTCAGAGTCGCTTCCGTGGCGTTCACGTGACGTTCTTCACACACGCACTGTTGGTGCTGTTTTGTAGATTTAGTCTGACAAGTGATGCTGGAGTGTTAGGAACAATGTGCCTGTTTTTCGCAATTCGTCCAAGCAATCATCCGTGCAAAGAAGGCTAATTCTTCGAAGGCCAAATCTCTTCGAGCCTGAGCTCTAGGTTAAAATCAGACATAACCTGAATATTACAAAAAGTTTCTGTGTTAGGAATCTGAATTATAGAGGAATGTTTTAGTGGGTAGTTCAATTTTTTTTTTTAGTGTCCCCACAGCACAGTCTGGCCACATGTGTGCATAAATGTATTTCCCTGCCTCTACCTCAAACAAGTAGCTTCCAGAAAAGTTCAAATCATAATTGGGTATATATTTAGACGTTCGTATTTTTATGTAAATTCAATACTTTCTATATAACCTTCAAGAAAATATTACAAGCATCAGTAAGTACTGTTTTAGAATATATGAATAATACCGTGTAAACCTAACTTTCTAAATCAGCGGTGCTTTGTCCTTTCACGATATTTGCCTCATCATCAGGCTTAGCACACAGCATTAAACATTAAAATACAGCGCGAGAGGTCAGTAGTAATAATTGAAGAAGAAAACACTCTCTTGTACACAAATTGTCTCCCAGACTTGACAGCTGTCAGCTACAACTAACTTCTTTAAACTTGAAGTGTTTTGTTGCTCGACAGCCCTCACATTGAAGACTGGCGTCCACTTTTTGTTGGGGATATCAAAAGTTCATTTTAGCATATGATTAGAATTTTTAGTATATATACTGTACTTATGGAGCATGCGTCTATGGACTGCTGGAGATCTAATGAAAGAAAAAGTTACAGATATTGCAATGTTGTCGCTTTAGATCCCATATTTATATCCATAAAATCAATTTTGCACGGTGAGTTAATTTATGTAAAGTCTATAAAGGCGTTGAATTTTTTAATACGAATAAGTAAACTCTGTTTAGTACTATTTCATTCAATTTCTAAATAAGTTTACACACGAGGTGCCAAATTTTGTAGCCATGTGATTTATATTTTAAGCTTTTATTGATAATATTACGTTCCATGAAAGAAGTAAAAATTTCAAATAACTGTGAAATTTTATAGCTCTAAGCTCATGGAATTTTACTTTCGAAAGATTGCAACGAAGCCTAAGTATGAGACAAGGTAGGAATGCGTTACACATACAGTGTTGCGTAGCAGCCTTCGCTGGTTTGCTCACAAAATCTACAGCTCCTGTCATTCTCGAGATTTCCTGTGACAATATAGACAAACTTTCATACGCAAAGGACACATTTTTACATCCCCTGGTAGATAAAAGATAAATTGTACCATCCTTCCTAGTGATAGTGTCCAATGACGCTCAGCCAAACTTCATGGTCGGATATGTACAAATAGAGAACACGTTATTTTCCATGCAGAAATGGTTTCTTTACACATGCAATTACGTTGTATTAATAAACATTTTAGTTGTAATTCACAGCTACCTCTCGATGAACTTGTTATAAGGATAAAACTCATAGGCGAAATGATAAATAATGTTTGTTTTCTCTTAAATAAATTTAATACCTAAAATCACTAAAATCTCAATTATATATGAAATGGCGTCAGTTTAATTTTATCCAATTTATTCCACAATCAACAACTCTATCACACTGATTATCAAAAGACGCTCCCGTAATGGTAAAAGTGTACCAAACAATAATAACCTTGTTGGTGAATTAGTCCATCAATAACGAACTTAGCGAAGACAAACTTGAGCGAATCAATACAACTTTGTCACTTCGTTAAAATTTTTTTATTAGTTAGAGATTTGTTATAATGTCGTTATTGTTTCAATAAAGCTACAACAGAGTGTATAATCAGAATAAAAGCGTATTGGAATTTAAAGTGACACCATGTGTTGTGTAACAAGCTTTCCAGAGGCCAAATATCTAATATATAATTAATTTAATTGTCGCGATGTCTTGCGGGAAGATAGACAAACAATCGCACAGAACCAAATTGACGCAAAAGTTACAATCAATTGTTTTTGTTCAACATATTTAAATCTCATCTCTCGTTCCTAATCATTATCTAATTTAGTGATGACTATAAAAAAAGAAATGAATCTACGGTGCAAAGTGTCAATTCTATAGTTAGTTTCCTTCTCGTGATAAAATACGGACATAGTGAAATTGAATTTTTCAAGCTCCAGGAGTTATACGCTTAGGTAACGCACAACCAATTATGTTTGATGGTTTTCGAAAATTTATCTTGTTACACTAAAAAAGTTTTTAGCTTTTTGCATTAGTAACGTTAATTTTATAATTTGATACCTAAAGAAGGAGTGAGGTACAAATACTCGAACCTTTAATTTGGTTTTTTAACAATATATTCACGTTTTGTAACAGGTTAGATCCTAAAATATTTGTCAATATGCTTGCTGCAAAGGATTACAAACTATGAATGTGTCAATACATAATTCTAATATAAAAGGCACACAGCACTCTCTTCAGCCCCTACCTATAGTACATGTACTGTAGTACTATAGTAGTTAGCATGCAGTCTGTTGTGATTGGTGTCTCGGCGTATTACAGTAATGATTTATTAGAAACTCTCTACTGAAACTACCGTCATTAGTACTGTTCATCCTACTTCACAATGTCAGTTGACATCGATACTTGTGCAATTTCAATAACTATAATTAAGGGTATAAGTGACATATAAAAGCCGTATATTATGTTATTAGAGCATTGGTATTTACAAATTATTGCAGCTGCAATATACACACGCACATGTGCATACTCACGCACACACAAACCGTCGAAGTTTCTCTCGCATGATTCAAATGACATCTGAATACCTTGTCTACTCAATGGTGAAAATAATGGCCAGTAATAGATTTTCCTTAAACATAAATAATACATAGAACTATAACAGTTATTGAATGTGTAATAAATAAGGTATAAGTTTATAATAACAGGTTATTAATGTTTTACTTCTCTGTTGTGAAAGAATGTTCTCGTACAAAAAGGCTTGATTCCCTATTCCGGAGCTGTTTTGACAGGACAGCCGGTGGAGTCAATATGTTGTCCTTCAATAAAGGTTGTGGCTTGACTCAGAACTTTGTATGTTTTTTTTTTGTAGAACTATGTAAGAAAAGTGCAAATCTTTTTTTGTTTTAACACTGCATGTGCTATCTCTAGATAACTTTAAAATACTAACTGAAATATTCATCAAACATTTCTGTAACAATTATATTTACGGTTTCTTGAATAATTTGTAAATATATTTATTAAACAGCAATTAAGTTTGATAACACATAGAGAAATTATTTACAATGATTTAAACAAGAGCTTTTTCCATCACAAGGGATACGGACAAGGAATGGTCAACACTTTCAATGATTACCAAATACATTTAAGTCATTTTATCTTTTATCACATTTATTTATAAATAATTAAAATGTTCAATAAGCATATCTACTATGAATTTTAATGATTAGTACACGACATAACATATATAGCCGTATTTATAATAAAACTAATATTTGAGTCAAACTTAAATTGCATTGCTAAATTAATTGTAGAAAATAAAAATAATCTTTTGCAAAAATCATAAATAACGTAATAAGCTCCAAGCGATCTATTGTTCATTGACAAGATCCAATTAAAACAAAGACAATAAGTTGATGCGCGGTAAAGTAAAACGCTCTAAAGATGCCGTCTTTTAGTATCCAGCAATCGTTCCTGTCTTAAAGAAATCTTAACGGCAATGTTTGAATTAATCTTAAATTATTAATGAGCTCTATTCATCACTTTCTTAAAGCCCTTTAAGATGAGTAATTGCCTCCTGCTTTCCTCTCTTATTTTGAAAACTTTGTTGGTAAAAATTGTTCATGAAGGTGACTTTTCTTAACACTGTCTTGATAATTATGCATATTCAATATTTTTAAATTAATGCTCTTGATTTCAATAAAACTTTACTCATGAGGGTTTAAATGTTGGCACGTTTTGAAAATTACACATTTAATCTCACTAATCAGCGTTTAGCACTGATGAGTGTGACACCGAAAAATTATAATATACACTATTTTGTATATTAGTGCTTTTACATTTGTTTTAATATACCATTAATTAAGAGTTGAAATATGAGTTCTCGGCATTGTTGTAAAGGAACTAGCCAAGGCTCAAGTCGTAATACTATACGGACATGAAATTCCTCATAATACACTAGTGATATATCAGAAGTGAACGGAATTTATATGATGATATTTCATTTGCCATGTTTCTGAATATAAATACTCATTACGCGATGAGAAAGTATTTTCTTACGTGAATCAGCTGTGAAAAAAAACCAAAACAGTATTAAATACCAGCAGTTTACGAATAGAATGATGAGTCTGGAGATATGATAATCTGGAACTAAAACCACGATGATGAGTATAACATTATTATCTAGTACCTATGAACACGTCAGGAAAACTAAAATCCACACGAGCCACCAACGAAAATCATGAAAAGTCGACTGAATACATAGAGGACACTAAATGAATTAGCGTGTTGGAATTAAAAAATACCCATGCAAATTTACAGATATAGTAGTCTTGCTTGTCACAAACACTCAAGTGTTGATGGCAAGGGGGAGGTGAGCTACGTGCGGTGACTGCCTACTTACTGCTTATCAGTCAATCTGGACTAGGATTAGGTCTAACCTGTAAATCTAGTAAACACCTACATATGACGAGGTTCAAAACAACATGCATAAGTTAGTACAAATATCGATATAACGACTATAAGCACTTGATTGGTTTGCATTATGCGTAGAGTAGAGCATTCTTCTTGGCTAGATTTACCTCTTTGCTACAGAAGAAAACAGATGATGTCATAAATGTTTACTGAAAGACCTTTCTAAAGCAGCCCGCACGAACGTTGTCCGTAGATGTCTGGTGCTTCGGAATCCATTCTTCTTGCGGAATTGTCCCCACACCCCGCGCTCATCACCGTTCTTGTGTGTGGATATAAATTGGTTCAAAATTTTGTTGTAGTTTGCCGTTTTATAAAATCTGCACTAAATCGCGTAAGACTGCCGTAGCTTCGTGGTAGTTTTTTCGTAGGCACTTTCAATAAATAGTTCAGGAAGAATACCAATAAACTAAAAAATGATTCTGTACTTGTTCAGAAAGACCTCTTAATAAGATAATCACTATACATTGTAACCAAAACGTATACTGAAGTAAAGCTCTAGTAAGTTGAGGTGAGCAGAAGTTAGTAGAAACCGTATGAATTGTGTGGAATAGATTTTATTTTAATTAACAGATTATGAATAAATTTTGAGAAGAAACTTTGAATTTTCATTATTTCTTGCATTAATGCTCAAATTGATAAGTATTAAACGTTTAGTTTATTTTGTTTACTTCACTCCTTTGTTATCAACAAGTGAATTTACGTAGTAAGCAAGTAATAAGTTTACCGAATACTGAAATAATATTGTATATCCGAACATGGATATAGGTGGAAGAGTGGTTTGATTGATCTAGGCTACTTATGTGGATTACAGTTGAAGAGAGTGGTGCTTCCTTAATGTTAAAGCATGTTGCTGGTCTAGACATGAGGGGGTGCTGTCTCCTGCCTGCTTTGACAGCAGGGGTTGGCACAGAGCTCGCCACCCCTGCATCCCAGCTGATATGTCTGATATATCCCCCCTGATGGGATCTCGACAGAAGGTCGCCCCTTCCCTCAACCTAACTCTTCTTGAATATCCTGTAAACCCTGAAGCAAGCGCAAAGGTCCTTGTAGGATTAAGTGCAAAGAGGGATTTCTAATGTTGTCCTAAGCGAAGATAACGAATTGTAATACTATAAAACCGTAATGATAATATTATTAATAAAATTAATTATTATTATTATTAGTAGTAATAGTAATATTAATTGATTATATTAAATATAGTCGTTACTGTTCTTGTTTGCTGCAGTAGAAAACATCTAATGATAACACTAAATGTGGGACCCTATAATAACTTATAAAGGAAGCATTTACAGAGATAATTTATATAAGATTACAATTTACATTATTAATGAACATCCTATAAAATATTTCAATTTAAAGTCACGTAAACCTTTAATGGCTGTTAATGGACGTAATTTAATAGAAGAACTATGTTGTAGATTTGGTTTCAATGGAACTAGCTGGTCATTTTTCAATGGTATCGGGAATATCTGAGTAGACAATATATTTGGAAAAGTTTGACGAACATCAGCGATTCTATAATTCAATTAACAGACTAAGTGTTTAATATTGAATCAATTCAAGATTATTTGTGGATATAAAATGTACATACAGAGTAGAATTTATCGATTTTTGTCAATAGTTTTAACTGGTACTGGTTTATAAAGTATTTACAAGCAAAATAGGTTATTCAGCTATAATCAATTGGCTTATAATATTGTTTTAATTCTATATAACAAAAAATATTATCTAATACATTAATGACGATAAATTTATTTTTTAATATGGTTTGTTATTGTAATTTTACTTTAGTAACAAAAAAAAAATAAATGGCTTCTTCCAAAAATAATTGTTAGTGCTAATTTGCTTTTGCGAAAGAAGTTGTAAGTAGATGATCAAATGTTTAAATTAATAGTAAAAGCAGGTCTTAAACATTTTAAATTAATAAAATAATGACATATTTAACATTATATGGAAATGTTTTCAAAATAGAGTTATACAAATTTTAATAATACATTATTTATTTGGTTATTCAATTAAATCTTGGTAAAGTAAATAGGATGATTCTCATTGTCACATAATACTCATATACGCTTGAGAAATTGTGGGATAAAATGCTTAAATTGTGACAAAAAAGCGGCCTGGCAGTTCTGCCGATAGTCTCATGTAATGCACTCGGGCTTGACTGAATAAACATGTACTCACGTCTATGCAGAACTGGCAGAAATGCTTGCCTTGAATATGACATCAGGTGAAGCGAAACGTTTGAAATTTGTGCTAATAGCCCTATCTAATGCACTTCAGTGAACAACAATGCACTCAAAGAGAGTTAAATTTGTGCAGGTGTTGCAGAAATGTTTACTTGAATACAACAGCTTAAAACAGTTCTGCCAATAACCTCATCTAATGCACTCGGGCTTGACTGGTAAAACAGGTACTCACAAGAGAGCTACGTTTTTACTTACCTTGAATATAACAACAGCTAAAGAGGAGCGCTTTACAGTTCTGCCAATAACTCCATCTAATCCAATCGGGCTTGACTGATAAAACAGGTACTCACAAGAGAGCTACGTTATTGCTTACCTTGAATATAACAACAGCTGAAGCGGAACGCTTGACAGTTCTGCCAATAACTTCACCTAATGCATTTGGGCTTGACTGATAAAACAGGTACTCACAAGAGTGCTACGTTTTTACTTACCTTGAATATAACAACAGCTAAAGAGGAACGCTTGACAGTTCTGCCAATAACTTCACCTAATGCACTCGGGCTTGACTGATAAAACAGGTACTCACAAGAGAGCTACGTTATTGCTTACCTTGAATATAACAACAGCTGAAGCGGAACGCTTGGCAGTTCTGCCAATATTCCCATCTAATACAGTCGAGCTGACAGCTGTCAGTAAGTGAAATGTCTTTGAAAGTAAACGGCAGACAAAGTAACTCCTCTTTTGTAGGGTACAGCCATGACATTTTGTTAGTTGCAATATCATGACAGACATACAGCAATTACAAAGTGTACGTTTGAATTTAACAGTATCGAACATAAATTAAAAAAAATGTCACTCCAATCGTTAGTTATATAATTTCGGACAAAAACGAAACAAAAAGATGATTTTGCATAGAAGGATGACATGTCTTAACATACATGTCGAATAATCTTGTATTTTAAATAATAAACCATCAAGTTAATAATAATATTCTTCCTTTTTTACATTAGGCTGTTAGGTTCATTAGCATCTAACATATTAGAACTTCGTCCGTAATAATAAATAATAATCTTTCAATGGGGAAAAATAAAATAAAGCATTTAGCTTGGTACTTTAATACGTCAATTTTATCAATGAATTTCTCCAGAAAATTTAGAAGTAAGGTGGAACGACATCAGGCACGCGAGTGTGGCAAGAAAACGAGTGAACGTGCCTAAGATAATATCCCATACTTAGGAGCCTTTTAAGAAAATGGATGTAACATTTTACCCGTGCCAAGAGTGTTCTGAAACGTGTCTCAACATCACCGAACTTCGTTACAGTTTAAGCTCACGCTTTACTTGTTTCTAGGTTTAGTTCTTTTTCCCGCAATAGATAAAATTGTTCTACACTACATTGTGTGTATTTACTGACAGTTTGCACCAATAAAGGTATTATGTTTTGAAAATTTCGGCTATGTATTTCGTTTACTTTACCAAACTTTCGTTAACATTTATATTTGTCATGGCTAATGATAAAATGTTTAATTAATTCTCCATATAGCAGCAAGTCACCTTCCCTCAACGCGTTTCATTCACTTTAAACCCCAACAGATTCATACCTGTAAATATCTGTGTCTATAAACCATATGCCACCGACCTGCTCCTGTTGTCCATAGAATAATACCATCCCGCCAGCTAGAATACGCCACTAGCACTGAAGTTTCACACAAGTCTCAGTGAAATTAGAAACATCACAGATATACTGAAATCAAAATAAATAAATAATTAGCTAAATAAAAACATGACATTTTTTGAAAGAAATAAATAGCGAGAGAGAAGTAAATATAGAGTTTCCGAAACGTTCTAAAATACCAGCAGTGCTTTTAAACTCATTGGCACGGGTAAAATGTTACATCCATTTTCTTAAAAGGCTCCTAAGTATGGGATATTATCTTAGGCACGTTTACTCGTTTTCTTGCCACACTCGCGTGCCTGATGTCGTTCCACCTTACTTCTAAATTTTCTGGAGAAATTCATTGATAAAATTGACGTATTAAAGTACCAAGCTAAATGCTTTATTTTATTTTTACCCATTGAAAGATTATTCAAAATTTAGTATTACGGACGAAGTTCTAATATGTTAGATGCTAATTAACCTAACGGCCTAAAGTAAAAACGAAGAATATTATTATTAACTTGATGGTTTATTATTTAAAATACAAGATTATTCGACATGTATCTTAAGACATGTCATCCTTCTATGTAAAATCATCTTTTTGTTTCGGGTTTGTCCGAAATTATGTAACTAACGATTGGGGTTAGTTACATTAAATTATATTATTTAAAAGCTTTAAATTTAAACTACGAACTTAAAAACAATTTTGTATATTCAGATATTCTTATCTTTTTCTCAAATACCTCATGTTTAAGTCTTCTGAAACAGGAGCTGTAAATAAAGTAAAAAGAATTGAGAAATCGTATTTCAAACATACTTACCGGTGTAGCGATCTGTGGATGCGAGAGAAATTAATTAGGGCATTAAGCTTTATCGTAATTGCTGCAGGCATCTTCCGCACACCACCGTGTGCAAGTTTACTTACGATAAGATATTAGCGTAAGCAAATTTTATATTTCTTAATACCATATTTACCTTCTATTTATAACGTTTGATTTATAGATGCTTAAATTGTTCTCACACACACAAAATAATATTTTATGTTTGTAGGTATCTTAAGTAAAATATAAACTGGGGTGTATGATAATAATAGCTTGAATTTCCACCATGAATTCTTCAAGAATCTTCGTTTTTATCGTGTTTCAGCCATATTTGTTAAGAGACCAATCGGATTAGGTTTGAGGGTTAAATTTGGGATTGCCGATCGCCGAGCGGTCTCAGACGTTGGACTTTGGATCTGAGTAAAACGTAGCGCAGATTCAAATTCTTTCTGTGACCGAAGCACTTTTTATCATTACTATCAATACCTTGTACTTTATCGACACTCCTATTTATTCTGTTTTAAAAGATTCTCGCACAGGCCAGTTGCCCATGAGGACGAACATAATAAGGTTTAAAAGAGGATCGGCCTCCCCTTTTTCTTTAAAAATAAAAGATATATGGTTAAATTTTCCAAAGTTAAACCAAACCTTAAATTTGAAAGTGCAAACCACGAGACTAAGACTAGAGACAACACCGCTCTGGGCAGATTGGCGATTTGCGCGTTCAAACGAGTAAGCTAATTAAACAAACTCTGCTGAAGACAATCTTTGTTAAAAATTACAAATTTTAAATTGAGGTTAACAAATTAAATTCCCAAGTTAACGTCTTTAATAGCACCATAATGAGACTAATTCTCAATATTTTAAACCACCCGATCAAGAATAAAACTCAAGAGGCTGATTTATTCACAACTTTTTTCGCAAACATTTGATATTCATAAAAAGTACTCGTACACTTGTATCTTGTACACACGTTGGATCTTAATGAGATTTCAACTTTCTCAAATATAAGTTTTAAAATTGGTATTAATGTTCAAAAACGTCAGAAACCTGTAACCTTCTTGGTTTTTTCCGGTTAATAAGGACGTAGCCAGCTGGGGGATTCAAGGAGCCCTGATCCCCACCCCTAATTTTAAAATTTGTCAATTACTTTTTTTTGCAAACGATTATTATTATTATAATTCAGTATTACTAACATGTACCGCTAAAAGATCGTTTTCAACATTGAAACGAGTCTAGGACCTTTAATAGAATTGGGGAAAGAGCGGTTGGCTGCATTCACCTTACTTTCTGTCCACTTTGGGATAAT
Organism: Homalodisca vitripennis; assembly: GCF_021130785.1. NCBI lineage: Eukaryota > Metazoa > Arthropoda > Insecta > Hemiptera > Cicadellidae > Homalodisca > Homalodisca vitripennis. Next base: position 23,099,207 of record NC_060209.1, read on the forward strand.
TTTAGTTTCCCCAGAGCGAGTACTAGAAACGATGGCTCAGAAGTCAAGAAGAATTTTAATTTTGTTAAACCCCTTTTACATGTTATTAATTCTCAATGTGGATTTTAGTACCATGCACTGTGTTTCGAGACAATAAAATAGTATCTTTCCTTAATTACATTACTACACTACTCTAATCAATATCAGTTATTAATAAGACGCAGCTTACGATACGCTTCAGAAATTCGTTTTTTTGCTTCTGAAATTGGAATGTTTTAAAAATTTTAATGTTTTCGGCGGAGGCCACACAATTTCGTCTCAATATTCCCCAATTTTTTCCCTGGCTACGTTCTTGCCTGTTACCTATTCAATACTCAGGTACCTATAATTTATTTATCCAACTATTTCACTTGAGGAAGTATCAATAATCCCGATAATACTTATAGTACAGATATCCGAGTAACATATACCAAACAGTAGAGCTACAATAACGGGAGATACATAAGAATGTAGTTTGTTTGATTTTGCGTTTATACAAACAAATTTAATAACTTATATGTAATAAATTCCAGTTTTTATAATGCAAATTTAAAAATTACAAGTTTTTGAAATTTTTCAATAAAATTGCAGTTTCGAACATTCATAACTTGTGATACAATTAAGACCAAACTTGTATAGAAGACAAATTGTTAGTTCTTTACTATATGCAGTTTTAAAATTCTAAGATTATATCAAAAACGTTTTTAGTATATTATGTAACTTTATTTTTATTTATTTTTTAAAACTTTATTTTTTACCAGACGGTTCTGAAACTACGGCGTTGATCTCGTTAATTATTTAAGTGATTATTTTAAGCGTGTAATCTTGTAAAGCGTTGTCTTAAATGCTTACTTTTAAATGCAGATTTAATTAAGCAGTTTATAAACAAGCTGTCTTAACGTAACTTCCGTTATTGTAATTCTAAGTTTAGTATTTTGGTACTTTTTGATCTAAGGTATTTGTAATTTTTGACCAGAGAATATGAAGCTAGTTTTAAGACTCTACTATCTTTCTATAAAGAATTACAGACAGGTAGACATACAGACAGGCAGACAGTCATTTGATTCTTTGATCCACAAAATCTATAGCATTCTGCTTGGACTAAGAGGAACATAAGTAACAAGTTTAAAATAACTAAGACCTTCGTATTGAATGAATTCATTAAAGAATATAAAATCACTAAGACCTTCGTATTGAATGAATTCATTAGAGAATTTAAAACCATTAAGACCTTCGTATTGAATGAATTCATTAATGAATTTAAAATCACTAAGACCTTCGTATTGAATGAATTCATTACAGAATTTAAAATCACTAAGACCTTCGTATTGAATGAATTCACTAAAGAATTTAAAATCACTAAGACCTTCGTATTGAATGAATTCATTAAAGAATATAAAATCACTAAGACCTTCGTATTGAATGAATTCATTAGAGAATTTAAAACCATTAAGACCTTCGTATTGAATGAATTCATTAATGAATTTAAAATCACTAAGACCTTCGTATTGAATGAATTCATTACAGAATTTAAAATCACTAAGACCTTCGTATTGAATGAATTCACTAAAGAATTTAAAATCACTAAGACCTTCGTATTGAATGAATTCATTAAAGAATATAAAATCACTAAGACCTTCGTATTGAATGAATACATTAAAGAATTTAAAATCATTAAGACCTTCGATTAAGACCTTCGTATTGAATGAATTCATTAAAGAACCGATTTGAAGTCAATACCAAACAGTGCTATTACAGCCACACTCTAGGTCAATAATGAACGTAAATAAGACAAACTAGACTCACCTTTCTTTTTCTGAATTTATATGATTTTTGTTTCAAATACTGAGTTGTTTTTAATCTAGATTAAAGTATTGTATTTTTAGTACTCAAGAATATAAGTATTATTTTTGTGAATTCAAACTTAAATTCGAAAACAACCTATGATCCTAATTTTCATTTAAGGGTATCAATTCAATTCGTAGTAGAGAATATAAATATTGATGTTCTATATGAGTGTTAGTATAATGATCATTTCTATATGGGCTACTTCCAATTAATGAGTTAATGAGATGTTGTATTGATAACAAAATATATTAAGAGTGCCAATACATTAATACTCGCACCCCAAGCACCAATGGCAATCAAGGGAATCCTACAGTTTAACTTGATAATACAACAAGTGATATACACCGACAGGCCAATTACAAAGCCAATTCAGTTTCAAACCGCACCAACATTTGTTTGCCTCAGATCACATTCAGACAAGTTTTGAAGCCATGAAAGAGAATTAAGGATGCGGTTGATTCTAAATGTGGTAAATTTGTATTGATATTACATTAATTGAATGCAGCTTGTGGTGAATAGACAGCCAATCAATCAATTTTATAGTTGCAATAATTTACTATATTAACTTTGAATTTTGCTGGTTAAAATACATCATTGAAATAAAAATTTTTAGTTGTAAGTTGTAACACTTAGTAGAAGGAAACAGGATTTTCCGGGACATATGTCATCGTTCGGCGATACACAAAATCAGTAATTCTACGTTTCGAGATCTGCAGTGTATACAGATCTATAATTGTGACCTGTAGTTCAGTTTTAATAATTAGTGTTGTGCTTAGATTTTTTTTATTAAGTACATGTTTTATAGTTGTTGTTATTAACACACAACGTGGTGGTTGTCATTCCTGAATTATGCATGATACAACGCTCTGGTATTATTTGTTTATTTGCAATCTATAAAAATAATGTTACTGATTTTTTGTATCGCTGTACAATGGCAAATATTTGGAAAAATCCTGTTCCTTCACAGTGCTTCCATCGCCATAACAAAGCATTAGTAAAATTATTATAATATTTATATTTTATCAGCTATTTATATGAGTTAAATACAATTTTTAATTATTCAGACCACATTGGACATCACCAAAACATTTTGATAGAAGATTTTTTAGGTAATAGATAGAATTTATGGGAAACTAAAAACGTTAACACGTAGGACTTAAAGTACAACAAAATGTATAGGATGAAACAAAAGTCTTATATATATTTCTGGATATGTTTACTGCACAATGTTTTAATTGACCCTCCTCCTATTTTAATATTTCATATTAACGCAGTATAACATGTCATTCTTGGTTATGCTACCATATTAGTAGCACATATCAACAAAAACTTAATCGCCAGAATGGCCAGCTCCATTTCCAAGGATCGTCCACTCTTCCTTCCTTATTGTATATTTCAAGAACCGTCATGAACAATAACATCCCAATGTACAGACCTTGATGTGGACTGTAGTCTAACTACCGTTTTTTAATGGCAGTCCAGATTCTATTTGCACTAAATTTAATTGGTTTCAACTTGATAACAAGTGTTTGTATCAGCAGCTTATATAAAAACTTGAACATTCCCCTATCGTTTAGCTTAAAATATAAAAACTAATTTGTATTATACGAATGTTATTTTTAATTATTCTGTATTAAATTTTCCAAACAAACGTTTTATAGTGCAGATGACTCCACAAATCCTTAATTCCAGAAGGAATAAACAAATATCGAAAATACGTTTCTAAAATCCTTACCAATGTCCAATATGTTTCGTGTCACGGCCAAAATAAACAATTCACATACAATTGTAAAGTTTATAAGCTTTAGATACAAGTATTGATGTGATAAATCTGACACAATATTACGGGTGTTCATCACTTAGTTATACCTTTTAATATCATTGGACATGGAGATTATGAGGATTTACAATTACATTTTTAATAGCGTTTTTTAGTTAGTTTCCTTTGTGGTGCGAAGGTCAGATGGGAGATGAGATTATAGGGACTAGTAGTACCATTTCTTATAACGCATTTTTAAAGCCAGTTTTATTTGTTTATACTTTCCAAAACTCAAAATAAGAATTAAGGGCAATGACAAAATGTAAAAACCGGTTTAAATAATTACCAACGTCTAATATAAATGCAGCGTTTCAGAAGAACTGATCAGAAAATAGTTGTGTCATCTTTCTTTCTCGGAAGATCCTCTCCTGTAATCTATAACATGACCCATTTATTACACTCCAATAATTGGGATAATTGCAACTCAATCACTTTTCATTCTCTTCTATGAAATAAATTAATTGGTTGGAATTAATTATGTTGGCTTCGTTGATTATTTTATCAAGTTTTGTTTCCAATTAAACATCTGCTCAATAATGGTTCCTAACATTCTCTTGTTCATTACTTTAATTAATACATCTATTGAGTATTATTAGTCTGTATGTAATAGAGAGAGATGAAATAGTTTCTTTCAAAATATAAAATTAACATTCTATAAAAGCCATAGCGTTGTACTTACATTCTTTCAAATTTCTTTACTTCCAAAAACCAGAAATATTAAAAATATTTATTTGAAGTACTAATCATAATAGTAAACTCTTTATCGAGAGAGTCCTGGCAACAAGTTAATTTAATCTTTCTCCTGATTATGCAACAATTTCAACGGTGAATTGAGATAATAAACTAAATGGAATAAATATTTAATTTTATTTCAGGACCCCAGTAAAATGTTTATACTGATTTATTGGAACAATAACAATGTTATTTAACTAATACAATAACAATGTTATTTAACTAATACGAAAATGTTCCCGACTCTAAGTGACAAAGTTATATTGATTCGGTCAAGTTTGTCTTCGGCAAGTTCGTTATTGATGGACTAGTTCACCAACAAGCTTATTATTGTTTGGTACAGTTTGGCCCCTAACTTTCCCATTACGGGCGCGTCTGCTGATGATAGTTCGCCGTTGATTGCGGGATAAATTAGAAAAAATTCCACTTACTCATTTGTATAACGAATTAAAATTTTCGGAAAGCACTCACATTTTAATTTATAAAAGAAAATAAATAATATATCCCATTAATGTTATATTTTGTCATTGCAACTATCACTGTACTGTCATGCAGTACAGTGAATTAGTAATTAATGAAATTAACTTAATTTTACAATTAGACAAACAGAAGAAGTAATATGTATGGCGGGAAACTATCAAGCAGCCTGCTAAACGTAATCAGGACCCCTGTTCAACTCAGTTTATTCCATAATCCGGGATATCTGGCTAGAATACCTGGCTCTATACCGTCCACTGCAACTATTATGGCCATATTATTCCACGAAAAATTATGTTTCTATATAGATACATATATTGTTGTGAAGTAAATTTAATAATTCAATAAGTTGAAGCATACTAGTATATTAAGATTGTAAACATTAAAAAATATCCTTGTCCGATACTGGATAATATTTCAAATACAATGCAACAGTGTCCTGGGCAAATATAACAAATCAAGACGTTATTAAGCCTTTGCAGAGCAAGTAAATATTTATTACTAGTGCTAATTATCTAACTTTAGATACTTCGGTACATAGAAAAGCCTAATGATATTAGTTGGAGTTTAAACCCTTATCCCAAAGCTGTTTACTAGAGAGTTACCACAGTAAATATACTCATTGATTACGTATAACATACTTGATACATTTTAGGCTTATACCGTGAAAGAGGACAAAATCTTCTTTTAACTCTGTGATTTCTCCCCAGTTACGAAGACATGTACAGAACACTTCCAGTTTATCTCGACTTTTCAAAATACATGACGACCACAGCTGTGGAAACTAAGCTATGTACTGTGCAATAATATACATTCTATAACACAATTATTGGCTGAGCGTTAGCGAAGCCTATCTCAGAGGGGATGGACAAATTTCACTTCTGTCTGTCTGTCTTGTAGTCTGTCCACACGATATCTGGAAAACAAACTGACCTATAGACATTTTCATGAAGCTTTATTTCTATATAGACAGCATTGAGTTAGATTTTGGTGCATGTAATCCTTGGAATTTGGCTGAACTTTATCAAATATTTGTACATTATTCTTACGGGTAACCATAAGGTAATCGCAGTATAAATAAATGTGTGAATAAACGATTGAAATCACATGAAATTTAAATATGGAACAAAAAGTCTAAATGTTTTAAGGACATCAGCTTCTCCTTAAAAAAAAGAGAAAAAAATTAATTCAGCCTTAGCAAAGCCTGTTTAAGTGACACGTGGTTTGGAGTATTCCTTCCGCGTATTACATTTTCCTGACAAATGTTAATACTGTACTAGTATTATACAGTAAATATAATGGCAAAATGTCACTTATTATGTTTTGGCAACACAGCGAATGGCAAAAACTTAATAGTAATGTCAGAAAATTAAAATTTGTATGCATGATTTTGCAGGACGAATATGGTAGAAATTATATATTTTTAAATATGGGTAATAATGACGATATTTGTTTAAAAATTTACAAATATGGTCTAAAAACTAAATAAAAATATGTTTATGTATCTAAAAGCTTATTAGAAGTATTGTGTGTACGTTAATGATATGCTACCAATGTAAATTCGTTTTTTCTATGTGCTGTTTCCATATTTTACTATTGTTAAAAGTTTGAGTAATCGGTGTCATGGTTCTAATCACACCTCTTTCGTGTGGGATGTTTTTTCAACTCTTTATCTGTTACGATTATTGCTGCAAGAAGCCAAGTTTCCTATATGTCAGTAACATAAACATGAAGGTTACCCAGGAGGGTTCACTTCTGGCTGGTTTATACCTTCTAGTTCAACCTACAGTGGGAACAGTAAAAACCTCGACAAGACGCGCATCCTACTCCCAACCTTACCCATCCAGAATATACTGTCACTCCGGAAGCAGCGCAAAGGTGCAATAAGACTAGGTGCAATTATTTAAGCTTCTTGTCATAAGAGAACAAACAAAGTATAGAGAGACAAGGCTTTGATTGAATATAAATTACCAGCTTTATATGCCTTATATGTTTTACATGAAAACTTTCAAAAGGAAAAGTTCTGCTCTTGTGATTTTGGCAGTTACCCTTACAGGTAATGCAATCAAAAATATTATTATTTAATCAACCTTTGATCAAAAAATACGCGAACAGAAAATTTTCTACAAAGTATTATTAATACAATATTAAGGCCCTCATATAAACCAATCCCAAACATTATAATGAATATAGTTAAGAGAACCCCTCCTTACAGTAAACTAGAAAATTCATTCTTTGTGTTCCACATACGAGTATATTTTTGTATTTTAGGTTAAATTATCAATGAAATTGGTTCTCATATTACTCTTAGATGGTAGATTTCAACATAATGTATCATAACAACGCTTGTATTATAGGAACCCAGCACGCCGGATGTTCATTTTATGGCATCAAATAATAAAAAATATTGAATAAACTAATTTTATATTAGGTTTGGTGTTGAATAATAACAGTTTAATCCTCTCAAGCAGTACAATTGATTCCACGCCAAATTCTGACAAAATTATTTGCAATGTTTAAATAAAATAATTATAAATAACATGATATAAATAAACTTTTAACACTTTTAAACTTTTATTTTTTTTATAAACAAGGATATCAATTGGCATTCAAAACATCGAACAACATTGGACTTTTAATCAAAAACAAAAGCAATTCAACAAACCAAAATCAAAATTTAAAATTCAACAATAGTGGAGTATACAAATTAAATTGCAACGATTGTCAATCCCACTATATTGGACAAACCGGCCGATCATTCAAAATTAGATTTAATGAACACATAAAAGCATTGAAAACATCATCAAATTCAAAATATGCAGACCATTTAAATAACACCGGCCATACATACACTAACATCGAAAACAATCTTGAAATTTTACACACAAGCAAAAAAAGTCGCTTATTATCTACTTTAGAACATTTTGAAATTTACAAAAGTGCCAAAATTAATCATAATATATTATTAAATGACAAAGATTTTCTAACAAAAAATTTATTATTCGATATACTTTTAAACAATATACAATGATCTCACATAAAATTAAATACAACAAATTTAGCCACCAAAGTAGTAAAAAACACATGACAAATTGATTTTAATTATTTATTTTTATAATTAACTTAACCTTATTTTGTACCTGAAGATGGAATCAATGATTCCGAAATGTACATAGTAAGAAAAATAAAAGTTTAAAAATGTTAAAAGTTTATTTATATCATGTTATTTATTATAAAACACTTTTCGAGGCTACATCTCTAAAATAATTATAATAGATTTCCCTTAATATTAACCTGTATTCAATCAGGTTCAATTCAATAAAATAGGTTCAATCAAATAAATCAGCACTTCACTTTCTAAGGACATTCTAATACATTAAACGCTATTTCATCTTTCCTTAAAATCATAGCTAACAATATTTAAAGAATTAAGAATTATTGACGTAGTGTATTACACTTTCATAGACCTAGTTATAATGTAAAACAGGATAAATATAAAGGTGAGTTTCTAATCACGAAACAACAACTTTGGTATGTGCACACACCATTGTGTTGGCTGATGTTGATAGAAAATGGAAAGCTGGTAATCCCGGTATAATCCTAGTGCAGCATTATCGAGGACTCGACTGAATGTTTGGCCGCCGTCATATCTGACAGGGTCATCATCAGTATTAATTCCCTTTTATTAATCTGCTGGTTTTTACATATTAAATGTGTTTTATCTAAGTATCATATTTAAGATGAGAATTTACTTAAATTAGTAAAAATTAGAAACTATGATAATGAGTTGTTAATTGTAATATGTCATCTTCCGATCTCCTGATGGAAAATATTTAAAATATTTAAAGTTTTAAAATAAATACTACGACGCTGGAGAGCTCTGAAATTTAATCTTCTCACCAGGTTTTCACGTTGACATTCAATTATATTTTTCTCTTTGCTACATGAATAAAAATGTCACATTTTTATATGAATATATTGTATGCTTTTTGAATAAATGATTTATTTCCTATAATCTTACAAAATTGAATTAACTTAACAATGATAGGAACATACACTGACCTCTTTTACAAGTAGTGAGGTCAGCGAGAAAAAAATAAAAATCTAAAATATATACAACAATTACGTAATATCCTACTTATAGGTTTAAAAAGAAATAAATTTCGATGTCTAGCTTCTTAAAACATATCTAAAATATGAGCTTCTGCAGCGTCCACAATCATTCTGCGAACATAAATCAATTATTGTATTATACTAATAGTTAATTATTTACACAAATTTTACTTATTTTCTTATTAAAATTTATTAAATTATACAGTTATCAAAATGTAAAAAATTTACAAATATAGTTATGATAGTATACTAAATAAACAACTTAATTCTGGTTTTCTAAAAAGCCACTTTTTTACTTGTGCACATAATGCCTTAAAGTTTTCTATCCGCTTAATGTGCAAAGGCAACTGATTAAATATTTTTGGACCAGCGTAGGAAAAAGATTGTATGAATTGTGATTTATTGACTTTTGGTAACCTAAACAGTTTAAGATTTATACTTCTGGTAGAATAAATTAAATTGTTACCTCTATTACCACTTCTCAAGTAAAACTCCCTCAAAACTTTAAAAACATAAAAATGTTGTATTGGCAACATTTTTAGTTGCGAATAAAGAGGAAAAGAACTCTCTCTGAAGCTTTTACTTGCTATGACGCGTATAAGTTTATTTTGTGATATTCTTAGTTTATATATATGCACTTTAAAAGTTCCACCTCAACAACTTATACCGTAATGTAAACGGGAATGTGCTAACGCAAAGTATAAATTTCTCAATAAGGATGGATCACAAAAATTTCTTAGATAAAAAAACTTTTTAATCGAGAATTTAATCTTGTTGTGAAGTTCAAATATATGTTTTTCCCATGTAACTTTCTCATCTAAAATAATCCCCAGATACTTAAATGAAATTTACTTTTTCTAAATAATATTTAGAACACTTTTACTCAGTTTGTTTAAAGATTTATTTATTCATATATTTTTTCGCTAACCATCATGATTACCCTTAGACCAGTGTAAAAATATTTTCTAACACTCTGTTAATAAATGCCATGAAGTAACATGCATCATCACCGAAACTCAGTGTACATGTATAGAAATAAAGCTTCATGCAAAATTTAAACTCTATAGGTTTGGTGGTTTACAAGATATCGTGCGGACAGACAGACAGACAGACAGAAAAAAATTAATTCTTCCAGCGCCACATGTGATAGGCTGCTTGAAAGCTCAACCAAATACTTTTGTACCTGACAGCTGATTAAAAATCTAACGATAATTAAATTTGAGAAAAAATTATAGTTTTATATTTTTACGCCTTTTCATAACTGTCCAATTAGATAACTGATACTGATATGGTAGTGAGAATGAGCCATACATTTTTATCGCGTTCTTTCAATTTTTAATACCATTTATGTACATATTGATAATATGGTGATCATGATAAGGGATCATAACAATGGCCTGTTGGTATATGAACGAAACGAGGATTTGTGTGATCCAGCCGACAATATCATAGGCTCACATCTACTCAGCCACACAATATACGGCTCTACAGATAACTGAACAATAGACATCTGATAGTGACACCTCTCTCAGTGAGTATTCTGATATTGGATTATATCAGAATCACAATAGAATAATGCGTGAAAAAAATGTTTATGAGTCAAAAAGTGGTTTATATGAAAACATTGTTTATTGTTTGAGCTTTAAAATGAGTAAATAGCTATTTTAGGTGTCGTGTGCATGTCGTTAGTCTAGACGGTAGTTCTAAATAAAACCATTATTTATGTTTTGGTTCCAAATCTTAAACTATATAAATTCTAACGTATACTTAATTTGTGCGTTTGTTTCATGCAACGTAATAAATTACGTGTTTTTTTATAATTTTTATTATTTATAATGTTAATAAATTCTCGTTCATACAAAATTTATTTCTGGCCCTAACTCCTTTGATTTGGTACAAAGGAGCTTAATAATTGTTGTGGGTTATGAATACGTCCACAATTTTATAGTTCCAACCCATCTCAGTTTAAACCGAACCCATCACACAGATAATAAATAAATAAAAAACTCCTCTTTATTTCAAGCTTTTATTAGTGAAACTGAGCTTAAGAACAACGCACGTCTTACCTATAACTAAACAAAAGTGATCTAAAATTAATAATTAAGAAATTATTAAAATTATTGAAACTAACTGAACAAGGAGGACCTATAAATACGAATGGCGCTAATCACAATGCATTGGTTAAAGTTTGCAGTATCAAGCATTCTGGGTTTTTTTTCTACCGAATTTCTTCATAGCGGTTAATTTATCCTATAATTAAATTGTACATATTACGCAATCACATGTGTGTTGGATTAAACATTGCAACTTGAACTAATCAGAAGATTTTACTAGGACAGATACAACCATTTTAATAGTTGTTAAATACATTTCTACAGAAAGACTGTAGAGTAACGCAGAATAAATATTATACTTTATCTATCTTTTTTTATTTTTCCATATTCAAGCAATAAAATTTCGACACGGTATATATTTATTTAAATATTTATAAGCATAAAATATAAATGTATATAAAAATATCGACATGTAATGAAAACTCGATTTTTAATTTACATCCAATATCTTGGTCAAAATACCGTATTTCGTATAACACAATCTGAACAAAACAAATAGATGTTTCCCAATGGTATATATACTACCGACACCACAATGATACACTGAAGCGAGTTCTGACAGACGCCAGTCAGTGTGTGGCGAGCCGCAACTCTGCTCAACTCACTACAGTGTACAGTCTGTCTTGTCATATTGTGTTGACGCGTCTCACCGCGCTTGACACAGGCTCTCCAAGAGTTCTGACACTGTCCATTAGTTATAAGACTTAGTTATAAAGTGAGTGTCATGAAAACCAACGTTTTAGGTAACCAATAAAGTGTAGTTGTATCGATGTATTTAACTATTTATTAAGCCTATTTTGTTGTATTTACGTGTGCAAACTGAACTTAGTAATCCCGAAATCAGAACTGGTTCATTATTCCGAAAAAAACCCTTGTTTGAAAGTAAAAAAGAATTCTAAAGTGTAACAAATTCTAAAGAAGCTTGATGAAGTAAGCGTGTATTAATTTTATTTCTACTAGTTATATAGGTAGTTTTATTTTTATTGGTGCCACTTGTGAAATTATAAAATTAATAATTGGACAAATATATAAATTATATGTCTTCAAAGTAGTTATTAGTTGTAGTAAAACATGTCAAAAAATGTTAATTAACGGCAATAAAGATTATTTTATTTTATTTGAATGAACTGCTTTAAGTTCGTCTGAATTGATCAAGATGTAATCTGAGAGGATCGTGTTGACGATGTATATGCCAGAGTTACTTATTGTGTATATGCCCTGCGGAGTCTGGCAAAGTTCTGCCAAATCTAGGTCTTAAATATAGCATATTTTGGCCTCATCTATCAGAATTTCGTGTATGGTTTAAAACTGTAGGGGCCGAGCCAAACACAAAATTGAAAGTTTGAGGCTTCAAAAAGAGCGATCAAAATCACTGCAAAGTTGAATCAATTCAATTCAATTCAAAAAGATTTATTTCCAAAAATTTACAAAATAAACTTTACAAACATTCAAGGAAATTGACACCCACATAGGCTGAAGCCTGTGCGTGGGTGCGAGCCGTTAATGTAACATAATATAATATACAATATTGAGGAGGTTCAAATTAAAAATGACATTTTTTGGTCTGGTACATTATGACGAGTATGGAGTATTTTCATTGGTAATAATTGGGTGAGAGGAATCCAAAATTTAATAATAAAAAAAAGGAAAGTCTGTAATATAAAATAAACAAAAAAAATGCATGTTGTGGTTATGGACATAATTCTGCTCCAACGAGAGAGCCAGCCCGACGCGAAACGCGTTCCAGTACGACCGACGCACCACATCCGCGAACCGGGCCACCGCCAGCGACCACCGCCCCGGCCCAACGACGACCGCTGTTCATCAACACCAGCGGTCTGTGATTTGGCAAACCGTCCAGCAGCCACCGCCGGGCCCAACAATAGCCACCGCGAAGGCCCAACCAACAGACAAGGCGCGCCAACCGCCGGAGGATGTGATTAACTGTAAGATAACGGATAGTGGACTGTTTGTCAAGGTCAGTGAAGAGGTCAAGGTAGGCTTATCTGTATCCCGAGACTATGACGCTTTCGGCCGCGTCTTTGCCAATACTAAGTATCCAGCCATGCACTCTCTTTAATATTATTATAAGAGCTTACAGAACATCCTCCAGAGTTTCTCAAATAGCTCGGAATATTCCTATATAATATATGCGCAATATAAAATGGACTTGTTGTTGAAAAAGACCTGCTTAGCTGCAGTGGTGGCTGTATTCCTATCGATTCTGCGGTTCGTGTAGAGTATGTATGGGATACATTGTTAAATATTAATCTCGGTTGTTTGAATATGTAGAGTAAGATGGTTTTTACATAAAGCGGTCTTATGCTGAGAACTTCAAAAATATTAAATAGATCATGTGTCGGAAACCAACTCCAATCGCGGCCTTTAAAATTGATTTTTGGACTATATATAATGGTTCTGCCAATCATAGATAGTGTAGAGATTCTTTTAGGGAGATTGGATTACTGACCTTGTCCGTCTCTTTATGTTTACGATGTTCTTCATTCTCATGCAAAGTGAGCCTTGTTTGGTGCAGGGACCTTTTCAATGTGGGGCAAGAGGCAAAAACAATTTTTGAGTCTAAAATTGTGCCAGGCGTATGTTGATCTAATCAATAAAACTCACTAAATATAAACAATAAAAACGAATTTAACAACTTGCTTAAATTATTTTGCGTTTAATGTATTCTATTCGTAAAGGGGTTCACTATGACCCGCTAGGACATCTAAAAGTAAAAGCTGAATCTAAACACAGAGAAATGCAGTTTTAGTAGCCCATGAAATGCAACTCTGATTGTGACTAAATGTGTAGTTTATTTTGCTATTTGAATACGGATATGTTAACAATTGCGATAAAATATGATAAATCATTGCCGAGTGCAATAATCAGATGTGCCTTATATTGAGTACCAACAGAAAATCTGACCTGCCATAGAATAAGGCACATGTGTACAAACAAGATCGGTCAGTGTCAGCAGTAGTTGATATATTCACCATGGGGAACAATAAAGGAAAACTTCAGAGCTTAACAGTTTGTCATCGTCGCTATAACTTTCCTTATTTATTTAGTTCGATACGACGTGACGTCTGTTACCTTGAGTTTGATAATCTACTCTGGAGAATTTATATGTTCTAAATTTCTGGATATCCCTTTTCTACTGTATACAAAGATAGAATTCAGCGAATAAATTTTTATTTTTAATAGGTTCTGTACAAAATATTGTAGAGAATATATTATATCACTTTATAGAGCAATCCAACTCTAGAGGTTATACAGTATCGTAAAATGTGTGAGGCTATACGAATAACATACAGAATAATAATAATAACATGTGAGTTACTGTTTTAAGAAACGTATTTGTTGATGAACGATATTATAACCAATCTGGAAACATATTTGAATACAAAGTTACAGTAAATAATATGTTGTAAATTTATTTCTTATTACTTTTTGCCTAATAGTTAACTTATATTCTTTTCTTAATGCCAAAGATTTTAACTACAGAAAATGCCAATTATACATAGGGAACATCGATATTGATTTAATAAATAATTATGATTCTCTACAGATAGGGTAGTAAAATAATAATTAATAATGTTACTGATAATTTATTACATAGCTCATTAATACTCGTTCAATAGAAGTTAAGTGCATTCTTTAAAAGTTTTATGTTGTTTTAGTCTACTCCAGAATACATCTTTATAAAGAAACGTACTAGAAGAAACTAAGGAAGATGTCAATTTTATATCTAGAAATTGTTACACCATCACTTTAAGTTGTAACTCTGAACCAGTAATGTCACAGAGATGGAAGAATCTTAAAGTATTTTAAATGACATTTTTTTATCCGACAGTAACGGAATTGCGCGTTTTCTTTACGACTTCAACAAAGTTGTCGCTAGTTTGTCAGGCTGAAGCATCTGTTCCAAGCCGTGTCACAAAGTTTGAATCACTCAGTCTTTACTTCAAATTTATTTTATGATGTTTGCAAAAGTTTCCATCACTATTAAAAGTCGATTGACTACACAAACTTCGTCAAGGAATTAAGCGACTTACAATTTGTAGCAGACATTAAATTATGTATATTTGTTCCTTTGCATCCGGTTCAACTATCAAGGGAATTATTTTAACATACATATAAGACCAATTATTACAACATAAAACACTGTTTTATCATTTTAAAAATGTGTAGGTTCTTAGTTATTCTTTCTTTATAAATTATATTATTCGATCAAACCAGGATATATTCATACATTATAGTTTTGTAGGTTCTTAGTCATTGCTTCTTCAGAAATTATACCTTTCAATCAGACCAGTTTGTATTTATAAATTGAAATAAATTAAGATATGTAGGTTCTTGGTTATTGTTTCTTTAAATTTCTTACGATTTAATCAGACCAGGTTATATTTATACATTGAGCTTATTAAGATTTTATATGTTCTTGGTAATTCTTTCTTCAGAAATTATATCATTCGATCAGACCAGGAAGCTATAGCTGTACATTACCAGGTTAAGTGTTAGAGAGGGCTTCTTAGTCCTAACTTCGCCTGGTTAAATAAGACATTCTTTACTTTTTTTTTACTTTTACATTACAAGTAACTTAGGATTTTTAGATTCTTTGTCATTGTTTCTTTAGAATTTATACCATTCTAAAAAACCAGGATACACTTATATATATTAAAGTAAATTATGATTTGTTGCTTCTTAATCATTGTTTCTTTAGAATTTATACCACTCAAACAGACCAGGATGTATTTTATACTGAAGTAAATCAAGATTTGTAAGTTATTAGTCATTGTTTCTTTAGAATCTATACCATTCAATCAGACTATGACATACTTACACGTTGAAGTAAATAAAGATTTGTAGGTTCTTGATCATTGTTTATTTATAAATTGTACCTTTAAATCAGACCAGGATACATTTTATGGAAATAAAAAATCAATACAAAAATCCATATAATTTTTTTAATGATATAAAAATGAGAAAATGTACCCTATACGACTTTAAAATGTT
Organism: Homalodisca vitripennis; assembly: GCF_021130785.1. Classification (NCBI taxonomy): domain Eukaryota; kingdom Metazoa; phylum Arthropoda; class Insecta; order Hemiptera; family Cicadellidae; genus Homalodisca; species Homalodisca vitripennis. Next base: position 23,115,344 of record NC_060209.1, read on the forward strand.
ATGTACATTACATGTTTCTGTCTGCAATGTTTCAAATGTATAATCGTATTACGAACTCGGTAAAATAAATGGTTTCGTTTACAAGATTCAGTATTACCAATTATCGGAAATATACTTAAAGTGACAAGCACTTTGTACAGTCATTACACAACTGGCAGGATCTATTCGTTCATAATTTAGATATATTTAAATTAAAAGAAATTATCTCTCTATTCCCGTATCAATTAAAACCGGAGTAATTAATTGTTTAATGTGTGTGCATAACATGAGCATAATGACAGTGAACAAGAGAAAGTGCCATGATTATTTATTATTCGTTATTCTAATTTTCAGGAATATATCAATTTAATATTTGGAGAATTTTTAAAGAAGAGCTAAAGCCGAGCGGTCTAAGACGTCGTCGGACTTTGGATGTGAGTTAGAGATAGGGCAGGTTAAAATCTTGGCAGTTTTAATCAGAATTATCGCACTTGTACTATATCGACTCTCATTGCACAGGTCAATGGTCCAAGAGGACAGACAAAGTAAGGTTTAAAAGTGTATTGGCCCTCCTTAATTGAAAAAATACAAGTTTGATCTAAAGCATCATTAGTATGTAATGAGAATTTAAGATTGTTCCCGTATGGTTTGAGTTTGAAATTGGAACTACTAGTATTTTATTGTTAACAGAACAACGAATTTTGGTTTCTCATTTTTAATTTTTTTAGGTAGTGTGAGTATAAACAGACGCCAATGTCTAATCAAATTCAATTTAAGTTAAAAACGATTGACAAGAAACGACCGTGCTGATGGCAGAAAATGTTTATTATGTGATCTGGTTTTATCATCACATGTATCTGCTGATTACGTTTGGTAAGAGCAAGAGGAACTAGTAAAATATGACAACCATTTATGTAGTTTCAAACCATGTAAGAGAGCAACAGTCTAGCCCTTTATTGTACATGGTACTGGATGATCTGGTTTTATCATCAGGCGTGTCTGCTGATTACGTGTGGTGAGTACTAGACGAAATGTCAGAACTAACAACCATTTCTATAGCTTCAAACCATGTAAGAGAACAAAAGTCTAACATTTTATTGTACATGGCATGATATCGTTACAGAAAAGATAAGACCGTGGTGTCGATAGTAACTGTGTATTGGATGATCTGGCTTTATCATCAGATGTGCCTCGTGATTACGTGTGTTGAGTACTAAACGAACTGTCAGAACTATCAACCATTTGTATAGCTTCAAACCATGTAAGAGAACAACAGTCTAGCTTTTATTGTACATGGCGTGATATCGTTTCAGACAAGATATGACCGTGGTGTTTATAGTAACTGTGTATTGGATGATCTGGCTTTATGATCAGATGTGCCTGGTGATTACGTTTGGTGGTGCTTGACCAACTGGTCAAAACTGACAACTTTTTCTATAAACAACGCTTAAACAAACTAAACAATATTGTCAAGCTCTGAACCAATAATGTTTTGGTTTTTGCGATAAATAATTCATAAAAAAATATATTAGTTTGCAAAAAATACTGAATGTTCACTGTCATACACGCCTCAAAGCTAAATAAAACTGTTTTTCTCGCTCAAAATAAAATTTATTATGAAAATTTAATTTTAATCAATTACGATTGACTGCTAGCATACAGTAGAATTAATTCTTTGAAAAATGTTGTTAAAAAACCTTCCTTTCCATGTTGCAATTGACCGGTCTTATTGCATTCTAAGATTCAGCTATATATCGGAATGGGATGTATAAAAATGACACGTGTTTAATGCATTGAAAAACACACATCTATTGGTTATTGCATGTAAGAATTTTAATGCAGCGAAGTTAGAACTGTGCATTCTAGAGAATTTAACATGCGATCAGTCCTTAATATGTTACTCGTTAAGTGAAAACAAGTAATTTGTATTTTATTTCTTATAAAAAGTTTGAGATTTTACTTCTACCAAATAATTACAGATATAAGGAGTTTGAGAGCTAGATGCTAAATATGTTCCAAATAAGAACATGTATCTCTGATAATTCATAGCACAGAATGTAGAATTCACAAGAGGCGACTGTCTAATATTTATAGCTCTCAGCATCAGATAACAGCATTGTCAGTGTTGTGTTACTGGCAGATCAATTACAGCCTAATGCGTATTTCTGGTTCAGACACAAGTTTGTGCCTTGACGCAACATTTGTTGCTTCTCAGTAAAAATTACCACACATTACATTTTATATTCATAGTATTAATAACAACCCATGAAATTCAATTTCAACCATATCGTTTGTCTAGAGGTAACACTCTCTCATTATAAATAAATATTATCACATATTACGGTATATTTTCTTACAACGTCATTTGTAACGACCCCAGAACAAACTTGTATGATTTTAATTATTCCTGTTGATGAAATTTTGTAATTACAAAAAAAGTCATCACTCAGTAAATTTTAGAATTTATCTCAGATGTTTATAAACCAAACTAACTACAGTCTCGTTCATTCTAAAAATACCCGATATGAACAGTACTCGCAATACTCTATATTATAATTTAAATTACTCTACACAATTGTGTTACTATAATAAATGTTTTTTCATCAAAAATTAATGATTTCGGTAGAAATATCCATGAGACGAGACGAAATCAAGAAACTAATACTATGAGCACCTTGAACATTGGTATTTTATTCTTGTGGACTAGGTTTTGCTCCGAATCTGAACATCTATGACATAAATAAGTACAGAATACAATTAAGAAGCTTCACTGAAACGCTTTAGACTCTTATCCGATGATCGATTCTAATAATACTAATTTACTTGGTGCAGCATTTAACTTAGCGAGGGAATAGATCTCGCTTTCATATGAGGAGTGTGTGGCAGAAACTTTGTGCGATCAATCATAAATTTATAGATACCTGGAAAATGCTAAATCGTTTGCTTAGTGTTTTGAATCATCTAGTAAATCTTTTAATTTTATTACAATTTTGCTATAGATAAAAATTTTTCACCAAAGTGTTGCTAAGCGCTAAAATCTGGAACGGCAGGTCTAATTCAGCTATTAATTTTTTTATTCAGTAATTCAACTGAAGTCCAAAGAAGGTTATATGGAGCGAAAAATTAGTAAAATTGTCCAGAATATTTTAAAATTTGGATAAATAATGGTAATATTTACGACAATGCAATCTGAATTTAACTGACGCAAGTAGCTGAAACCTGATTTTAGATTTTAATTTAGAAAATAATAAATATGAAGTGTTTGATCTCAAGTGTAATACAGAGTACAAAATGAAAGTTACTATCTAGAATTAAAACATCTAATTTATTTGAAATTGTATTTAAACTAAACCTAATTGGTGTCAAAAACTATTAAATTCAGTCCGTTTAGATTCACTTTTGTTCTAAAGGCATTTCCACTGTCATAGTTAGAGTTTGCCTTCTTGTCGCTACTATTATAAAAAAAGTGTCAGTTTATTTACAGTTCCACAGTTGAATTTATGTTGTTGTGCCGATTAAACACCTATTAAATAAATAAGTTTTAATATAGCCTATAAATGTTAAGTTTTGAAAACCGAATTCCCACCTTCTACCAAGTTCAAATTCACCAAGTTTGCAAAGCTTTTAATTCTGGTCTATCATATAAGTTTTCCTTTTTTTCTCCCTTTTAAGGACACTAATGCTTTCGATATAAGAGGAAAAGTGAAAAATCCTTGAAAATAAGTTAAAAATTGTTAAAATAATTGCTTATAGTTTTTGCACGATAGAAGTATCTTGAAGGAAACATAATTTTTTTCCGGATATTTGCCATTGTTCAGTGAAACAAAAATCAGTAACACTACGTTTCGAGAGAGAAGAGAAGTATCTTGTTTTTCCGCCTGTAGTTAGCGTGAAATGGCTCGTTGAGGCGTGTTGGTATCCATCCCCCTGTTTTTTTAAAACACAGTAAAAATGTTAATATCAAGAAACCCAACCGGTTTCGAGTACTATGTTCATTAGCATTGGTTTTTAAACAGCGTGCGCCAATTAAACGAAGTTTACCTCAAGTTCCGTCTCCTTATCTATAACACAACTGAGGGCCCGCGAAAGATGGCTGTAACCTCCGGCGCTGCGCAGGGCTCTATCCTGGGTCCGGATCACTGGAATGTTATATACGACAGTCTATTGAGGTACGTGATTCCGGATGAGTAGGTTTTTTTCAGTACAAATACAGTGAAATCTGTTTTGCTGAATCTGAGTTCTTTTATAACAAACATTGCAACAAATTTACATTAAATTTAATACAGTTGTTTAAACTTAAGTAAAGTAAACACAAAATGTAATTTTTTATAGGATATTCCAAATTCTGTGTATATTGCATTTTTTCAATCCAGTCGGGTACGCCGATGACGCCGTGGTTGTGATTTCCGCACGAAACGTTGAGGTGGCTCAGCTGAAGTGAACTAAGTCATGTGCGACATTAAAAAACTGGATGACAGATCACGGCCTATCTCTTGTTCTAGCCAAGACAGAGATCGTGATCCTCACCAAAAAGAAGATAAAAACTGTCGTACTACTTGGCGTCAATGGAGGGACGTTGAAGACCATTCAAACCGCCAGTATCTCGGGATAATGGTCGATTGTAAGCTGATCTAGAAGTACCAGATTTTCCGAACTGCGGACAAGGCCACTAAGGGGGTCCAGTCTATTAGTCGGCCGATAGGCAACATCGGTGGTCCCAAGTCCAGCCGATGAAGACTTCTGATGAGTGTAATCCAGTCCGTTATCCTGTACGGAGCTTATGTGTGGGAAGATGCGCTGAACGTCGAAGCACATCGGATGCGGATCTCACAAGTGCAGCATTTACCAGCACTCATAGTTGATTCCGTGGCGTTCACGTAACGTTCTTCACACACGCAATGTTGGTGCTGTTTTGTAGATTCAGTCTGACAAGTGATGCTGGAGTGTCAGGAACAATGTACCTGTTTTTCGCAATTCGCCCAAGCAATCATCCGTGCAAAGAAGGCTGATCTAGATCGTCACGCGGTCTAGACCTTAGTTCTTCGAAGGCCAGATCAGCGTGAGCCTGAGGTCTTAGGTTACAATCAGACCTAAACTGAATATGATAAACAGTTTCCTGGTTAGGATCCTGAAGTATAAAGGAGGTATAGAGTGGGTAGTTCACGTCTTTTGTGAAAGTCCCACAGTACAGGCTGGCAACATGTGTGCATAAATGCACTTTCTTGCATCTCCCTTTTCAAAAAATGTTCAAATCATAATTGAGTATATGTTCAGACGTTCGTACTTTTATGTAAATTCAACACTTCTTATATAACCTTCATGGAAATATTACACGTATCATATATTACACTACTTTGTCTTTTCACGATATTTGCCTCCATCAACAGGCTTAGCAGACAACATTAAACATTAAAATACAGCGCGAGAGGTCAGTAGTAATAATTGAAGAAGAAAACACTCTCTTGTACACAAATTGTCTCCCAGACTTGACAGCTGTCAGCTACAACGAACTTCTTTAAACTTGCAGTGTTTTGTTGCTCGACAGCCCTCACATTGAAGACTGGCGTCCACTTTTTGTTGGGGTTATCAAAACTTCATTTTTCACATGATTTTAGCATATGATTAGAATTTTTAATACATATATTGTACTCATCTAACATGGCTCTATGGACTGCTGGAGATCTAATGAGATAAATAGTTACAGATGGTGGGTGCAATGATGTAATTTTAGATCCCATATTCGTATATCCATAAAATCAATTTTACACGGTGGGTTAATAAATATATGTGAAGGCTATAATATAAAGACGGTTAATGTTTTTTTACTATAACCAAGCAATAAATAAGATTATATATAAGGTGAAAAAAATTAGTAACCATGTGATTTATATGTAAAGATTATTGAAAATGTTCCTGGAAAAAATAAAATTTCAAATTACTGTAAAATTTTATAGCTCTATACTTATACACTTTTACTTATTAAAGACTGCTGCGAAGCTTAAGTATATAGCAAGGTAGGAAAGCGCCACAAATCCAGCGTGGGAGGCAAAATCTACAGCTCCTTTTATTCTAGATATGTCCTGCAGAAGATATATAGACTGGCAATCATACACAAAAGAATTCTTTTACACTCTCCTTGTAGATAAAAGAGAAATTGTGTCATCCTACTTAGTGATAGTCTTAAATGACGCCCAGCCAGACTTCATGAATGGATATGTACCACCATAGAACACATTTTTCCATGTATAAATGGTTTATTTCCAAATGCAATTTAGTTATTTTAATACATATTTTAGTTGTAATTCACAGCCACTTATTCATAAACTTTTTATTAGGATAAAACACATAGCCGAAGGGATGTGTAATGTTTTTTTTCTTGTAATTAAAGCTAATACCTAAAATTAATAAAGTTTAAATTTTCTAATTTATCCCAAAATCATCAACTCTACCACACTGACCATCAGTAGACTAAAAAGTTAGGAACCAATGTGCAGCAAACAATAATAAGCTTTTTTGGTGAACTAGTCCATCAATAACGAATTTACTGAAGAGAAACTTGACCGAATCAATACAAATTTATCACTTTGAATCGTTAAAATATTTTTGTATTAGTTAGATATGTGTTACGATATCGTTATTGTTTCAATAAAACATAGAACAGAAACACTACGACAGAAAGCATAATTAATATAAACAGCGTGTTGGTGTTCTGATATAAAACATGGTAGGAGTACACCACACCACAAGTCGTGTAACCGGCTTCGCTGAGGAAAAATTTCGAATCTAGAATTCATTTAACTCTCGAGATATCAGACAGATAAATAGATAGTTAGACAGAAATTAACACGTTTCCAGCCCCTCGAGTGCCAGGCTTCGCTGACGCTCAGTCAATAATCATAAATTTGCAGTTGCAGAAGGAAAGTATGCATGAATTTATGTATGTTTGTGTATAGAATGAAACTTTCTTGCTATCTTCTTCAGTTGGCTCCCTCTCTATTGGTTAAATTTCTCTCTGTGAGTAAGAGAGTTACACTTTATTCCCGCATTTAGGAAATAACTATTTTCATATTTTGGCATTTCCCGATGGTAACACAAAGAAACATACCTAATAGTGCTCTCATTTTTGTATCAAAAAATATTTCTTAGTATAAATTTAAATATATAGAGCACAAAATATACCACATATATATTATAAAATTCACAACTAAACATTTTATTAAGAGTAAAACCACACGGAATGTACAGCGTTAATGTATTGCAGAGACAACCCAAGCACAAAGCGATAACATAAAACAGATGTTTCATTCATGAGATGAATTTCAAACATGAATGCACTTAAACCATATGTGGTTAATTATAACGCATTTTACAGTTAGACTGAGAAAATACTCTAAAAGCTTGCGGTTTGGTGGATAATAATACAAAATAAAACAACAGTAGTAGTTCACAATTAATTATGCTCTGACTATTAATTCTCCCTTTGGTAACCAATAAGTAATTATATTGGCAGTAAGTAATTACTTACTCATACATTAAAATGTTTCCCAATCCGTTCCTATTTTCCTTGCTATAACCAAATTGCCAGGATAATCTTGATTTTTTTCATTGAAAGCTCATTGAGAGTTCGGACACAACTCCAACGTCCAAACACGTGACTTTTCTTCGCATACGTCCTGCGGATAGACAGACAATCGTAAGGAAACGACAATTTTACATTCTTTCGGAAACAAAAGAGAAATTATACTACCGTACGGGCTTCAATGGCGCTCAGCCAAATCCCATGGATAGACATACATCATCATAAAACTCATTCTTGTCCATATATCAATTCAGTTTCATGCAGAATTGAAGTCTAGGGATGAAATATTTGTCGAGATATAATAAGGACAGAAGGATAGATGTGATATAATAAGCAATATTGTACGCAAGAAATGACCACTAGGCTCTAATTCACAAAGAATGATGTGAACATTAGCTTTACCCGCTCGGCCAAATGTATAGAGTGACATGCACTACCATCAAAATCGATGTTGCTTATATTGAAATAAATTTAGTTCGTTCCCGGATATCATGCGGAAGTGAAATACAACAAACGGAAGTGAAAATTTCCAGCGCCTCGAGTGATAGGCTTCAGTAACGCTCAGCCAGTTACAATACAATAAGTGAGGAATAGAACACTAACGATACAGCCTTGAACAAAAACATTCCAAAGTCTAATATAAATCTTTACGTGAATGTTTTAATTAATCTTAAAATATTAATTAATGAGCTCCATTCATCAGGTTTGTGAAACGGTTTAAGATGAGTAATTACCTCCTCTCTCTCCTCTGAGCCTCCTGGGAGCTTTGTTGGGAAGAGAAATTTGCAAAGGTGATTTTTCATAATTCTATAAACATAGATTCTTTTTGAACCAATACTATTCAAATTTAAGTATTTCACTTTATCATTCGTATAAATAAGATACTTTAACACTTTATGGTAACTTTATCAATTTTTATTGGTTTTGTATTATTTTTTAATTTTATGTAGTATATTGACACCAATAAACAATTTTAGTATTGTCATATTTTTTGCACTAACCATTTTTTAGTAATTCCAAGTGGGACATATATGTCCCGCTGTCTTATAAGGGCCAGAGCTCTAAATTTTTATGTGGGACTTATATGTCCCGCTGTTCTTCAGTGCATTACTTTATTTTAGTTTTAATCATCCTTTTTAAATTATTTATTTTATGGGTATTCAAATTTTTATGTATTATATTTAAATTATATTAGTTAGCATTTGTAATATTAGAAGTTACGAAGTAACACAAACATTTCAATCAAGTAAAAATATATTGAAAATACAAAATTAAGGAGAAACTCTGCACAAACAGTTTGATACTTACAAAGTTATGTCTATGAAACAAAATGAGAGTATGCATATTGTAAAAAATTTAATAAATGTATATATGTATTCATATATACACAAATACAAACAAAATTTATACTTACAAAGTAATGTCTAAAAAACTAAATTAGAATAATGTATATTGTAAAAACTTCAATCAATTTATATGTATATCTATATATATATATTGTAAGTAACAACATAAATTGATATTTTAATATTAATAAACATGATTTCGGCTGCACTCATTTCCTGTGAAAAATTTCGAAACAAGGCACTGCACACAAAGGTACATCACAGTTTGAACACACTATTTTTGTTCTCTTTTCTTCATTTTTGGTACTGCATTGCCTGCACCTACGTCGAGTGTATGATTCCTTAGGGATATGGGTTCCAACATTAACGTGACGAACCTCAGTTGGAACACCCACATGTCCAGGTTTCTTGTGGCAGAATACCACTGCTTTATTGCCTCTTCCTTTTCTAGATGAGAAACCAGCAATAAGCTGGCGAGCCAAGTTGATTCTGAATGACAAGTTATTGCCCCGAGCTTTGATCAGTTTCCACAAATCGAATGAGTTGACAAGCGCCAACTCAAAAAAGAAATAGAACAGTCTATGCCACCATTTTCTTGATCGGCGGCCCACTTGATAGATGGCACGATGCTGATCGAAGTTGTCAACTCCGCCCATCAATGCATTATAAGACATAACAGCTTCTGGAGCAGATATTTTAATTTTTGAACCATCAGATTCTTTTATATCGATGAATACAACATTTTTATGGTCATGGACTGTAGAAAGTAGGCAGACATCCTTGTTATCCCGCCATTTTAAAGCACAAATGCCATATTTGGTTCGAAAGGTGTAGTCTCCTCTCTTCAGTTCTGGCTTTTTGCTAGTTAACACACTAGGCAACCCCACTATCACCTCGCACAGTCCCACAACAGTAAAGTCCATTTTGCAGTAAGGTTTTTGCCAAGTTGAAAGAGTTGAAAAAATTATCAACAACAATAAGTTTTTCTGTGCCAAAAAAAGGTTCACACAAATTCAAAACCACCTTCTCGTACATCAAAAAGGATGCAAATTGTTTATTTTGCTTAGAATCATCACATTTTCCTATGTAAACTTCAAAGCGTACAACATATCCTGTTTCGGCATCGGCTAAACACCAAACTTTATAACCTCTTTTGATAGGTTTCATAGGTTGATATTGTTTCTAACTCGATCTACCCTTGAAGGCTACCATGGCCTCATCAAGTACCAGGTTACCAGATGGTATGTAGCATTCAAAGCACTTTTCCTCCATATGTGTAATCAAGGGTCGCAACTTGTATAATTTATCATAGTTTGCATCTTCTTTTTTTGGGTGATGAAGATTGTCATTGAGATGGGTGTTCTGGACGATCTTTTTATACCTGTTGAGTGTCATTACCAACACCAGGAACATTCAGGAATGGATCAGAGCTCCAATAGTTCACTGCCGATGGAAGTACATGTGGATGCCCATCACAATTGTTACTCCAAAAAATGCTTTTAGTTCATGCACATCAATATTTGTCCAATTTCGAGCATTATTTTGGGTTGCATATAGGTTTGTCTGCTCACAAATCAACATGAGTAACTCATTATTAAAATATTGGCTAAAGTATTCAATTTCCTGGTTCAATACTGAAAATGTTCTGTTTGATTTAGCTTCCGTGTCTTTGAATTTCCCTAAATTTGAACTAAATTCTTCGTCATACTCATCCCAACCCTCGTCCCTCTTCTGCCTTTTTATTTCTTTTCTCTCTTCTTGCGTTAGTTTTTTTGACCTTTGATTATTTTCCTCAATGGTGTAATGTTTTCGTTTTATAGCTGATTTATTTACTGCCTTTTTCACTTTCTTTCTTTTGATTTTATCATTTATGCATGGATCCTGTTTATTTTCAGTTTTATTTCCATTTTGTTTAACTGTAGGTCAAGCACTGGAAGACATGGTGGGTCATCTTCAAATAATCCATTATTTCCCCTTGATGTAGATGGTTGGGGGATAAATAGATCTTCAATAATAGGTTGAATTACAATTGGTGTATTCACACGTGTAGAAGTAGGCGTCGATTCTAATGAAGTATCTTTTGAATTAGGGTCACTAAATTCTAAAAAGTCATTTTCGCTGTCACCTTCTATGTCAGATGTGGCTGGGTCGTCTGGTAAACCATATACATACTCCAGAATCTCATCTTCATTCAATGCCTGCAAATAAAAGATGACCGTAAGCAAAAAGAAACTATTCGAATATCTTGATACGTACGTAGTAAATAAACCATACAACAAACAGCCTGTGGTGGATGGATTATTGAGGCAATTATATTTTCCAAAAAAGGACAAATAACGATGAGTGGACCCGATTTTCTATATTGATTGATTGAAATATTGGTATTTATTAATCTTAATTGTAAGAACAAACTAACTAAAACATAAACCTAACTAATATAGATATATTGGTTGTCAATATTGATGGTTATACTAATCGATAAATAAACTCAGCCCGATTATATTCCATGTGGTTGGTAACACAATACTGTGTAGATCTAATAACATTTTAGTTTGGGCTTACGTATTTATTATTAGTATTTGCACCAATTTATTTCTGATTATCTGCCAAAAGTTAAAAAGGTATAGTAAATATAACGCCATTATATTCTTTATTGTTAATATTATATCGTGTAAGTGTATTATTTCATAAACCCTACAAAAAAAAATATTGCATAATGTAGAATAAAAGTTATACGTCTTCATCACCTCAAGGACAGTAGGACAATAGAGTCCCACTTGGAAATTAGTGCCTAAATAAGTTATAAATACTAAACATTTTATTCTAAATATACCATTATATTAAATATATAAGATATTTAAAATCAATTTAAAACAGTAATACTCACTTTTTCCATTTTAAAATGTATGAGTCGTTGTAAAAATCACATAACCCAACTTTCTGAACGTTCCAAAATGTCAGAAACGTGCAAATCAGCTGTAACCACATTTAGTGAAGTTGGAATCTATGGCTGTGCTGTTCATATTAATTTTTTTTAGTCCAAATATATTCCTCCTGAAGATGGTAGCACTAACAGGACTTTATGATCTACCAACAGACTTAAGTAACAAAGCAAAAATGAAAGTGTCCCGAGGTACCATAAAGGGTTAATGAGGTTTTTAATCATGTTTTTCTTCAATAAAATATATAAAAGGGAATAATCAGTTACCATCCACAATAAATCAAACACAGATATAATGGTGTTTCAGAAAGATCCTGATTAGAAAAAAAACAAATTTCTTTTATTTCTATGTATATTATATATGAAGAATTAAGAACATTACTGTTATTTGTTTGAGACAAATTTTATACAGTTACTTAAATTTTTAACACAGAAGAACAGATTTGCCACTTACTTTGTCATATCCAAATATCATAATCAGAAATTAAATTTTAAATAAAACACTTATAAATTTATTACAGTTAATATACAAATTTTCACACTGATTTGAAATAGTTTACTGAGCAGGCAGAAGAAAGTGTTATCCTATCAAAAACGTTGTTCATATTATTCAAATACACACTTATAATTTGGTACTGTTGTAATTACATTGTGAACACATATGCTTAACTTCATACAGACTGATTTACATATTTTTATAATTATATTGAAAGGCAACATGATGCAACATTATATCGGAACAATGAGTAACACAAAGCCCCAAAACAGCGACTTAAGTAGGAGCTCATGAGGCATGACAATGTTCGGGCAAGTTTTAGAATACTCTTGGCACGGGTAAAAGGTTACATCCATTTTCTTAAAAGGCTCCTAAGTATGGGATATTATCTTAGGCACGTTCACTCGCTTTCTTGCCTAGCTTGCGTGCCAGATGTCTTTTCTCTTCACTTTATCTTTTAGTTTCGGTTATATACCTTTTATCAAAGTCCAGTCATAAAAATATGAACTGATATGACGTGATTTAATTTTTTTATAGATATAAATACTGATAGTTTTTAACAGTATTTAAATTAATGTTTACGTAATTAAATTCTTTAAATAACGACGAAATAAATGATGATATCGTTCCAAAAATTAATTGTTTTGTTCCATAATCATATCATTGCTTGAAAATGTTATGAAAAATATTGTTATTTCATTAACTGAGATGTTGTAATGTTGTATAGTCAACACACCAGAGTAACTTACAGTCGGCTGGACACGTTATAACATGTTGTTACGTGTTGCCGAGAACTGTTTACACCGTCGGCCCCAATTATCGGCGATGTTTACTCTGTAAACAACACAATTAAGTGTCCACTGATCAATACACGAGTGGCTGCTCCAGAGCCGGCATGTGTCGCTAACAATACATTCTGATCGTTTGCACATGACAAGAATATTATTTTATTTGGTACTACCAGCATCAATAATTGTTACCAAACGTCAAAATAATGTTTAAATTCTATTTCTATCGTAGATTGACTGGAAAGCAATAAATTTTACTATAAAATAACGATCCACAGAGTACAGTAAACACCGTTGATGTCACATATGGACATCCCAATGGAGCGGCACATCGCTAACCGCAAAAGTGGAGTTGTCATGGTACAGGGGGAACTTTATTTTCAGCTAATTTTTTTTGCAGTCAATGGTTGGAGTGGTTTCCATAGTTTTGATAGCTTTAGCAGCTAAACGTGGGGGAAATGTCTCAAACTCAAATGTTTGAATTTACTTCGCTAAAAATTTGATTTCATTGTATTGCATGGGTTTAGAAAGAGGATACCCATTAACGATACTTCCATTGTTATTTTTTAAACAAATGTTATTAGTAATCTATTCAATGAACCTAAGTAATTTTACTATGAGGAAAACTACTAGTAATACGCATGAAAAACCCAAATAAATTAATAAATATCATGACTTTATCCTCTGAACTCTGACACCAATTTATTAACTACACCAACTCATTTGTTCATTGTTTTAATTCCAAGAGCACAAAAATAAAGTAAAATTTTAAATAATTATTGAAAAATGTTTAAATAAATAATTTAAAGTTTAAATTGTTACGTGCATTATCAAACAAGATACAAAAGTGGTAGATCACATGTCGAGTAACAGGCTTTACTAAGGTTCATGTAAACTTTACATAGATAATACAGAAAAGAAATGTTTACTTCCCTTCTGCACGCAAAATAGGAATTGTGTTTGCTCCTGAGTGCAAAATTTAAAATCTATAGCTTGATTAATTCTCGAGAATAATCTACAAAATATATGGGTTAGTTCGTTTACAAGATATAGTGAGAACAGATAGACATATAGACAAACAAAACTAAACTTCTTCCTGTCCCACGAGATTGAATGGAGTGGTCGCTAAAGCTAAGCTAATTTGACATTATCGCACCCAAATATTAATTGTTGTTTGTTAGTATACTATGTGTTATGTTTGCCAAATAACACATAAAAGCTTATAACAAAACTACATATCGTTTTAGTACCCAAATTCTACTGAAAATGGTTGTAAAATAAGCCTAAGCATTGTAAGTAGATTTACGACATTGCAAATTTATAACTGAACAATGTTTAGTATATGAGAAGGTTTATTCTCGTACTAATCTAGTTTTAAAATTATTTTTATTTATTGCATATAGAAATACAAAGACAAAACAAACGAATTTCTAATGCAAAAGTCATTATAAATACAGCATATTTTAAATGAAAATATATATGGATAAACTATGTGATAAATTATGACAAAACAAACGAATCTCTAATATAAATGTCCATATAAAAATTTTACATTTAAATTGATAATATATATTTGGATAGTTAAGATTAAGATATTATTATAAACTCAGATTTACAGGGTGGTTATAAATTACTGTACACATTTTAAGATTGAATAAATAAATAACCAATCTCATTAAAAACATGGGAATTGTTTTATTAAATTGTAAATTTAAATCAGTTTTATATACTGACTGAAAATTAATAATTGTACACATTACAATAATTATAAAAAGTAGTCATAAAAAGAAAGTAAAAATGTCACTTAAACTGTGGGTGTAAGGTATGATTCTTTTTAATGACTTGTGTTGTGACATAGTCAGCTGGTAAACAATGGATCTTTCTACACCAGCTGTTAATTACAGTTGACTAAACAAACACTAAACTAACCTCAGTATAAAAATGGCTAGTGTGCAAGAAAAAGCAAGGTGTGTTCTTTGGTTTCATGAAAGCAGATCTGTAATAACTGTTCAAAGAAGGTTTCGTTTAGAGTATGGCCGCAATCCTCCGAGTAACAATTCTATAAAACGCTGGTATAGGCAGTTTGAACAGACGGGAAGTGTCCAACATAGAAAAGGTGCTGGTAGACCTCCAGTTTCTAAAGCTATTGTTGATCAAGTAAGAGAATTGTTTAAGAGGAGCCCTGGTAAGTCTACTCGGCGTGCAAGTTTAGAATTAGGATTACCTCGATCAACACTCTTAAAAATTGTGCACAAACACCTTAAGCTCCATCCATACAAAATTCAGTTATTAAATGAACTAAAACCTAACGATAAACCTCGACGCTACGATTTTGCTGTTAGATTACTTGACCTCGAAGAACAAACAATAAACATTGGAGAAAGCAATCTCTTGAAAAAAGTAATTTTTTCTGATGAAGCAACCTTTCATGTTTCTGGTAAGGTGAATAGACACAATTTTAGTACTTGGGGTACTGAAAATCCTCATAATGTTCGAGAACAAGAAAGAGACAGCCCTAAAATAAACGTTTGGTGTGCATTGGCTATAGATGAAGTGATAGGACCCTTTTTCTTCGCAGAACCGACAGTCACTAAAGAGGTGTACCTCGACATGCTTGAACTCTTTGCAATACCGCAAATTGAGCATAGACAACCAAATGTTTACTGGCAGCAAGATGGTGCCCCTCCACACTGGGGTAAGATAGTACGTGACTACCTAAATGACACGTTTCCTGGTCGTTGAATTGGACGGGATGGTCCAATTCCTTGGCCTCCACGTTCCCCAGACATTACACCCTTAGACTTTTTTTGTGGGGCTATGTCAAGGACAGAGTCTTCGCCAAAAAAGTTCAAGATATTGAGGAACTCAAGAATAGAGTTCGAGAGGTTATTGGAAGCATAACTCCAGCAATGCTCAGAAACACATGGTGTGAGGTTGAATTTAGACTACAAACTTTGCGTGCAAACCTGGGAGAGCACGTGGAATTAGTTTAGTTTCCTTGTAAAAGTATGAGTAACAGTAATCTTTTTATCCTTCATTGGTAATAAAACTGTTTTAAATTTGCTATTTAATAAAACAATTTCCATGTTTTTAAGTTGATTGGTTATTTATTTATTCAATCTTTAAATGTGTACAATAATTTGTAACCACCCTGTATATTTAATGGAAATGACAGATTCCAGAACATACAACAGCACTAACTGTGATTTTTCCCACGTCTATTCACAGTCTTCAACTTTGAGACATGTTTGAGAAGAAAGTTAGCTAAAGTTTCCAGGAATAAGTCTGCAATACGACTTGGCACTCAGATCTATTATTTTACTCTTTGAATGCATGCTACTGAAATTTTTCTCATCAATCAAGCACGTAGTAAGGAAGTTCAAGAACTCAGTACAGTCAGTTTCAAAGTTTATCAATTGTACGAGCGAAACTTTGAAATGTGTTTTATCCCATTGCTCTAAAAAGGCTGTTATTCGTGTCTACCCTTGTGAATTAGAAGAAAAAGTTCACTTCGTGGCAGTAAGATTTCGTGTGCGGCTGTCATCTTGATATCATAGACTAAATAAATACTTTTTGTGTGTTATTTATAACTATACCATGCTGTAGAGATAAAAATTTCCAAGAAAACATTTTATGATATTATTCAGGAATAATTGAACTTAAATTAGTCCTCAGAATTCATTTAGTAAATTACAAGGAAACCATTAACGAGAAAAGAAATTATATCCTCAAAGAAACCCTTTTATTCTGTTAATTAATATAATTATTTGTCGTTTACAAATTTTCATTTTTCAATCCTACCCTTTTTTTAAAGGTAGAAAAAAATAACAGAAATAAAAGCAGATTAAATTTGGTCAATCCTTAAATAATTGAGAAGTCTGAATACAAGCAAAATAGATTTGCATGAAGAATATAAAAATAAACATGTATATTTCCCATTGCAATTAAAGATTTTCTCCACGATATAAAAGTTTGGAAAATATGTAGGATTGATTTAATTGTAATCTTTTAGTTAAGAGTAAACCAATTTGTATTTTTTCAGTTCAAAGACTTTTGATAAACATTTTGATTGAGATCCTTCAAGGTCAGAACGAAGTACTGGATTAATCAATCCTACTAGCGTAATTATAAACTTAGAAGTAATATATAGTATGGCATTTGTTTGCCATTTAATCGGTTTATGCAAGTACATAACCACCGCAACTCTTTCTAACCGAATAAAAACTGTATATATTGTCGATTTCGTATTGCAACATACACGTATTATTCAGTCATATAAAAACCAACGTATAGAGAAATTACAGATTGTATTCTTAATAGGATCTGTCAAATGGAATAAATTCAAATACAATGACCTCTATGTGCCTAAGGTCGGTGCATTACTCAGTAGCACTATTATTGAGGTTGATGTCTTTTTCAGCGTTATTTCAAGGATGGCAGTCGGCAACAAATTGCTGTAAAAACATACAAAGTTCTAATTCAAGCCACGTCCTTTATTGAAGGACAACATATTGACTCCACCGGCTGTCCTGTCAAAACAGCTCCGGAATACGGAATCAAGCCATTTTGTACGAACACTTTCTTTCACAACAGAGAAGTAAAACATTAATAATCTGTTATTACAAACCTATACCTTATTTATTACACATTAACTTACACATTCAATAACTTTTATAGTTCTGTGTATTATTTATGTTTAAGGTAAATCTGTTACTGGCCATTATTTTCACCATTGAATAGACAAGTTTTCCGGACGTCCTTTAAATTATTTGTGAGAAATTTCGTCGATTTGTGTGTGTGAGTAAGCGCACATGCGAGTGTAGAAACACGCATGCTGTGTTAGTGCAATATTGCAGCTGCAATAATGTGTATATAACAATGCCCTAGTGACATAGTATCCGGCTTTTATATGCCACTCATACCCTTAACTAGAGTTATTAAATTGTGCAAGCACCGATGTTCACTGTAATGACATTGTGAAGTGGAATGAACAATACTAATGACGTTAGTTTCAGTAGAGAGTTTCTAATAAATCATTAGTGTAATACACCGAGACACCAATCACAACAGACTACATACTAACTGTGATAGGAACAGGGGCTGAAGAGAGTGCTGTATGACTATTATATTAGTGTTATGTATTGAAAAAATCATAGTTTGTAATACTCTGCAGCAAGCATATTGACAAATATTTTAGGATCAAACATGTTACGAAACGTGTATATAGAGTAAAAAAAAACTAAATAACATTTCGAGTACTTGCACCTGATTCCTTCTTTAGGAATACAAATATGAAATATAATGATATTAATGCAAAAAGTTTAAAAATTTTTCAGTGAAGCAGAATAAAATAAAATTTATTTATAATTAAAAATAATTCTTATATAAAAGAAACCAGAATATAACTGAAAATATAGAAATAATTACAGAAAAAACAAAGAAGATACCCTTGTACGATACATATACGCACGAGAAACACATGTTATATCACCACGGAGCAGCGAGCCTGTGAAGTACCTAATCTACGGACAATAGTTTGTATGTCGAACATTTACTCCTATAGCTTACAACCTTGACTGGCTGAGTGTTAGCGTAGCCTATCCCTCAATGGGCTTCATTTTTATCTATCTATCTGCCCGCAAATATCTAGAAATAAAAAAACCTATAGTCTTGAAGTTTTGCATGAAGCTTCATTTCTACATAAGAACCCAAATTTTGATGATTGAGCATGTCACTCCTGGGGATTGGAAAGAAACTATGAGCGAAAATTCTCCTTTGGTCCTATGAATAATCATGATAAGAAAACAGAATAAATAAATTTGTAAAAAACCTGAGTAAAACCAAATGAAATTTTACCAAGTAACGTGATAACTCGTGTAACATACTGATATAGACGTGAAATTTTGCACGTAGCCTTAGCTAAGCATGTTAAGCTAGACGTGGTGTGGCGTACTTCTATGCTGTACTGTTAAAACTGATATATTTATGTGTTAAATTTCTTACATCCAGAGTTTTACACGTGTTGAAGAAGTCTGATGTTAGTTCAAAAACGTCGTGTTTTTGTTTTGTAACATAAAAGGATGGTTATTGTTTTTAATACTTATACACTTTTAAATCACACATCGACATTATTGAAATATATACAAAGAAATAAACATATTATTTTAAAAGCAATTAACATAATATGCTGTGAGAACTTAACTATATACTGTTTAGTAATATACATTCTATAAACACATTCATATAATTTGGCTGAGCGTTAGCGAAGCCTATCTCTGAGGGGCTGGACAAATTTCACTTCTGTCTGTCTGTCTTGTAGTCTGTCCGCACGATATCTGGAAAGCGAACTGACCTATAGACATTTCTATGAAGCTTTATTTCTATATAGACAGCATTGAGTTAGATTTTGGTGCATGTATCCTTGGAATTTGGCTGAACTTTATAAAATATATGTGCATTATTCTTACGGGTAACTACAAGGTAATCACAGTATAAATAAATGTATGAATACACGATTGAAATCATGTGAAATTTAAATATGGAACAAAAAGTCTAAATGTTTTAAGGACACCAGCTTCTCCTTACAAAAGAGAAAAAAAATTAATTTAGCCTTAGCAAAGCCTGTTTAAGTGACACGTGGTTTGGAGTATTTCTTCCGCGTATTATATTTTCGTGGCAAATGTTAATACTGTACTAGTATTACACTATATATAATGGCAAAATGTCACTTATTATGTTTTGGCAACACAGTGAATGGCAAAAAATTAATAGTAATGTCAGAAAATAAAAATTTGTATGCATGATTTTGCAGGACGAATATGGTAGAAATTATATATTTTTAAATATGGGTAATAATGACGATATTTGTTTAAAAATTTACAAATATAGTCTAAAAACTCAATAAAAATATGCTTATATACCTTAAAGCTTATTAGAAGTATTGTGTGTACATTAATGATATGCTACCAATGTAAATTCGTTTTTTTTAATGTGCTGTTTCCATATTTTACTATTGTTAAAAGCTTGAGTAAACGGTGTCATGGTTCTAATCAAACCTCTTTCGTGTGGGATTTTTTCATCTCTTTATCTGTTACGATTATGCTGCAAGAAGCCAAGTTTCCTGTGTCAGTAACATAAACACGAAGGTTACCCAGGAGGGTTCACTTCTGGCTGGTTTATACCTTTCAGTTCAACCCACAGTAGGTACAGTAAAAACCTCGGCAGGAGGCGGCTCCTACTCCCAACCTTACCCATCCAGAATATCCTGTCACTCCGGAAGCAGCGCAAAGGTGCAATAAGACTAGGTGCAATTATTTAAGCTTCTTGTCGTAAGAGAACAAACAAAGTATAGAGAGACAAGGCTTTGATTGAATACAGGGTGATTCATGAAGTTCTCCCCCCACTTCTACAGCACATTGTACTAGTAAAAATAATGAAAAAATGTTATATAAACATAGGTCCGAAAACGCTTCGTTAGCGAGTTACAGCTAGCGAAAGATTTCGCCTGATATCCTGGGTAAAGAGTCAAATAAAGCCCATACTGAACTTTTTGGAAAGGTTAATTAAGTAAGAAATATCGTAGATTCTTATGTATTTTTTACCTGATAAAGCTAATAAAATAGGTTTCAGAACTGTACCTGTAGTAGTTTTTGAGGGATTCAGGGTTAAATGCAAAAAATTGGAGCACAAAACAATGTTTTTTTAAAAGTTTGAATGTACAATAACTTTGTTAAATTGGTAATAAATACATAAAAATCAACAACCATTAATTGTAGAAAATTTAATTCTGAGAAAATTGATATAATCAAAGTCTAAAATAAAACAGAAATAAGTACCAAAAAAATCGATTTTTATTCAGTATAGTACATTACTAGTTTTAAGCAAAATTAATCAGGTTGGGGCAACCGTACGCACCTTTTTATAATAGATGTTCGAAAATGAGGCCATCATTATCAATACATTTTGCAGCACGTTTGTGTATTGCTTTTGTTGCGTTGCTTAATTTTTCAGACTTCCCTGTATCTGCACAGCCGAATCCATAATACGGGCAATTAATTCATCACGAGAATTTCACTTTTGTCTTGTATACAATGTCTTTCATCCATCCCCAGATGCAATAATCCAATGGAGATAGATCTGGTGATCTTGGTGGCCAAGGGTGAGGCCCTCCACGACCAATCCAGTGTCCAGGAAAATTGATGATTTAAGTAAGCAGAAACGGCACGTGAAAAGTGGGGAGGTGCTCCGTCATGCTGGAAGTACAAATTGTGTCTGAGATGTAAAGGAACATTCTCTAACAGCTGCGGCAACTCTTCTTGAAGGAAATGCAAATAGAACTCAGCATTTAGGCGTCCAGGTAATATGAAAGGTTCAATCAGCAGATTGTGCAAAAGGCCACACCAGACATTGACGCTAAAATCGGTGTTGAAAGTTCTGTTCCACTACCTCATGTGGATTTTCTTCTGCCCATGAGTGTTCATTGTGCAAGTTATTGACACCATCCCGAGTGAATTGTGCCTCATCCGTAAACAAAATACGCTTGTAGAGTTGATTATTAATATTCAAAAAGTTGCAAAACTCCAAGCGAAGCGGACCATCCCCCTAGCTGTAGATGTTGAACCTTTTGTTTATGAAAACGGATAAAATTTGTTTTTCGATTAAGTGACCTCCACAATCGTTGACTGCGAAACACCTATCCGCCTAGAAATATGTCGTGTACTTACACCTGGACTGCGATGAACAGCATTAATAACAATAGCATCATCAAGTTGGACAGCTCGTTCATAATTGGTTCTAGTACTTGGTAGTGATCCTGTTTCCCGAAGAGTACGAAAAGTTCCTGAAATTGTTTTGGTATCTGGAATCCTCCTATTAGGGTAACGTAGTTCATATTCTTCTACACAACAGCTCTAGCATTACATTACAGTAACCCAAAATAAAAAACCATATCAGCGTATTCCTCTGATGTAAATAAGTAAGGAATTTTTTCGCTGAATAAACAATCGAATTATAACTCACAGAAAAATTGCATTTAATAACTCGATTCACAGAACCCGATCTCCTGCTGTAGCTTGCAAAACACCACTAATACACAGTTCTAACGTAACAGTACAGAATACCATTGTTGATCAGCTGTTATTCGTGCGTTACCAACTTAGAAATTAATAAAACAAAAAAAACTGCATTTCGATGATTAGTAAAACATAATGGGAAAAATGTTTTGCTTCATTTATTTTTCAAACATTTGATGTAAATTTTTATTAAAAAAAAATACAACGTAATAAAACATGATATTTTTATTTACAAACAAATTTATTTAACAGTTAATCTTGTTTTCTCAATTTTATCTCATCATTAAGGAACAAACATTTTGTTTTTGTTTTTATTTTAACTAAATACCGTACGGTATTTCTTTACAGCTAGTAATGTATTATACTGAATAAAATCGATTTTTTTGGTAATTATTTTTGTTTTATTTTAGACTTTGATTATATCAATTTTCTCAGAATTAAATTCTCTACAATAATAGTTGTTGATTTTATGTATTTATTACCAAATTTAACAAAGTTATTGTACATCAAACTTAAAAAAACATTGTTTCGTGCCCCAATTTTTTGCATTTAACCCTGAATCCCTCAAAAATTACTACAGGTACAGTTCTGAAACCTATTTTATTAGCTTTATCAGGTAAAAAATACATAAGAATCCACGATATTTCTTACTTAATTAACCTTTCCAAAAGTTCAGTATGGTTTTATTTTACTCTTTACCCAGTAATTCAGGCGAAATCTTTTCGCTAGCTGTAACTCGCTAACGAAGCGTTTTCGGACCTATGTTTATATAACATTTTTTCATTATTTTTACTAGTACAATGTGCTGTAGAAGTGGGGGGAGAACTTCATGAATCACCCTGTATAAATTACCAGTTTTACATGAAAACTTTCAAAAGGAGAAGTTCTGGTCCTGTGATTTTTGGCAGTTAACCTTACAGGTAATGCAATAAAAAAAAATAATTATTTAATCGACCTTTGATTAAATAATACGCGAACAGAAAATGTTACACAAAGTATTATTATTACAATTAAGGCCCTCGTATAAACCAATCCCAGACATTATAATGAACAATCCCAGAACCCCCTCCTTACAGTAAACTAGAAAATTCATTCTTTGTGTTCTATATACGAGTATATTTTTGGATTTTAGGTTACATTATCAATGCAATTGGTTCTCATAGTACTCTTTTATAGTAAATTTTAACATAATATATCATAACAACGCTTGTATTATAGGTACCCAGCACGCCGGATGTTCATTTTATGGCATCAACTAATAAAAAATATAGACTATCCTAATTTTATATTAGGCTGTTTGGTGTGTTGAATAATAACAGTTTAATCCTCTCAAGCAGTACAATTTATTCCACGCTAAATTCTGACAAAATTATTTGCAATGTTTAAATAAAATAATTATGATATATTTCCCTTAATATTAACACGTATTCAATCAGCCAACACTATCTAAGAACATTCTAATACAGTAACGCTATTTCATCTTTCCTTAAAATCATAGCTAACAATACTTAAAGAATTAATAATTTTAACGCATATTATATATTACACTTTCCTAAACCTCGATATAATGTAAAACAGGATAAATATAAAAGTGAGTTTCTACTCACGAAACAGCAACTCTGGTTTGTGCACACATCATTGTGTTGGCTGATCCTGATAGAAAATGGAAAGCTAGTAATCCCCAGTATAATCCCACAGCAGCATTATCGAGGACTGGACTGAATGTTTGGCCGCCGTCATATCTGACAGAGTCATCATCAATATTAATTCCCTTTTATTAATCTCCTCATTTTTACATATTAAATGTGTTTTATCTAAGTATCATATTTAAGAAGAGAGTGTACTTAAATTAGTAAAAATTAGAAACTATGTTAATGAGTCGTTAATAGTAATATGTCATCTTCCGATCTCCTGATGGAAAATATTTAATATATTTAACGTTTTAAAAAATAAATACTACGACGCTGGAGAGCTCTGGAATTTAATCCTATCACCAGGTTTTCACGTTGACATTCAATTATATTTTTTTCTCTTTACTCCTTGAATAAAAATGTCACATTTTTATATGAATATATTGTACGCATTTACTCAGTTTGCTTAAAGATTTATTTATTCATATATTTTTTCGCTACCATCATGATTACCCTTAGACCAGTGTAAAAATATTTTATAACACTCTATTAGATGCCATGGTCTAACATGCATCATCAACGAAATCAATGTACCTGTACAAAAATAAAATTTCATGCAAAATTTAAACTCTATAGGTTTTGTGGTTAACAAGATATCGTGCGGACAGACAGACAGATAAAAATTAATTCTTCCAGCGTCACATGTGATAGGCTGCTTGAAAGCTCAACCAAATACTTTTGTACCTGACAGCTTGTACAAAAAAAAATAAATAAATAAAAAATAATATAAAAAATTATAGTTTTATATTTTTACACCTTTTCATAACTGCCCAATTAGATAACTGATACTGATATGATAGTAAACGAACATGAGCCATACATTTTTATCGCATTCTTTCAATTTTTTAATACCCTTTATGTACATATTGATAATAAGGTGATCATGAAAAGGGATCACAACCATGGCCTGTTGGTATATGAATGAAACGAGGATTTGTGTGATCCGGCCGACAATATCCTAGGCTCACATCTACTCAGCCACACAATAGACGGCTCTACAGATAACTGAACAATAGACATCTGATAGTGACACCTGAAATTTAATCTTCTCACCAGGTTTTCACGTTGACATACAATTATATTTTTCTCTTTGCTACATGAATAAAAATGTCACATTTTTATATGAATATATTGTATGCTTTTGAATAAATGATTTATTTCCTATAATCTTACAAAATTGAATTAAATTAACAATGATAGGAAACATACACTGACCTCTTTTACAAGTAGTGAGGTCAGCGAGAAAAAAAATCAAAATCTAAAATACATACAACAATTAATATCCTACTTATAGGTTTAAAACGAAATAAATTTCGATGTCTAGCTTCTTAAAACATATCTAAAATATGAGCTTCTGCAGCGTCCACAATCATTCTGCGAACCTAAATCAATTATTGTATTATACTAATAATTAATTATTTACACAAATTTTACTTATTTTCTTATTAACATGTATTAAATTATACAGTTATCAACATGTAAAAAATTTACAAATATAGTTATGATAGTATACTAAATAAACAACTTAATTCTGGTTTTCTAAAAAGCCAATTTTTTACTTGTGCACATAATGCCTTAAAGTTTTCTATCCGCTTAATGTGCAAAGGCAACTGATTAAATATTTTTGGACCAGCGTAGGAAAAAGATTGTATGAATTGTGATTTATTGACTTTTGGTAACCTTAACAGTTTAAGATTTATACTTCTGGTAGAATAAATTAAATTGTTACCTCTATTACCACTTCTCAAGTAAAACTCCCTCAAAACTTTTAAAACATAAAGACGTTGTATTGGCAACATTTTTAGTTGCGAATAAAGAGGAAAAGAACTCTCCCTAAAGCTTTTACTTGCTATGACGCGTATAAGTTTATTTTGTGATATTCTTAGCTTATATATATGCACTTTAAAAGTTCCACCCCAACAACTTATACCGCAATGTAAACGGAAATGTGCTAACGCAAAGTATAAATTTCTCAATAAGGATGGATCACAAAAAGATAAATAAAACTTTCTAATCGAGAATTTATTCTTGTTGTGAAGTTCAAATATATGTTTTCCCCATGTAACTTTCTCATCAAAAATAATCCCCGATACTTAAATGAATTTAATTTTTCTAATATTTTGAAAACTTTTACTCAGTTTGTTTAAAGATTTATTTATTCATATATTTTTTCGCTACCATCATGATTACCCTTAAGACCAGTATAAAAATATTTTCTAACACTCTATTAGATGCCATGGTCTAACATGCATCATCACCGAAATCAATGTACCTGTACAAAAATAAAGTTTCATGCAAAATTTAAACTCTATAGGTTTTGTGCGAACTCTATAGGTTTTAAACTCTATAGGTTAACAAGATATCGTGCGGACAGACAGACAGACAGACAGATAAAAATTAATTCTTCCAGCGCCACATGTGATGGGCTACTTGAAATCTCAACCAAATACTTTTGTACCTGACAGCTGATTAAAAATCTAACGATAATTAAATTTGAGAAAAGATTACAGTTTTATATTTTTACGCCTTTTCATAACTGTCCAATTAGATAACTGATACTGATATGATAGTGAATGGCCTGTTGGTATATGAACGAAACGAGGATTTGTGTGATCCAGCCGACAATATCATAGGCTCACATCTACTCAGCCACACAATAGACGGCTCTACAGATAACTGAACAATAGACATCTGATAGTGACACCTCTCTCAATGAGTATTGCATTATATCAGAATCACAATAGAATATTGCGTGAAAAAAATGTTTATGACTCAAAAAGTGGTTTATATGAAAACATTGTTTATTGTTTGAGCTTTAAAATGAGTAAATAGCTATTTTAGGTGTCGTGTGCATGTCCGTTAGTCTAGATGGTAGTTCTAAATAAAACCATTATTTATGTTTTGGTTCCAAATCTTAAACTATATAAATTCTAACGTGTACTTAATTTGTGCGTTTGTTTCATGCAACGTAATAAATTACGTGTTTTTTTTTTTATTTTTATTATTTATAATGTTAATAAATTCTCGTTCATACAAAATTTATTTCTGGCCCTAACTCCTTTGATTTGGTACAAAGGTGCTTAATAATTGTTGTGGGTTACAAATACGTCCACAATTTTATAGTTCCAACCCATCTCAGCACCCAACTCATCACACAGATAATAAGCATTGGCGAGCCACAACTCTGCTCAACTCACTACAGTGTACAGTCTGTCTTGTGATATTGTGTTGACGCGTCTCACCGCGCTTGACACAGGCTCTCCAAGAGTTCTGACAGACGCCAGTCAGTGTGTGGCGAGCCGCAACTCTGCTCAACTCACTACAGTGTACAGTCTGTCTTGTCATATTGTGTTGACGCGTCTCACCGCGCTTGACACAGGCTCTCCAAGAGTTCTGACAGACGCCAGTCAGTGTGTGGCGAGCCGCAACTCTGCTCAACTCACTTACAGTGTACAGTCTGTCTTGTCATATTGTGTTGACGCGTCTCACCGCACTTGACACAGACTCTCCAAGAGTTCTGACACTGTCCATTAGTTATAAGTCTTAGTTATAAAGTGAGTGTCATGAAAAACCAACGTTTTTAGGTAATTAATAAAGTGTAGTTGTATCGATGTATTTAACTATTTATTTAGCCTATTTTGTTGTATTTACGTATGCAAACTGAACTTAGTAATCCCGAAATCAGAACTGGTTTCATTATTCCGAAAAAACCCTTGTTTGAAAGTAAAAAAGAATTCTAAAGTGTAAAAAATTCTAAAGAAGCTTGATGAAGTAAACGTGTATTAATTTTATTCCTACTAGTTATATAGGTAGTTTTATTTTTATTGGTGCCACTTGTGAAGTTATAAAATTAATAATTGGACAAATATATAAATTATATGTCTTCAAGTAGTAGTTATTAGTTGTAGTGAAACATGTCAAAAAATGTTAATTAACGGCAATAAAGATTATTTTATTTTATTTGAATGAACTGCTTTAAGTTCGTCTGAATTGATCAAGATGTAATCTGAGAGGATCGTGTTGACGATCTATATGCCAGAGTTACTTATTGTGTATATGCCCTGCGGAGTCTGGCAAAGATCCGCCAAATCTAGGTCTTAAACTATAGCATATTTTGGCCTCATCTATCAGAATTTCGTGTATGGGTTAAAACTGTAGGGGCCGAGCCAAAACACAAAATTGAAAGTTTGAGGCTTCAAAGAGAGCGACCAAAATCACTGCAAAGTTAAAAGAAATAAAAAAAAGAAATAAAGAAAAACACCTCTTTATTTCAAGCTTTTATTAGTGAAAACTGGGCTTCAGAACAACGCACGTCTTACCTATAACTAAAAAAATTGATCTAAAATTAATAATTAAGAAATTATTAAAATTATTGAAACTAACTGAACAAGGAGGACCTATAAATACGAATGGCGCTAATCACAATGCATTGGTTTGCAGTATCAAGCATTATGGGGTTTTTTTCTACCGAATTTCTTCATAGCGGTTTATTTATCCTATAATTAAATTGTACATTTTACGCAATCACATGTGTGTTGGATTAAACATTTTAACTAATCAGAAAATTTTACTAGGACAGATACAACCATTTTAATAGTTGTTAAATACATTTCTACAGAAAGCTTGTAAAGTAACGCACAATAAATATTATACTTTATCTTTTTTATTTTTCCATATTCAAGCAATGCAATTCCGACACTGTATATATTTATTTAAATATTAATAAGCATAAAATATAAATGTATATAAAAATATCGACATGTAATTAAAACTCGATTTTTAATTTACATACAATATCTTGGTCAAAATACCGTATTTAGTATAACACAATCTGAACAAAACAAATAGATGTTTCCCAATGGTATATATACCGACACCACAATGATACACTGAAGCGAGTTCTGACAGACGCCAGTCAGTGTGTGGCGAGCCACAACTCTGCTCAACTCACTACAGTGTACAGTCTGTCTTGTGATATTGTGTTGACGCGTCTCACCGCGCTTGACACAGGCTCTCCAAGAGTTCTGACAGACGCCAGTCAGTGTGTGGCGAGCCGCAACTCTGCTCAACTCACTACAGTGTACAGTCTGTCTTGTCATATTGTGTTGACGCGTCTCACCGCGCTTGACACAGGCTCTCCAAGAGTTCTGACAGACGCCAGTCAGTGTGTGGCGAGCCGCAACTCTGCTCAACTCACTACAGTGTACAGTCTGTCTTGTCATATTGTGTTGACGCGTCTCACCGCACTTGACACAGACTCTCCAAGAGTTCTGACACTGTCCATTAGTTATAAGTCTTAGTTATAAAGTGAGTGTCATGAAAACCAACGTTTTAGGTAATTAATAAAGTGTAGTTGTATCGATGTATTTAACTATTTATTTAGCCTATTTTGTTGTATTTACGTATGCAAACTGAACTTAGTAATCCCGAAATCAGAACTGGTTCATTATTCCGAAAAACCCTTGTTTGAAAGTAAAAAAGAATTCTAAAGTGTAAAAAATTCTAAAGAAGCTTGATGAAGTAAACGTGTATTAATTTTATTCCTACTAGTTATATAGGTAGTTTTATTTTTATTGGTGCCACTTGTGAAGTTATAAAATTAATAATTGGACAAATATATAAATTATATGTCTTCAAAGTAGTTATTAGTTGTAGTGAAACATGTCAAAAAATGTTAATTAACGGCAATAAAGATTATTTTATTTTATTTGAATGAACTGCTTTAAGTTCGTCTGAATTGATCAAGATGTAATCTGAGAGGATCGTGTTGACGATCTATATGCCAGAGTTACTTATTGTGTATATGCCCTGCGGAGTCTGGCAAAGATCCGCCAAATCTAGGTCTTAACTATAGCATATTTTGGCCTCATCTATCAGAATTTCGTGTATGGGTTAAAACTGTAGGGGCCGAGCCAAACACAAAAATTGAAAGTTTGAGGCTTCAAAGAGAGCGACCAAAATCACTGCAAAGTTTAAAAGAAATAAAAAAAAAGAAATAAAGAAAAACACCTCTTTATTTCAAGCTTTTATTAGTGAAAACTGGGCTTCAGAACAACGCACGTCTTACCTATAACTAAAAAAATTGATCTAAAATTAATAATTAAGAAATTATTAAAATTATTGAAAACTAACTGAACAAGGAGGACCTATAAATACGAATGGCGCTAATCACAATGCATTGGTTTGCAGTATCAAAGCATTATGGGGTTTTTTTCTACCGAATTTCTTCATAGCGGTTTATTTATCCTATAATTAAATTGTACATTTTACGCAATCACATGTGTGTTGGATTAAACATTTTAACTAATCAGAAAATTTTACTAGGACAGATACAACCATTTTAATAGTTGTTAAATACATTTCTACAGAAAGCTTGTAAAGTAACGCACAATAAATATTATACTTTATCTTTTTTATTTTTCCATATTCAAGCAATGCAATTCCGACACTGTATATATTTATTTAAATATTAATAAGCATAAAATATAAATGTATATAAAAATATCGACATGTAATTAAAACTCGATTTTTAATTTACATACAATATCTTGGTCAAAATACCGTAATTTAGTATAACACAATCTGAACAAAACAAATAGATGTTTCCCAATGGTATATATACCGACACCACAATGATACACTGAAGCGAGTTCTGACAGACGCCAGTCAGTGTGTGGCGAGCCACAACTCTGCTCAACTCACTACAGTGTACAGTCTGTCTTGTGATATTGTGTTGACGCGTCTCACCGCGCTTGACACAGGCTCTCCAAGAGTTCTGACAGACGCCAGTCAGTGTGTGGCGAGCCGCAACTCTGCTCAACTCACTACAGTGTACAGTCTGTCTTGTCATATTGTGTTGACGCGTCTCACCGCGCTTGACACAGGCTCTCCAAGAGTTTCTGACAGACGCCAGTCAGTGTGTGGCGAGCCGCAACTCTGCTCAACTCACTACAGTGTACAGTCTGTCTTGTCATATTGTGTTGACGCGCGTCTCACCGCACTTGGACACAGACTCTCCAAGAGTTCTGACACTGTCCATTAGTTATAAGTCTTAGTTATAAAGTGAGTGTCATGAAAACCAACGTTTTAGGTAATTAATAAAGTGTAGTTTGTATCGATGTATTTAACTATTTATTTAGCCTATTTTGTTGTATTTAACGTATGCAAACTGAACTTAGTAATCCCGAAATCAGAACTGGTTCATTATTCCGAAAAACCCTTGTTTGAAAGTAAAAAAGAATTCTAAAGTGTTAAAAAAATTCTAAAGAAGCTTGATGAAGTAAACGTGTATTAATTTTATTCCTACTAGTTATATAGGTAGTTTTTATTTTTATTGGTGCCACTTGTGAAGTTATAAAATTAATAATTGGACAAATATATAAATTATATGTCTTCAAAGTAGTTATTAGTTGTAGTGAAACATGTCAAAAAATGTTAATTAACGGCAATAAAGATTATTTTATTTTATTTGAATGAACTGCTTTAAGTTCGTCTGAATTGATCAAGATGTAATCTGAGAGGATCGTGTTGACGATCTATATGCCAGAGTTACTTATTGTGTATATGCCCTGCGGAGTCTGGCAAAGATCCGCCAAATCTAGGTCTTAACTATAGCATATTTTGGCCTCATCTATCAGAATTTCGTGTATGGGTTAAAACTGTAGGGGCCGAGCCAAACACAAAATTGAAAGTTTGAGGCTTCAAAGAGAGCGACCAAAATCACTGCAAAGTTAAAAGAAATAAAAAAAAGAAATAAAGAAAAACACCTCTTTATTTCAAGCTTTTATTAGTGAAACTGGGCTTCAGAACAACGCACGTCTTACCTATAACTAAAAAAATTGATCTAAAATTAATAATTAAGAAATTATTAAAATTATTGAAACTAACTGAACAAGGAGGACCTATAAATTACGAATGGCGCTAAATCACAATGCATTGGTTTGCAGTATCAAGCATTATGGGGTTTTTTTTCTACCGAATTTCTTCATAGCGGTTTATTTATCCTATAAATTAAATTGTACATTTTACGCAATCACATGTGTGTTGGATTAAACATTTTAACTAATCAGAAAATTTTACTAGGACAGATACAACCATTTTAATAGTTGTTAAATACATTTCTACAGAAAGCTTGTAAAGTAACGCACAATAAATATATTATACTTTATCTTTTTTATTTTTTCCATATTCAAGCAATGCAATTCCGACACTGTATATATTTATTTAAATATTAATAAGCATAAAAATATAAATGTATATAAAAATATCGACATGTAATTAAAACTCGATTTTTTAAATTTACATACAATATCTTGGTCAAAATACCGTATTTAGTATAACACAATCTGAACAAAACAAATAGATGTTTCCCAATGGGTATATATACCGACACCACAATGATACACTGAAGCGAGTTCTGACAGACGCCAGTCAGTGTGTGGCGAGCCACAACTCTGCTCAACTCACTACAGTGTACAGTCTGTCTTGTGATATTGTGTTGACGCGTCTCACCGCGCTTGACACAGGCTCTCCAAGAGTTCTGACAGACGCCAGTCAGTGTGTGGCGAGCCGCAACTCTGCTCAACTCACTACAGTGTACAGTCTGTCTTGTCATATTGTGTTGACGCGTCTCACCGCGCTTGACACAGGCTCTCCAAGAGTTCTGACAGACGCCCAGTCAGTGTGTGGCGAGCCGCAACTCTGCTCAACTCACTACAGTGTACAGTCTGTCTTGTCATATTGTGTTGACGCGTCTCACCGCACTTGACACAGACTCTCCAAGAGTTCTGACACTGTCCATTAGTTATAAGTCTTAGTTATAAAGTGAGTGTCATGAAAAACCAACGTTTTAGGTAATTAATAAAGTGTAGTTGTATCGATGTATTTAACTATTTATTTAGCCTATTTTGTTGTATTTACGTATGCAAACTGAACTTAGTAATCCCGAAATCAGAACTGGTTCATTATTCCGAAAAACCTTGTTTGAAAGTAAAAAAGAATTCTAAAGTGTAAAAATTCTAAAGAAGCTTGATGAAGTAAACGTGTATTAATTTTATTCCTACTAGTTATATAGGTAGTTTTATTTTTATTGGTGCCACTTGTGAAGTTATAAAATTAATAATTGGACAAAATATATAAATTATATGTCTTCAAAGTAGTTATTAGTTGTAGTGAAACATGTCAAAAAATGTTAATTAACGGCAATAAAGATTATTTTATTTTATTTGAATGAACTGCTTTAAGTTCGTCTGAATTGATCAAGATGTAATCTGAGAGGATCGTGTTGACGATCTATATGCCAGAGTTACTTATTGTGTATATGCCCTGCGGAGTCTGGCAAAGATCCGCCAAATCTAGGTCTTAACTATAGCATATTTTGGCCTCATCTATCAGAATTTCGTGTATGGGTTAAAACTGTAGGGGCCGAGCCAAACACAAAATTGAAAGTTTGAGGCTTCAAAGAGAGCGACCAAAATCACTGCAAAGTTGAATCATAGATAGTGTAGAGATTCTTTTAGGGGGATTGGATTACTGACCTTGTCCGTCCCTTTATGTTTACAATGTTCTTCATTCTCATGTAAAGTGTGCCTTGTTTGGTGCAGAGACCTTTTCAATGTGGGGCAAGAGGCAAAAACAATTTTTGAGTCTAAAATTGTGCTAGGCGTATGTTGATCTAATCAATAAACTCACTAAATATAAACAATAAAAACGAATTTAACAACTTGCTTAAATTATTTTGCGTTTAATGTATTCTATTCGTAAAGGGGTTCACTATGACCCGCTAGGACTTCTAAAAGTAAAAGCTGAATCCAAACACAAAGAAAAGTAGTAGCCCATGAAATGCAACTCTGATTGAGACTGTATGTGTAGTTAATTTGCTATTTGAATACGGATATGTTAAAAATTGTGATAAAATATGATAAATCATTGCCAAGTGCAATAATCAGATGTGCCGATCTATATTTAGTAGGCTACCAACAGACAATGTGACCTGCCATAGAATAAGGCACATGTGTACAAACAAGATCGGTCAATGTCAGCAGTAGTTGATATATTCACCATGGGGAACAATAAAGGAAAACTTTAGAGCTTAACAGTTTTTCATCGTCGCTATAACTTTCCTTATTTATTCAGTTCGATACGATGTGACGTCTGTTACCTTGAGTTTCATAATATACTCTGGAGACATTTTATGTTTCTAAATTTCTGGATATCCCTTTTCTACTGTATACAAAGATAGAATTCAGCGAATAAATCTATTTATTTTTAATAGGTTCTGTACAAAATATTGTAGAGAATATCACTTTATAGAGCAATCCAACTCTAGAGGTTATACAGTAAGATGTGCGAGGCTATACAGGTAACATACAGAATAATAATAATAACATGTGAGTTACTGTTTTATGAAACGTATTTGTTGATGAACGATATTATAACCAATCTGGAAACATATTTGAATACAAAGTTACAGTAAATAATATGTTATAAATTTATTTCTTATTACTTTTTGCCTAAAGGTTAACTTATATTCTTTTCTTAATGCCAAAAATGTTAACTACAGAAAATGCTAATTATACATAGGGAACATCGATATTGATTTAATAAATAATTATGATTCTCTACAGATAGGGTAGTAAAATAATAATTGATAATGTTACAGATAATTTATTACATAGCTCATTAATACTCGTTCAATAGAAGTTAAGTTTTATGGTGTTTTCGTCTACTCCAG
Source organism: Homalodisca vitripennis (assembly GCF_021130785.1). Classification (NCBI taxonomy): domain Eukaryota; kingdom Metazoa; phylum Arthropoda; class Insecta; order Hemiptera; family Cicadellidae; genus Homalodisca; species Homalodisca vitripennis. The sequence continues at coordinate 23,149,967 of NC_060209.1, forward strand.
AATACAATCCTTATAAAGAAACGTACTAGAAGAAAAAGGAAGATGTCAATTTTATATCTAGAAATTGTTACACCATCACTTCAAGTTGTAACTCTGAACCAGTAATGTCACAGAGATGGAAGAATCTTAAAGTATTTTAAATGACATTTTTTATCCGACAGTAACGGAATTGCGCGTTTTCTTTACGACTTCAACAAAGTTGTCGCTAGTTTGTCAGGCTGAAGCATCTGTTCCAAGCCGTGTCACAAAGTTTGAATCACTCAGTCTTTACTTAAAATTTATTTTATGATGTTTGCAAAAGTTTCCATCATTATTAAAAGTCGATTGACTACACCAACTTCCTCAAGGAATAAGTGACACAATTTGTAGCAGACATTAAATATTTGTTTCTTTTTATCCGGTTCAAATATCAAGGGAATTATTTTAACATACATATAAGACCAATTATTACAACATAATACACTGTTTTATCATTTTAAAAATGTGTAGGTTCTTATTTATTCTTTCTTTATAAATGATATTATTCGATCAAACCAGGATATATTCATACATTATAGTTTTGTAGGTTCTTAGTCATTGCTTCTTCAGAAATTATACCTTTCAATCAGACCAGTTTGTATTTATAAATTGAAATAAATTAAGATATGTAGGTTCTTGGTTATTGTTTATTTAAATTTCGTACCATTCGATCAGACCAGGATATAGTTATAAATTAAAAGTAACTTAGGATTTTTAGATTCTTTGTCATTGTTTCTTTAGAATTTATACCATTCTAAAAAACCAGGATACACTTATATATTAAAGTAAATTATGATTTGTTGATTCTTAATCATTGTTTCTTTAGAATTTATACCACTCAAACAGACCAGGACATACTTACACGTTGAAGTAAATAAAGATTTGTAGGTTCTTGATCTTTGTTTATTTATAAATTGTACCTTTAAATCAGGATACATTTTATGGAAATAAAAAAATCAATAAAAAAATCCGTATAATTTTTTTAATGATATAAAAATGAGAAAATGTACCCTATACGACTTTAAAATGTTATGTACATTACATGTTTGTGTCTGCAATGTTTCAAATGTATAATCGTATTACGAACTCGGTAAAATAAATGGTTTCGTTTACAAGATTCGGACTTACCAATTATCGGAAATATACTTAAAGTGACAAGCACTTCGTACACAACTGACAGGATCTATTCGTTCATAATTTAGATATATTTAAATTAAAAGAAGTTATCTCTCTATTCCCGTATCAATTAAAACCGGAGTAATTAATTGTTTAATGTGTGTGCATAACATGAGCATAATGACAGTGAACAAGAGAAGTGCAATGATTATTTATTATTCGTTATTATAATTTTCAGGAATATATCAAGATAATATTTGGACAATTTTTAAAGAAGAGCTAAAGCCGAGCGGTCTAAGACGTCGTCGGACTTTGGATGTGAGTTAGAGATAGGGCAGGTTAAAATCTTGGCACTTTTAATCTGAACCATCGCAGTTGTACTGTATCGACTCCCCTTGCACAGGTCAATGGTCCAAGAGGACAGACAAAGTAAGGTTTAAAAGTGTATTGGCCCTCCTTAATTGAAAAAATACAAGTTACAAATAGTGGCTATTAAAATATTTTACCTTATAGCTTCTTAAAATCTGCATTTTTTTTTAAATATTGCAAGGCAATGAATTTGAGAGAGTTCTATTACAAATATAATGACCAAATATATAAAATATCATATGCACAGATTTACTGTAACAAAAACACTGTCGACATTGAGGTTCACACAGCGAGTAGGTTACAATACAAAAATCGAGTAAACGGTAGCTCCAGAATGTCATACCAATTGTGCTCACATCTTAGCCCCTTCATTAAAAGTACAGGAAATACATTAATATCTGTTGCCAGGCAACTTTTTTGTCTAATAAATTAAAAACTACTAGAGATATTGCAAATTTATCAACAATGAATGCCTTTATGAACAATGAAAAACAAAAACAGACGTCTTAATTAACAATAATAAACTGTTTTATTTATCATGTAGCTTAAATTTATTCACAATATATATTTAAAAAAATACTAAATAAAGTGACTAGGTTATCTGTTGTATATTAAGAACAATAAACAACAGGAAAAATCGTACAGTAATATTCAGACAATAATACTTGTATAGATGACAAAATCAAAGATAAGCGGTTTTATTGGAAATACATGTGATTGTTGCTTGACTAAATTTTCGTAAATAAGTATGTCCTAAAACAACAGATATTTAAATAAATTCATCATACATCAAATATATGATTCTATTCTATCCTTAGATAGGCCTGAAACATGTATTTCAAATGTTTTGCATAATAAATGACAAACATAAAAAAATAGGGATAATATACTGTACTCTAAAGCTGCTGTTAATTTTTTTCACGAACCGTGTTCAAAAAAGTTACTGTTTTTCAGTACCAAAAGTTACTGTTGCAGTTTTCACAGTAAAGATACTCTTAATGATTTATTTATTATTAGTTTGAAATAGTATTTGAGTAATTAGATTTGTGATACAATCCAAGATCAGATTTATTCTTGTATACCTGCTGGATTTTAAGACTTTCAAAGTTAATCAGATTTAATGGCCGCCATTTCGAAAGCATAAATGAATATTTTTTATAACTGGCCTTGTTACCACACAAATATTTGATCCAAATTAGGTACAATTTCTTTATTCGTTTTAAGATATTAAAGCGAATTTGTCTATAAAAACACATACAGATTGACGGATAGGAAACTAAGCACCGAAGATCTATTTCCATATTCTGAAATGCGTTTGCCATGACCTGAGCAGTTGCGGTATATAGACTTATTATGCAGTTACAGGACACTCTGTATATAAAATTATTATACAGAGTGTTCCACAACCTCTACCAATATTTTCAGACATTATTCACGGACCAATGGCAAAAACACTCATATTCACCTTTCTAAAACTCAATAATTACTCAAATAGCCACAATTTTTTTTTTCTTTTTTTTTTCACTTTACTATTTATATTTGATGGATTTTTTTTTAGGTTAAAATTATAACCTTAAGGCCTAATTACATGAAAAATTTAAATTTCTTACAAGATTTTTTCAAAATAGTGATTTCTAGAAAGTCTTTAAGCGAAAATATCATAAAATCGATATATGGTAAAAAAGGTCTCGATTATTACACAATTTAATTAAAAATCCAATGATACCAAGTTTTAATAATTGGTTGTGAAATAAGGGAGATAGTTTGTTTTTTCAAACCAATCACCAAACAATATCCGCCTTTATTATGTGACAGCACTGAATGTAGGCTGCAACAATCCGCTGTTTTGATTTTAGCTGCTCTAATCAGGTGATTTTAACATTACATTGCTGAACTGTGGTCATAATATCCTTAATTATTTCTGAATATAAGTTTCTTTTGATTAAGGCGTCAGAAAAATAACACTCTAATACATGTTGATTACCTTGATCAAAAATTAAAACAGTAGTTATTGTAGCTCTTTACTGTTGATCGCCTAATATTTCTATTTAATATTTTTTTATGGAAGACCTCAGACTTACTTCTGACCCTTAGCTTGTAAATTTATACGGAGTTTGCAGATATGCTATTGATTACGGTGGTAAACGTAGATGCTTAAATGTACCAGTAAAGATTGCTATTTGTTGCAGTTGTTAAGTTTGTTCTAACCAAGGTTTGAAGATTTTGTTCTACCCGGAAAATAAAACATTAAAAAACATGTTTTCATTACTGTATACAAAATGAAATATTATGTATTTTTGTATAGTATTTTTTTTTATTATTAATGAAGTAATATTTATGCTTCTATACACCTGTAGACTACCTAGTTTACAAATCAGTTATAAAAATTACAACGAGTTGAAAATTAGAGTGTTACAATATTCATTACACTTTCTGATATAAATAGCTTTAAAATAAAACTACAGCTAAGCTTAAGTGTAAATTTCAATTTTACCTTTTTTTAGACGCTTTATTAAAGACTTCACTGAGATTTCACTCTTCTTTTTACAATACTGAACGAATGTTCATCCTTAAGTTTGACACTTCCAGATACATGGGATTAGAAGTGCACGTGTGACTAATGTAACACACAATAGTGATTCTTTAACTGCATACAAAAAGGCGATGATTTTCACTTTTTGTCCATACATCATTACCGTTTTCTAGTTAATCTTTTCTCTTTAATCGTGTAAAAGTATCCGTTACCTAGAGAGTATAATACGCCACACCTTGGGCCTGTACACTCAAACATTGTTTGATTTCTTCTTACATTTTTTACGAAATTTCATCAAACAAATTCACTATACATAATAAGTTATTAATATAGCAATAACAACTGAGAATAACATCGATATTATTACTCGACCACTCGATGCGGCCAGATCAGTTTTGGACATTAGGGTCGGTAGTGCACGGACGGGTTTCGTCAGCTTCGTCAAAATTATGTGTGGACCTGCAGTCCTACAATCGATATTTGCAGGTTGATTTTATTCTGTATATTTCGTATTTGGTAGACGGTCGATATATAACGAGCAACGATGTTAAGGCAAAAATAAGGAGTTTCAAGTTTTTATATGTTTACTAGCTGAAACCCGCTCCTTCGTACGGAAGTTTTGTAGAATAACTGGTATGTCATAGACATCTCCTTCATGTCATTAAAAAATGGCATGCTACTGATGAAATAAATTATGGTCATTGGAAGATATTACAATTTAAATTTCAATGCAACATTCCATAATTGTTTGAACTAATGTTCTAAAGTAATTACTAATCACGATCCCTCCTTTCCTATAGTACTGTAGGTAATAAAAGACTTATGATCTACATTTTAAAATAGGGTTACTCATAAAAGGAGCAAAAAATCATATATGTGAGAATATTTTACATGTAATAGTTGATAACACTTAATATGAAAGTCCCAATAAGAATTCTAATATTCATTCTCGTAATATGACACTAATTATCATCGATACCGTTAGAAAAAGTAATATAATCGAGGGTATAACCCTTTACCAGGGGGATATATCTGCTAGAGGTAAGATGGACAGAAGTTGACCAAATATTTTTTTTATATAACTATTTAGGAAGAAACCTTTGCGGATTAATATACTTCATCCTTAGCTACCAATGCCTCATCCATAAGTTTTTTATCACAGTGTTAAGTTCATAAACTAATAATGCATCTTCAAGTTGTAGCCTCATGTGAAATATACCTTTCTTTCGACTCAGCCGGAAGATATATTTTATATTTGATGTTTCTACATATTCCTTTAATTATGAAGAATAGTTAGGCATGATTCTATAGAGGATATTTTACACGTAAGCAATAGTAATACTTTTGTTGCGTAACCTTGAGATATTTTTGTGACTGCCATTCTAACGGATTTTTGTGTAGTGCATAAGATAAAAAAATTATAATCTAGTTTTTTACTGCAGATGGTTACGAGTAATTATTTAAGGGCAAGTACTAAACAATTATTTCTGTAATAAATGACAAGTCAAAAACTGTAATTTTCATGCTTCATCTGTTTAATTCCATAAATACTAAATTTTGAAATTGAATTAAAATTAAATATGAAACAAAAATGCCGCAAAGAAAAATTCTATACTGTGACAGTGAACTATTTTGCCTAAAATACGAGCCTAAATTGTTTACAAAATTATATTAGTTTTTTAATTTGAGTTAATTAAACTGAAAAAAGATTACTCCATTTCCGTGAAGCTATTAAATGAAATAAATAGTTTAATAATTATGGATTCATATACAAATAACATAGTTTTAATTATATCTAGAAACATGTTTCATTGAGTTTTCAGCATTGGATTAAGCTTGAACTGTTAATGCTCAGGAAATACCCTTAACTAGATTATGAGTAGATTTTCCATTGGTATGGACGCTCAGTACGCAATTCCTGTACAATAAAAATGACACAGCATAGATACTAGACTAATTGTGTATAAAAACCATAATTAGATTATACCTTCCGTAATATTCCAAAAATCGACTCAAAAATAGCTTTTACTTTCACAAAAATGTACAACTGTAGATACAGCAGTAAATATCTTATATTCAAGAGGAAAACAAATGATGGTATTTTTATATTATTCTTAAAATACAAATCTTATATCTCAAAAGAGTGAATCCATACATCTAAATTAATGCAGCTAATTAAAAATAAAAACAAAATCAGCCTTTATCATAGTTTTAATTTGTCTCTAATTACTGTATACTCGTAATTAATAAACGTAAATAGAAAAGAGCCTAAATGGACTTTAATGATCTGTGCGTAGAGAATTTTATGTTTTTTTTTTTAAATATATATTTATCAGTGCGTTAAGTAATTTTACAAACGTATTTACTGAAAGAATCAACTGAAATAGTATACTTGAAGGATATGATTTGATTAATTATTGCAATAGGTGATATTTAGAAAAGTAAGAAAGCAAAGTCATGAGTGAAAATTGTTACAAAAATATGACAATGCGTGTGAGAGGGAGGAGTGCTAAGGTTTATTAGCCTTGTTAGTCGGAGCATTATTATGTAACATTAAGTCTATGGTAATTTTGAATAGAAAGTAGGCATATTTGGTTATTATATTATTGAATCATTTATTGGAAATTGCAAAACAATCGTAGATAGTAGCTTATAAGTGGCAGCGTCACAAAAATCCAGATAACAACTATTATATTTATAATTAAATTGAATATGTAAAAAATAAATATCCTTTTTGCTGGTTGAATGCTAGGGGGTGCTAATTCAGTGACTGAGCCATGTCCATGCGCTGAATAAGCACCCCCTTGGAACAGGGGGGTGTTAATTCAGGGCTTCGACCATGTCCATGCGCTGAATAAGCACCCCCTTGTAGTCGGGGGGAGCTAATTCAGTGCCTGGTCCGTGTCCGTGCGCTGAATTAGCACCCCCCTGCCGTAACGTCAGAGCCCGAGGGGGTGCTTATTCCAGGGGGTGCTAAAGCAGCGTCCCCCTGCGGACCCAGCCACTAAGGGTGTCCAGTCTCTTAGTCGGCTGATAGGCAACATCCGTGGTCCCAAGTCCAGCTGATGAAGACTTATGATTTTAGTCCAGTCCGTTCTCCTGTACGGAGCTAATGTGTGGGAAGATGCGCTGAACATCGAAGCATATCGGATGCGGCTCTCACGAGTGCAGCATTTAGCAGCACTCAGAGTCGCTTCCGTGGCGTTCACGTGACGTTCTTCACACACGCACTGTTGGTGATGTTTTGTAGATTCAGTCTGACAAGTGATGCTGGAGTTTCAGGAACAATGTACCTGTTTTTCCGCAATTCGTCCAAGCAATCATCCGTGCAAAGAAGGCTGATCTAGATCGTCACGCGGTCTATACCTTAGTTCTTCGAAGGCCAGATCAGCGTGACCCTGAGGTCTTAGGTTACAATCAGACCTAAACTGAATATTATAAACAGTTTCATGGTTAGGATCCTGAAGTATAAAGGAGGTATAGAGTGGGTATTTCACGTCTTTTGTGAAAGTCCTACAGTACAGGCTGGCAACATGTGTGCATAAATGCACTTTATTGCATCTCCCTTTTCAAAAAATGTTCAAATCATAATTGAGTATATGTTCAGACGTTCGTACTTTTATATAAATTCAACACTTCTTATATAACCGTCATGGAAATATTACACGTATCATATATTACACTACTTTGTCTTTTCACGATATTTGCCTCGATCAACAGGCTTAGCAGACAACATTAAACATTAAAATACAGCGCGAGAGGTCAGTAGTAATAATTGAAGAAGAAAACACTCTCTTGTACACAAATTGTCTCCCAGACTTGACAGCTGTCAGCTACAACAAACTTCTTTAAACTTGCAGTGTTTTGTTGCTCCACAGCCCTCACATTGAAGACTGGCGTCCACTTTTTGTTGGGGTTAACAAAACTTCATTTTGCACATTATTTTTAGCATACGATTAGAATTTTTAATACATATACTGAGTTATTTAACATGCCTCTGTGGACTGCTGGAGATCTAATGAGATAAATAGTTACAGATGGTGCAATGATGTAGTTGTAGATCCCATATTCGAATATCCATAAAATCAATTTTACACGGTGGGTTAATATATGTGAAGGCTATAATATAAAGAAGTTCAATTTTTTACTACGACCAAGCAAACTAATTTTTTAATCAATTCTAAAATAACAATATATATATATGGTGAACAAATTTAGTAACCATGTGATTTGTATGTAAAGATTTTATTGAACATGTTCCTGGAAAAAAATGAAATTTCAAATTTATAGCTGAAGTATCTGGCAAGGTAGGAAAGCGCCAAACATCCAGTGTAGGTGGCAAAATATACAGCTTCTTTTATTCTAGATATGTCCTGCAGAAGATATATAGACTGGCAATCATACAGAAAAGAATTTTTACATCCCCTGGTAGATGAAAGAGAAAATGTGTCATCTTACTTAGTGAATTCTTCAATGACGCCCAGCCAGACTTCATGAATGGATATGTACCACCATAGAACACATTATTTTCCATGTATTCATGGTTTCTTTCCGAATGCAATTTAGTTATTTTAATACATATTTTAGTTGTAATTCACAACCACTTATTCATAAACTTTTTAATAGGATAAAACACATAGCCGAAGGGATATGTAATGTTTTTTCTTCTTGTAATTAAAGCTAATACCTAAAATTAATAAAGTTTAAGTTTTCTAATTTATCCCACAATCATCAACTCTACCACACTGACCATCAGTAGACTAAAAAGTTAGGAACCAAAGTGCAGCAAACAATAATAAGCTTTTTGGTGAACTATTCCATTAGTAACGAATTTACCGAATAGAAACTTGACCGAATCAATACAAATTTATCACTTTGAATCGTTAAAATGTTTGTATTAGTTAGATATGTGTTACGATATCGTTATTGTGTCAATAAAACCACGCCAGAAAGTATAATTAATATGAACAGCGTGTTGGTGTTCTGATACAAAACATGGTAGGAGTACACCACACCACAAGTCGTGTAACCGGCTTCGCTGAGGAAAAATTTCGAATCTAGAATTAATTTAACCCTCGATATATCTGACAGATAAATAGACAGTTAGACAGAAATTAACACGTTTCCAGCCCCTCGAGTGCCAGGCTTCGCTGACGCTCAGTCAATAATCATAAATTTGCAGTTGCAGAAGGAAATTATGCATGAATTTATGTATGTTTGTGTATAGAATGAGACTTTCTTGCTATCTTCTTCAGTTGGCTCCCTCTCTATTGGTTAAATTTCTCTCTGTGAGTAAGAGAGTTACACTTTATTCCCTCATTTAGGACATAACTATTTTCATATTTTGGCATTTCCCGATGGTAACACAAAAAAAAAAAAACATTAGATTGTTACTTAAATATTTCTTATTATAAACTTAAATATATAGAGCACAAAATACACCACATATATATTATAAAATACACAACTAAACATTTTATTCAGAGTAAAAACCATACGGAATGTACAGCGTTAATTTATTGCAGAGACAACCCAAGCACAAAGCGATAACATAAAACACATGTTTCATTCATGAGATGAATTTCAAACATGAATGCACTTAAACCATATGTGGTTAATTATAACGCATTTTACAGTTAGACTGAGAAAATATCTCTAAAAGCTTGCGTTTTGGTGTATGATAATATAAAATAAAACAATAGCAGTGGATCACAATTAATTATGCTCTGACTATTAATTCTCCCTTTGGTAACCAATAAGTAATTATATTGGGACTAAGTAATTATTTACCGATACCTTAAAATGCATAATTAATTAAGTATAATGTTTCCATATCCGTTCCTATTTTTATTGTTTATAACCAGATGGCCAGGTGATATCTGAATTTTTTTTCTTTGAAAGCTTATGGAAAGTTTTCAACAACTCTCCATGGACATATCAAAATCGTGGCTCTTCTTCAGGTCTGTCCTGCGGTCAGACATATACTCGTACGGAAACGATAACTTCATATTCTTCTCAATGACGCTCAGCCAAATCGAATAGACATGTACCAGCATAAAACTCATTATTCCCCTCATGTTTCATTCAGAATTGAAGTCTAGGGATGAAATCTTTATCGAGATAAAGATAGTAGGCTACAGGTGATTTAATAAGCATTTTAAAACTGTCCACTAAGCCTTAATTCAAAAAGAACGATGTGAAAATTTTCTCTAACGATCAGCCAAATGTATAGTGACATACACCACCATCGAACTGGTGTTGTTTATATTGAAATGAAGGTCGTTATCAGGTACATGCGGATCAATACAAACGGAAATTACATTTTTCCAGCCCCTCGAGTGATATGCTTCAGTAACGCTCAGCCAGTTACAATACAATAAGTTAGGAATAGAACATTAACGATACAGCCTTGAACGAAAATCTTTCAAAGTCTAATATAAGTCTTTACGTGAATGTTTTAATTATTCTTAAAATATTAATGAGCTCTATTCATCAGGTTTGTGGAACGGTTTAAGATGAGTAATTACCTCCTCTCTCATCTAAGACTGGGAGCTTTGTTGGGAAGAGAAATTTGCAAAGGCGACTTTTCATAATTCTATAAACATAGATTGATTTCCAATGCTATTGAAATTTAAGTATTTCACTTTATCATTCGTTTAAAATGACATACCTTAATCAGTTTGATATACTATCTTAAAATATCCATGTTTTCCTTCAATAAAATACATAAAAGGGAATAATCAGTAATCCATAATAAATCAAACACAGTTATAATGGTATTTCAGAAAGATCTAGTTAAGAAAACAAACAAATTTCTTTGATTTATATGTATATTATTCATCAATAATTAATAACTGTTATTTGTTTGAGACAAATTTTATACAGGTACTTAAATTTTTAGCACAGAAGAACAGATTTGCCTGATACTTTGTCATATTCAAATATTATAATCAGGAATAAGCTTGAATAAAACACTTCAAAATTTGTTACAGTTAATATACAACTTTTTCACACTGATTTCAAATAACTTACTGAGCAGACAGAAGAAAGTGTTATCCTATCAAAAACGGTGTTCAAATTATTCAAATATACAGTATAATTAATTGGCACTGTTGTAATTAAATTATAAACACATATGCTTAACTTCATACAGACTGATTTAGATATTTTTATAATTATATTGAAAGGCAACATGACACTACATTTAACCGGAACAATAAGTAACACAAAGCCCCAAAACAGCGATTTAAGTAGGAGCTCATGAGGCATGACAATGTTCGGGCAAGTTTTAGAATACTCTTGGCACGGGTAAAAGGTTACATCCATTTTCTTAAAAGGCTCCTAAGTATGGGATATTATCTTAGGCATGTTCACTCGTTTTCTTGCCAAGCTTGCGTGCCAGATGTCTTCTTTCTTCACTTTATCTTTTAGTTTCGGTTAAATACCTTTTATCAAAGTCCTGTCATAAAAATATGAACGTGATATGACGTGATTTCATTTTTTTATATATTTAAATACTGATAGTTTTTAATAGTATTTAGATTAATGTTTATGTAATTAAATTCGTTAAATACCGACGTCACTGATAATATCGGACCAAAAATTAATTGTTTTGTTCCATAATTATTGTTATTTCAGTACCTGAGATGTTGTAATGTTGTATAGCCAACACACCAGAGTAACTTACAGTCGGCTGGACACGTTATAACATGTTGCTACGTGTTACCGAGAACTGTTTACACCGTCAACCCCAACTATCGGCGATGTTTACTCTGTAAACAACACAATTAAGTGTCCACTGATCAATACACGAGTGGCTGCTCCAGAGCCGGCATGTGTCGCTAACAATAAATTCTGATCGTTAGCACATGACAAGAATATTATTTTATTTGGTACTACCAGCATCAATAATTGTTAACAAACGTCAAAATAATGTTTAAATTCTATTTCTAACGTAGATTGACTGGAAAGCAATAAATTTTACTATAAAATAACGATCCACAGAGTACAGTAAACACCGTTGATGTCACATATGGACATCCCAATGGAGCGGCACATCGCTAACCGCAAAAGTGGAGTTGTCATGGTACAGGGGGAACTTTATTTTCAGCTAATTTTTTTGCAGTCAATGGTTGGAGTGGTTTCCATAGTTTTGATAGCTTTAGCAGCTAAACGTGGGGGAAATGTCTCAAACTCAAATGTTTGAATTTACTTCGCTAAAAATTTGATTTCATTGTATTGCATGGGTTTAGAAAGAGGATACCCATTAACGATACTTCCATTGTTATTTTTTAAACAAATTTTATTAGTAATCTATTCAGTGAACCTAAGTAATTTTACTATGAGGAAAACTACTAGTAATACGCATGAAAAAACCCAAATAAATTAATAAATATCATGACTTTATCCTCTGAACTCTGACACCAATTTATTAACTACACCAAACGATTTGTTAATTGTTCTAATTCCAAGAGAAAACAAAAATTAAAATTGTAAATAATTATTGACAAATTTTAAAGACTAATTAAAAATTTAAATTGTTACGTGCCTTATCAAACAGGATACAAAAATGCTAGACCACATATCGAGTAACGGGCTTCGCTAAGCTTCATTTAAACTTTACATAGTGAGTACAGAAAAGAAATGTTTACATCCCTTCTGCACGCAAAATAGAAATTGTGTTTACTTCTGAGAGCAAAATTTAAAGTCTATAGCATATTTCATTCTCAAGAATAATCCATAAAATATATAGGTTAGTTCGTTTTCAAGATATACTGAGAATAGATAGACATATAGACAGACAGAAATAAAATTCTTCCTGTCCCACGAGATTGAGTACATAAAAGTTTAAACAAAACTACATATCGTTTTAGTACTCAAATTCTACTGAAAATCGTTGTAAAATAAGCCTAAGCATCGTAATTAGATGTACGACATTGTCAATTTATAACTGGACAATTTTTATTTAATGAGAAGGTTTATTCTCGTACTAATCTAGTTAAACAATTTATTTTATTACATATAGAAATACAAAGACAAAACAAACGAATTTATAATGCAAAAGCCATTATAAATACTTTGTATTTTAAGTGAAAAAATATATGGATAAACTATGTGATAAATTATGACAAAACAAACGAATCTCTAATATCAATGTCCATATAAAAATGTTATATTTAAAATGACAATATATTTGGAAAATTGAGATTAAGATGTTATAAACTCAGATGTATATCTAATGGAAATGACAGATTCCAGAACATACAAGAGCACTAACTGTGACTTTTCCCACGTCTATTCACAGTCTTCAACTTGAGACATGTTTGAGAAGAAAGTTAGCTAAAGTTTCCAGGAATAAGTCTGCAATACGACTTGGTACTCAGATCTACATTATTTTACTCTTTGAATGCATGCTACTGAAATTGTTCTCATCAATCAAGCACGTAGTAAGAAAGTGCAAGAGCTCAGTTGCAAAGTTTATCAATTGTAAGAGCGAAACTTTGAAATGTGTTTTATCCCACTGCTCGAAACAAAGCTGATATTCGTGTGTACCGTTATGAATTGGAAGAAAAGGTCCACTTCCATGCAGTAAGATTTCGTGTGCGGCTGCCATCTTGATATCATAGACTAAATAAATACTAACTGTCATTTGTGTGTTATTCATAACTGCTGTAGAGTTAACAATTGCCAAGAAAACATTTCATGATGTTATTCAGGAATAATCGAACTCAAATTACTCCTCAGAATTTATTTAGTAAATTTCAAGGAACCCATTAACAAGAAAAGAAATTTTATCCTCAAAGAAACCCTTTTCTTGTGTTAATTAATATAATTATTTGTCGTTTATAAATTTTCATTTTTCAATTCAACAAATAAAATATAATAATACCAATGTGTCAATCCTTAAATAATTGAGAAGTATAAATACAAGCAAAATAGATTTGTATGAAGAATATAAAAATAAAGTTGTATATTTGCCATTGTAATGAAAGATTTTCTGCACGATATAAAAGTTTGGAAAATATGTAGGATTGATTTAATTTTAATCTTTTAAGTTAAGAGTAAACCAATTTGTATTTTTTCAGTTGAAATACTTTTGATACACATTTTGATTGAGATCCTTCAAGGTCAGAACGAAGTACTGGATTAATCAATCCTACTGGCGTAGTTATAAACATAGTATGGCATTTGATTGTCATTTAAACGGTTTATGCAAGTACATAACACCGCAACTCTTTCTACCCGAATAAAAACTGCATATATTGTCGATTTTGTATTGCAACATACACGTATTATTCAGTCATATAAAAACCAACGTATAGAGCAATTACAAATTGTATTCTTAATAGGATCTGTCAAAATGGAATAAATTCAAATACAATGACCTCTATGTGCCTAAGGTCGGTGCATTACTCAGTAGCACTATTATTGAGGTTGATGTCTTTTTCAGCGTTATTTCAAGGATGGCAGTCGGCAACAAATTGCTGTAAAAACATACAAAGTTCTAAGTCAAGCCACGTCCTTTATTGAAGGACAACATATTGACTCCACCGGCTGTCCTGTCAAAACAGCTCCGGAATACGGAATCAAGCCATTTTGTACGAAAACTTTCTTTCACAACAGAGCAGTTAAACATTAATAACCTGTTATTAAAACCCTATACCTTATTTATTACACATTAACTTACATATTCAATAACTGTTATAGTTATGTGTATTATTTATGTTACTAACCATTAATTTTACCATTGAATAGACAAGTTTTCCGGACGTCCTTTAAATTATTTGTGAGACATTTCGTCGATTTGTGTGTGTGAGTAAGCGCACATGTGTGTGTGGAAACATGAATGCTGTGTTAGTGCAATATTGCAGCTGCAATAATGTGTGTATACCAATGCCCTAGTGACATAATAGACGGCTTTTATATGTCACTCATACCCTTAATTATAGTTATTGAAATTGCGCAAGCATCGATGTCAACTATAATGACATTGTGAAGTAGAATGAACAACACTAATGACGGTAGTTTCAGTAGAGAGTTTTTAATAAATCATTAGTGTAATACGCCGAGACACCAATTACAACAGACTGCATGCTAACTGTGATAAACAGGGACTGAAGAGGGTGCTGGGTGACTGTTATATTAGAATTATGTATAGACACATTCATAGTTTGTAATACTCTGCAGCAAGCATATTGACAAATATTTTAGGATCTAACATGTTACGAAACGTGTATATAGAGTAATAAAAAACAAAATAACGTTTCCAGTACTTGCACCTGACTTCTTCTTTAGGAACAAAAATATGAAATATAATGTTTTTAATGTAAAAAAGTTCAAAAGTTTTTCAGTGAAGCAGAATAAAATAAAATTTATAACAAGTAATTCTTATATAAAAGAAACCAGAATATAACTGAAATATAGAAATAATTACAGAAAAAACAAAGAAGATACCCTTGTACGATACATATACGCACGAGAAACACATGATATATCACCACGGAGCAGCGAGACCGTGAAGTACCTAATCTACGGACAATAGTTTGTATGTCGTACATTTACTTCTATGGCTTACAACCTTGACTGGCTGAGTGTTTAGCGTAGCCTATCCCTCAATGGACTTCATTTCTGTCTATCTATCTGCCCGCACATATCTAGAAATCAAACAAACCTATAGTCTTGGAGTTTTGCATGAAGCTTTATTTCTACATAAGCAACTCAAATTTTGATCATGGAGAATGTCACTCCTGGGGATTGGAAAGAAGCTTTAAGCGAAAATTCTCCGTTGGTCTTATGAATAATCATGATAAGAAAACAGAATAAATACATTTCTAAAAAAAAACTGAGTAAAACAAAATGAATGTTTACCAATACGTGATAACTCGTGTAACATACTGATATAGACGTGAAATGTTGCACGTAGCCTTAGCTAAGCACGTTAAGCTACACGTGGTGTGGCGTACTTCTATGCTGTACTGTTAAAACTGATATATTTATGTGTTAAATTTCTTACATCCAGAGTTTTACATGTGTTGAAGAAATATAATGCCAGTTCAAAAAAACGTAGTGTTTTTGTTTTGTCAGATAAAAGGATTGTAATTGTTCGTAATACTTATACACTTTTAGATCACACATCTACATTATTGAAATGTATACAAAGATATAAATATATTATTTTAAAAGCAATTAACAAATTTTAAATCTTTGCAGTAAATTCACTTGGATATTTGTCTAAAAACTAGTCGCTAAATTAATTCTGATATGATAGAGTACTAGGAGAGTTACTTAGAGCGGATATAACACAATTTAATCCTTTTGTTTTCATAACTATTTGACATGTATGTTTGGGTAATTTTTTTTATTGCTGAACTGAAAAATTCCAAGTCGTTTGAAAGCAAAACGTAGAGTTTACGACGGTTACTCGATTTGGTAAAGCGCCGAATAATCCTTGTTTACTAACAAATTTCCTAATCTCCATATCCTGTGTAGAGTTTTCAATTCCGCGCCCTCCCGATAATTCTGAACAAATCTACAGTTCACGTGAAACCATAGCTTCAAAATTGGAATTATCATTACATATAACATTCCCTTTTATTGGCAGTTAGATCGTGTGTGTTGTTTCCTTTGTTTCTCTCTGATATTTTTGCACAAATCTGTAGATCAAGTGAAAGAACTGCACTGACATTCCAATAGTCACTGCATCAGACAAAGTATCGCGTTTCCGTATCACTTTCCTCTTAAAGACTTGTGGATCGTGTGTGTTGTTTCCTTTGTGGCTCTGATACGTATTTGTGTACAAATCTGCAGATCACGTGAAATCTCGCATCAAGGTCACAATATCTTTTGTAAACATTTATCACTCTCATCATCAGGTCTTCATGCAATATGAGTGGTTTTTTAGGCTGGAATCATTGTGTTTCAAGTTCAATACTTTCACGTGTCAGTAAAATTAAACAGACATGAGGGTGTGCACAGAGATAAGTAGGACAGAACCAACAGGATGATAGCACCAACTGTACTGTTCCCAGCTCCCACACATGGGCGCACAACTTGACTCTGACATAGCTCTTAGTCATTGTTTGCCACCTAATAGTTAGTTCATATGACAACTAAAGTCAACTCTATTGTGATCTCAGCAAACGAAAACTAAGTGCATATTCGGCAGGAATGTGTTCAGAGATCAATTTATTGTGTTTTTCTATGATTACATGCTCAGAATGATATGAATAAATTTATGACTTTAAATATGTAATTTTAATAAATTCCTGAATAAAGCATTGCAACTTACTTTTCATTCGAACTGTTCTTGCGTATTTAAGATAATTCAAGAACTATTTAATCTGAATGGCCATTAGCTTTTAGTTTTGTATTTTTATACGTATTCCTCGTAGTTATTATGTAACAAAGAAGATTGAAACAAACCGTAAGGATTATTAAAGTTATATGTCTTTAAAATTTGCTCCTAACACTCACTATAACTGTTGCAATACTTACGTTCAAGTTTTAAATTTGTGCAAATTTGTATATGGTTGTCTCAAAAACGATTTAATTTTTATAAGAGAACGTTTAGCAACTGGTAAACAATATTTATATAATAGGCGAGAACACTAAAATTCTTTATAATTAACAACTGTAAAATTCTAACTAAAAACGTACTTTGAGTGAACTGAATTGTACCAATTAAAATTAAAACATTTCCTTCGGTGTGCAACGATATTTGAAAATACTAAAACCCTTATTGGGGCAAAATTAAGTCACAGTAAATATTCTAATTAAGTATAGTTTTTAACTCAGGGTAGAATAACATGTTTTGATAATATTATAACAGATTAAGCACACCACAGGACAAGTTCCCTCTTAACAGGATCTGATCTATTCTCCCTGGGGAGCAAAGCAGGACAACTCGAGAGGAAATGGAAAGTAGTTTAACAGTTTGTCACAGTCACTGTAACTTTTATTTATTTATTTATTTTATTATTCGATACTACTACGGATCTTGGTTTGGATCTACGAGCACACTTCAGCGGGAATAACGCTTGTTTGTGTTTATTTCTCAACTATTGTACTGTTACGTAGTTATAATAACAAGCGATAAATATAGAGAATAATAAATTATTGTTGCATTTATTTTTCTTGAACTGTAATATTTTTTAAGGAGCCGACAGGTCCTTTCAATGACAAATCGTGTCATCATTGTCTGTCTGTCTGTCTGTCTGTCCGTACTGTGTAATGTAAGAAAGATCCTTAATACGTGAAACTTGGTACTGAGGTTTCTCTTAGTCAAAAGAAGGCTTGGGTTCTAAAACAATGTTCTCTAAACTTAAATCTAAAATGGATCAGGATACTTGAATATGCCGGGTGTCCCAAAAGTCCCACTCCTCCATCTAACTTTTGAATGGAATTAAACAAACCAATATCCTTTGGGGGGTAGTTATATAATGAAAAATGATGTTTTTGCGCTACATGAGAAGTTAGCCCCTCAACCCAAAATGGGGGTTGGGGGTCAAGTCAAAATTTTTAAATGCACACTCCAATGAAATGACATTTCATTTTAAAGATCTTTATGAAAGAAGAACAATGCCACAGACTAGAGGTCTCTATCTCAATCCAGTACGAAACAACGGCTTGTCAAAGTCTTATTGAAAACTTAGTATTA
This sequence comes from Homalodisca vitripennis, assembly GCF_021130785.1. NCBI lineage: Eukaryota > Metazoa > Arthropoda > Insecta > Hemiptera > Cicadellidae > Homalodisca > Homalodisca vitripennis. The sequence continues at coordinate 23,168,659 of NC_060209.1, forward strand.
AGAATAAGTCAAAAAATATTACATGTCAGTAACAAAATATTGAGAAAGAAGTTTAGCCCACTTTTTTCGAATCTATAGTATGTTGGTACTATTGGAGTCTGCCATAGTTGTAAACTCTAAACAAAACCTACGCAGAGTGGTCCACAGTACAGTAAGTAGTGACCTTTCAGCTCTTAGTTCCAAACTGTGAGACTGATAAAGTCCTTGCTGTTTCCTTGTGTCTCTTGCCCCCAAACTAATCTAACTTTGTGTAGATAACATCTCTGGTTCACCCCAACTTTGGAAATATATGGATACCACTGTAAATTTATAGTCTTACATACACTAATACTATTGCTGGCCGAAATGTTTAGAATAAAGTAAATATGAAACGAATTTATGAGTTACAAGTACTCTAATAACCCTGAGATATGTTTAATGATATTGTATTATTGTTACAAGTATTGGAAAGAAAATTTTGGATCAGTATTAGATATCCAAAGTTAATTCTAAATCCATAAATTAATAGCCCGTTTGATCGAGTACTCACAATATAAAATAAATCAGCTGTTTATATTGTGTTTTAATCGTAGTTATTGACCTTATAGTAAATATTTTTGGTGGCTCACATTCAATTGTTTCTATATTTGCAAATTCAAATTGTGTTGGCGTTAGCCGTAATATATTCACGTGTGTACGAATATGTTTGAACAGAACCAAGTGTCATTTTTGGGATGTATCATTTTATAAGATATTCGTAGGCGGTGAAAAACTGTTAATCGTTGTTAGCAACAAAAAGTGTTTGTTTACTTACGTTAACATAATATTTTGACTCCTGTTCAAAGCCTAGGGCCGAGAGAACCAATGTCCACTATATAAGCACACCACAAGTAATTTTAAAAATCGGTAGCAAAACTTTTTCTACGAAAAAAATCGATCCACGATACTTTTTTGCAGAGGCTGAAATGGTTAAAGTATAAAAATATAATTTTTTCCTCAGATTATATTTATTCTAGCTTTATCCACTTGAACTTATGGTTAAGCACATAAATAATAGTTATATCACAGTCAGACAACTTAGTAAAGAGAATAAATATCGCCACTGAAAGAGTCTGTATATGGTTAGCTGACACTGAGTCTAAAGACTAGTTCAAGTGCGTCAAGCTAAGAAAAATATGATCTTAGGAAAGTGTTACTTTTTATCCGTTTTAAGAAAAACCAGGCTATGTCCCTATACAGTGAAAATTGGCTCTAGGCTGTTCAATTAATAATATAAAGTAAGTTTTTAATCAGCTTCATTTACTACGGGTACAAAAGATGAAAGTTTATGAATAAATGAATGAATTATTTATTCTGAAATTAAAATTCACATTATTTGGAATAATCACTAGCCACTTTTCCTAGTAATATGGACAGCTAATCAGAAATTTAAAACATTTTTAACGTATAGACTTTTAGTCTAGCATCTGAAAAAAATTGGAAAATAAACATCACCTTCTGCTATATCTGTGTAACTTAAAATACTTACTAATTCAATATATACGAAAGAATAATGTAATAAACAAACAAAAATGGGATTATCAACAAATATACAGTACTGTAATACAATAAAATATTATTTACAAGATTAGTAAATATCACTAACCATTTACATACAATACATTAAATATAAAATCCAATATTAAATGAAACGATATGACAATTATATAATTAATCAAATGTATCATATCAAACATGTTATTTACAATAAATTTACAATGCGATTTACTGCATATTTTATAACCAGAACCCTAAAGTGAGAAAAGCCAAGCAGTAATTTTCTAAAAAAGATAGTTATATTTGTAGGAGTTATTTTTAAATATGCAGTTAATTTATTAAAATACTTGGGTTCTAAATAACAAGAGTCGCGGGATGATGGCCTTTTTACTTTTGGGTGATATATTTGTAGATAGATATAAAGTGACTACTGTAGTACTCTACTCCAAATAAAAAATAATCTTAAAACTTAAAAAATAAATCGATTTTGAAATGGTAATATCTCCATTTGTAGAAATAAAGGAAAAGAACTATGACGCTTATTTTTCTTTAATATTATACGTAAAAAATCGTAAAATAATTCTGTGTAATTCTGAATTTTTCCAATACTAAGTACAGGCATACGGACAGCCTTGCATAGAACGTTTCAAGGCATAGATTTAAATTATATATAAATATTACGTACAGGATACAGTAGCTTAGAATTAAGTTTTACGTATTTCAATTTATTTTGAAAAATACATTGGGTTTTTAAGTGTTGCTTTAACGTTATCTGAACTAAGTGGTATCTTTGAAAACAAGGTCGTTTGAGGAAAATAAACAAGATAAAGTGAGGACGGAGTGGTATCGAACGTCTGGATATATGGCAGTCTGGGTCTCTCTGACAGTAGTAATGGGATTGGAATAACCGCCATATGTATCTTATGTGACCGAAACTAAATATTTCATCTTACTATACCGTCAGATATTGAAATGTTTCAAGGATTTCATCAACTAAATTAACACTTTGGAGCTACATAATTGTCAATAACATCTTGGAGTAATAACAGCGGAAAAGGTTATTTGGTTATAAATATATACCACCTGATATACCCAAGTATGTGATATATTTTTGATACATAACATTTAGTCAAAACTCAGGAGAGCCGGTTAAGATCCTACCAACATAGATGATTGATCTTGAGGCACGTGATTATAGCTGTCTAGATCAAGGGCCTACGAATTGTTCACAAACAGTTTATGCATGGTGAATTAGGAATTAAATAGAATTCTTGAACACATTGTATTTTTTCTGTCTCTTTCTATTAGCACATTTCTGAATACCGACGTTTATAGCAGCGAAATATCTACAGCTGTCTGGAGAGTCCTGGCCTGCTAACACCAAGCTTCGTATCACCACCGTACCACACCGCCACGAACTGCCCGCTAACCACAACGTCAACCAGGAAACCGTTCGTGTTAAAGCTTACATCGAAGAATTAGCAATAAGGCACAATATACCGCTCCTATACATCAACATAATCGAACGAGAAGTTGATGTTATTTTATATTGAATTGAATTGCATTTGTTCAAGAAATTATACATTTCCGAGGCCCCGCTGAGTACAATACTTGTCAGCGGGAACCTATATAACTATATTTTACTACAGTTAAGATTATCTTTGATCAATTATCTTTCAAGTCCTTAATTTAGTATTTTAAATTTAACTGTGGTGAAAATTGGTAAATAATATACATACAACAGTGAAATTATTAATTTGGAGTGATTTAAAAATATTGTCTGTTATTACTATAAGTGAATACAATACATCATTTTCATAACACTATTAAATATTCAGTGAATTTTGTTTTTAGATAACCTGAAATTTTGAAGAAAAGTGAATAAATTGGGTGAATAGGTCAATGGTATTGACCGTGGCGAATATTTAATAGACTCGGTCAACTAAGTAAGTCATTAGTCTTATCAGTTATTGCCCATTCCTATCTATTTATGTAATAATCACTAAAGATGTTGGGTTATCAGAAGAGGTAGACAAACATTACGTACAGTTTATACAAGTTTTCAAAAACTATATATATATATATATATATATATATATATGTACATTATATTATTATTACCTTTTTGCCGAGATATTTTAAGGATATTATGCAGTAAGTAATTTAACAAGTAATACTAAACGTAATGAATGACCATTAGGCCCTAATTCACAAAAAATGATGTAATTTTAAATGAATGTTTGTTCTTTCTTGGACATCATGCGGATGGACTGGCAAAAGGAAATCATATTTTTTCCAGCCCCTCCAGTGACAGGCTTCAGTAACGCTCAGCCAGTTACAGTACAATAAGTTAAGAATAGAACACTAACGATACAGCCTTGGACAAAAATCGTCCAAAGTCTAATATAAATCTTTACGTGAATGTTTTAATTAATCTTAAAATTATAATAAGCACCATTCATCAGGTTTGTGAAACGGTTTAAGATGAGTAATTATCTCCTCTCTCTCCTCTGTGCCTGGGAGCTTTGTTGAGAAGAGAAATTTGCAAAGGTGATTTTTCATAATTCTATAAACATACTGTAGATTCTTTTTGAACCAATGATATTGAAATATTATATTTCACTTTAACATTCGTATATGTACAATGAAGTACCCTAGTCAATTTGAGATACTAACTTAAAATATCCATGTTTTTTCTTTAATATAATTGGTAAGAGGGAATAATCAGTTAATTTCCATAATAAATAAATCACAGTTATAATGGTGATTCAGAAAGGTCCGTTTTAGATAACGTAAAAATGTTACTAATTTTCTTTGATTTGTATGTGTATTATATTTTAAGAATCAAGAAAGTTTATATGTTTGACACAAATTTTATACCGTTAAATTCCCTTTTTAAAACAGAAGAACAGATTTGGCTGATACTTTGTCATATCCAAATATATAATCAGGAATTAAATCTTGATTAAAAAACTTCTAAATTTATTACAGTTAATGTATGTTATTACAGTTCTTTTACATTTATTTCAAAGAACTTATTGAGCAGAAAGTGTTATCCTATCAAAAACGGGTTTATATTATCTAAATACATAATTGTAATTTGGGACCATTGTAATTAAATTTTAAACACATGTATACTTCAGTTCATACCGAATTATTTAGGTATTGGTATAAAAATATTGAAATGCAACATGACACTACATTTTACCGGAACAATAAATAACACAAAGCCCCAAAATAGCGACTTAAGTAGGAGCTCATGAGGCATGACAATGTTCGGGTAAGTTTTAGAATAATCTTGGCACGGGTAAAAGGTTACATCCATTTTCTTAAAAGGCTTCTAAGTATGTGATATTATCTTAGGCACGGTCATTCGCTTTCTTGCCAAGCTTGCGTGCCAGATGTATTCTCTCTTCACTTTATCTTTAAGTTTCGGCTAAATACCTTTTATCAAATTCTAGTAGACAAAAATATGAAACACTGACAATTTCATTTTTTATAGTATTTTGAATTTATAGTTTTTTAATTTCTAATTTAAAATGTATGCAGTCATATCAGCATAAAGATGCAAAACTTTTTAAAAATCGGCTTAGTATGATAAACAATTAATATCTGTATCTACATTTTAATTCCCATAGTCTTTCTAATTTGGCCAATTATTTCTAGTTGGTGATAGCAGATATAATTTTCATGAAAACAGCAAATTTTCCATCTCTAGACACTTCTGTGTCATACTCAAGAGTAAACTTTAGTTACTACAAGTGTGTTATCTAGATATGCTATCATTAAACTAGTTTTATTTTTTTTTCAAAGCTAAGTTTACATATGGTGGTAATACACAATGTTCTGGCGTATTCGGATTAAAAAAAACTCTCTATTTATTAGCACTTCACTCGTTTGTAGGTTATCATTATAAAAGATTCGCCATTTTCATTTATAATAGTTTTTATTTATACGTATAAATTGTTTGAAATATTGAATCATGGTACATAGTGATAGTTTTTAATAGTGTTTAGATTAATTTGTACGTAATTAAACATTGTAAAGTAATTCATCATATAAATGCCATCCTTATATTTAAAATGTATAGATAAAGCCATGTCACTAATGATATCGTACAAAATATTATTTTTTATGTTTCGTAATTATGTCTCTGCTAGAAAATTGTTTGTAAAATATTGTTATTTCAGTACCTGAGATGTTGTAATGTCGTATAGTTAACACACATCACAGTAACTTACAGTCGGCTGGACACGTTATAACATGTTGTTACGTGTTGCCGAGAACTGTTTACACCGTCGGCCCCAATTATCGGCGATGTTTACTCTGTAAACGACACAATGAAGTGTCCACTGATCAATACACGAGTGGCTGCTCCAGAGCCGGCATGTGTCGCTAACAATAAATTCTGATCGTTTGCACATGACAAGAATATTATTTTATTTGGTACTACCAGCATCAATAATTGTTACCAAACGTCAAAATAATCTTTAAATTCTATTTAGTAGATTGACTGGATAACAATACATTTTACTCTAAAATAACGATCCACAGAATACAGTAAACACCGTTGATGTCACATCTGGACATCTCTATGGAACAGCACATCGCCAACCGCAAATGTGGAGTTGTCATAATACAGGGCTAACTTTATTTTCAGGTTTAATTTTTCTGCAGTCAATGGTTGCAGTGGGTTGGTTCCCATAGTTTTAAAAGCTTTAGCAAGCTAAACGTGGGGAAAATATCTCAAACTCAAATGTTCGAATTTACTTTGTTAACAGTTTTATTTCATAATATTGGATGGGTTTAGAAAGAGGATATCCATTAACGATACTTCCATTGTTATTTGTTAAACAAATTTTATTAGTATTTTATTCAATTCAACTAAGAACTTATACTATAAAGATATAAAGAAAACTACTAGAAATACTCATGAAAAACCCGAGTAAATTATAAAATAGCACGACTTTATCCTCTGAACTCTGACACCAATTTATTAACTAGACCAAATCATTTGTTCATTGTTCTTATTCCATGGGCACAAAAAGAAATTAAAGTTTTAAATAATTATTGACTAATTTAAAATGTAAATTGTTACGTGCATTATCAAACAAGATACAAAAGTGCTAGACCAAATGTCGAGCAATAGACTTCAGTAAGGTTCATGTAAACTTTACATAGAGAATACAGAAAAGAAATGTTTACGTACCTTCTGCACGCAAAATAGGAATTGTGTTTGCTCCTGAGTGCAAAATTTAAAATCTATAGTTTATTTTATTATCGAGAATATTCCATAAAATATATAGGTTATTTCGTTTTCAAGATATACTGAGAATAGATAGACATATAGACAGACAGAAATAAAATTCTTCCTGTCGCACGAGATTGAGTGGCAGGAGTAGTAGTTAAAAACTAAGCTAATTTGACATTATCGTACCCAAATATTAATTGTTCTTTGTTAGTATACTACGTGTTAAGTTTGCCAAATAACACATAACAGTTTATAACAAGACTAAATATCGTTTTAGTACCCAAATTCTACTGAAAATGGTTGTAAAATAAGCCTAAGCATCGTAAGTAGATGTACGACATTGCAAATTTATAGCTGAACAAATTTTAGTATATGAGAAGGTTTATTCACGTACTAATCTAGTTTTAAAATTATTTTTATTTATTGCATATAGAAATACAAAGACAAAACAAACGAATTTCTAATGCAAAAGTCTTTAGAGCATATTGAATGAATATATATATATATATATATATATATATATATATATATATATATGGATAAACTATGTGATAAAACAAACGAATCTCTAATATGAATGTACATATAAAAATTTTACATTTAAATTGATAATATATTTGGATAGTTAAGATTAAGATATTATTATAAACTCAGATGTATATTTAATGGAAATGACAGATTCCAGAACATACAACAGCACTAACTGTGATTTTTCCCACGTCTATTCACAGTCCTCAACTTTGAGACACGTTTGAGAAGAAAGTTAGCTAAAGTTTCCAGGAATAAGTCTGCAATACGACTTGGCACTCAGATCTACATTATTTTACTCTTTGAATGCATGCTACTGAAATTGTTCTCATCAATCAAGCACGTAGTAAGGAAGTTCAAGAACTCAGTACAGTCAGTTGCAAAGTTTATCAATTGTACGACGAAACTTTGAAATGTGTTTTAATCCCATTGCTCTAAAAAAGCTGTTATTCGTGTCTACCCTTGTGAATTAGAAGAAAAAGTTCACTTCGTGGCAGTAAGATTTCGTGTGCGGCTGTCATCTTGATATCATAGACTAAATAAATACTTTTTGTGTGTTATTTATAACTATACCATGCTGTAGAGATAAAAATTTCCAAAAAAAAACATTTTATGATAATATTCAGGAATAATTGAACTTAAATTAGTCCTCAGAATTCATTTAGTAAATTACAAGGAAACCATTAACGAGAAAAGAAATTATATCCTCAAAGAAACCCTTTTCTTGTGTTAATTAATATAATTATTTGTCGTTTATAAATTTTAATTTTTCAATTCAACAAATAAAATATAATAATACCATTGTGTCAATCCTTAAATAATTGAGAAGTCTAAATACAAGCAAAATAGATTTGTATGAAGAATATAAAAATAAAAATGTATATTTCCCATTTCAATTAAAGATTTTCTCCACGATATAAAAGTTTGGAAAATATGTAGGATTGATTTAATTGTAATCTTTTAGTTAAGAGTAAACCAATTTGTATTTTTTCACTTGAAAGACTTATAAACATTTTGATTGAGATCTTTCAAGGTCAGAACGAAGTACTGGATTAATCAATCCTACTAGCGTAATTATAAACTTAGAAGTAATATATAGTATGGCATTTGTTTGCCATTTAATCGGTTTATGCAAGTACATAACACCGCAACTCTTTCTACCCGAATGAAACTGTATATATTGTCGATTTCGTATTGCAACATACACGTATTATTCAGTCATATAAAAACCAACGTATAGAGAAATTACAAATTGTATTCTTAATAGGATCTGTCAAAATGGAATAAATTCAAATACAATGACCTCTATGTGCCTAAGGTCGGTGCATTACTCAGTAGCACTATTATTGAGGTTAATGTCCTTTTCAGCGTTATTTCAAGGATGGCAGTCGGCAACAAATTGCTGTAAAAACATACAAAGTTCTAAGTCGAGCCACGTCCTTTATTGAAGGTCAAAATATTGACTCCACCGGCTGTCCTGTCAAAACAGCTCCGGAATACGGAATCAAACGATTTTAGACGAACACTTTCTTTCACAACAGAGAAGTAAAACACTAATAATCTGTTATTACAAACCTATACCTTATTTATTACACATTAACTTACACATTCAATAACTTTTATAGTTCTGTGTATTATTTATGTTTAAGGTAAATCTGTTACTGGCCATTATTTTCACCATTGAATAGACAAGTTTTCCGGACGTCCTTTACATTATTTGTGAGAAATTTCGTCGATTTGTGTGTGTGAGTAAGCGCACATGCGTGTGTAGAAACACGTATGATGTGTTAGTACAATACTGCAGCTGTAATAATGTGTATATAACAATGCCCTAGTGACATAGTATCTGGCTTTTATATGCCACTCATACTCTTAACTAGAGTTATTAAATTGTGCAAGCACCGATATTCACTGTAATGACATTGTGAAGTAGAATGAACAATACTAATGACGGTAGTTTCAGTAGAGAGTTTCTAATAAATCATTAGTGTAATACGCCGAGACACCAATCACAACAGACTACATACTAACTATAGGAAGTAGGGGCTGAAGAGAGTGCTGTGTGACTATTTTATTAGTGTTGCGTATTGAAAAAATTCATAGTTTGGAATACTCTGCAGCAAGCATATTGACAAATATTTTAGGGTCAAACATGTTACGAGACGTGAATATAGAGTAATAAAAAACAAAATAACGTTTCCAGTACTTGCACCTGACTTCTTCTTTAGGAATAAAAATAAAAAATATAATGTTATTAATTCAAAAAGATCAAAAGTTTTTCAGTGAAGCAGAATAAAATAAACTTATAACAAGTAATTATTATATAAAGAAACAAAAATATAACCGAAGTACAGAAATAATAACAGAAAAAACAAAGAAGATACCCTTGTACGATACATATGCATGAGTAACACATGTTATATCACCACGGAGCAGCGAGACTGTGACGTACCTAATCTACGGACAATAGTTTGTATATCGAACATTTACTTCTATGGCTTACTACTTTGACTGGTTGAGTGTTAGCGTAGCCTATCCCTCAATGGGCTTCATTTCTGTATCTATCTGCCCGCAAATATCTAGAAATAAAAAAAACCAATAGTCTTGAAGTTTTGCATGAAGCTTTATTTCTACATAAGCAACTCAAATTTTGATCATGGAGAATGTCACTCCTGGGGATTGGAAAGAAGCTTTAAGCGAAAATTCTCCGTTGGTCTTATGAATAATCATGATAATAAAACAGAATAAATACATTTCTAAAAAAAAACTGAGTAAAACAAAATGAATGTTTACCAATATGCAACTCGTGTAACATACTGATATAGACGTGAAATGTTGCACGTAGCCTTAGCTAAGCACGTTAAGCTACACGTGGTGTGGCGTACTTCTATGCTGTACTGTTAAAACTGATATATTTATGTGTTAACTTTCTTACATCCAGAGTGTTACAAGTGTTGAAGAAATATAATGCCAGTTCAAAAAACGTAGTGTTTTTGTTTTGTCAGATAAAAGGATTGTAATTGTTCGTAATACTTATACACTTTTAGATCACACATCTACATTATTGAAATGTATACAAAGATATAAATATATTATTTTAAAAGCAATTAACAAATTTTAAATCTTTGCAGTAAATTCACTTGGATATTTGTCTAAAAACTAGTCGCTAAATTAATTCTGATATGATAGAGTACTAGGAGAGTTACTTAGAGCGGATATAACACAATTTAATCCTTTTGTTTTCATAACTATTTGACATGTATGTTTGGGTAATTTTTTTTATTGCTGAACTGAAAAATTCCAAGTCGTTTGAAAGCAAAACGTAGAGTTTACGACGGTTACTCGATTTGATAAAGCGCCGAATAATCCTTGTTTACTAACAAATTTCCTAATCTCCATATCCTGTGTAGAGTTTTCAATTCCGCGCCCTCCCGATAATTCTGAACAAATCTAGAGTTCACGTGAAACCATAGCTTCAAAATTGTAATTATCATTACATATAACATTCCCTTTTATTGGCAGTTAGATCGTGTGTGTTGTTTCCTTTGTTTCTCTCTGATATTTTTGCACAAATCTGTAGATCAAGTGAAAGAACTGCACTGACATTCCAATAGTCACTGCATCAGACAAAGTATCGCGTTTCCGTATCACTTTCCTCTTAAAGACTTGTGGATCGTGTGTGTTGTTTCCTTTGTGGCTCTGATACGTATTTGTGTACAAATCTGCAGATCACGTGAAATCTCGCATCAAGGTCACAATATCTTTCGTAAACATTTATCACTCTCATCATCAGGTCTTCATGCGATATGAGTGGTTTTTTAGGCTGGAATCATTGTGTTTCAAGTTCAATACTTTCACGTATCAGTAACATTAAACAGACATGAGGGTGTGCACAGAGATAAGTAGGACAGAACCAACAGGATGATAGCACCAACTGTACTGTTCCCAGCTCCCACACATGGGCGCACAACTTGACTCTGACATAGCTCTTAGTCATTGTTTGCCACCTAATAGTTAGTTCATATGACTACTATAGACAACTCTATTGTGATCTCAGCAAACGAAAACTAAGTACACATTCGGCAGGAATGTGTTCAGAGATCAATTTATTGTGTTTTTCTATGATTACATGCTCAGAATGAAATTTATGACTTTAAATATGTAATTTTAATAAATTCCTGAATAAAGCGTTGCCACTCACTTTTCATTCGATTTGTTCTTGTGTATTTAACATAATTCAAGAACTATTTAATCTGAATAGCCATTAGATTTTAGTTTTGTATTTTTACACGTATTCCTTGTAGTTATTATGTAACAAAGAAGATTGAAACAAACTGTAAGGGTTATTAAAGTTATATGTCTTTAAAATGCGCTCCCAACACTCACTATAACTGTTGCAATTCTTACGTTCAAGTTTTAAACTTGTACAAATTTGTATATTGATATCTCAAAAACGATTAAATTTTTATAAGGGAACGTTTAACAACTGGTAAACAATAATTTATATAATAGGCGAGAACACTACAATTCTTCAAAATTAACAATTGTAAATTTCTGAATAAAAACATACTTTGAGTGAAATGAATTGTACCAATTAAAGTTGAAACATTTCCTTCGTCGTGCAACGACATTTGAAAATATTAAAACCCTTATTGGGGCAAAATAAAGTCACAGTAAATATTCTAATTAAGTATAGTTTTTAACTCAGGGTAGAATAACAACTCAATGTATTCTTCCAAAAACATGTTTTGCTATCATTATAATATATTGAGCACATCAGAGGACATGTTTCATGTTAACAGGATCTGATGTATTCTCCCTGGGGAGCAAAGCAGGACAACTCGAGAGGAAATGGAAAGTCGTTTAATAGTTTGTCACAGTCACTGTAACTCTTCTTTATTTATCCACTTCGATACTACTACTGATCTTGGTTTGGATCTACGAGCACACTTCAGAGGGAATAGAGTTTGTTTGTGTTTATTTCTCAACTATTCTACTGTGGTATAGTTTTTATAACAAGCGATAAATATAGAGAATAATAAATTATTGTTAAATTGAACTGTAATATTTGTTAAGGAGCCGACAGGTTCTTACAATGACAAATCACGTCATTTACTGTCTGTCTGTCTGTCTGTCCGTACTGTGTAATGTAAGAAAGATCCTTAATACGTGAAACTTGGTACACAGGATTCTCTTAGTCAAAAGAAGGCTTGGGTTAGTCAAATGGATTTTTGGTTTTAAAAGGTTAAAGTGCATCAAAGTTACTGACCAAGAAAGATACTAATCAGAGTATAATTTACAGTCAGTTCGGTAGAGAAAGACCTTCACTACGTTCTATTGCATCCTTTGATACTCCGGTATAACGGTTTATAAATGCTTGCAGTGGCTTACGCCGGTAGATACTATTGTTCAGATTAATGCTGTATTATTTCTAAACCAATATATTATCAATTATTTAAGAATATTTTTACTTATAAGTAGATAGTTTTCCATTTCTTAACATTTAAATTTTACAAAATATTAATTGTAAAGTGCTTAGATCAGTATTATAATGCAGGTTGCAAAAACGAAGTCACTAACTAATTTTAAATTTAGATTGCACCAAAGATAAATAAACCATTTAATTCATTGGAAATACTATTTCAACGTTGTTATTAAAAACTGTCTTATTGTACAAAGCTGTGAATGTTCGCACATTAGGTAATTTAAACTAGTTAGCTCCTTAGCAATGTCTATGTTGTTTTTACTGTAGTTCAAGAAAGGCAAATAGATAAAACACAATTTTATAGCCTTATACGTATTTCTTGATCGGTGAAAACATCAAAATCTCATCAGAATAAGAAACTAATCTAATATGGATTAAAAAACCAACATATGTGATCATTTTCTAGGTCAGTGCAACAGCATAGTTTAATTGTGAAACCCTAAATAAATTAAATCGAGAGTGAATTTAAACGACCGGAACATATTCATATTGAACGCAGCAACGTTTTAGTTGCTCGATACACTTTCGTCGTTGGGACAAAAAGGCAAACTCCAACTATAAAACTTGAAATTTATTAGACCATAGATAGATTATAAGTGCTGGAAATAGACGTTTTTGACCCAATGAGGTCTTGCAAACCAACATATGTACATATTTTATAGATAAAAAAAACATTAGACCGGAAGTGAGTTTAATTAGCCAGAACTAACTCTTTTTGCCTGCAATAACTTTCTAGTCGCAAGATATGTATTTTCTTCGCCTTAGCAGAGAGACAAACTATAACTATATTATGAAAAATCTTAGATATTGTTATCAAAAGTCGAAATAAGACACTTTATGGTCGAAATTATCATATTTTTCCTTGATCCAGGCTCAAGGCAAACTGTACAATGGTACTGGAAATATGTTAGACAGAAAGAATTTAAACAGGCGTAATTTGATTCCTTAAAAAACTAAATCCGTTTATTAAGATTTAGGAACATAAATAAAGGAAGTGTCCTGAATCATTTGACAACGCCTAGCAAAAAAAATGTCATCTATATTTGGTACATACATTCATATTGTACCCTAGAGGCTCACGAAGGATTTACATTTCTCTACGACATCAGGGCTGGTAATAGAGTTTTGATCATTTCCAACTGTTTAATTTTACTACTCCAAGGTTCTAAAACAATGTTCTCTAAACTTAAATCTAAACATGGATCAGGATACTGGAATATATATCAGTTTGGTAAGTTGATATATTATAACAAATAGTAAAGTTTGTCGATGGATGCAATATTTTCTTTAGTTGTAAGAATAACAGTTACTAATAGTACAATTGTGATTTCCTGTATGCAAAAATCCATTACCTGCAGTAAAAAAAATATTGAGGAAGAAGTTTAGCCCACTTTTTCGGATCTATAGTATAAACTATTGGTATATGCCAAAGAAGTAAACTCTAAACCTAGACCTACTCAGAGTAGTCCACAGTACAGTAAGTAGTGACCTTTCAGCTCTTAGTTCCGAACTGTGAGACTGATAAAGTCCTTGCTGTTTCCTTGTGTCTCTTGCCCCCAAACTAATCTAACTTTGTGTAGATAACGTCTCTGGTTCACCCCAACTTTGGAAATATATGGAGACCACTGTAAATTTATAGTTGTAAAAACATACAAAGTTCTAAGTCAAGCCACGTCCTTTATTGAAGGACAACATATTGACTCCACCGGCTGTCCTGTCAAAACAGCTCCGGAATACGGAATCAAGGCATTTTGTACGAAAACTTTCTTTCACAACAGAGCAGTAAAACATTAATAACCTGTTATTAAAATCTCATAACTTGTTTATTAACCTTTAACTTAGACGTTTAATAACTGTTAGAGTTTCATGTATTATTTATGTTTAAGGAAAATCTGTTACTGGCCATTATTTGCACCATTGAGTAGACATGTATTTAGATGTCCTTTTAATTATGTGAGAGAAACATCGTCGGTTAATGTGTGTGTGTGTGTGTGTATGCACATGTGCGTGTGTAGAAACACAGATGCTGTGGTACTGCAATAATGTGTATATACCAATGCTCTAATAACATAATATACGGCTTTTATATGTCACTTATACACTTAATTATAGTTATTGAAATTGCGCAAGCATCGATTTTAACTATAATGACATTGTGAAGTAGAATGAACAATACTAATGACGGTAGTTTTAGTAGAGAGTTTCTAATAAATCATTAGTGTAATACGCCGAGACGCCAATCACAACAGACTGCATGCTAACTGTGATAAACAAGGACTGAAGAGGGTGATGTATGACTATTATAGTAGAATTATGTATTGACACATTCATAGTTTGTAATTCTCTGCAGCAAGCAATTGACAAATATTTTAGGATTAAACATGTTACAAAACGGTGTATATAGAGTAAAAAAAAAAACTAAATAACATTTCGAGTAGGTACTTGCACCTTCTTTAGGAACAAAAATATGAAATATAATGATATTAATGCAAAAAGTTTAAAAGTATTTCAGTGAAGCAGAATAAAATAAAATTTATAACAAGTAATTCTTATATAAAAGAAACCAGAATATAACTGAAATATAGAAATAATTACAGAAAAAACAAAGAAGATACCCTTGTACGATACGCAAGACTAACACATGATATATCACCACGGAGCAGCGAGGCTGTGAAGTACATAATCTACGGATAATAGTTTGTATGTCAAACATTTACTCCTATGGCTTACAAATTTGACTGGCTGAGTGTTAGCGTAGCCTATCCCTCAATGGGCTTCATTTCTGTCTATCTATCTGCCAACACATATCTAGAAATCAAACAAAACTCTAGTCTTGAAGTTCTGCATGAAGCTTCATTTCTACATAAGAACTCAAATTTTGATGATGGAGCATGTCGCTCCTGGAGATTGGAAAGAAACTATGAGCGAAAATTCTCCTTTGGTCCTATGAATAATCATGATAAGAAAACAGAATAAATAAATTTGTAAAAAACCTGAGTAAAACCAAATGAAATTTTACCAAGTAACGTGATAACTCGTGTAACATACTGATATAGACGTGAAATGTTGCACGTAGCCTTAGCTAAGCATGTTAAGCTAGACGTGGTGTGGCGTACTTCTATGCTGTACTGTTAAAACTGATATATTTATGTGTTAACTTTCTTACATCCAGAGTGTTACAAGTGTTGAAGAAGTCTGATGCCAGTTAAAAAAAGTCGTATTTTTGTTTTGTAACATAAAAGGATGGTTACTGTTTGTAATACTAATACACTTTTAAATCACACATCGAAATTATTGAAATGTATACAAAGAAATAAACATACTATTTTAAAAGCAATTAAAAAATTTGAAATCTTTGCAGGAAATCGACTTTAATATTTTTCTATAAACTAGTAGCTAAATTAATTCTGTTATGATAGAGTACTATGATTAGAGCGGATATAACACAATTTAATCCTTTTGTTAACATAACTATTTGACATGTATATTTGGGTAATTTTTGTATTGCTGAACTGAATATTTTGGAAAAATTCCATGTCGTTTGAAAGCGAAACGTAGAGTTTACGACGGTTACTCGATTTGGTAAAGCGCCGAATAATCCTTGTTTACTAAAAATTTCCTAATCTCCATATCCTATGTAGAGATTCCAATTCCGCACCGCCCCGAAAATTCTGAACAAATCTACAGTCCACGTGAAACCATAGCGTCACCATTGGAATTGTGATTACATATCGCCTTCCGTTTTATTGGCAGTTAGATCGTGTGTGTTGTTTCCTTTGTTTCTCTGATATTTCTGCACAAATCTGTAGATCAAGTGAAACCATAGCATCAACATTGGAATTGTGATTACATATCGCATTCCGTTTTATTGGCAGTTAGATCGTGTGTGTTGTTTCCTTTGTTTTTCTGATATTTCTGCACAAATCTACAGTCCACGTGAAACCATAGCATCAACATTGGAATTGTCATTACATATAACATTCCCTTTTACTGGCAGTTAGATCGTGTGTGTTGCTTCCTTTGTTTCTCTGATATTTCTGCACAAATCTGTAGATCACGTGAAACCATAGTATAAACATTGGAATTGTCATTACATACAGCATTCCCTTTTATTGGCAGTTAGATCATGTGTGTTTTACCTTTGTTTCTATGATATTTCTGCTCAAATCTGTAGATCACGTGAAAGAACTGCACTGACATTCCAATAGTCACTGCATCAGACAAAGTATCGCGTTTCCATATAACTTTCCTCTTGAAGACTTGTGAATCGTGTGTGTTATTCCCTTTGTTGCTCTAATATTTGTGCACAAATTTGCAGATCACTTGAAGCCTCGCATCATGGTCACAATATCTTTCATAAACATTTATCACTCTCATCATCAGGTCTTCACGCAATATGAGTGATTTTTTAGGCTGGAATCATTGTGTTTCAAGTTCAATATTTCCACGTGTCAGTAAAATTAAACGGACTTGAAGGTGTGCACAGAGATAAGTAGGACAGAAACAACAGGGTAAGAGCATCAACTATACTGTTCCCAGCTCCCACACATGGACGCACAACCTGACTCTGAAGTAGCTCTTGGTCATTGTTTGCCACCTAGTTAGTTCATATGACAACTAAAGTCAACTCTATTGTGATCAAAGCAAACGAAAACTAAGTGCATATTCGGCAGGAATGTGTTCAGAGATCAATTTATTGTGTTTTTCTATGAGTACATGCTCAGAATGATATGAATAAATTTATGACTTTAAATATGTAATTTTAATAAATTCCTGAATAAAGCATTGCAACTTACTTTTCATTCGAACTGTTCTTGCGTATTTAAGATAATTCAAGAACTATTTAATCTGAATGGCCATTAGCTTTTAGTTTTGTATTTTTATACGTATTCCTCGTAGTTATTATGTAACAAAGAAGATTGAAACAAACCGTAAGGATTATTAAAGTTATATGTCTTTAAAATTTGCTCCTAACACTCACTATAACTGTTGCAATACTTACGTTCAAGTTTTAAATTTGTGCAAATTTGTATATGGTTG
This sequence comes from Homalodisca vitripennis, assembly GCF_021130785.1. Taxonomy (NCBI): domain Eukaryota; kingdom Metazoa; phylum Arthropoda; class Insecta; order Hemiptera; family Cicadellidae; genus Homalodisca; species Homalodisca vitripennis. Next base: position 23,186,478 of record NC_060209.1, read on the forward strand.
TCTCAAAAACGATTTAATTTTTATAAGAGAACGTTTAGCAACTGGTAAACAATATTTATATAATAGGCGAGAACACTAAAATTCTTTATAATTAACAACTGTAAAATTCTAACTAAAAACGTACTTTGAGTGAACTGAATTGTACCAATTAAAATTAAAACATTTCCTTCGGTGTGCAACGATATTTGAAAATACTAAAACCCTTATTGGGGCAAAATTAAGTCACAGTAAATATTCTAATTAAGTATAGTTTTTAACTCAGGGTAGAATAACATGTTTTGATAATATTATAACAGATTAAGCACACCACAGGACAAGTTCCCTCTTAACAGGATCTGATCTATTCTCCCTGGGGAGCAAAGCAGGACAACTCGAGAGGAAATGGAAAGTAGTTTAACAGTTTGTCACAGTCACTGTAACTTTTATTTATTTATTTATTTTATTATTCGATACTACTACGGATCTTGGTTTGGATCTACGAGCACACTTCAGCGGGAATAACGCTTGTTTGTGTTTATTTCTCAACTATTGTACTGTTACGTAGTTATAATAACAAGCGATAAATATAGAGAATAATAAATTATTGTTGCATTTATTTTTCTTGAACTGTAATATTTTTTAAGGAGCCGACAGGTCCTTTCAATGACAAATCGTGTCATCATTGTCTGTCTGTCTGTCTGTCTGTCCGTACTGTGTAATGTAAGAAAGATCCTTAATACGTGAAACTTGGTACTGAGGTTTCTCTTAGTCAAAAGAAGGCTTGGGTTCTAAAACAATGTTCTCTAAACTTAAATCTAAAATGGATCAGGATACTTGAATATGCCGGGTGTCCCAAAAGTCCCACTCCTCCATCTAACTTTTGAATGGAATTAAACAAACCAATATCCTTTGGGGGGTAGTTATATAATGAAAAATGATGTTTTTGCGCTACATGAGAAGTTAGCCCCTCAACCCAAAATGGGGGTTGGGGGTCAAGTCAAAATTTTTAAATGCACACTCCAATGAAATGACATTTCATTTTAAAGATCTTTATGAAAGAAGAACAATGCCACAGACTAGAGGTCTCTATCTCAATCCAGTACGAAACAACGGCTTGTCAAAGTCTTATTGAAAACTTAGTATTAAGAATAAGTCAAAATATTGTCAGTAACAAAATATTGAGAAAGAAGTTTAGCCCACTTTTTTCGAATCTATAGTATGTTGGTACTATTGGAGTCTGCCATAGTTGTAAACTCTAAACAAAACCTACGCAGAGTGGTCCACAGTACAGTAAGTAGTGACCTTTCAGCTCTTAGTTCCAAACTGTGAGACTGATAAAGTCCTTGCTGTTTCCTTGTGTCTCTTGCCCCCAAACTAATCTAACTTTGTGTAGATAACATCTCTGGTTCACCCCAACTTTGGAAATATATGGATACCACTGTAAATTTATAGTCTTACATACACTAATACTATTGCTGGCCGAAATGTTTAGAATAAAGTAAATATGAAACGAATTTATGAGTTACAAGTACTCTAATAACCCTGAGATATGTTTAATGATATTGTATTATTGTTACAAGTATTGGAAAGAAAATTTTGGATCAGTATTAGATATCCAAAGTTAATTCTAAATCCATAAATTAATAGCCCGTTTGATCGAGTACTCACAATATAAAATAAATCAGCTGTTTATATTGTGTTTTAATCGTAGTTATTGACCTTATAGTAAATATTTTTGGTGGCTCACATTCAATTGTTTCTATATTTGCAAATTCAAATTGTGTTGGCGTTAGCCGTAATATATTCACGTGTGTACGAATATGTTTGAACAGAACCAAGTGTCATTTTTGGGATGTATCATTTTATAAGATATTCGTAGGCGGTGAAAAACTGTTAATCGTTGTTAGCAACAAAAAGTGTTTGTTTACTTACGTTAACATAATATTTTGACTCCTGTTCAAAGCCTAGGGCCGAGAGAACCAATGTCCACTATATAAGCACACCACAAGTAATTTTAAAAATCGGTAGCAAAACTTTTTCTACGAAAAAAATCGATCCACGATACTTTTTTGCAGAGGCTGAAATGGTTAAAGTATAAAAATATAATTTTTTCCTCAGATTATATTTATTCTAGCTTTATCCACTTGAACTTATGGTTAAGCACATAAATAATAGTTATATCACAGTCAGACAACTTAGTAAAGAGAATAAATATCGCCACTGAAAGAGTCTGTATATGGTTAGCTGACACTGAGTCTAAAGACTAGTTCAAGTGCGTCAAGCTAAGAAAAATATGATCTTAGGAAAGTGTTACTTTTTATCCGTTTTAAGAAAAACCAGGCTATGTCCCTATACAGTGAAAATTGGCTCTAGGCTGTTCAATTAATAATATAAAGTAAGTTTTTAATCAGCTTCATTTACTACGGGTACAAAAGATGAAAGTTTATGAATAAATGAATGAATTATTTATTCTGAAATTAAAATTCACATTATTTGGAATAATCACTAGCCACTTTTCCTAGTAATATGGACAGCTAATCAGAAATTTAAAACATTTTTAACGTATAGACTTTTAGTCTAGCATCTGAAAAAAATTGGAAAATAAACATCACCTTCTGCTATATCTGTGTAACTTAAAATACTTACTAATTCAATATATACGAAAGAATAATGTAATAAACAAACAAAAATGGGATTATCAACAAATATACAGTACTGTAATACAATAAAATATTATTTACAAGATTAGTAAATATCACTAACCATTTACATACAATACATTAAATATAAAATCCAATATTAAATGAAACGATATGACAATTATATAATTAATCAAATGTATCATATCAAACATGTTATTTACAATAAATTTACAATGCGATTTACTGCATATTTTATAACCAGAACCCTAAAGTGAGAAAAGCCAAGCAGTAATTTTCTAAAAAAGATAGTTATATTTGTAGGAGTTATTTTTAAATATGCAGTTAATTTATTAAAATACTTGGGTTCTAAATAACAAGAGTCGCGGGATGATGGCCTTTTTACTTTTGGGTGATATATTTGTAGATAGATATAAAGTGACTACTGTAGTACTCTACTCCAAATAAAAAATAATCTTAAAACTTAAAAAATAAATCGATTTTGAAATGGTAATATCTCCATTTGTAGAAATAAAGGAAAAGAACTATGACGCTTATTTTTCTTTAATATTATACGTAAAAAATCGTAAAATAATTCTGTGTAATTCTGAATTTTTCCAATACTAAGTACAGGCATACGGACAGCCTTGCATAGAACGTTTCAAGGCATAGATTTAAATTATATATAAATATTACGTACAGGATACAGTAGCTTAGAATTAAGTTTTACGTATTTCAATTTATTTTGAAAAATACATTGGGTTTTTAAGTGTTGCTTTAACGTTATCTGAACTAAGTGGTATCTTTGAAAACAAGGTCGTTTGAGGAAAATAAACAAGATAAAGTGAGGACGGAGTGGTATCGAACGTCTGGATATATGGCAGTCTGGGTCTCTCTGACAGTAGTAATGGGATTGGAATAACCGCCATATGTATCTTATGTGACCGAAACTAAATATTTCATCTTACTATACCGTCAGATATTGAAATGTTTCAAGGATTTCATCAACTAAATTAACACTTTGGAGCTACATAATTGTCAATAACATCTTGGAGTAATAACAGCGGAAAAGGTTATTTGGTTATAAATATATACCACCTGATATAAAACTCAGGAGAGCCGGTTAAGATCCTACCAACATAGATGATTGATCTTGAGGCACGTGATTATAGCTGTCTAGATCAAGGGCCTACGAATTGTTCACAAACAGTTTATGCATGGTGAATTAGGAATTAAATAGAATTCTTGAACACATTGTATTTTTTCTGTCTCTTTCTATTAGCACATTTCTGAATACCGACGTTTATAGCAGCGAAATATCTACAGCTGTCTGGAGAGTCCTGGCCTGCTAACACCAAGCTTCGTATCACCACCGTACCACACCGCCACGAACTGCCCGCTAACCACAACGTCAACCAGGAAACCGTTCGTGTTAAAGCTTACATCGAAGAATTAGCAATAAGGCACAATATACCGCTCCTATACATCAACATAATCGAACGAGAAGTTGATGTTTATTTATATTGAATTGAATTGCATTTGTTCAAGAAATTATACATTTCCGAGGCCCCGCTGAGTACAATACTTGTCAGCGGGAACCTATATAACTATATTTTACTACAGTTAAGATTATCTTTGATCAATTATCTTTCAAGTCCTTAATTTAGTATTTTAAATTTAACTGTGGTGAAAATTGGTAAATAATATACATACAACAGTGAAATTATTAATTTGGAGTGATTTAAAAATATTGTCTGTTATTACTATAAGTGAATACAATACATCATTTTCATAACACTATTAAATATTCAGTGAATTTTGTTTTTAGATAACCTGAAATTTTGAAGAAAAGTGAATAAATTGGGTGAATAGGTCAATGGTATTGACCGTGGCGAATATTTAATAGACTCGGTCAACTAAGTAAGTCATTAGTCTTATCAGTTATTGCCCATTCCTATCTATTTATGTAATAATCACTAAAGATGTTGGGTAGACAAACATTACGTACAGTTTATACAAGTTTTCAAAAACTATATATATATATATATATATATATATATATATATATATATATATATATATATATATATATATATGTACATTATATTATTATTACCTTTTTGCCGAGATATTTTAAGGATATTATGCAGTAAGTAATTTAACAAGTAATACTAAACGTAATGAATGACCATTAGGCCCTAATTCACAAAAAATGATGTAATTTTAAATGAATGTTTGTTCTTTCTTGGACATCATGCGGATGGACTGGCAAAAGGAAATCATATTTTTTCCAGCCCCTCCAGTGACAGGCTTCAGTAACGCTCAGCCAGTTACAGTACAATAAGTTAAGAATAGAACACAAAAATCGTCCAAAGTCTAATATAAATCTTTACGTGAATGTTTTAATTAATCTTAAAATTATAATAAGCACCATTCATCAGGTTTGTGAAACGGTTTAAGATGAGTAATTATCTCCTCTCTCTCCTCTGTGCCTGGGAGCTTTGTTGAGAAGAGAAATTTGCAAAGGTGATTTTTCATAATTCTATAAACATACTGTAGATTCTTTTTGAACCAATGATATTGAAATATTATATTTCACTTTAACATTCGTATATGTACAATGAAGTACCCTAGTCAATTTGAGATACTAACTTAAAATATCCATGTTTTTCTTTAATATAATTGGTAAGAGGGAATAATCAGTTAATTTCCATAATAAATAAATCACAGTTATAATGGTGATTCAGAAAGGTCCGTTTTAGATAACGTAAAAATGTTACTAATTTTCTTTGATTTGTATGTGTATTATATTTTAAGAATCAAGAAAGTTTATATGTTTGACACAAATTTTATACCGTTAAATTCCCTTTTTAAAACAGAAGAACAGATTTGGCTGATACTTTGTCATATCCAAATATATAATCAGGAATTAAATCTTGATTAAAAAACTTCTAAATTTATTACAGTTAATGTATGTTATTACAGTTCTTTTACATTTATTTCAAAGAACTTATTGAGCAGAAAGTGTTATCCTATCAAAAACGGGTTTATATTATCTAAATACATAATTGTAATTTGGGACCATTGTAATTAAATTTTAAACACATGTATACTTCAGTTCATACCGAATTATTTAGGTATTGGTATAAAAATATTGAAATGCAACATGACACTACATTTTACCGGAACAATAAATAACACAAAGCCCCAAAATAGCGACTTAAGTAGGAGCTCATGAGGCATGACAATGTTCGGGTAAGTTTTAGAATAATCTTGGCACGGGTAAAAGGTTACATCCATTTTCTTAAAAGGCTTCTAAGTATGTGATATTATCTTAGGCACGGTCATTCGCTTTCTTGCCAAGCTTGCGTGCCAGATGTATTCTCTCTTCACTTTATCTTTAAGTTTCGGCTAAATACCTTTTATCAAATTCTAGTAGACAAAAATATGAAACACTGACAATTTCATTTTTTATAGTATTTTGAATTTATAGTTTTTTAATTTCTAATTTAAAATGTATGCAGTCATATCAGCATAAAGATGCAAAACTTTTTAAAAATCGGCTTAGTATGATAAACAATTAATATCTGTATCTACATTTTAATTCCCATAGTCTTTCTAATTTGGCCAATTATTTCTAGTTGGTGATAGCAGATATAATTTTCATGAAAACAGCAAATTTTCCATCTCTAGACACTTCTGTGTCATACTCAAGAGTAAACTTTAGTTACTACAAGTGTGTTATCTAGATATGCTATCATTAAACTAGTTTTATTTTTTTTTCAAAGCTAAGTTTACATATGGTGGTAATACACAATGTTCTGGCGTATTCGGATTAAAAAAAACTCTCTATTTATTAGCACTTCACTCGTTTGTAGGTTATCATTATAAAAGATTCGCCATTTTCATTTATAATAGTTTTTATTTATACGTATAAATTGTTTGAAATATTGAATCATGGTACATAGTGATAGTTTTTAATAGTGTTTAGATTAATTTGTACGTAATTAAACATTGTAAAGTAATTCATCATATAAATGCCATCCTTATATTTAAAATGTATAGATAAAGCCATGTCACTAATGATATCGTACAAAATATTATTTTTTATGTTTCGTAATTATGTCTCTGCTAGAAAATTGTTTGTAAAATATTGTTATTTCAGTACCTGAGATGTTGTAATGTCGTATAGTTAACACACATCACAGTAACTTACAGTCGGCTGGACACGTTATAACATGTTGTTACGTGTTGCCGAGAACTGTTTACACCGTCGGCCCCAATTATCGGCGATGTTTACTCTGTAAACGACACAATGAAGTGTCCACTGATCAATACACGAGTGGCTGCTCCAGAGCCGGCATGTGTCGCTAACAATAAATTCTGATCGTTTGCACATGACAAGAATATTATTTTATTTGGTACTACCAGCATCAATAATTGTTACCAAACGTCAAAATAATCTTTAAATTCTATTTAGTAGATTGACTGGATAACAATACATTTTACTCTAAAATAACGATCCACAGAATACAGTAAACACCGTTGATGTCACATCTGGACATCTCTATGGAACAGCACATCGCCAACCGCAAATGTGGAGTTGTCATAATACAGGGCTAACTTTATTTTCAGGTTTAATTTTTCTGCAGTCAATGGTTGGGGTGGTTCCCATAGTTTTAAAAGCTTTAGCAAGCTAAACGTGGGGAAAATATCTCAAACTCAAATGTTCGAATTTACTTTGTTAACAGTTTTATTTCATAATATTGGATGGGTTTAGAAAGAGGATATCCATTAACGATACTTCCATTGTTATTTGTTAAACAAATTTTATTAGTATTTTATTCAATTCAACTAAGAACTTATACTATAAAGATATAAAGAAAACTACTAGAAATACTCATGAAAAACCCGAGTAAATTATAAAATAGCACGACTTTATCCTCTGAACTCTGACACCAATTTATTAACTAGACCAAATCATTTGTTCATTGTTCTTATTCCATGGGCACAAAAAGAAATTAAAGTTTTAAATAATTATTGACTAATTTAAAATGTAAATTGTTACGTGCATTATCAAACAAGATACAAAAGTGCTAGACCAAATGTCGAGCAATAGACTTCAGTAAGGTTCATGTAAACTTTACATAGAGAATACAGAAAAGAAATGTTTACGTACCTTCTGCACGCAAAATAGGAATTGTGTTTGCTCCTGAGTGCAAAATTTAAAATCTATAGTTTATTTTATTATCGAGAATATTCCATAAAATATATAGGTTATTTCGTTTTCAAGATATACTGAGAATAGATAGACATATAGACAGACAGAAATAAAATTCTTCCTGTCGCACGAGATTGAGTGGCAGGAGTAGTAGTTAAAACTAAGCTAATTTGACATTATCGTACCCAAATATTAATTGTTCTTTGTTAGTATACTACGTGTTAAGTTTGCCAAATAACACATAACAGTTTATAACAAGACTAAATATCGTTTTAGTACCCAAATTCTACTGAAAATGGTTGTAAAATAAGCCTAAGCATCGTAAGTAGATGTACGACATTGCAAATTTATAGCTGAACAAATTTTAGTATATGAGAAGGTTTATTCACGTACTAATCTAGTTTTAAAATTATTTTTATTTATTGCATATAGAAATACAAAGACAAAACAAACGAATTTCTAATGCAAAAGTCTTTAGAGCATATTGAATGAATATATATATATATATATATATATATATGGATAAACTATGTGATAAAACAAACGAATCTCTAATATGAATGTACATATAAAAATTTTACATTTAAATTGATAATATATTTGGATAGTTAAGATTAAGATATTATTATAAACTCAGATGTATATTTAATGGAAATGACAGATTCCAGAACATACAACAGCACTAACTGTGATTTTTCCCACGTCTATTCACAGTCCTCAACTTTGAGACACGTTTGAGAAGAAAGTTAGCTAAAGTTTCCAGGAATAAGTCTGCAATACGACTTGGCACTCAGATCTACATTATTTTACTCTTTGAATGCATGCTACTGAAATTGTTCTCATCAATCAAGCACGTAGTAAGGAAGTTCAAGAACTCAGTACAGTCAGTTGCAAAGTTTATCAATTGTACGACGAAACTTTGAAATGTGTTTTAATCCCATTGCTCTAAAAAAGCTGTTATTCGTGTCTACCCTTGTGAATTAGAAGAAAAAGTTCACTTCGTGGCAGTAAGATTTCGTGTGCGGCTGTCATCTTGATATCATAGACTAAATAAATACTTTTTGTGTGTTATTTATAACTATACCATGCTGTAGAGATAAAAATTTCCAAAAAAAAACATTTTATGATAATATTCAGGAATAATTGAACTTAAATTAGTCCTCAGAATTCATTTAGTAAATTACAAGGAAACCATTAACGAGAAAAGAAATTATATCCTCAAAGAAACCCTTTTCTTGTGTTAATTAATATAATTATTTGTCGTTTATAAATTTTAATTTTTCAATTCAACAAATAAAATATAATAATACCATTGTGTCAATCCTTAAATAATTGAGAAGTCTAAATACAAGCAAAATAGATTTGTATGAAGAATATAAAAATAAAAATGTATATTTCCCATTTCAATTAAAGATTTTCTCCACGATATAAAAGTTTGGAAAATATGTAGGATTGATTTAATTGTAATCTTTTAGTTAAGAGTAAACCAATTTGTATTTTTTCACTTGAAAGACTTATAAACATTTTGATTGAGATCTTTCAAGGTCAGAACGAAGTACTGGATTAATCAATCCTACTAGCGTAATTATAAACTTAGAAGTAATATATAGTATGGCATTTGTTTGCCATTTAATCGGTTTATGCAAGTACATAACACCGCAACTCTTTCTACCCGAATGAAACTGTATATATTGTCGATTTCGTATTGCAACATACACGTATTATTCAGTCATATAAAAACCAACGTATAGAGAAATTACAAATTGTATTCTTAATAGGATCTGTCAAAATGGAATAAATTCAAATACAATGACCTCTATGTGCCTAAGGTCGGTGCATTACTCAGTAGCACTATTATTGAGGTTAATGTCCTTTTCAGCGTTATTTCAAGGATGGCAGTCGGCAACAAATTGCTGTAAAAACATACAAAGTTCTAAGTCGAGCCACGTCCTTTATTGAAGGTCAAAATATTGACTCCACCGGCTGTCCTGTCAAAACAGCTCCGGAATACGGAATCAAACGATTTTAGACGAACACTTTCTTTCACAACAGAGAAGTAAAACATTAATAATCTGTTATTACAAACCTATACCTTATTTATTACACATTAACTTACACATTCAATAACTTTTATAGTTCTGTGTATTATTTATGTTTAAGGTAAATCTGTTACTGGCCATTATTTTCACCATTGAATAGACAAGTTTTCCGGACGTCCTTTACATTATTTGTGAGAAATTTCGTCGATTTGTGTGTGTGAGTAAGCGCACATGCGTGTGTAGAAACACGTATGATGTGTTAGTACAATACTGCAGCTGTAATAATGTGTATATAACAATGCCCTAGTGACATAGTATCTGGCTTTTATATGCCACTCATACTCTTAACTAGAGTTATTAAATTGTGCAAGCACCGATATTCACTGTAATGACATTGTGAAGTAGAATGAACAATACTAATGACGGTAGTTTCAGTAGAGAGTTTCTAATAAATCATTAGTGTAATACGCCGAGACACCAATCACAACAGACTACATACTAACTATAGGAAGTAGGGGCTGAAGAGAGTGCTGTGTGACTATTTTATTAGTGTTGCGTATTGAAAAATTCATAGTTTGGAATACTCTGCAGCAAGCATATTGACAAATATTTTAGGGTCAAACATGTTACGAGACGTGAATATAGAGTAATAAAAAACAAAATAACGTTTCCAGTACTTGCACCTGACTTCTTCTTTAGGAATAAAAATAAAAAATATAATGTTATTAATTCAAAAAGATCAAAAGTTTTTCAGTGAAGCAGAATAAAATAAACTTATAACAAGTAATTATTATATAAAAGAAACAAAAATATAACCGAAGTACAGAAATAATAACAGAAAAAACAAAGAAGATACCCTTGTACGATACATATGCATGAGTAACACATGTTATATCACCACGGAGCAGCGAGACTGTGACGTACCTAATCTACGGACAATAGTTTGTATATCGAACATTTACTTCTATGGCTTACTACTTTGACTGGTTGAGTGTTAGCGTAGCCTATCCCTCAATGGGCTTCATTTCTGTATCTATCTGCCCGCAAATATCTAGAAATAAAAAAAACCAATAGTCTTGAAGTTTTGCATGAAGCTTTATTTCTACATAAGCAACTCAAATTTTGATCATGGAGAATGTCACTCCTGGGGATTGGAAAGAAGCTTTAAGCGAAAATTCTCCGTTGGTCTTATGAATAATCATGATAATAAAACAGAATAAATACATTTCTAAAAAAAAAACTGAGTAAAACAAAATGAATGTTTACCAAGTATGCAACTCGTGTAACATACTGATATAGACGTGAAATGTTGCACGTAGCCTTAGCTAAGCATGTTAAGCTACACGTGGTGTGGCGTACTTCTATGCTGTACTGTTAAAACTGATATATTTATGTGTTAACTTTCTTACATCCAGAGTGTTACAAGTGTTGAAGAAATATAATGCCAGTTCAAAAAACGTAGTGTTTTTGTTTTGTCAGATAAAAGGATTGTAATTGTTCGTAATACTTATACACTTTTAGATCACACATCTACATTATTGAAATGTATACAAAGATATAAATATATTATTTTAAAAGCAATTAACAAATTTTAAATCTTTGCAGGAAATTCACTTGGATATTTGTCTAAAAACTAGTCGCTAAATTAATTCTGATATGATAGAGTACTAGGAGAGTTACTTAGAGCGGATATAACACAATTTAATCCTTTTGTTTTCATAACTATTTGACATGTATGTTTGGGTAATTTTTTTTATTGCTGAACTGAATATTTTGGAAAAATTCCAAGTCGTTTGAAAGCAAAACGTAGAGTTTACGACGGTTACTCGATTTGATAAAGCGCCGAATAATCCTTGTTTACTAACAAATTTCCTAATCTCCATATCCTGTGTAGAGTTTTCAATTCCGCGCCCTCCCGATAATTCTGAACAAATCTAGAGTTCACGTGAAACCATAGCTTCAAAATTGTAATTATCATTACATATAACATTCCCTTTTATTGGCAGTTAGATCGTGTGTGTTGTTTCCTTTGTTTCTCTCTGATATTTTTGCACAAATCTGTAGATCAAGTGAAAGAACTGCACTGACATTCCAATAGTCACTGCATCAGACAAAGTATCGCGTTTCCGTATCACTTTCCTCTTAAAGACTTGTGGATCGTGTGTGTTGTTTCCTTTGTGGCTCTGATACGTATTTGTGTACAAATCTGCAGATCACGTGAAATCTCGCATCAAGGTCACAATATCTTTCGTAAACATTTATCACTCTCATCATCAGGTCTTCATGCGATATGAGTGGTTTTTTAGGCTGGAATCATTGTGTTTCAAGTTCAATACTTTCACGTATCAGTAACATTAAACAGACATGAGGGTGTGCACAGAGATAAGTAGGACAGAACCAACAGGATGATAGCACCAACTGTACTGTTCCCAGCTCCCACACATGGGCGCACAACTTGACTCTGACATAGCTCTTAGTCATTGTTTGCCACCTAATAGTTAGTTCATATGACAACTAAAGACAACTCTATTGTGATCTCAGCAAACGAAAACTAAGTACACATTCGGCAGGAATGTGTTCAGAGATCAATTTATTGTGTTTTTCTATGATTACATGCTCAGAATGAAAATTTATGACTTTAAATATGTAATTTTAATAAATTTCTGAATAAAGCATTGCAACTTACTTTTCATTCGAACTGTTCTTGCGTATTTAAGATAATTCAAGAACTATTTAATCTGAATAGCCATTAGCTTTTAATTTGTATTTTTACACGTATTCCTTGTAGTTATTATGTAACAAAGAAGATTGAAACAAACTGTAAGGGTTATTAAAGTTATATGTTTTTAAAATGTGTTCCCAACACTCACTATAACTGTTGCAATTCTTACGTTCAAGTTTTAAACTTGTACAAATTTGTATATTGATATCTCAAAAATGATTTAATTTTTATAAGAGAACGTTTAGCAACTGGTAAACAATAATTTATATAATAGGCGAGAACACTAAAATTCTTCAAAATTAACAATTGTACATTTCTGAATAAAAACATACTTTGAGTGAACTGAATTGTACCAATTAAAACTAAAACATTTCCTTCGGTGTGCAACGATATTTGAAAATACTAAAACCCTTATTGGGGCAAAATAAAGTCACAGTAAATATTCTAATTAAGTATAGTTTTTAACTCAGGGTAGAATAACAACTCAATGTATTCTTCTAAAAACATGTTTTGCTATCATTATAATATATTGAGCACATCAGAGGACATGTTTCATGTTAACAGGATCTGATGTATTCTCCCTTGGGAGCAAAGCAGGACAACTCGAGAGGAAATGGAAAGTAGTTTAACAGTTTGTCACAGTCACTGTAACTCTTCTTTATTTATCCATTTTATTATTCGATACTACTACTGATCTTGGTTTGGATCTACAAGCACACTTCTGAGGGAATAGAGTTTGTTTGTGTTTATTTCTCATCTATTATACTGTGATATAGTTATTATAACAAGCGATAAATATAGATAATAATAAATTATTGTTAAAGTTATTTCTTTTGAATTATAATATTTGTTAAGGAGCCGACAGGTCTTTAGAATGACAAATCGTGTCATCATTGTCTGTCTGTCTGTCTGTCCGTACTGTGTAATGTAAGAAAGATCCTTAATACGTGAAACTTGGTACTTAGGTTTCTCTTAGTCAAAAGAAGGCTTGGGTTAGTCAAATTGATTTTGGGTTTTAAAAGGTTAAAGTGCATCAAAGTTACTGACCAAGAAAGTTTCTAATCCGAGAAAAAGTTACAGTCAGTTCGGTAGAGAAAGACCACTACGTTCTATCGCATCCTCTGATCCTCCGTTATAACGGTTTATAAATGTTTGCAGTGGCTTACGCCGCGCCGGTAGATACTAATGCTGTATTATTTCTAAAAAAAAAAATATTATCAATTATTTAAGAACATTTTTCCATTTCTTAACTTTTAAATTTTACAAAATATTAAATTATTGTAAGGTGCTTGGATTAGTATTATAATGCAGGTTGCAAAAACTGAGTTACTATCTAATTTTAAATTTAGATTGCACCAAAGATAAATAAACCATTTAATGCATTGGAGATACTATTTAAACGCTGTTATTAAAAACTGTCTTATTGTACAAAGCTGTGAATGTTCGCACATTAGGTAATTTAAACTAGTTAGCTCCTTAGCACTGTCTATGTCATTTTTACTGTAGTTCAAGAAAGGCAAATAGAAAAAACACAATCTTATAGCCTTATACGTATTTCTTGATCGGTGAAAACATCAAAATCTCTTCAGAACAAGAAACTAATCTAATATGGATTAAAAAACCAACATATGTGATCATTTTCTAGGTCAGTGCAACAGCATAGTTTAATTGTGCAACCCTAAAGAAATTAGACCGAGGGCGAATTTAAACGACCGAAACAGATTCATATTGAACGCAGCAACGTTTTAGTTGCTCGATACACTTTCGTCGTTGGGACAAAAAGGCAAACTCCAACTATAAAACTTGAAATTTATTAGACCATAGGTAGATTATAAGTGCTGGAAATAGACGCTTTTTGACCCAATGAGGTCTTGAAAACCAACATATGTACATATTTTATAGATAAAAAAAACATTAGACCGGAAGTGAGTTTAATTAGCCAGAACTAACTCTTTTTGCCTGCAATAACTTTCTAGTCGCAAGATATGTATTATCTTCGCCTTAGCAAAGAGACAAACTATAACTATATTACGAAAAATATTAGATATTGTTATAAAAGTCAAAAGAAGACACTTTATGATATAAATTAGCATATCTTTTCTTGATCCGGGCTCAAGGCAAACTCTGCAATGGTACTCGAATTATGTTTAAACAGACAGAAAGAATTTAAAAAGGCGTAATTTGATTCCTTAAGCTAAAACTAAATTCGTTTATCGAAACTTATGAATATAAAGGAAGTGTCCTGAATCATTTTTGAACGCCTAGCAAAAACAATGACATCTATATTTGGTACATACCTTCATATTGTGCCCTAGAGGCTCACGAAGGATTTACATTTCTCTACGGCATCAGGGCTGGTAATAGAGTTTTGATCATTTCCAACTGTTTAATTTTACTACTCCAAGGTTCTAAAACAATGTTCTCTAAACTTAAATCTAAACATGGATCAGGATACTGGAATATATATCAGTTTGGTAAGTTGATATATTATAACAAATAGTAAAGTTTGTTGATGGATGCAATATTTTCTTTAGTTGTAAGAATAACAGTACAATTGTGATTTCCTCTATGCAAAAAATCCATTACCTGCAGTAAAAAAAATATTGAGGAAGAAGTTTAGCCCACTTTTTCGGATCTATAGTATAAACTATTGGTATTTGCCAAAGAAGTAAACTCTAAACCTAGACTTACTCAGAGTAGTCCACAGTACAGTAAGTAGTGACCTTTCAGCTCTTAGTTCCGAACTGTGAGACTGATAAAGTCCTTGCTGTTTCCTTGTGTCTCTTGCCCCCAAACTAATCTAACTTTGTGTAGATAACGTCTCTGGTTTACCCCAACTTTGGAAATATATGGAGACCACTGTGAATTTATAGTCTTACATATATCGCTAACTTTGTTTAGATCTACTATTAACTATTGATATTTGCCAAAGTTGTAAACTCTAAACCTAGACCTACTCAGAGTGATCCGCAGTGCAGTAAGTAGTGACCTTTCAGCTCTTAGTTCCGAACTGTGAGACTGATAAAGTCCTTGCTGTTTCCTTGTGTCTCTTGCCCCCAAACTAATCTAACTTTGTGTAGATAACGTCTCTGGTTTACCCCAACTTTGGAAATATATGGAGACCACTGTGAATTTATAGTCTTACATATATCGCTAACTTTGTTTAGATCTACTACAAACTATCGGTATTTACCAAAGTTGTAAACTCTAAACCTAGACCTATTCAGAGTGGTCCGCAGTGCAGTAAGTAGTGACCTTTCAGCTCTTAGTTCCGAACTGTGAGACTGATAAAGTCCTTGCTGTTTCCTTGTGTCTCTTGCCCCCAAACTAATCTAACTTTGTGTAGATAACGTCTCTGGTTTACCCCAACTTTGGAAATATATGGAGACCACTGTGAATTTATAGTCTTACATACACTAATACTATTGCTGGCCGAAATGTTTAGAATAAAGTAAATATGAAACAATGTTATGAGTTATAAGTACTCTAATAACCCTGAGATATGTTTAATGATATTGTATTATTGTTACAAGTATTGGATAGAACATTTTGGATCAGTAGTAGATATCCAAAGTTAGTCCTAAATCCATCAATTAATAGCCCGTTTGATCGAGTACTCACAATATAAAATAAATCAGCTGTTTATATTGTGTTTTAATCGTAGTTATTGACCTTATAGTAAATATATTTTGGTCGCTCACATTCAATTGTTTCTATATTTGCAAATTAAAATTGTGTTGGCGTTAGCCGTAATATATTCACGTGTGTACGAATATGTTTGAACAGAACCAAGTGTAATTTTTGTTTATGTATCATTTTATAAGATATTCGTAGCCGTTTAAAAACTGTTAATCGTTGTTAGCAACAAAAAGTGTTTGTTTACTTAGGTTAACATAATATTTTTGACTCCTATTCAAAGCCTAGGGCCGAGAACCAATGTCCACTATATAAGCACACCACAAGTAATTTTAAAAATCGGTAGCAAAACTTTTTCTACGAAAAAAATCGATCCACGATACTTTTTGCAGAGGCTGAAATGGTTAAAATATAAAAAGATAATTTTTCCTCAGATTATATTTATTCTAGCTTTATCCACTTGAACTTATGGTTAAGCACATAAATAATAGCTATATCACAGTCAGACAACTTAGTAAAGAGACTAAATATCGCCACTGAAAGAGTCTGTATATGGTTAGCTGACACTGATTCTAAAGATAGTTCAAGTGCGTCAAGCTAAGAAAAATATGATCTTAGAAAAGTGTTACTTTTTATCCGTTTTAAGAAAAACCAGGCTATGTCCCTATACAGTGAAAATTGGCTTTAGGCTGTTCAATTAATAATATAAAGTAAGTTTTTAATCAGCTTCATTTACTACGGGTACAAAAGATGAAAGTTTATAAATAAATGAATGAATTATTTATTCTGGAATTAAAATTCACATTATTTGGAATAATCACTAGCCACTTTTCCTAGTAATATGGACAGCTAATCAGAAATTTAAAACATTTTTAACGTATAGAATTTTAGTCTAGCATCTGAAAAAAATTGGAAAATAAACATCACCTTCTGCTATATCTGTGTAACTTAAAATACTTACTAATTCAATATATACGAAAGAATAATGTAATGAACAAAAAAAACTGGGATTATCAACAAATATACAGTACTGTAATACAATAAAATATTATTTACAAGATTAGTAAATATCACTAACCATTTACATACAATACATTAAATATAAAATCCAATATTAAATGAAACGATATGACAATTTATATAATTAATCAAATGTATCATATCAAACATGTTTATTTACAATAAATTTACAATGCGATTTACTGCATATTTTATAACCAGAACCCTAAAGTGAGAAAAGCCAAGCAGTAATTTTCTAAAAAAGATAGTTATTTTTGTAGGAGTTATTTTTAAATATGCAGTTAATTTATTAAAATACTTGGGTTCTAAATAACAAGAGTCGCGGGATGATGGCCTTTTTTACTTTTGGGTGATATATTTGTAGATAGATATAAAGTGACTACTGTAGTACTCTACTCCAAATAAAAAATAATCTTAAAACTTTAAAAAATAAATCGATTTTGAAATGGTAATATCTACATTTTGTAGAAATAAAGGAAAAGAACTATGACGCTTATTTTTCTTTTAATATTATACGTAAAAATCGATCGTAAAATAATTCTGTGTAATTCTGAATTTTTTCCAATACTAAGTACAGGCATACGGACAGCCTTGCATAGAACGTTTCAAGGCATAGATTTAAATTTATAAATAAATATTACGTACAGGATACAGTAGCTTTAGAATTAAGTTTTACGTATTTCAATTTATTTTTGAAAAATACATTGGGTTTTTTAAGTGTTGCTTTAACGTTATCTGAACTAAGTGGTATCTTTGAAAACAAGGTCGTTTGAGGAAAATAAACAAGATAAAGTGAGGACGGAGTGGTATCGAAACGTCTGGATATATGGCAGTCTGGGTCTCTCTGACAGTAGTAATGGGATTGGAATAACCGCCATATGTATCTTATTGTGACCGAAACTAAATATTTCATCTTACTATACCGTCAGATATTGAAATGTTTCAAGGATTTCATCAACTAAATTAACACTTTGGAGCTACCATAATTGTCAATAACATCTTGGGAGTAATAACAGCGGAAAAGGTTATTTGGTTATAAATATATACCACCTGATATAAAACTCAGGAGAGCCGGTTAAGATCCTACCAACATAGATGATTGATCTTGAGGCACGTGATTATAGCTGTCTAGATCAAGGGCCTACGAATTGTTTCACAAACAGTTTATGCATGGTGAATTAGGAATTAAATAGAATTCTTGAACACATTGTATTTTTTCTGTCTCTTTCTATTAGCACATTTCTGAATACCGACGTTTTATAGCAGCGAAATATCTACAGCTGTCTGGAGAGTCCTGGCCTGCTAACACCAAGCTTTCGTAATCACCACCGTACCACACCGCCACGAACTGCCCGCTAACCACAACGTCAACCAGGAAACCGTTCGTGTTAAAGCTTACATCGAAGAATTAGCAATAAGGCACAATATACCGCTCCTATACATCAACATAATCGAACGAGAAGTTGATGTTTATTTATTATTGAATTGAATTGCATTTGTTCAAGAAATTATACATTTCCGAGGCCCCGCTGAGTACAATACTTGTCAGCGGGAACCTATATAAACTATATTTTACTACAGTTAAGATTATCTTTGATCAATTATCTTTCAAGTCCTTAATTTAGTATTTTAAATTTAACTGTGGTGAAAATTGGTAAATAATATACATACAACAGTGAAATTATTAATTTGGAGTGATTTAAAAATATTGTCTGTTATTACTATAAGTGAATACAATACATCATTTTTCATAACACTATTAAATATTCAGTGAATTTTGTTTTTAGATAACCTGAAATTTTGAAGAAAAGTGAATAAATTGGGTGAATAGGTCAATGGTATTGACCGTGGCGAATATTTAATAGACTCGGTCAACTAAGTAAGTCATTAGTCTTATCAGTATTTGCCCATTCCTATCTATTTATGTAATAATCACTAAAGATGTTGGGTAGACAAACATTACGTACAGTTTTTATACAAGTTTTCAAAAACTATATATATATATATATATATATATATATATATATATATATATATACACACATTATATTATTATTACTGTATTACCTTTTTGTCGAAATATTTTAAGGATATTATGCAGTAAGTAATTTAACAAGGAATTCTAAACGTAATGAATGACCATTTGGCTCTAATTCACAAAGAATGATGTAATTTTAAATGAAGGTTTGTTCTTTCTTGGATATCATGTAGATAGACTGGCAAATGGAAATCATATTTTTTCCAGCCCCTCGAGTGACAGGATTCAGTAACGCTCAGTCAGTTACAATACAATAAGTTAGGAATAGAATAATAACTATACAGCCTTGAACAAAAATCTTCCAGTCTAATATAAATCTTTACGTGAATGTTTTAATTAATCTTAAAATATTAATGAGCACCATTCATCAGGTTTGTGAAACGGTATAAGATGAGTAATTACCTTCTCTCTCTCCTCTGAGTCTGAGAGCTTTGTTGAGAAGAGAAATTTGTAAAGGTAATTTTTCATAATTCAAAAAACATACTAGATTCTTTTTAAACCGATGCTATTGAAATTTAAGTATTTCACTTTAACAATTCGTATATGTACAAGACGTACCCTAGTCAATTTGAGATACTAACTTTAAATATCCATGTTTTTCTTTAATAAAATGGGTAAAAGAGAATAATCAGTTAATTTCCATAATAAATAAAACACAGTTATAATGGTGATTCAGAAAGGCCCGTCTTAGAAAACGTAAAAATGTTGCTAATTTTCTTTGATTTGTATGTGTATTATATTTTAAGAATCAAGAAAGTTTATTTGTTTGACAAACATTTTATACCGTTAGATTTCCTTTTTAAAACAGAAGAACAGATTTGTTTGATACTTTGTCATATCCAAATATATAATCAGGAATTAAATCTTGATTAAAAAACTTCAAAATTTATTAAAGTTAATGTATGTTATTACAGTTCTTTTACATTTATTTCAAAGAACTTATTGAGTAGAAAGTGTTATCCTATCAAAAACGGGTTTATATTATCTAAATACATAATTGTAATTTGGGACCATTGTAATTAAATTTTAAACACATATACTTCAGTTCATACTGAATTATTTAGGTATTGGTATAAAAATATTGAAAGGCAACATGACACTACATTTTACCGGAACAATAAGTAACACAAAGGCCCAAAACAGCGACTTAAGTAGGAATGAAGCTCATGAAGCATGACAATGTTCGGGCAAGTTTTAGAATAATCTTGGCACGGGTAAAAGGTTACATCCATTTTCTTAAAAGGCTCTTAAGTATGTGATATTATCTTAGGCACGTTCACTCGCTTTCTTGCCAATATGCGTGCCAGATGTCTTTTTCTCTTCGCTTTATCTTTAAGTTTCGGCTAAATATCTTTTATAAAATTCTAGTTGACAAAAATATGAAACACTGAATTTAATTTTTATAGTATTTTGAATTTATAGTTTTTCAATTTCTAATTTAAAATGTATGCAGTCATATCAGCATAAAGATGCAAAACCTTTTCAAAATCGGTTTAGTAAAATAAACAATTGATCTGTTAATACATTTTAATTCCCATGGTCTTTCAATTTTGGCCAATTATTTCTATTTAGTGATAGCAGATATAACTTTCATGAAAACAGTAAATTTTCCATCTCTAGACACTTCAGTGTGATACTCAAGAGTAAACTTTAGTTACTACATGTGTGATATCTAGATATGCTATCATTAAATTAGTTTTATTTATTTTTTTCAAAGCTAAGTTCATATATGGTGGTAATACACAATGTTCTGGCGTTTTCGGATTAAAAAATCTCTCTATTAACTAGCACTTCACTCGTTTGTATGTTATCATTATAAAAGACTCGCCATTTTTATTTATAATAATTTTTATTTATGCGTATAAATTGTTTGAAATATTGAATCATGGTACATAGTGATAGTTTTTAGCAGTGTTTAGATTAATTTGTACGTAATTAAACATTATAAAGTAATTCATCATATAAATGCCATCCTTATGTTTAAAATGTATAGAAAAAGCCATGTCACTAATGATATCATACAAAATATTACTTTTTATGTTCCGTAATTATGTCTCTGCTAGAAAATTGTTTGTAAAATATTGTTATTTCAGTACCTGAGATGTTGTAATGTTATATAGTTAACACACATCAGAGTAACTTACAGTCGGCTGGACACGTTATAACATGTTGTTACGTGTTGCCGAGAACTGTTTACACCGTCAGCCCCAATTATCGGCGATGTTTACTCTGTAAACAACACAATTAAGTGTCCACTGATCAATACACGAGTGGCTGCTCCAGAGCCGGCATGTGTCGCTAACAATAAATTTTGATCGTTTGCACATGACAAGAATATTATTTTATTTGGTACTACCAGCATTAATAATTGTTACCAAACGTAACATTAATTTTTAAATTCTATTTTTTTCGTAAAACAAGATTGAAAACAACAGATTTTTCTGTAAAATAACGATCTACAGAGTAAAGTAGTCACCGTTGATGTCACTTACATCTGGACATCCCTGTGCAGCGGCACATCACCAACCGAAAATGTGGAGATGTCATGGTACAGGACTAACTTTACGTATAGGTCTAATTTGTCTGTAGCCAGTGGTTGCAATGGGTTGGTTCCCTTAGTTTTGAAAGCTTTAGCAAGTTAAACGTGGGAAAATATCTCTTCTGCCCGCTGTAACCGCTATTGAATGGAATAGAGAGTTACGGTGATCTTTTCTAATACCAAGGTTGCATGGTTGAGGTGGTGCTCATTATTACCTCCTCATGGTGGCTGTACTGTTAGATCTCGGCAAGAAGTAGTTCCAACTCCCCATCTTTACTTAAAAAAATATATGTATTTTCACTATAAAACAACGAAGATTGACAAAGGAGTGCAGTACAAGTTTCCCCAGCTACAAAACAAACAATGGCCTCTTAACCAAAGTGAACTGGCTGGTTACCTGAGACCACAGGTTCAGTACGAAGATTCTCGAAAAATACATTCTTTTAAAAAATAATTATGCAAACAGAATTATTATTTACTTTGCTAACAGTTCCATTCCATATTATAGTATGAGTTTGGAAAGAGTATTTCTTGTATAAGTATAAAATGTTAACGATTTGTCCAGTGTTATTTTTTCATTTAATTTAATTAGTAGTATATTTAATTATATAAAAGCAATTTCCTATAAAGAATACTATTCGCACTACATATTAGAATCTAAATAGATTACTAATTAACATGACTTTATCGTCTGAGCTCTGGCACCGATTTATTATCTAACACAAAGGATTTGTGCATTATATTTATTCCTTTAGCACAAACAATAAAATAGTTTTGAATAATTAATGAGAATATTTTTAGAATAATTTAGAATTTAAATGATAACGTGAAATATCAAACAAGGTAGGAGTACCCTACACCAAGTGTCGCGGAATAGGCTTCGCGAAGGTTCCATGCAAACTTTACATACAAGATACATAAAAGAATAGTTTACATTCACTTTGCAAGCAAAAAAGAATTGTATATGGCTCCTAAATGCAAAGTTTCAAACTTTATTTCCTTCTCGAGAAATAAATCTATAAGATCTATAGGTCAGATCGTTTTTGAGATACAGTGTGAAGAGACAAGCACATATGCAGACAGAAAATTCTTCTAGCTACACACGAGCTTTAGTTGTTGCTAAAGCTAAGACAATATGACACAATCCTATAAAAATATTAATTGCTTTCGCATAACATCATGTGTCACGTTTGCCAAATAACACTTGATATCAGTTCAAGAACATTTTAATTCCACAGGTTCATCAAACATTTTGAGTCGATTATTGCTGTCTCTTATGATTGGTGGCCGTACTTCATCCCCTTTCTCCGTTCTTTTCTGGAAGAAGTACGCTCTTGTCGTACAACTATACAAATCGAAATACAATATCAAAACAAACAAATCTCTAATACCAAAAAGCGGATAAATACTTTACATTTGAATTGAAATTATATTTGGATAGATTATGTCATAAATAACAAGATATTATTCCAAGTTCAGATGTACTTCCAATGGAACTTTCAGATTCCAAAAGTTTCCACAGCACTAACTGTGATTTTCCCACGTCTATTCACAGTCTTCAACTTTGAGACATGTTTGAGAAGAAAGTTAGCGAAAGTTACCAGGAATAAGTCTGCAATACGACTTGGCACTCAGATCTAAATTATTTTCCTCTTTGAATGCATGCTACTGAAATTGCTCCCATCAATCA